>NC_143200.1:12877500-14077500 GCF_051530095.1 Phoenix dactylifera
TTGGTTTTCCCAAAGGCTCACCAACCACAATCTTATAACGTTGGTTTTATACTTGGCTCACCAACAAACCTTAACCCCTTAATTCAATCCCTTGATTGAATCAAGTTACAAGATATTAGACTAAGAATTTAAAACAAATACAAGCTTCTTAAACAAGCAAATATAGCAATGTAAACAAGTAGAGTAAAGAAAAGCCCTCAAACAAGTTTTGAAGATGAAGAAACTCGGCTTCTTCTTTACTTGACCCTCTTCTGATTTGGCACGAGGTAGAGGATCACTGAGGCAGCACACAGTTGGAGAGAAAGCTTTGGAATTTACTCGGATGCTCTTCTTCTCTCTCTTTTGCTTTGAATGGACCTTTTGTACTTTTGAGAGATTTCTCTTGAAATCTCTTTCCTAAGTATTCTCTCCCACTTCCATAACTTCTCCCCTAGCTTTTCCCTTGATTTTATAGCTTTGGATGGCGTGAGAACAAAAATCTAGCTGTTAGAGACAAAAATAGAGCCATTGGAGTTGAGAAAAAACTAGCCGTTATGCCTTCCAGCGTGCTAGAGTCGACTCGGCTAAAGTAGGAGTCGACTCGAGCACTGTAGCACTGAAAATCAACTCTCTGTTTTTTGTCTGTTTGCAGTCCTGGAGTCGACCTGCAGTCTCGAAGTCGATCTCGGAGTCGACTCGAGCACTGTGGCACTGAAAATCAACTCTCTGTTTTTTTGTCTGTTCTCAGTCGGAGTCGACTCGTAAAGTTTCGGAGGTGACTCGAGCACTGTTCCTTGTAACTCCAGAGTGCCAGAGTCAACTCTGAACTTCCAGGAGTCGACTCGAGAACTATTCTTTTGAATCTTTCTTTAAATTTGCTCCTCCAACTTGAATCCTTTGAACTTGAAACTTGGGCCAATGAAGTGTAGCTTTCTTCCAACTTTTCTTGCGAGCTTTTGAGGCCTTCTTGTATTTTTCCAACTTGCTATGTTCCTTGCAAAACAAATTATCTTTCTTCTTGCAACACAAACATTAGTATTTATACTCCAAAGTTTTGTGATCATCAAAATCAATCTTTAAATCAATCTTTGGGTCATCAGTCTCCCCCTTTTTGATGATGACAAAACTTGGAGTATATGCAATATAAAATATATTGTGTTCTAGAAGTAATGCATAGCTAAGTAGAAAATATATATCTTTAAAATATACTTCATGATAATGCTTTAGATTTAATCAACTTAACATAATCAACACATAAAGCATTATGAGCATATACTTAGATATTTCTCCCCTTTTTGACAACATCAAAAAGATAGTGAAACATTAAGCACAAAGATAAGAATACTCAAATATTTCTTTTTCTTATTGTACTCTGATTTGCATGTCAAATTATTGCAAGAATATGAATCATATAGCTCAAGGCAATAATGTTAGAAAAAGATTAATGAGCATAGATCAGAGCCAATTATAATGAGAACACATCGAATGTGGTTCCAAAGATAATTTTCAAATCAAGTGTAGGTGGAATCTTTCTCAAGTGAATTCAAGAAGTACCAAGAATGATATTTAAAGAAAGCACGAATGGAAATCTAACCCTTCTTTAATAATAAGTATGAAAGCTTGTTCATTTAAGATCTTTTGCCCAATATATTAAGTATTTTAGCAACATGAGAGCAATTGAACTAATTTTCAGAGTATAAGAACAAATTTTTTTAAAATATATATATATAACATCATGTTGGATCATTAATTTTTAATGGCTTCAAAGTTCTTTCATGATAAAAAAAATATTGTGGCATACATATCAAAATATGAATTCATGAAATTTATGATATATCTTAGAGCATACATAAAGTGCAAAGCTTTGAAAGTTCTTTTAGAGTTCTTTTAAAGACTTTCTTTTATTCCTTTAAAAATAAGCACAATTTGATACATAAAAATATGAATTGGCACAAAATTGAAGTTCTAAAGAGCAAGCCAATTAGGACTCATTAATGAATTCCAAAATAGATTTTCTGAGAGATACTCAAAAAAATTCAATACATTATTCTCCCCCTTTTTCATTAAGCTAGAGGCTCTTAAGATCAACTGTTTGAATTGCAATTTGGTTCATGATTTATGCACAAGATATATTAACCAAATAACAAGCCTCAAGGTGTATCATAAAGATTTTTATATTTAAATTTCAGATGGTACCTATTGGAGGATATTAGGATCACTTCTCATTTAGTATTCTTTCTCTCTTCTTTAGTTATGGATTTATGCGATTAAGTTCCATATGATCTCTCCTCCTAAAAATTTTCTTTCTCCCCCTTAATTGAACATTCCATTTAGGAGTTTAGAATTTGAAGATAATTTTCAATAAAATATTCAAATTGTCAATCTGGAAAGTATATGTTCTATAAGTTTCAGCATATTTTCATAAGACTCAAGGTTTGAGATAAGACAACCTTTATAGAACTCATCTCAAGGTATAAGCTTATTATATAACTAAAGTAAGTTATGCAATATAAGGAGGTTCATCAAAATCAATCCACAAAATATAAAAGATATGCATCATATGATGGTGGCTTTTGAATAAGATGTAAAATCTTGATATGTCTAAGCTCCCCCTCAAAAGATGCATTCTTCTTTAATCATTCCTTTTTTTTGTTGAATTTCAGATTTTAATGATAAGCGTAAATAAAAACAGAAATTCTATGATATCAAGAATGTAGAGTGATCTGGATTTATTCAAAATTTATAGCAATCAGTCTTTTTAATCCTTCAAGAACAAGTTATGCTTCCTCTAAATATTTGAAAAAATGTATAGAAATATTAATCAGAAAATGATTCATTTGAAGCTCAATTTCTTTAAAGAGCATTTACATTTTCTTTCTTTTAAGAACCATTTGAGTGAGCTGAAATATTTCTAGACTTAAGATCATTCACTCCTTTTAAATATATATATATATTTTGATGGAAATTTTTAATAATGTAGGAAGAAAAAAAACATATAGATGATCATTGAGGTATATATTTATAGAACTCAATTTCTTTATCATAGTTTTTCAGCAATGTATACATGAATCACAATAAATTTTTTTAATATCAAAATAAAATCATATATTTAAAAATATTTGCTTGCAATCAAGATCATTGAAAGACACATCATTTAGACCAATATTAGTACACTTTAAATATAGAAAATGGTATGTTTCAGATGCATATCGGGGCAAATAATCAAGGCATCAAAATTATTCTATTTTTCTTACACTGTAGTTTTTATCTAGAAATCATATTGAGTTTAAGCTTTTATACAAAATCAGATTCTGAACTTCATAAAGATTTTCAAGAAGGCTTTCAAAGTTATAATTTGAGATATGTATCTTCCACATTGTAGCTCACCTTAAATCATTATGATTGAAAATACATATTTCAAACATATTAGAGTATTTTCAGAATGTTTGTATTTAATGTTGAATTTTAGTACAAATTAGAACATTGTGTATCAAAGTTAGGCAAGTCGAAGGATGAAACAAAGTCAATTCATTTTTTTTAAATAGAGATATCTTTCTCTTCTTCTTTTTACAAATTTATTCAACTTTCAGATTTCAAAGATGATAGTGAACGATAAATCTGAAATTTCTTTTTAATAATACAAAAAGAAGTTTAGGTAGTATTTCAAATATTTAATCAAATTATCCAAGCATGGAGCATTACAAAATATTGAAAATCCATAATTCAAAAATATTATGCCACATGCAAAATATATTATGTGTTGGGTCATGTAAAAATATTAAGAATAAGCATGTCAAGGATCAAAATTAATTCTTTTCAAATAAACTTCCCCTATTTAAATATAATCTTGCATTGATTTCATTCTTAAGGTGTGTTTCCAAGTGATTAAAACTTGACTTGATTCTTCTTATATACTTTCATTTACTTTGTCATTCATTTCCTCCTTTTTGAATTTCTTTTCTTAACCAATTAACGAACATTTTGATATTGTTTTTCGTTTTTACTTTCTTATGCTCTATACTCTATTTGCTCCCTATCCGGTGGAGTTGGAAGGGGCACGAGGTACTACTACTAGCCTCCCTCTTGTGCCGTCCTTAATATATCCTACACCGAATAGTTGGGTCAAATAGTGCCGGGTACTACCACTAGCCTCCCCATTGGCACCATCCCTATGATGAGCAATATAGAAAGGTTAAAAGATTTACTTCAAACTCCTCCTGTTTAAATGTAATTGATTACGAATTTTATCTCTTCCAAAAAAAAAAATGCTCACACAAGTCTCACAAATGTACCGAATATATTATGCTTGTTTTGCTTTTCCTTAAGATTGGAGTATTTGCCTTTACTTAGATTTTTACTTTCCTTGAATAATGTTCATTTTCTTTTCTTTATCTCTCTTTCTTTTTGTTATTCTCAAGTAATTTACATGAAAGAGCAAAACAAAGAAATAATCAAATGTATCATATAGAGGTATATCATGCAAACAACATTTTCATTATGCTCAAGAATTCATAGCTTCTCACAAGTCATTTTAAATCAAAATTTTAAGCATATACTTGTGTATTTCATGGTTATGATATAGGCAAAGAAATATTTTAGTTTGAGCAAACCATGAAACAATTTCTAAAATCATAAGTCAATTAATACATATATAGACATGATATCAAGAAGTTAGTAATCAAGGACTTTAATCATGCCACAATAAGATCTAAGTCATTGACTTTGCTTAGCTAATTTACAAGTGAGGTATTTAGAATTACCAATTCATTTTATATTCTTCAAGTCAAATACCTACTAGATTTCTTATGTGTAAACTTTTGGCTGAAAAAAATCTTCTTTTTTGTTTGCATGTGAATGTTTATTATATCTTATGTGAAATCAAGTCATTAGTTTCTTCAAGATACAAAACATTCATACAACATATTTTTTAACTAGATGACTCAACATAAGATATGACAATAATTGAATGTTGAGTCACTTTACTCAAGAGATTGCCTAAATATAAGCAAACACATGTCACTTGAACTAAAGAGATAGTTTTATTAACCAAGATGGTTCAAGGACAAGCATGTGAAGCAATAGGAAGATTCATCAAGGTCAAATCAATTTCTTATTTTCAGAATCAATTTAGCTTAGATTCTATTTGCTTAAGATAATTATCAATAAGATATGCTAGCTAAGTTTTAATCAATTTATCTTTAAACAGTTGTTTATATCAAAATTCAGGTTATGATTCATTTGTTATCAATAGAATATGATTCATTAGAGTTAGATTGAAGTCTTGCATAAGGACATATAATGAGCATACAATCTGGTCTACTAGCTGTATGATAAAATAATTATTCTATCATGCTTCAATACAGCTTTAAAACAATAGATCTACTTTGCTCATCCTTTTTAAATTCTACAAGATGGGGTCATAGACATACCTTCTTCATGCCAATCCTCTATAAGAGTTTTCTTGTGGACTAACTCTGGTAAATGAAGATCCCCTTTCTTATTTGTCTTAATTTGGAGTTCGAAAAAAAATGTTAATTCATTCATTATACATATTTCAAACTCACTTTGCATGAGCTTAGTAAAATCTCCATATAAATCTTCATTAGTAGAACCAAAAATGATGCCATCAATGTATGCTTTGAGCAAGCAAGATATCACAAATTCTTCTTTTTAATGTATAGATTTATCATTCTTACTTTTTATCAAAAAGTTACTCAAGCTTTTATATATCATGCTTTTGATGCTTGTTCCAAATCACATATTGCTTTATCATATTTGTAATGAATGTTTTCAAATAAGGTGGTTATTTTACATAGATCTTTTCTAATGAAATAACCACATAGGAGTGCATTCTACACATTCATTTGACAGAATGTAAAGCTCATAAAGCAAGCAAATGATAATGGTGATCTTTACTTGCAAGAATTTCATCAAGATCTATTTCATCTTTTCTTGATTGAATCTTTTAGTAGTCACCAATTTTTCTTCATTAAGTGCATTTCTGAAAAGCTCAATTTGGTTCTAATTATTAACAAGTTTTCATATTTCATCGGCAAGATTTCAAATTCTATCTCTTTTAAAAAATAATTTAGTTTAACTTGACCAATTATAATCTTGTTCATTCTTAAGTATTTTAGTTTCTGATTGTTATATGTAAGCAAAAAGATTCATCATATACATATCAAATAATCTGATTTTAGTGTTTTGATGAAAAATCATTAATCTCATAAAGAATAAAATGAATTGATATTTCTACAATTAGAATTTTTTCATTGAATATTCTATATGCATTGCTTGATGAATGATATCCAAGGATAGAAATATCTTTATCAGATTTGGCATTATTTTCATAAGAACATATCAAGCATAACATGTACGACTGAAAAATATGAAAGATATGCAATAGTTCATTTTTCTATTTTTCAGAAGATCAAAACAAGTTTTCATCAAAAATAGATCTAATAGAAACCATATGTATGACAAGCAGTGATGATAGCTTTTAACAAAAATCATTTAAGTAGATGACTATCATACACCATTGTCTTTTTCATTTCTTCAAGAATTCTATTAACCTTATTTTACTTATGGTGTCCTTGGTGCTGAAATAATTGTATTCAATATTATTTTCTGTATAAACTTTATCAGGATTTTGGTTTTCAACACTGTGCCATGATACTCTTTATCTTCACAGTTTGGAAACCCTTTTCATTTGAACACTTTTACAAGATTTAGCAAATACAGAAAATACTTCAATTTTATTTGCCAAGAACAAATCCAATGTAAGCTTGTGAAAAACTTAGTGATGGAAGCAATATCTTTAGATTTAGAAATTGATGTTTGTTTTCTTAGTTAACATGCACAGCAAACTTTGACCTTTTAGAAGATAATCTAAGTAAGCCAATGACAAGGTCTTTTGAGATTAAGTACATACTAGCATGAGTTGATTTTATATGCCAAAAGTGATTTCTTCACTCTTGGTATTCATAATGCATAAAAATATACCAAGTACACATTCTAATGCCTAAGATCAATAAAAGATAATGCCATGGATAAAAATTCTCAATCAAGCATATAGAGGACTCAAAAAGATATTTTAAGGAAATTTATTAATCATTAACAATGTATCCATCAATAAGTAAAGTATAACATAGAAAGATGGAGGAATTTGAATTTATTTCTTCTATTTTAATTGCTTTTCTTGATTATATTTTAAGTTTCATTCTTTAACGTGTGTCTAGAACACCCATTTGTATGAAAGTTCTATTTATTCCATGGGTATCTTGCCACACCTACATCTACATCCTTATATTTTCATTTTGGGTACCCAAGCTTGCTTGGGTCCTTGAGAGTTAGGACATATGGTTCCTTTTGGAATCCAAATCTGTTTAATAGTAATAACTTTACCATTTGATTTAATTGTACTAGAACTATAGGTAAAGTTGTTATGCTCATTATTTTGATGTTTGAAATACGTTATCCTTTTTGATGATTTGCTTGACGAATTTATAACCTTTTTCTTTAGGGATTCATTGCTAAGCAAAGGAGTCAAGCCAAATTTTGATTTATCAAAAACAGCATGTTGGCTTTCAAACATCATTTTTAATCTTTCTGAACTTACAGTGAATTTGTTAATAAAAGATTTTAATTGGTTAATTTCTTCACTTAAGTTTTGATTTTTCTTAATTAAATTCTGATTTTTCTGAATCAATTGTTCTGAATTTAATCTTAAGCTTTCATTTTCAGAATTTAGTTTATCTTGTATTTCAGCAATAGAATTTCTTTCTTTTGAAATTTTCAGATTTAGTTTTTTAAGATTTTTATTCTTCATAGCTAATTTTCTACATTCACCGTACAAATCATGAAAAGCATTTAATAATTCATCATAAGAGAATTCTTCTTGAAAAATATTTGATGTAAAAGTAGATTCAGATTTTACCTTATCTTCTTGTGCCATAAAGCACAAGTTAGTTACCTCTTGTAGTTCTTTGGAGCTAATATCATCATTGTTGCTCCTAACTTTTATTTTCTTTCTTGACTCTTCCTTGGTCAAGGCTTTCTTCCTTTTTATCTCTTTCTTCCTTTCTTCTTGCTTCCTCTTCTTCTTTGTCTTTAGGAAGCTTTTGAATTTTTTTGTTGTTCTTTCTTCCTCGAGTCGACTCGGGTTTACTTGGAGTCGACTTGACTGACTTGAGAGGCGACTCGAGATCTTCGGGAGACGTCTCGTTCTCAGAGGCCTAAAAAATGATTCTCTGTCTTTTGAACTGATCTGCCTCGGAGTCGACTCGGGCTTTGTTGGAGTCGACTCGGCTAACTTGGAGGGTCGACTCTGAAATACTTGGAGTCGACTCGTTCACAGGATCTCCAAAACTGAGTCTCTGCCTTTCAGATTGTTTTCTTCTAGGAGTCGACTCGGACAAACTGGGAGTCGACTCGGCTGATGTGGGAGATTCAACATCTTTTTCTGCAGTCTCACTGTTAGTATGTAATTGAAGCACATGTGAGCTAATCTGAGATTTATCATAAATATTATTTAAAGTATCCCAGATTTCTTTAGCAGATAAGCATGCAGAAATCTTATTAAATATAGTTTCATGGATAGCACAATATAGTATGTTCATGGCATTAGCATTCAATTGTGCTAAGTCTTTTTCATTAACAATTTGAGAGAGTGTGTGAAGGTCATTTATTATGATATTCCATAAATCATAGTTTTGTGATTGAACAAAAATGCGCATGCGTGCTTTCCAATATATGTAGTTTATGCCATTAAATAGTGGAGGTCTATCAATTAATTGTCCCTCTTCTAGAAAACTATCTATTTGAGTTGTCATGATCTTTGGCTCTTGATTGTGAGATCAACAATTAATCTTTAAACAACCTGGCTCTGATACCACTTGTTGCCCAAGATGACAACCCAAGAGGAGAAATGAATTGGGTTTTCTAAGAATTATGTTTCCTAATTTTTACTTTGAATTGAATGCAACGGAATAATAAGATGTTATTTACTTAAGTTCTAGGCGATTACACGTAAAGTAGTGGAAGATTAAGCTAGAGCAATTATAATCTATGAGAATGGTAAGGATGGAGTGGAAGCTAAGCAAGTTCTAAACAATCACTTATAAATCAATAGGAAACAAAGCTAGAGATATTACACAATCAAGTATGAATGTAAGGCATGAAACACAAGAGATAAGGCATCACAAACACAAAGATGTATAGTGGTTCGGTGCACCCCAGCACCTACATCCACTCCCCAAGACCTCTTAAAAATTTCACTATAATCCCTCAGATTACAGCCGGTTGTTTTACAAGCTCACAACCCAACTTGTTGTTTTGCGAGATCACAACGAACTCGGTCGGTTTTCACAGGCTCACCGACTAGAACCAACCGATTGTTTTCACGGGCTCACAATCCAACCCAGTTGGTTTTTCCAAAGGCTCACCAACCACAACCTTACAACGATTGTTTTCCGGGTTCACAATCAACCCAGTTGGTTTTCCCAAAGGCTCACCAACCACAACCTTACAACGATTGTTTTTCAGGTTCACAATCAACCCAGTTGGTTTTTCCAAAGGCTCACCAACTACAACCTTACAACGTTGGTTTTATACTTGGCTCACCAACAAACCTTAATCCCTTGATTCAATCCCTTGATTGAATCAAGTTACAAGATATTAGACTAAGAATTTGAAACAAATACAAGCTTCTTAAACAAGCAAATATAGCAATGTAAACAAGTAGAGTAAAGAAAAGCCCTCAAACAAGTTTTGAAGATGAAGGAACTCGGCTTCTTCTTTACTTGACCCTCTTCTGATTTGGCACGAGGTAGAGGATCACTGAGCCAGCACACAGTTGGAGAGGAAGCTTTGGGATTCACTCGGATGCTCTTCTTCTCTCTCTGTTGCTCTGAATGGACCTTTTGTGCTTTTGGGAGATTTCTCTTGAAATCTCTTTCCTAAGTATTCTCTCTCATTTCCATAACTTCTCCCCTAGCTCTTCCCTTGATTTTATAGCTTTGGATGAAGTGAGAATAAAAATCTAGCCGTTAGAGACAAAAATAGAGCCGTTGGAGTTGAGAAAAAACTAGCCGTTATGCCTTCCAGCGTGCTAGAGTCGACTCGGCTAAAGTAGGAGTCGACTCGAGCACTGTAGCACTGAAAATCAACTCTCTATTTTTTGTCTGTTTGCAGTCCTGGAGTCGACCTGCAGTCTCGGAGTCGACTCGAGCACTGTAGCACTGAAAATCAACTCTCTGTTTTTTTGTCTGTTCTCAGTCGGAGTCGACTCGTAAAGTTCCGGAGTCGACTCGAGCACTGTTCCTTGAAACTTCAGATTGCCAGAGTCGACTTGAGGACTATTCTTTTGAATCTTTCTTTGAATTTGCTCCTCCAACTTGAATCCTTTGAACTTGAAACTTGCACCAATGAAGTGTAGCTTTCTTCCAACTTTTCTTGAGAGCTTTTGAGGCCTTCTTGTATTTTTCCAACTTGCTATGTTCCTTGCAAAACAAATTATCTTTCTTCTTGCAACACAAACATTAGTATTTATACTTCAAGATTTTGTGATCATCAAAATCAATCTTTGGGTCATCATGTATATATATATATATATGTACATATACATACATATATATGTATATATATATAGATATATATACATATATATATATGTATATATATATATCTATATATATATGTATATATATATATATGTATATATATGTTGACCCTCTAATAGATTTTGATGAATATAAAACACTAGAGTAAAATTCCATTATATCTTAACAATTTAATTGAGGAATTCATGTGTCTTATTAAGAATATTGTTAAGAAATGTCTAGGCAAGTTTCCATAATTTTTATGAATTTATTGAAGAATATTTTGAGTTAAAGAAAACAGATCAGGGACAGCCGAGACGTCTCCGGATAGTTTCAGAGACGTCTCTGGCACAAACAGGAAGAACCGGCACACTTGGAGACGTCCCCGGCACCTGCCGAGTCGTCCCCGCGCTAGCGGAGTCGACTCTCTCAGTAGCGGAGTCGACTCTCTCAGTGGCGGCAGAAAGGCAGTTTTCAAGAGATATGCGCGAGACGTCCCCACAGTAAGCCGAGTCGTCCCCGCAGGTAAAAAGGAGACTTCCCGAGTCGTCCCCAAGATAGCGGAGACGGCTCTCTCAGGGTTTTCCAGAGAATAGTTTTTTCGGTGATAAGGAAGCGGAGTCGACCCTGAGACAGCGGAGTCGTCCCCAGTGAAAAAGTACAGACAAGCCGAGACGTCCCCTGAAGGAGCGGAGTCGACTCTCTCAGGGAATTCCAGAGGACATATTTTTCGGAGACAAAGAAGCGGAGTCGTCCCCAAGGCAGCGGAGTCGTCCCCACTCAAAAAGTGCAAGACAAGCCGAGACGTCCCCGTAAAGTGCCGAGTCGACCCCAAACAACGGAAAAAGTAAAATCTTATAGCCGAGACGTCTCTCGTTGAAGCGGAGACGTCCCTGGAGCGTCTGGAACGCGACTGACAGCTTTTCAGGTTTGGTTTGAATTTCAAATCCTTTCCTTTTTGTCTCTAACGGCTATATTTGCTTTTTGGGCTATAAAAGGGACCTCTTAAGTGCTTCTCAACAACTTCTTCACAAACCCAAAAGCAAAATCATTCAAGAGAGAAAAGTTCAAGGGAGTGAGAGCATTTCAAGAGAAGGAATCAAGTGCTTTCAAGCCTTCCAAGTGATTTCAAGCTCAACCACTCTCGTGCGCTCGGGATTCAAAGCTCACACTCGATCCTACGCGTTCCACATCGGAAGAATCAACATTTCCCACGCTTCCAACGGCAAAAGGATTCTTCCGGGTTCCACTGTTCATAACTGTTATATTTGCTTTTTAGAGCTTTTATTCTCTTTTGTAAACTCTTTGATTGTGGTGCTTGTTCCAGTCAAGGGACTTGGAACAAGGGAAAGGCGTCCCAAGCCTAAGAGAAATTGGGGGTTTAGGGTTTGTTGTGAGCCCGGTGTAAAACAACGAGTTGGGTAGTGAACTCGCAAAACTACCGTACTGTAATCGTGGATTATAGTGGAAATTCCCAAAGGTGATTTGGGGAGTGGATGTAGGAGCAGTGGAAGCTCCGAACCACTATAAAACCTTGTGTTTGCGATTGACCTTTCTCATTCCTCCTTCTTTACTTTAGTGCATATATTCGTGTGTTTTATTTTTAATTAGTCAAAAATTTTTAAAACACCCAATTCACCCCCCTCTTGGGTGACCATCTCTGGGCAACAATATATATGTATACATATATGTATATATATATATGTATATATATATGTATACATATATATATGTATATATATATATGTATACATATATATATGTATATATATATATATGTATACATATATATATATGTATATATATACATATATATATATGTATGTATATATATATACATATATATATATGTATGTATACATATATATATACATATATATATATATATATGTATATATATATGTATACATACATATATATATATATACATATATATATATATGTATATATATATATATATATACATAGATATATATATATATATATGTATGTATACATACATATATATATATATATATATATGTATACATATAGATATATATACATATATATATATATATGTATGTATGTATATATATATATGTATGTGTGTATATATATATATATATATATATATATGTATATGATAGAAATTTCATCCATTTCACATGCTATATACATATATATATACATATATATATATATATATATATATATATATATATATATATATATATATATATATATATATATATATATATATGTATGTATGTACATATATACATATAGATATATACATATATATATATATATATATATGTATGTATGTATTTATATATATATGTATGTGTGTGTGTATATATATATATATATCTATATATATATATATATATATATGTATGTATGTACATATATATATATGTATGTATGTACATATATATATATATATGTATGTATGTATGTACATATATATATATATATATATATATATGTATGTATGTACATATATATATATATGTATGTATGTATGTACATATATATATATATGTATGTATGTACATATATATATATATATATATATATATATATATATATATATATATATATATATATATATATATGTATGTATGTATGTATATGATAGAAATTTCATCCATTTCACATGCTATTTTTAATTTTATTCTCATTAGGCTCTTGGATGTATACGCTAGCTCGGACCCAATACACATTGCGTGAAATCGTAAAAATCTACCTATAATTGTAAGCTTCAGACAACTATAAACAATGGAGTTAAGTAACAATATATTACTCTTTTTTGGATTTCATTAGCTCTAGGGATGACATTTGGGTCAGATAGGATCTTATATAGGCCGGGTCAAATACAAATCGAATTTAAAATCTGAACCTACTATGTCTAATAAATAGATAAGTCAATATAATCTATTTAATATGTTTAATAAATAGGTAATATGCTTAATCTGTCAACCTGCGTAATCTATCTAACCTACTAATTTGTAAACATGTTAAATAAGTAAGTAATCTACTTAACTTCTTTGATCCAATCTGATTTGATTATTAAAAAAATTAAATAAATCTGGAGGCTAGAATCTGAATTTAATTTGATTATCAAATAATTTAAATGGATCAACTTATTTACGATTTGAATCTATTTGTCCAAATCTAAAACTTGTTGCAGGTGGAACAAAGGTTGCATTGATAGGTCAGGTCATATTTTACCGGTTCTATGTTTTTTTTTCCGCATGAATCGCAAACGGAAGTGACCTAACTAGTACGCTAGCAATAATGTTGGTACCAAGCTTAAGTCTGCCTGGGGGCTAAAAAAAGAGGGCTCAAATAAGAAAGCCAATATTTTATTTGAATCTCTTTTAATGCATGCCATTTCAAAGTTCTGTGGGGAGGTAGATGGCAAACCGTCGCAATAATACTTATTGTATATTTTTGTTTTTCCATTTTGACTTGGTTTATTCATTTGGAGGTTTGACGGTACATCTAATGTACGTGGAGAGTTGATGTTGCGAGAATTCTTTCATGGTCATATTCGTACTTATGTTACCTCTTTGGAAGGGAATCGGCCCCGACATCTAATGTACTTATTTTACCTCTGCGAACTGCCATTTGACGTGCACAAGTATATGCAGCAAAGACTAGGTCTGCACATGGGTCATGTTGATCGACCCAGTCGGGACACAAACCGATTAGATTTGATTCGGTACAGGCCTAATTTGAGTTAATAAAAGAAGAGCCAGGCGTAATCTGACCAAAACATGACCTGGTCCGATCTAAAAATTCAATTAATATAATTTTTTATTTTAAAATATTTTTTTTCAATTCATTCAATTAACTCTCATTTAAATTATATTTTCACTTAGTTATATGCAATTCAATTATTTGTTTTGGTTTGTAAACTTGAGAATAATCAATTATTTGGATGAAAATAAAAAAAAAAAAGAATAAAAATTCAAATTTAACTAGGCTCTTTTTAGATATATTTATTTTTTTAATAATTTTATATTTAGTTATTGGTTAATATATTTTAGTTATGTAAGAATAATTAGATGCTTGGATTTGCAAATTTTATCCGATTCAGCCCCAAAACTCGCAGCATACGGATTGGGTCCAAGTCATAATTAATTCTGACCTTCTAGATCTAAAGTTCTTTCCATAGACCTATCGTGACTCAATCCGATTAAGTAATAGGTTGGGTTTAGGTCCAAGTTCGTGACCCAAATATAAAATTTAGCCAGGTCAAGATCAAACATAATTACGACTCAAGGAACCAACATGTACCTCCTGATAGCGCTGGAAGAATTCATATTCTTGTTAGCTAGCAAAAAGGTGCTCGTGGCATGCAATTTCTCTATTAGTCTCACTTGCTAGCATGGGAGCCAAGAAGAAATTGATGTACTTTGCAGTATTGTTCAAAAAAGATTCAAACCATGCGTTTACTTCAAGAAATTCCTAGAATATCATTGATTAAAAAAATTATGAGCACTTAATCGTTTGCTCTGAAATAAAAATAAGCCCTAGTTTAATGTTTTTTTAGAACATATCTTACAGTGCAATGAGAAGCCATCTTGTCTTGCACTAGAGATCCAAAAAAATATGCATCAACGCAACGTGCAATATTGGTTTTTTCAATCCATTTGGCCATCAAATTTAACTTTTTATATATATATAATAAAAACGGCTACTCATATCATATAACTCTAATATGAGTACATCCTGCCAAATCACGAAAAAGTAAAAAATACAACAAATATATCACACGTGTAAAATCCTATAAGTTATGCATGTTAAATCCTATAAGTATATCAAATTTAACTCCTAGCCCAACATGTAAAATCCTATAAATTACACACGTGTGCTCACACACAGACACAAGAAATATGAATGTATATAGCATGTGGTTATCATAAATATAACATGTAGTGTCTACACTGACTATAAAATTCAATTATGAGTTGTAAGACAAAAATATATAATATCAGATATGATTTTCAGGATCTAAAATATCAGTGTGAATATATATATATATATATATATAAATATATATATATATATATATATATATATATATATTAAAATCTTTTATCTATACATCAAGCCTACTTAAATATATATTTTTTTTGAGAAAAATATATATATTTCAATATAAAAAATATATCACGTTGATATTTGATGGTTTGGTCTGTAAGCTAAATAAATATTTATATAAATATTTTTACATATTTAAAATTTACTCCCTCTGAAAAAAGAATCCTTGATGATAAAAGCTTTTGTTATACCAAAGACTATTTCGTTTAGATTGCTAGGGATTTCACTTGCATGTGCTCCGAAGTGGGTACTCAGTTTTCTTTTCTCTCTTTTTTTTTTTTTTTTGTCCTTCTACGTTTTTAATGCATCTTCTCAGGATGATACCGCAACGTTTCCCTTTGGCTTATTCCAAGAGCTTCACGTTTGGCCGCATCACGCCGCGCCCCTCCCCCTCCTGCACGGCGGTTGTATGCAGAATCATCAAACAAAAAATTTCAAAAAGTCTGGGCTCGATCTCGATGGTCTTGCCATTGACGAATTGACAGGAGACCATGACCCCAGAAACATCCCTTTAGATCACATGTTAAATTGACCAACTTTTGTCTTCTGGACTTTTTTTCTCTTGGATATGGACTTCTAAATGCCCTATCATCATCATGTCGGGAGTTCCACTTAGGATGATTCAGTGGATTTAGATTTTTCCAGTGCGAAAGCAAACCGGCCGGGCCACTGACAACTGGGGAGGTTTGTTTTTCCTTCTAAAAAGATTTTGTGTTGAAACATATTGTTAGATGTAGGAAATGCTTCATCACTTTGAAAAAACTTCTTTGCTCTTGGAAAGAAACAAAATTTTATTTAAAAAGAGTGTAAGTAATATTTTTTTTCCTGAAAAATAGCAAAAACATCAACATGACAATAATCAACTCATATCATCATCTATTCTCAATCCACCAATACTTTTCATTTAGTTGTGAATAATTCAAGAAATAACATATAAAAGTCATGGATAATCTTGTTTATTTTTTGAAAAAGCTATTTAGCTAAGAAAAATCATGGATGATTTATTATATAAATCAGAAATATGATAGTATGGAAAAGCAGCCATAATCTTGATTTTACAACATATTGTGAAATGAACAAGATTGTTGCCATGGCCATTATAACATTGTAATGGTCAATATATTAAACGCAACACAAAACTCAAATCTCATGCATGTTTAGCCAAGTACTCTCAAGCTTGGTTGAAACCTTGCAATTTTAAATGAGTTCGTGTTAACTTCGCCACTTTGGGCCAGTTCAAGGAGAACTCCACACGTGGAAGTGGATGGAATAAAAGATGAAAGAATAAAATAAAAAGAAACATGTTCGGGCGGCTCGTGATGGTTAAAGCGAGGTTAATGACTGTTGCCATATTTGAAACTAAGCAGATTCAAAATAGGGCTAAGATTCTATCGAAGTGGCTCAGATTCGAAACTCGCAGACATCGATTAAATGCGGGGACCGGATGCCCCCCGTCTGTTTTATCCGGTGGAGTCGTCATCTAGTCTGCCGGTACTTAGGTGGTGCTGGTGTGACGTACTTATATGTGGAAGGGATTGCCACGTTGGTGGGGCTCTCCCGCGGATGAGAAGGGTATGAGTAAAACTTGTCCGCCCATATCGAATATTTTCTAGCGGAAAGGGGGCCAGTGGAAGTTGCTACACGGGTGAGGTCCTCCTTATCCCCTTCGTTAGTTTTTTTTTTTTTAAGCAAAAAAAAAGACTGCTGCCATGCACTTGATAAAGAGCCCCATCCTACTACCTTTCCCCCAGAGAGCCTTCTCTAAGCCCCTCTTCAAGCTTTCCCATTTACCAATACTTTTTTATTTGTTGTCTTTACCGTGCTCGTAGTTTGTATCTATCTCTTTTATGACGATCCTTCCTTATAGAACATATTGCAAGTATGATGCACATATTTTTATAGTGTAAAGTATGATGGAAATAGTTTAGGTCTTTGGTGGCATCTCAATGTCCAACTTAGAGTTCGGGGTCTTCCTTTAAAATGAAAAACTAAATAGAAGAGGAAGGGGTCGTACTACCATGCAATTGAAACTCTTCATCGAGCAGCTTGGGCTTTACAAGATACCGGTTAATTAGGTACAAATATGAAAATTTCTCATACCAAAATATGAGAACTTTTTATTATTTATGCTTCATCATTATTTTTAGACTTTATGGTTGGGGCATGATAAATTAAATTGTTATCTTTGGTGGCATATATTATATTTTGTAACACATTTTCTTTATGGTTGTCATCGCAGAATTCTATTTCGAGGTCGAAGCGCTACCTGGCTAACCCTTAGGTCAGTAAGAACCAGGTAGAATGAGATGGCTGAGGTGTGGGCAAGTTGATCTTTCTTGAGGATGGCCAGCAAGAAGTTTGCTTGCCAGAAGGTTTCTAGCGGGGAATCCTTCGATGCCTAAGTCAAAATAGATAGGCAACAGTTTGGAAGAGAGAATTTTCAGCAAGTAGGAATGAACATACCTCTGGACCCCCCGGACTACCACTTTATATAGGATAGTCTAATTTGTCGTTACTTGATTTGATGCGACGTGTGTTAATGGCCCGTTGTACATTTACAGCATCGGACTAACATGGGCGGCATACAACGTTGATCGTGTGCGGGCAGTGTTGCCATGATTGTCGATTGCGAGAACTATCTCTATCGGCATGTGTTGATCGGCTTCTCGGCTGTTGCCGAAGTTCCTCACCTCGGTTTATATAGAGGTCAAGGAGGTCGGCTTATTCCGAGGTCGAGATGTCTAACATTTTGTCCATTACTTGCCTCTCACTTTCGAGGCCGAGCTGCATTTTAGCTCGAGTGATGGAAATGTTGTCATCTCAATCGAAGACAAGGCTTCTGGAAGGAAGCATTAATGCGTCGGTTAATCTTTTCAAAGCCTCACCATATCTTGGTTATCCCGAGGCGTCATTATTCTGGAATTATCTCGAGGCACCATTAATGCAACGACTTCTTGAATCTGTTTGGGTAGTCAAACCGTTTCTTTGATTAGGGTCATCCATGCCTCTATATAAGGGTAACTCCCTCCCTCAGTTTGCACTCTTACTTCATTTGTAAATCTTCTCGAGTGCCTGAGTGCTCAAGCTCCTAGGTGGCGCTCAGGCGAGGCTTCTCTTCTCCGGCTCTGGTGTCCTCTATATTCCTCCATTTTTCAGTGAGTACCCACTCTCGGCTGCTCCGATCCCTTTCTTCGTTTTCTTCGTCGCCCTTTTTTCATTTTATTTACCACCATGAGTGACGTCAAGGTCAACGCTTCGGCGGGAAGTTGGTCGTCCGACTATTTTCCCCAAGCTCGGAAGCCTTTACCTCCAGATGAGACTGAGCGCGAGGTCCGCTCTAGACCGGACTGTGAGGTGTCCATCCTCACTCAAGAAAAAATTAATCTCATCCAAGCTCAACACTTCATACCTCCCGAGTTCACCATTGAGCTCGTCGGTTCCAATGACTAGGTAACCAATCCTTCTCATCTCGGCTCAACCTGTATGAGGAAACTGTTAGGGTCGGGCTGAGACGACCTCTTCATCCTTTCTTTCTCCAGCTAATGAGGGTTTACAGCCTCATCCCGATCTAGCAAGTTCTAAACTCCTGTCCGGCCATCGTAGGCTTCTTTCTCTTTGCTTTCTTTTGAATATTCGGGCCTCGATTTCTCTTTTTCGGGGATGCTTCACTTTGAAGAGGTATCTTTAGGATAGCAACTAGTGGTACTTTTCTCTTCGAAAAAGCTACTAGTTAATCTGAGGTACTCCCTCTTTCATTTATGAACAGAAAGGAAGATTTGTCTTTGTCTCCCCTAAGTAGCCATGGCAGTTTGAAACCCTGTGGAGACACATTGAAGATCTTTGAATCGTCCCCCAAGGTTGTCTGGAAACCATCAAGAGTCCTTGAACACTTCTTAAATCTCAATTGAAGAATCCTGCTTGCAAGAATTATTGTTCGAGGAGACGTTGATCAACGTCAGTCTAAGCCCAACCAACCCTAAGGGCAAACTTCTACAGAATTTTATCTATCTTTTATCTTCATATTCTTTTTTGACCCTATCTCCGTTAATCTCATAGAAGAAAGATGAGTTGTTTATATTAGTTGAATCTCATCAATATTTATTAGGCTTTTGGCTTGTCTAATATTTAGTTCTTCTTAGTGCATTATGATAATCCTTTAAAATTACTTGAAATGTTGGAACACATTTAAATTGCACATAGGTAGCAAAATAGGTTGTAACTCAGTGGTTGTATTCCACCCTCTGAGTGGAAGTACTCCATTGTAACCTTAGCTGGATAATTTTAATCGGCAGTCCTCTCATTATTGTTTTGAAAGAAAGACAATAGGTCACAATAATTAAATAAGAGCACAATGCCTTGTTAGTGATAAATAAAAGTAATCACTTTTTTTTTTGGTACAACGGTCACTCACGTTAATCTAGCATGAGTGCAACCAACAGAATCAAGAAACATAACGTGGCACAAAGGTGGGGGTAGGGGTACAATATCAGACCATGTCCATAAGACCTCTCTTGAATGATGAACAGTAAAGGATGCAATCCAGTCTGCCACCTTGTTCGCCTCCCGACATACATGAGTAGCCTAAAAGAAGTCACAGTCTCTCACCAGCCTCTGATATCCCTGAGGAGAGGATGGTTGTCGCCTTATCACTCAGTATCCCGGATCCAATCGATCACTATAACGGAGTCTCCTTCTAGAAAGATATTACCAGCCCCTAGAACACTCCTCACATAGATGTACCCTCCTATACCACCCTAAGCTCCACCCCGAGGACCGTCATGTCATAAGTGTGCCGCCAGCCTACGGCAATCAATCCAGAGTTGTGATCACGAATCACAAAACCCATCCTTCCTCTGTCTCCTCCTGCCTGCACGCTACCGTCGAAGTTCACTTTGAGGTGACCAGAGGGTGAGAGTTCCCAAGTGACAAGAGAGACTATGAGCGCTGTGACAGTGATGTGAGAACTCCAGATGTCCCTAGCCCTCCTAGGTAAATTCACTTTGGTAATGTTGATAATCTTGGCTGCATGACAGATAGCTCTGTCCATCAAAACTCTCGGAGATGCCCTCCTACCCTCAAAGGTACAGAATTTCTGTCTAACTAAATATAATAAGCCAAATAGGCACGGGTGACGCCCCATTCCACCATCTTCGGCCTCCTCATAGATTTCCTCAGATGATGTAGTAAATCCTCCGCCAACCCCAAACCTCGTGGCAAGGGAAATGCCACACTCCCCACACCTGCACCGCCCGAGGGCAGCTAAAAAGAACATGGCTGATAGGTAATCACTTCTTAAGGAATGCCCCTTGCACTCGTTAACATTTCTCCACATCACTACTTGTCATTCTACCTTATTTTCCCAGGCATCACAATATTACTGCCATCAAAAATATCCTTTCCACTATTTTTTCCTTGGTTATGTTACTCTGACTCCTTAGTAAATATTCTCATTAAAAAAATAAGTTGACATCAAAGATAACTACAAACACTATATCAAGTTGGATTCTCACTAGTTATAAGCTCGCATGGAATGTAGGATCTGACCCATGACAAAATTAAAGGGAGAATTCCTAAATTATAATTTTTGAAGTAAGCATGCCCGTTGTGTTTGCATGATCATGTTTCATATAAAATTTCAAAATCAAGATTCTAGGAAACAATAGAATATTTATAATTCTTTTAAAGAAAAATTGCAGCCGCACCCTTTTAATTGTTAACTTGTACTTATACCCCAAAACTTTTAATTTTTTAAATTAAATCCCATTTGATTGCAATGTACCCCAACCGTCCATCTCTGTTAGGATCTATAAACACGCGATTGTCATGTGACATAACTTCATACACTATTTCATAAATACTCTTTCCTCCTAGATTAGGAGAGGGATTTGTGGTTTTAGCAGAGAGGGAGGAGATCATGTGGTCATCATGTGAATCCTCCATGTTCCTATTTCTTTCTTTCTGCTGGCTGGGTTCTGCCCAACTTGGCTAAGTGCCTCGAAGATAGAGAGAGGAGGAGAGAGCTGAGGGAGATAGAGGAACCTAACATTGATGAATGCCGAGCAGCAGATGACAACGAAGATATACAATGTAATGAAGCTGAGGAAGATGAGGAAGGCATGAGAAATAGAGAGAGAGAGAGAGAGAGAGAGAGAGAGAGAGAGAGAAAAGTGGTTTACTAATGAGAAAGGGAGAGAGGAACCTATGGAGCATCTCTCATGTCCTCGATCCACATGCTCCAATTCGCTAGGCGTTTCTTATAGGTAGTCCTGACTAATAAATGGTTTACCAATGGAAAAGGTAGGTGTTTGTATGCTCACCATGAAATGCATCTGTCGTGGGCCTGTGGGAGTGCAAAACCCCAAGAATATTTCCTACACTATAAATGATGGGAAACAAAACGAATCCAATAATTGTAGATACTGTTGGGGGAAAAATGGATCACTCAAAGCACGTGGTCAAATCGCCGGTACTTGATGACGAACATGACAACAGCAAGCATGCTTTCCGAGCGCCCGACCACAGAGCGCCCGATCTCAGAACACTCGGTCTCGGCACCAACGACCTCAGAGTTCACAACCTCGATCTCGATTGAGTTAAGCCCGATCGACCTCCAAGGCCAAGAAAGACCCAGTCAAAGGGAGAAGCAGACCTCCCCACTCCACCGAAATTCAAGTTCACCTCCTCCTCATCCGGGATTAAATCCTGCGATCTTCGCCTCAACGACTGTCAACATTTAAATACACACGATCTCAACGGATCGCCAGCCAGCCCAAAATCTCGGGCCATTTACGGTAACTCATTAATTCGCCTGATCATGTCCAATCACAGGTAACCCCTACACCCCCTCTTATAAAATAAGGGGAGAACTCGAGGCAGGGAACTTTTTTTCCTTTGGCCCCGACCATTACTTTTCTCGATTACTTCTCCACTACTTCTCTCCATTAAAAACCTCCTCTGACTTAAGCATCGGAGGGCCGACGTCGGAACCCCCGGCCACTTGTTTCTTGTAGATCCGCCGGAGACAGCCGTCCGCCGCCGCACCATCAGCCGGAGCTCCTCCTCCTTGGTTCGCGGTCGCCCTCGGGTCCAATTTCCAGCAACAGTTGGCGCTAGAGGAAGGGGCCGAGTTGTGACCATGAGATTAAGGAGCAGAGGAACCTCTAGTGCCTCTCGACATTGCACACTAAGCCCTGGCCACTCAGTCCAGAACCCGCGACCAAGGCCTCCGGCAGATCAAATCCCTCAAATCTAGCCTGAGCAATTCAACATGCTGGTGCAGCAAGTCCAGGCCCTGGCAGCAGCAATCCAAGGCCTGCAACGCGTGGATGCCCCTCCTATACCGCCTCCGCAGGTTCAGGTCCAATCGACGCTCCTTCCAGACGGACCTGTGTCCCAAGGCCGAGATCCCCGTGACTCTTCAAGAGTCAACAATGGAGAACGGCTTTGTCACCAGGGTTCAACCCGAGCGTCTCCCTAGAGAGAGCCGCTACGGAAGAACCAAGATAAAAGACCATAGCTTTCGAAAGCCAAATCAACCCCGGGTCAGTCAATACCAGGACAGACCATCATGACGACTTCCCAAGGTGGAGAACTCGATAAGAAGGTCGAGAAACTCGAGCAGCAGATCGAGACACTCTAAAACCAGAGGGCAAGGTGCGAGGGCGACCTTGAGTTCACCACCAAGTCGCCTTTCTTCCGCTAGATTGAGGACGAACCGATTTCACCGAGGTTCAAAATGCCTCAAATAGAGCCCTACAACGGGACCACCGACCCTCTGGACGACTTGGAGAGTTACCGAGCCCTCATGGTGCTGCAGAGATCCTCGAAGGTTGTGCTATGTAAGGCTTTCCTCGTAACCCTCCGAGGAATGGCTCGGGTTTGGTTCTCCGGTCTAAAATCGAGCACCGTGTCTTCCTTCGAGCAGCTTGGCAAGCAGTTTGCTGCCAACTTTGCTGCCAGCCGATGCCAGCGGCGAATGTCGGATTCTCTCCTTGACATCAAGCAAAAGGAAGGAGAGTCCCTCAAAGACTACATCGACTGTTTCACCGCCGCAACCTAGGAGGTCCGCGAGCTCGATCAGTCGATCGCCATATCCACACTGAAAATAGGAGCTCGGTCCTACAGGTTCTTCTTCTCCATTGAGAATAATTTTTCCGCTGACTTCACCGAGATGTTGGTCCGAGCTCGAAAATATGCAAAGGCTGAGGAGGCTATCGCCTTCCGACGGGACGCAGCTGAGCAAGCCTCAAAGGGGCAGAAAAGGCGTCGCGAGGAGCGCGGCCGCCCAAGAAGTCGGTCTCTCCGCCGAAAGAACTTGCCTCGTTTGAGGAGTCCACCTCCGATGCGGGAGTCAAAAACTCGACAACGCTCTAGAAAATATTGCAGCTTCCATCGAGACCACGGCCACGACACAGAGGAGTGCTTCCGATTTTGAGATGAGATTGAAGCACTCATCCACCGTGGGATACTCAATCGGTTCGTGCAGAACCGGCATGATGAAGGAAGACCAGTGGAGAATGCTGCATCGCCTGAAGGTCAAAACGACAACAGGCTCATCGCTAGTACCATCAACACCATAGGGAGAGGCCCGAACGAAGGGAGCTCAGCTGAAGAACTGACCAAGAGAAAAGTTCCTCCGAAGCGTCAACGCACCTCTAAAGCCATCTCGTTCTCGGACGAGGACCTAAAAGGAGTTGAAACTCCACATGATGACGTTGTGGTCATCTTCATGGTCGTAAATAAATTTGATGTAAAACGCATTTTAGTTGATAATAGAAGCTCGACAAATGTTTTATATTACGATGCTTTCCAAAAAATGGAAATACCAGAGGGCCAGCTCCGAAGAATGAATGCTCCGCTGGTCAGATTCATTGGAGATTTAGTCTTGGTTGAAGGCGTGATCAACTTACCTATCACAGCCGGGCTTGCTCCTCGAGAGAGCACTGTGAGGACGGACTTTCTTGTGGTCCGTCTGCCTTTGGTCTACAATGCCATCCTTGGCCGACCAGGACTCAATGCCCTCCGAGCCGTAGTCTCGACATACCATTTGCTCGTGCGGTTCCCTACTGAACGAGGAGTCGGCGAAGTTCGACGGGATCGGGTGGCAGCCAAGCAATGCTATATGGCGACCCTCAAAGCAAAGCAACCAATCAAACACCAAGCCGAGTAGAACAATCGACTGATGCATTAGCCCAAGTTTCAGACCAGGCACTACCCATCAAAATCTTGGAGGTACGAGACGAACCTAAGAGGGAATGGGCAGAACCTGGCGAGCTCCTCATTCAAATCCCCTTGAGAAAAGACTGTCCAGGGCAGACCGTACAGATCGGCACTGGCCTGAGCCCTCACGAGCAGGATCGCTTGATCGAGTTCCTCCAATCCAACGCAGACGTCTTCGCCTGGTCGCCCACTGATATGCCAGGAATAGATCCCGAGGTTATGGTCCACCAACTTCAGGTGAAACTAACCTACAAGCCCGTGAGGCAGAAGAAACGGAGCTTTGCACCGGAACGACAGCGAGCAGTCGCCGAGGAGGATGACAAGCTCTTTGAGGCCGATTTCGTTCGAGATGTCTCCTACTCAAATTGGCTCGCCAACATAGTCCTCGTAAAGAAAGCTAATGAAAAATGGCGCATGTGCGTGAACTACACCGACCTGAACAAAACCTGTCCAAACGACAGCCTTCCCCTCCCTAGGATCGACCAGCTCGTGGATTCCACCTCGGGACACTAGTTGTTGACCTTCATGGATGCCTTCTTAGGGTACAATCAAATTCGGATGGCATCCGAGGACGAGGAGAAGACGACATTCATCACCGACAAGGGCCTCATTGTTACAAGGTAATGCCCTTCGGGTTGAAAAATGCCGGGGCTACCTGCCAGAGGTTGGTCAACAAGGTCTTCAAAAACCAGATAGGTCGGAACATGAAGGTTGAAGGGTTCTAGCATGCTATAATGGGCAGCGGAAGCTAGGAATTTTAAAAATTTCTTGATAAAGTTCCTTAACATAAAACCCTTATAAGCCAAGATCACCTTAATGAAAGCAATCAAATAATATAATATAAATGCAGAAATAGAAGAATACCTCTAACGCTAATCCAATGTGCAGAATTTCCACTAGGTGCCCAAGTGTTCACCCTCCAACGTTGATTCACACGAAAACTTGATTTAAGTCTTAAGCTCCAAAGACTTTGATCCTTAATGCAGAATTCTTAAAGAACTCTAATGGCTTGCTTTCCTTTCTTTCTATTTTTCTTTAACCTTCTAAAATCACTTCTAATCCTTTTATCCTAAAGAAGACCACCTTGTCTTGGCTTAGGACACACTAGAAGCAATGCTAGAAAGAAAGAAACTAATGTAAGAAAGAAAGAAGAGAGGAGTGGGGTGGAGTTGGAATAATGAAACCCATGGAGTGCTAGCCTATTTATAATAGGTGTAGGGATGCATCTCCAAGGGATGCATCCCATCCACACATCCTTTCATGAAAGGACATCATCTAAGGGCCATATCAAATAAGAGGAGGTGCAGATCAAGTGAAGAGGTGTATCAAATAATATGTCCTTTCATGTGGTGCCATATTTTGACCAAGTCAACATCACATGCTAATCACATGTCCATCACGCCTCAACTCTTGATCTTTCATGATGATGATCCAAGGGCTCCAATGCAAGGCGCCATTTACTTGACCCATTATGTCTTCATCCAATGGTGGGATTAAGATCCAATGGTCAAGTATGATAGCCATCCTCTAACCCAATCTAATTGGGTTAAACCAACTCTCCATTATGTCTTCATCCAACGGTAGATCAAGATCTAACGATCTAGATTGAATGATTTATTAAATCTAATCCAATTAGACTCAAACCAAGCCAATTAGGTGCCAACTCTTGGCTAACCCATATTAGAACATGATCTAATCAAATTAGATCGATTAAGAATCAGATTTGAATCCAATTCGAATCAAGAGCTAAGGGTTTGCAACACCTGCTAGGATGTCTATCTTGCAAACATGATCTAATTCAATTAGATCCTTAATAAGTTTTCTTGTGTGTGACCCATTGGGTTCCATACTTAGCCAGCAATAGGTGTGAGTGCAAGTTGACCCAACTTGATTAGAACTCTTCTAATTGATTTAAGTCCAAACTGCGCGAACCCAAACTTAACAATTAGAATCCTTTCTAATTGGTGATCAAATTAAACTCTTTAATTCGATCAAACCTATAAGACAAGATTGACGTCTAGCAACATGTCATGTCTACCCGAAAAATATGGAATTTGATGGAAATACCAAAAATACCCTTCAGTGGCAAGTTACCGTGCAATTCAATCCTTTAATCAAACTGCATCCCGAATATGTATATGAGTATGAATATATGTCAAACTCAATTTTATATTCATATATTTCTCAATCTTCTAATGATAATTCGAATAATGAAACATTAGAAACTCTTTCTAATTTTCATTGTGCTTTGATCAAAGGCTTTCTGAATTATCATATGATTAGAATAAATAGGATGCGATCTTCTCTTACTAGAAGTGATTAATTCTTTGTTGACCTACTCATAACCTTCGTACACATTCCACCATATCCAGAAGACCTCGTACATAACTTATTGTCATGAATGAGTGGAAACCAAAATATGAATTTATGTGCACAACATACTATGGTGATCTCAGGTCAAAGGATCAGTTGCACAACTCCCACTAAGAGAATCATCTTTTGACATGTAAGTAAGACTTCATAAGATTTCTCTTTGTAGGTCAATTCAGTGAACTCATTTCTCTAATGAGCACCCACATCTTTGTATTAGTGTCTCCACACAAGTGATTGTGAGATCAATCACCCTCTGCATCGAGCATACATAAGATGTGCCAGTCTTTCCGGTAAACATTGATCCTCGACTCAATGTACCAATGACTGGGAATATTTAAGATTAGAATTTAAAGATTTTAGGTCTCACTAGTATGATCTCATCATAGCCTCAAAATTATTGTCTTAATCTAAGAGGTTCATCACAAATATAATCAACAGCATATGATGAAACACAATGCCTTTATTTATATTAAATGTCATGTACATGATTTGGAAAATCAAAAGAAAATCCTTCACAATACATATTGCGATTGGCTTGTAGGGCATCTACTCTTTCAATCTCCCACTTGCACTAAAGCCAATCGCCCTTATATTTCATCCCCATACAATCGAGGTGGCGATCGAACTGCTGTTGTGGTAGAGCTTTAGTGAACGGGTCTGCTAAGTTGTTCTTTGTGTCTACTCGTTCAATGACTATGTCTTGTCTCTCGACGATCTCTCGAACGAGGTGGAAGCGTCTTAGAATGTGCTTGGATTTGTGATGAGATCTTGGTTCCTTTGCTTAAGCAACAGCTCCAGTGTTGTCACAATAAACTGGAACTGGTCCAGCAATCTCAGGAACTACTCCCAACTCAGCGATGAACTTCTTCATCTAGACAGCTTCCTTAGCGGCTTCACTTACAGCGATGTATTCTGCCTCAGTAGTTGAGTCAGCTACAGTTTGCTGCTTGGAACTCTTCCAGCTCACTGCACCACCATTTAGGGTAAAGACATACCCTGAAGTGGACTTGCTATCATCTGGGTCTGATTGAAAACTAGAATCAGAAAATCCTTCTAGTTTCAACTCAGATTCTCTATAAACTAAAAAAATATCTTTAGTCCTTCTTAAGTACTTAAGAATATTTTTCACAGTTATCCAATGATTCTCTCCTGGATCAGTCTGGAATCTGCTTGTTATGCCTTAGGCATAAGCAACATCAGGCCTAGTATATAGCATAGCATACATAATTGATCCTACTGTCGAAGCATAGGGAATAGAATTCATTCTATTCCTCTCTTCAGATGTCTTAGGAGACATCTTCTTAGAGAGACGTATGCCATGACTCATAGGCAAGTAACCTCTTTTACTTCCTTCCATGCTGAATCTTTTCAGCACATGATCTATGTACCTAGACTGGGACAAGCCTAGCATCCTTTTAGATCTATCCCTATAGATCTTTATACCAAGTATATAGGATGCTTCTCCCAAGTCTTTCATGGAAAAGCTTTTTGATAGCCAAGTCTTGACCGATTGTAACATTGGAATATCATTTCCAATGATCAGTATGTCATCTACATACAATATTAAGAAGATAATGGCACTCCCACTAGTCTTCTTGTACACACATGGTTCATCCACATTTTTGATAAAACCAAACTCTTTGATTGTTGTATCAAAACGGATGTTCCAACTCCTCGATGCTTGCTTTAATCCATAAATGGATCTCTTAAGCTTGCATACTTGATTTTGCTCTCTTACTTGAGACAAATCCTTCTGGCTGTGTCATGTAAACCTCTTCCTCAAGATGACCATTAAGGAAGGCGGTTTTGACATCCATCTGCCAGATTTCATAATCATAGTATGCTGCTATTGCAAGCAAAATCTGAATAGATTTGAGCATAGCTACTGGTGAAAAAGTTTCATCATAGTCAATTTCTTGTTTTTGCCTGAAATCTTTTGCCACCAATCTAGCCTTGTAGGTTTCTACTTGGCCATCTGCTCCAATCTTTTTCTTATAGACTCATTTGCAACCTATAGGGTTTACACCCTCTGGTGCATCAACCAAATTCCATACTTGGTTGGTATACATAGAGTCTATTTCGGATTTCATGGCCTCTAACCATTTGTCAGAGTCACTACTCATGATAGCTTTCGAATAGGTCAGAAGATCATTATTCTGAACAATGTGAGCTTCATCATTCTCAATGACAAAACCATACCTCTTAGGTGCATTTCGCACTCTATCTGACCTGAGTGGAGATGTGTGTTGTGGTTGTACCTCATCAATGGATACATCTGGTTGAAGAATTTCTTGTGTTTCTATTTGTAGGTCTTGAACTTCTTCAAGTTCAATTTTTCTATTCTTGCCTTTTTCTAAGATAAACTCTTTCTCTAAGAAAATGGCATGCCTACCTACAAAAACCTTTTGTTCAGTAGGATGATAGAATATGTATCCTATACTATCTTTAGAATAACCTACAAAAATACATTTATCTGATCTAGCACTTAGCTTGTGTCCAAAATTTCTTTTGACATAAGTTTGACAACCCCATATCTTAAGATACTTAAGATTAGGCTTCTTTTCTCTCCATATCTCATATGGAGTGCTAGGTACAGACTTAGAAGGTACCCTGTTTAATATTAGTGCAGCAGTCTCTAGGGCAAAAACCCAGAAGGAAATAGGAAGATCAGTAAAGCACATCATGGACCGTACCATATCTAATAAAGTATGATTCCTCCGTTCGGCTACACCATTTAACTGTGGCGTATATGGAGGTGTCCATTCAGAGAGAATGCCTTTTTCTTTAAGATGATTTAAAAACTCACTAGAAAGGTATTCACCTCCTCGATCAGATCGAAGAATTTTAATACACTTTCCGGTTTATTTTTCAACCATACTTTGATACTCTTTAAACTTATCAAAGGCTTCGGATTTATGTTTTATAAGATACACATATCCGAACCTTGATAAATCATCAGTGAATGTGATGAAGTAAGAGTATCCACCTCTAGCTGGAGTTGTCATAGGACCACATACATCTGTATGTATAAGTCCTAATAACTCGCTTGCCCTTTCTCCATGTCCAGTGAATGGAGACTTAATCATTTTACCCATAAGATAAGATTCACAAGTTCCTAATGATTCATAATCATAAGGATCAAAGAATTCTTCTTTGTATAACTTGTTGATTCTTGATTCACTTATGTGACCAAGTCGGCAATGCCAAAGAAGGGTATTATTTACTTCCTCTCTCTTTCTTTTATTGCTTTTATTAATATGAAAGACATTGTCATTAAGTAATAAAACAAGAAGACCATTTTCCATAATGCCATTGCAAAGATGTTTATTAGAAAAATAAATAGAGCAACCATTGCCCTTTCCATTAATTTCAAATCCTTTCTTTAACAACAAAAGAATGGAAATTACATTTCTAATAATTTTGGGCATATAATAACAATCTTCCAATTGTAGGAGCTCTCCCGAAGGCAACTCCAAGTTGTAGGTTCCAACAGCTTCAGCCTGGATAGACTCTCCTCCAGCGCCATACAGCTCGAAGTCACCTTTTTTCAAAATTTTAATTTTCTGTAGTCCATGCAAAGATTTGCAAATTTGAAAACCACAGCCGGTATCCAATACCCATGAATTTGAATTTGAAGAACTTAATGACAAGTTGGCATGTAACATAAACATACCTTTCGATGCAACTCTTGCATCGGTCTTCATACTTACAAGAAAACTCTTGCAATTTCTTTTCCAGTGGCCAGCTTTGCCGCAATGAAAACAGGTACTTGATCCAGAATTTTTCTTTCCTTTTTTCTTTTTGATGCTACTCTTAGGGTTCAATCTTTTTTAGAACCCTTATTGCCCGATTTTCTCTTAGAGGTGCCATCTATAAGAAGGAGTGGACCTTTATTCTTCTTAATATGACCTTCAGCTGTTTTGAGCATATTTAACAGCTCGGGCAGGGAGGTGTTCAGCTTGTTCATGTGAAAGTTCATAACAAACTGAGAGAATGAATCAGGTAGTGATTGCAGGATCAAATCCTGACTGAGCTCATTATCCATAGCAAAACCTAATTGACTTAATCTGGTGATTAAGTCTATAACCATAAGAACATGGTTTTGCACTGGAGTTCCTTCATTCATTCTAGCACGGAACAACTGCTTAGATATCTCATACCTAGCAGTCCTACTTTGTTCTCCATACAACTCTTTTAAATTGAGAAGTATGGATTGAGTGTCCATGCTTTCATGTTGCCTCTGTAATTCATTGCTCATAGAGGCAAGTATGATACATTTGACAGTCAAACTGTCATTTTTCCACATCTTATGTGTGGCAACCTCCTCTTCTGTAGCATCATCCCCTAGATCTCCAAGATCAGGGGTTTCAAGTATATAGAAAATTTTCTCCTGAGTGAGTACTATCTTTAAATTCCTCAACCAGTCCACATAGTTTGGACCGGTCAACTTGTTGGCATCTAAGATGCCTCTTAGTGAAAGTGAAGAAGCCATTTAATAATTCTACATATGCAAGAACAAAACTAATATAAGCAGACCAATCATGATGACATGTTTGCAACTAGATAAGGACTTTAATCTGAAAGAGTAGATGCCCTACAAGCCAATCGCAATATGTATTGCGAAGGGTTTTTCTTTTGATTTGTCCAAATCATGTACATGACATTTAAATATGAATAAAGGCGTTATGTTTTATCATATGCTGTTGATTATATTTATGATAAACTCCTTAGATTAGGGCAATGGTTTTAAGACTATGATGAGATCATACTAGTGAGACTTAAAATCCTAAAATCTTAATCTTAAATATTTCCAGTCATTGGTACATTGAGTCGGGGATCAATGATTACCGGAAAGACTGGCATGTCTTATGTATGCTCGATGCAGAGGATGATTGATCTCACAATCATTTGTGTGGAGACACTAATACAAAGATATGGGTGCTCATTAGAAGAATGAGTTCACTGAATTGACCTACAAAGAGAAATCTTATGAAGTCTTACTTACATGTCAAAAGATGATTCTCTTAGTGGGAGTTGTGCAACTGATCCTTTGACCTGAGATCACCATGGTATCTTGTGCACATGAACCTATGTTTTGGTTTACACTCATTCATGACAATAAGTTATGTACGAGGTCTTCTGGATATGGTGGATTGTGTACGAAGATTATGAGTAGGTCAACAAGGAATTAATCACTTCTAGTAAGAGAAGATAGCATCCTATTTATTCTAATCATATGATAATTCAGGAAGCCTTTGATCAAAGCAGAATGAAAATTAGAAAGAGTTTCTAATGTTTCATTATTTGAATTATCATTAAAAGATTGAGAAAAATATGAATATGAAATTGAGTTTGACATATATTCATACTCATATACATATTTGGGATGCAGTTTGATTAAAGGATTGAATTGCATGGTAACTTGCCACTGAAGGGTATTTTTGGTATTTCCACCAAATTCCATATTTTCCGGGTAGACATGACACGTTGCTAGACGTCAATCTTGTCTTATAGGTTTGATCGAATTAAAGAGTTTAATTCGATCACCAATTAGAAAGGATTCTAATTGTTAAGTTCGGGTTCGCGCAGTTTGGACTTAAATCGATTAGAAGAGTTCTAATCAAGTTGGGTCAACTCGCACTCACACCTATTGCTGGCTAAGTATGGAACCCAATGGGTCACACACAAGAAAACTTATCAAGGGTCTAATTGGATTAGATCATGTTTGCAAGATAAACATCCTAGCAGGTGTTGCAAACCTTAGCTCCTGATTCGAACTAGATTCGAATCTGATTCGAATTGGATTCGAATCTGATTCTTAATTGATCTAATTTGATTAGATCATATTCTAATATGGGTTAGCCAAGAGTTGGCACCTAAATTGGCTTGATTTGAGTCTAATTGGATTAGATTTGATAAAACATTTAATTTTGACCGTTGGATCAACATTTGGATGAAGAGAAGGATCAAATGGATGGCGCCATGGATTAGAGCCATTGGATCTTCATCATGGGATGATGGGAGATCATGATCTCGTGATGGACTTGTGATATTGACTTAGTCAACATCAGATGGCGTGAGAAAGAAGGGAATACGGTGAATTTAGAATGGCGCCTCATGAAGAAGTGCCATTTGTATTGGATAAAGATGACACGTCATCATATCCTAACTACTTTCCCTTCAACCGCATCATTCTCTCTCTCCTTCTTTCTTATGGCGCCACCAATAAGGGCCTTTGGATCATCATCTAGCCTTGATCAATGGTTGAGAATGCTCCCTATTTTTCATGCGTGAGAAGAAATGAAGAGAGGCATGAGTACGGTGGATTTCATGAAGAGATGCTTAGGGAATGGATAAGGATGAAGCGCCATATCATAAGCACTTCATCTTATCCTAACTACTTCTGATATGCCCTCTCATCAAATGACACATCCCTTGATCTCACGCCCCTCTTCATGCATGAATGGATGGCTACAATGCATCCGTACGCCATCTATAAATAGGGAATGCTCCCGGTGTTTTTAAATCATCGGAAATCAATCCAACTCTCTCTCTCTCATATCCCTTCTTTCTTACATTAGTTTCTTTCTTTCTAACATTGCTTCTAGTGTGTCCTAAGCCAAGACAAGGTGGTCTTCATTAGGACAAAAGGATTAGAAGTGATTTTAGAAGGCTAAAGAAAAATAGAAAGGAAGGAAAGCAAGCCATTAGAGTTCTTTAGAAGAATTCTGCATTAAGGATCAAAAGTCTTTGGAGCTAAAGTCTTGATCAAGTTTTCGTGTGGATCACCATTGGAGGGCGGACACTTGGACGCCTCGTGGAGATTGTACACTTTGGATTAGCATTTGAGGTATTCTACTAATTCTGCATTTATTTTATATTATTTGATTGTAATCATTAAGGTGATCTAGGCTTAAAAGGGTTTCATGCATAGGGACTTTATTAAGAAAATTTTTAAAATCCCTAGCTTCCGCTGCCCATTATGACATGCTAGAACCCTACATAATCTAATTTGTCTCCTACTATTTTTATCGAATATCATAGCCCTCTCCTATGATAAACGTGAAAATATAATTTTTCTTAATAGGGTTGAGATCCTAATTCATCATAAAAAGCCTTGTGGTTACACAACAAACCTTTATGAATTCAAAGGTAGGAAACTCTTTCCAATTGCATCTCATGCAATTCTCAACTTTATCTTATCCTCTTAAAACACTTATTGCCTTGTGTTAGCACAACAAACAATAATATTTTAGTTAAGTCAAACCCTTCATTTCCATATAGTCATATTCGAATAATATTGCCCTTGTGGTTGCACAACAAAGCAATATATTAAAATATGCCATAAGCATCTTAATGCACCAAGACAATATAAAATCAGTTCCCATAGCAAGCCTTGTGTTAGCACAACAAACTAGCATGGATCTTGACATAATAATGTCGAGGCATGAAGGAAGGCTATCAATAGTGTTATATCAATATTAAGCTTATCCATAATAGGCAATCAAACAATTGGCCAGGTAAGCAGGTGGGAGGCTCCCCTTACTCAGAGAGTAAGATCCTAATTAGAGAACCACTTTTAATGCTTTCCTTAGACACCAATTAGATTAATTGTTCTAGAATGGGTTAGCCCAAAGTTTTTCAACACTATGACTTAATATAATTTTTATTGAGGGCTTACTAGTCTCTAGCACATTCTTTAATTGCAACATATATTTAACATGTCTAAAATAAACTATCATGCATCATGGCTATCTCATAGCATGTATAAATCATAAGCAATTAATTAACATGCTTCAACATATCTTCATATAGAAAATTTCATATCATGATATTTTATTACATATCATATCATATATGAATCATACATTTTAGCATTTCTCTAAGCATATGACATTACTATCTCATAGTAAATTAATAATCATACATCATGCATAATTATTTGATTGAACCAATTAAGGATGGCTCTGATACCACTGAAGGGTTCTAGAATGCTATAATGGGCAGCGGAAGCTAGGAATTTTAAAAATTTCTTGATAAAGTTTCTTAACATAAAATCCTTATAAGCCAAGATCACCTTAATGGAAGCAATCAAATAATATAATATAAATGCAGAAATAGAAGAATACCTCTAACGCTAATCCAATGTGCAGAATTCTCACTAGGTGCCCAAGTGTTCATCCTCCAATGTTGATCCACACGAAAACTTGATTTAAGTCTTAAGCTCCAAAGACTTTGATCCTTAATGCTGAATTCTTAAAGAACTCTAATGGCTTGCTTTCCTTTCTTTCTATTTTTCTTTAACCTTCTAAAATCACTTCTAATCCTTTTGTCCTAAAGAAGACCACCTTGTCTTGGCTTAGGACACACTAGAAGCAATGCTAGAAAGAAAGAAACTAATGTAAGAAAGAAAGAAGAGAGGAGTGGGGTGGAGTTGGAATGATGAAATCCATGGAGTGCTAGCCTATTTATAATAGGTGTAGGGATGCATCTCCAAGGGATGCATCCCATCCACACATCCTTTCATGAAAGGACATCATCTAAGGGCCATATCAAATAAGAGGAGGTGCAGATCAAGTGAGGAGGTGTATCAAATAATATGTCCTTTCATGTGGTGCCATATTTTGACCAAGTCAACATCACATGCTAATCACATGTCCATCACGCCTCACCTCTTGATCTTTCATGATGATAATCCAAGGGCTCCAATGCAAGGCGCCATTTACTTGACCCATTATGTCTTCATCCAATGGTGGGATTAAAATCCAATGGTCAATTATGATAGCCATTCTCTAACCCAATCCAATTGGGTTAAACCAACTCTCCATTATGTCTTCATCCAACGGTAGATCAAGATCTAACGGTCTAGATTGAATGATTTATTAAATCTAATCCAGTTAGACTCAAACCAAGCCAATTAGGTGCCAACTCTTGGCTAACCCATATTAGAACATGATCTAATCAAATTAGATCGATTAAGAATCAGATTCGAATTCAATTCGAATCAAGAGCTAAGGGTTTGCAACACCTGCTAGGATGTCTATCTTGCGAACATGATCTAATCCAATTAGACCTTTAATAAGTTTTCTTGTGTGTGACCCATTGGGTTCCATACTTAGCCAGCAATAGGTGTGAGTGCAAGTTGACCCAACTTGATTAGAACTCTTCTAATCGATTTAAGTCCAAACTGTGCGAACCCAAACTTAACAATTAGAATCCTTTCTAATTGGTGATCGAATTAAACTCTTTAATTCGATCAAACCTAGAAGACAAGATTGACGTCTAGCAACGTGTCATGTCTATTCGAAAAATATAGAATTTGGTGGAAATACCAAAAATACCCTTCAGTGGCAAGTTACCGTGCAATTCAATCCTTTAATCAAACTGCATCCCGAATATGTATATGAGTATGAATATATGTCAAACTCAATTTTATATTCATATATTTTTCAATCTTCTAATGATAATTCGAATAATGAAACATTAGAAACTCTTTCTAATTTTCATTGTGCTTTGATCAAAGGCTTTCTGAATTATCATATGATTAGAATAAATAGGATGCGATCTTCTCTTACTAGAAGTGATTAATTCCTTGTTAACCTACTCATAACCTTCGTACACATTCCACCATATCCAGAAGACCTCGTACATAACTTATTGTCATGAATGAGTGAAAACCAAAATATAGATTTATGTGCACAACATACTATGGTGATCTCAAGTCAAAGGATCAGTTGCACAACTCCCACTAAGAGAATCATCTTTTGACATGTAAGTAAGACTTCATAAGATTTCTCTTTGTAGGTCAATTCAGTGAACTCATTTCTCTAATGAACACCCACATCTTTGTATTAGTGTCTCCACACAAGTGATTGTGAGATTAATCATCCTCTGCATCGAGCATACATAAGATGTGCCAGTCTTTTCGGTAAACATTGATCCTCGACTCAATGTACCAATGACTGGAAATATTTAAGATTAGGATTTTAAGATTTTAGGTCTCACTAGTATGATCTCATCATAACCTCAAAATCATTATCTTAATCTAAGAGGTTCATCACAAATATAATCAACAACATATGATGAAACACAATGCCTTTATTTATATTAAATGTCATGTACATGATTTGAAAAATCAAAAGAAAATCCTTCACAATACATATTGCAATTGGCTTGTAAAGCATCTACTCTTTCAAAGGTCTATGTAGACGATATGTTGGTAAAAAGTCAGATTGCTGAATGTCACATAGCCGACCTCGAGAAGCGTTCTCAACCCTCCGGAGGTATCGGATGAAGCTCAATCCCACAAAGTGTGCTTTCGGAGTTACCTCGAGCAAATTTCTTGGTTTCGTGGTGACTCAATGCGGAATCGAAGCAAATCCTAAAAAGATCCAAGCACTACAGGAGATGACATCACCGAGGATGGTCAAAGAAGTACAACAGCTCGCTGGACGAGTTGCGACCCTAGGGAGGTTTGTCTCCAAGTCAGCGAAATGGTGCCTCCCTTTCTTCAAGATCCTTAAGCGACCGAAGGACTTCGTGTGGACCGAAGAATGTCAACAAGCCTTTGAAGAGCTCAGACGCCATCTTGCCTCCCCTCCATTACTCACAAAGCCTCGGCAGGGCGAGCTCCTTTATCTATACTTGGCCGTCTCCCCGGTGGCGGTAAGCTCGATCCTGGTCCGAGAAGAAGACAAGTCTCAAAGACCAATATACTATACCAGCCGAGTTCTGAGGGACGCCAAGACCCGATACTACAAGCTGGAGAAGAAAATCTATGCACTGCTCACCTCAACTCGGAGGCTCCGACCCTACTTTCAGGCCCACACTATGGCCATATTAATCGACCAACCCATAAAGTAGGTTCTGCAATGGTCAGATCGCGCAGGGAGAATCGCAAAGTGGGCGGTTGAGCTCCGAGAATTCGATCTCGAGCACCGCCCGAGGCCGGCAATCAAGGCACAAGTGCTCACTGACTTCATAGTAGAGTCCACCTTACCAGATGACCCCGAGCCTGAGCTCACATCAAGAGAGGAGGCCCCGAGGCAACCATGGGTTCTACATGTGGATGGCTCCTCAACCTCGGGGGGTAGCGGTGTGAGCCTCATCCTCACCAGCCTGGATGGTGTGGTCGCGGAACAGGCCTTACGCTTCGAGTTTTCTGCCTCTAACAATGAAGTAGAGTACGAGGCGCATATTACCGGGCTCAAGTTGGCAAAAAAGCTCGAGGTAAAAGCTTGAAGGTCTTCAGCGACTTCTAACTGGCCGTGAGCCAGGTCTTGAGAGATTTTGAGGCAAGGGAGCCGTCAATACAGAAATACCTCCAAAAGGTGTGAGATATCACCTCCACATTAAGCGCCTTCGACATTCAGCACATCCCCAGGGCAGAGAATGCAAGGCAGACCAGCTGTCAAAGCTGGCAACTTCCTACATGAGCGAGCTCCCGAAGACCACGACGCTTAAGTATCTCCAAGCGCCAAGCACCGAGGAGCCTGAACCAGTTCTCTGCGTTGAAACTGAACCGAGCTGGATGGATGCGTTTGTCAGCTACCTGTGGAGTGAAATTCTTCCTGACGACGAGCTCGAAGACTGTCGAAACAAACGTCAGGTTTCCCGATACCTCTTATACGAAGGTAAGCTCTATTGTAGGTCCTTTACCTCTCCCCTCCTTAGATGCCTCCGTCCTTCGGAAGCAGATTATGTTATGCGAAAGGTTCATGAAGGAATCTACGGGAACCACCTAGGAGGTCGGGCCCTGGCCCACAAGGTTCTACGCAACATATATTATTGGCCTACACTTCAGAAAGACGCCGCGGACTTCGTCCAGAGGTGTGACCGATGCCAGCGAAATGCCAACATTCAGCGCCGACCCTCAGTCCCACTGACTTCGATCAGTGCCCCCTGGCCATTTGCCTAATAGGGAATCGACATCTTGGGGCCATTCTTCAAGCTATGGGACAAAGAAAGTTCCTCATTGTCTCCATCGACTACTTCACCAAGTGGATCAAAGCTGAACCGGTAGCCCAAATCTCCGAGCCGAAAATGCGAGATTTCATCTGGAAATCAATAATCTGCAGGTTTGAGCTCCCTTGCGTCCTCATATCCGACAACGGCCGTCAGTTTAACAATGCCCGCTTCAGAGAGTTCTGCTCCGAGCTTGGCATCGACCACCATTTTACCTCGATCGCTCATCCACAGACGAATGAAAAAATGAAGGTGACGAATCGAACCATCCTTCAGGGACTCAAGGCCAGACTTGATTGGTCTAAAGGGCAATGAGTCGAAGATCTCTACAATATCCTCTGGGCCTCCAAAAATGCCCACAGTGGCTCTGTCAAAGAGGGCACTAAGAAGGTCTCAAAGGAAAGGAGTAAGACAAGTTGTTGATATGATTGAGTTGGAGGGAGTCAGAGATTACCACGGAATCCATCCATAAACCGTCACCCTGGTGACCTTCGTCGCCAAAGCATCACGACAGTTTCCAAAGGCTCCCCATCATCTCATCTCCAGTGGGGGGCCCAAGAAGTTGGAGCACGTAGGAATGCCGACCACTACATAAGCTGCTGGCGGAGAAAGCTCTTCGAGCTTCCCTTCATTCACTTTGCGGGAGTCAGAAGATGAAGACCCGACATCGTTATTCTTTCTTTACAGCTCGGCCTGCTCTTTTTGCTACATTCCGAGTCCCTACCGGCGAAACCCCCTTCAACCTGGCTTATGGGATGGAGGTAGTCATCCCTTTAGAAATTGGGCTCCTGTCGCTAAGGGTGGAGAACTATGATGCAGCCTCCAACTTATCCCAGCTTAGAGGTAACTTAAATCTCCTCGAAGAGAAAAGGAAAGCCGCTCGAATCTGCATGGCTAGGTACCAACAGAAAGCGGCGCAATACTACAATTTTAGGGTAAAGGTCAAGCTATTCAAAGCAGGAGATCTCGTCCTAAGAAAATTTGAGGCTTCTCAACCTATCGAGCGAGGAAAGCTTGTCCCGAATTGAGAAGGACCGTATCAAGTTGCTCAGATATAACGACCTGGAGCATACAAGTTGGAGTCCCTTGATAGGACCCCCATTCTCCGAAGTTGGCATTCCGAGAATCTCCGAATGTACTACCAGTGAAGCCCTTCTAAGGATCTTCGATGTCTGAAAATGCAACCAATAAGGATGTCCTTGAGATGATTCGAGTCCTTAGGGAAAATTTAGTGATGCCCCGAGCAAGTTCGAATGCCTCGACCAAGCTCAGGATGCCCGACCAAGCTCGAGATGCCCGACCAAGCTCGGATGCCCGACCAAGCTCGAATGCCTCGACCAAGCTCGGGATGCCTCGACCAAGTTTGGGATGCTCCGCTGTGCCAACCGCAAGCTCAGTCTCCCTCAACCTCAAGTCTTGTCAAACGATGCCCGACCAAGCTCGGGATGCCTCGGCCAAGCTCGGAATGCCTCGGCCAAGCTCGGGATGCCTTGACCAAGCTCGGGATGACCTGCCGCAACAACCCTGACCGCAGCCTAAAGACGTCCTGACCAAGTTCGAGACGCCTCATCAAGTCAACTATAAGCCCGAGCTCCCTTGACCTCGGGTACCACTGAACGAAAATCAGAGCTATAATCCGAAACACCTAAGGTAGGAACTACGGGTTGAAGAGCACTCAAGCTTCAACAGCCGAATGATAGCCCAGCCTTGACTTGCACTACAACAAAAGCCGAGCCCAAAGACTTAGTGGAATTCTCCAAAAAATATCGGAATCACCTGTGAAAACGAATAATGCACGAAGTTCAACTCAAACGGTCGAAGATAAGGGTTCATTGAATGCATAAGTGGAAGCAAATTCGAAGACACAATGAGATTGAAGAAAGCATGTATTTCATTAATGAGGAGCTCCAAGGCTGAGTACAAAATTTGGCCCCGAGGTCGACCTATTTGGCCGCACAATGGCTGCAGTGGCCGACCTTGCTTGCAAAAAAAAAACTAAGTCCTAAGGCATCTCTAGAGTGGCAATGGTTTCGACGTCGACCTTAGAATCGTCCACAAGAACCACCTCGGGATCCCTTGCAGGAGCAGCCCCAGGATCCTCTGCTGGTCCATCTCCGCGAGCATTTGTAGCAGCCTCAGGTGAAGCTTTGTGAGCGGCCTTGGGAGCAGTTTCAGAAGCTTCTTCAGGAGGACCCCCAGCAGCTTCTCTGGACAGGGCCTCCTGAGCAGCCTGCTCAGTCGCCTCGATCTCGGCTTCAGGGCCCTCGAGCACACTGTCGAGCGCGTCGTCATCCTCGGGGCTTCCGGCCGCGTCGTCATCCAGAACGACCCCTAAACGAGGCTGAAGACTATGGAGGTCGAGCTTGGGGCAAATCCTCAGCATCTGCCTCCGAAAATCTTCAAAGCTACGGATGAGCCCATCAACTGCTTCTTCCTCCATCAGCTTCCAGAACTCAGCTGACTCGCGGAAGATCTGCACCGCGTTCCAAGCTTGCTCTAACGCCTTCCTCTCTCGAGTTTCAAGTTGCTCGATCTTCAGCCGAAGGACCCCCGCCTCGTACTTCTGGCCCGCGAGCTCGGACTGGGCGTCGGCCAGGCGTGCCTCGGAGGCACGAAGCATCAACCTATCAAGGGCATGTGACGCCTCCTCCTCCTCGAGATGCTCGGCCATAGACTGAAGCTCGGTCTCGGCAGCCTCCATCCTCGCGGTGGCCTCCCTCCGCCCAGCCTCGGCCTCACCGAGCTTCCTCTCGGCGTCCTCCTGCCCTTTCTAGCTCCTCTGAGCCTTATTCTGACACTCGGCCACCACAGCGATTAGCATGTCGATCTCGTGAAGGTGCTATGGGGAAGAAAAATGGAAGTGAGCCGAGATCGAAAACTTAAGAATATATGAAAATCAAAGCAAGAAGGCAACTTACTCGGATAGCGGAGCAGTAGGCCTGGTCGACAGAACTGCCGACATCCCCAGCTTCAAGCTCGGCTCGGTCGGCAGGGACCAACGCGCAGCGAACTACTTCACGAGCGACGTCACTATTGTGGAGGGCCGAGTCATCCTCAAAGACCGACCACTCCTGGCAAAAGGGCCTCCTTTCGGAGCGGCCCCCAGCCCCCAACGAGCTCGGGACGTCGACCCTTGAAGAGCTCAGGAGGCTGGGCCTTGAAGATCTCAGCAAAGAATGATGAGAGGAGCTCGGGACCCCGAGACCACAGCCCGGCTCGGGACCCGAGCACCGCAACCGAACAATCAGGCGGTGTCGCTGGAAAATCGGGGTCGGGCACACTTGGGCCGCTGGATCTCTTGCGGCCTCGAAAGAAGTCATGCGCTCGACAAAGGGAGCTTCCTCCGGTCTACGCTCCCCGGTCTTCTTCTTGTTGTTCTTCCGAACGAGCTCGGAAGTCTTAGCTTTGAGGTTCTCAACCTCGATAGGAGCAAAGGTCGAGGCCGGCCTAGCCCTCTTCTTTGGCACGGTGTGAGCTCCTCCGGCTTCGGCTGCCCTCTTCTTGTATCTGGCGAGGAGGGCCGTGTTATTGGTCATCATCCCTACAATGTCCGAAAAGAAGAAAGAACTCAAGTGTCAAACCAACGCCAAAAAAAAAAGGGGGGGAAGGGAAAAACAATAAGAGATACATTCCATTACCATTCCACTTCTGATCACCTGCGAGGCTGCTCCAACAGCGCATGAAATCCTCCGGTTAGAATGGTACCTCAAGTGCTACTCTGCATTTACACTGCACCACGTAAAGCATTTACTTCCAACAGCCATTTTATGATACATTGACTTCCAAGATCTGAGGCTTCTTTTTCCCAAAGGAATCTACCAAATAAAACAGCAGGTGCAGACTACATTTCAATGATGTTTCAATTCAATTTGAAAAAAAAGAAAAAATGAACTGCCATTCCTGCTACATGAATCAGTTTGAAAGGGTCATTATTTGGGTAACATGAATATAGCCGGAACATTGCCCCATCGTTATAAGGTCTTCATGGTATTAATTTGATAAGTATATAAAATCAAGTATACTGCTTATGGAGGCACCTTGCTGCTTAGGACATTGAGAAGAAATAAAGTGGTTTATAGTATCTATCCAGAAGGAGTGAAGGATGGGCTCTTAACAGGTCAAGCCTCCCTCCATAACCTATGGTAGCTGATACGTTAATGATGATCTGAATAACATTGTTGGATAAAAAATGATATTCCCCGAAACCTCGTAGTTGTCAAATGGATTATTTTCCGAGGCTAGTCGGAGTCGAAAAGGGGCGGCGGGAGGGTTGGGAAAGCGGAGGCGTGGCCGATGTGGGGGTTGCCACCGATGGCAGAGGGCGGGGCAAAGGGGACAAGGAGAGAGAGAGACATGCCAAGGCGAGGAGAGAAAGGGTTGGAGATGTTGGGAAGAAACTGTCCCAGAAAATTTTAAATCTATAATACTCTACTTCAACAAATAATAGGTAGAAATAGGCTTAGAAAAAATAAATAGAAAAAGTGAAAAAATGGAACCCGAGATGCTGAGGCGTGGTATGTTGGTCACTTTCCTTGAAGTAGATTTCGCCGCTTTACAGTGCACTAGGCTTAGATGGCGTTCTACTCCTGAGATACAACAGCCTCTCGCACTGTTCCTTCTGCCTCAATGATTTGCACGGATCAAAGAAGCCTTCGAACCCAGAATCAGCATGCAGCAAGCCCGTTGATTGAAAGGAAAATAGCAAACAGGAAGAATAGAAGTTCTCTGTTTTCAATTTTTATTTTCTGTCTAATTCGAAGAGGTCTATTTATAGACTTCTTCGGGACAGACGCGACCCAAAACCGATCCAACGGTCGAAATCGGTAAGAAAGTTTGAAAAAATACTGGGAGTAGGGCCAGCGGATGCGAGGTCGGTTGCGAAGAGGTGCTAACGAGGAAGCGACGTGGCTCCTCGTGCTATGGGTGCGAAGCACGACTTACGTACCTCTTGGCTCATCGCACCTGTTGTCCAACCTCGGCTCCTTTGGGCTCATCACACCTATCCGACCTCGGCCTCGACTCCTCTTCGAGGAGCACGAATGAAATACAACCTCGGCTCTTCGCGCTTCGGATGAGGTAGGTAGGTCGGACGAGCACATGCGCAAAGAACCTCGGACGAGCAGGGCCGAGCGAGCACAGGCACAGGCGCAAAAAGCCTCGGACGAGCAGGGGCAGTGCCCAGCGAGCACAAGCACATGCGCAAAGAACCTCGGCTCGGACAGGCACAACTCGGCCACAAAGACCTCGGGTCGGACAAGCACAGGCACAGAGAACCTCGGCTCGGACAAGCACAGGCCCAGCGAGCACAAGCACATGCGCAAAGAGCCTCGGACGAGCAGAGGCAGGGAGAACCATGCTTTACGTAATAGAAATAAAAAGGAGGGAATGGGGAATCGAACATGTCATCTCATCCCCACCCAAACAACGCACCAACCACCAAGCCATACTCCCTTGTTAACATATATGTATAACATATATATTTTAAGTATGAAAACTTTTAATCATTAATTTAACCAAAAAATCTAACATTCCCCACCTGATTAAAATGTTTTCAAAACTTTATAAAATCAGAAAATAGTCAAACCGGGCTTGTTTATGTCACGACTTCAATAAAGGTAGCTTGCGGCTTTAAACCTTTACCTAGTGAAAGTATATTTTCATCTGAAAGGTATAGTGGTAGCTAAAAAGCTTTGAACCAAATTCTTTGGTTCAGATTTCTATATACTTCACCCATGACAAATGCAAATACTGGGTTCATCATAGGTAGTGCTTTTCCTGGCCTTATGCACCAATATCTCAGTTTCATGAGTGCTCTAGGGGTTAAACCCTTATCCCCATAAACTGCGGCCACACAGTCACACTCACATAGGTGAGTCCTCCAAGGGTGCTCGCAGCACAGCACCTTGCCATAGACTCGAACTCATTCAGAGTTTTAAACTCTTCCGTATACCTCTGCTGTATTTAGCACTCACATCACAGGGAGAGACCAAATGACATAAAGTCATTTTATAATAGTGCTAACTAATCATTAAACAACTTGTTTTTTCCGTTGAACCTTTCATCTTGGGATCTCCAGTCAGAATAGGTTGGGTTGCCATTGTCAATGATTCCTTATGGGTTTCAATCCCATCCCCTTTGATGTTTCTATGACTTTGCTTCTAGCCAATCCTTTAGTTAAAGGATCTGCTAGGTTATCTTTAGATCCAACAAATTCCAAAGTTATGATACCATTTTTAATTAGGTATCTAATAGTCTTATGTCTCACACTAATGTGTCTTCTGTTTCTCTTGTTATACTCAGTATTTCTACAAGTATTAATTGCAGCTTCATTATCACATAACAAAGAGATAGCAGATATAGGCTTTTCCATAATAGGTATTTCAGACATAAGATTTTTAAACCATTCTGCTTCTTGACATGCAGAATCTAAGGCTACAATCTCAGCCTCCATAGTGGATCTTGTGATCACAGTTTGTTTGGATGATCTCCAAGCAACAGCTGCACCACCCAACATGAATATGTATCCACTAGTTCCTTTTCGATTCACTGAATCAGTGATCCAACTAGCATCACTGTATCCTTCAAGTACATTGGAAAATCTTGAGTAATGTAAACCATAATACATTGTACCTCTCAAGTATCTAAGTACTCTATCCAGTGCTTCCCAGTGACTAAGACTAGGGCAACTATTAAACCTACTAAGCTTTCCTATAGCATAAGAAATGTCAGGTCTACTTGTATTTGCAACATACATCAGTGTCCCAATAATTTGAGCATATTTCTCTTGGGCCACTGGATCACCTTTCTTGCACTTCAAGTTCAAACCATGCTCATAAGGTGTACTCACTGGTTTACAGTTGTACTTATCAAATTTCTTTTTAAATATCCATTTACAACCTATAGCCTTACTACCAGGTGGTAAGTCAGTTAAAAACCATGTTTTATTAGTCATAAGTGAATTCATTTCACTATTAATAGCTTCCTTCCAAAACATAGAATCTAATGAGTTCATAGCATCTTTATAAGTTTTAGGATCATCTTCAACCATAAAAGTATAGAAATCAGATTCAAAATCTTTCTTTTTCCTAATTCTTTTTCCTTTACCAAGTTCATTAATATCATTAAGTTCATTTTCATTTTCATTATTAGGAATAATTAGAGAATTAGATGGCGAACTACAAGATGCATCATTAGATCTATCTAATACATGCTTTTCTATTTTATCCTTAAATGGAAAAATATCTTCAAAGAAAGAAGCATCTTTAGATTCAATTATAGTATTCTTATCTATGCCATTAATATCAGAACTAATGACTAAGAACCTATAAGTAACACTATTAAGAGAATAACCAAGAAACACAGCATCAAAAGTATTAGGTCCTAATTTTCTTTTCTTGATTAAAGGAATATTAACCTTAGCCAAACAACCCCAAACTTTTACAAAGTTTAGGTTAGGTTTTCTTTCTTTCCAAAGTTCATAAGGAGATTTATTAGAACCTTTAAATAGAACTCTATTAAGCAGAAAACATGCAGTAAGCATTGCTTCCCCCCACCAAACCTCAGGTAAACCTGAGTTGGCAAGCAAAGATCTTACCATATCTTGCAGAGTCCTATTTTTTCTTTCAGCCACTCCATTAGACTGAGGTGAACAGGGAGGTGTAACTTCATGTAGAATTCCATTAACTCTACAGAATTTATTCAAGTCATTAGATGTGTATTCTCCTCCTCTATCTGACCTGAGAATCTTTATTCTCTTGTCAAGTTGATTTTCTACTAAAGATTTGTAAGTCTTAAACATCTCAAATGCTTCATCTTTAGATTTCATTAAATAAACTTGACAATACTTAGAATAATCATCTATGAAGGTAATGAAATACCTTCTACCCCCTTTAGTCAAAGTTTCATTTAGATCACATACATCTGAATGTATTAATTCTAATAAAGTTGAATTTCTATTTACTATTTTAAATGGTTTTCTAGGTTGTTTAGATTGAACACAAATTTGGCACCTTTCCTTTTCATTTAATGAAATATTAGGCAATAAACTAAAGCTAATCATTCTTTTAATAGTATTATTATTCACATATCCTAATCTAGCATGCCAAAGAGATGAAGAACATATTGAAAGCATAATTTTATTATTGTTATCAGAAGAAAAATCCAAAGATATATTATTTATTACATACAAGCCATCACACTCATAGCCTTTGCCTACAAATGTTCCATTATTTGTTATAATCACTTTCTTAGATTGAAATAACAAAGAATAACCACTTCTATTTAGAAGAGATCCACTGATCAGATTCCTCCTTCCATCGGGCACATGGTACACATTAAATAGTGTAAGCACATTTCCAGACGTAAGCCTTAGAAGTACTTTTCCAGTTCCAAGCACTCGTGCCAAGATGGAGTTCCCCATAGTTACTGTTAAGCCGCTCCGGACCTGATAAGTAGTAAAAAGGGTATGATCAGTACACATATGAACATTCGCACCTGTATCCACTAACCAATCGGTAGAGCAAATTGCCAAATTTAATTCTGGACTTAAAGTTACATACCGATCATCAGTACTAGTAGGACCAATACTGGATAGCACCATGTTGGTTTGTGGATTTGCAGGTTGAGAAGGCGCATGTTCATAGTTCTGATACTTCTTCCTCTTCATCCGGCATACTCGAGCCATATAACCGAGTTTTCCACAATTGTAGCAAATCGGCTTCCGATCATTCTTATTGATATGGTGTTTTGGCTTCATAGGTTTTCTTTTGTTTCTAGGTCCACCCTTTTCAAATTTGGAGTTCTTGAACTTATGGGTCTTATTCTGGCCTTCTACAAAGTTCACCTTGGTTAGAAGCTCAGGATTCATGAGTTGCTCATTATCTTTCTCAAGGTGTTGTTCTTGGATCCTAATGGCAGACAATAGAGTTTTCATTGTCATATCCTCGGTTTTATATTTCAGGGATAACCCAAAGTCTTTCCAAGAAGGTGGGAGCTTGTCAATGGTACAAGCAACTTGAAGGCTCTCAGTTATACCCATTCCCCTTAAGCCTAATTCATGATAAATCACTGTTAACTCATGGGCTTGATCAACTACGGGCTTGGTGTCAACCATCTTATAAGACAGGAATTGACTAGCAGCATACTTGTCCATTCCGGCATCTTGGATACCATATTTCTTATTAAGATCATCCCAAATCTCCTTGGAGGTTTTAAAAGTGCAGTAGACATCAAAAAGGGGATCAGTAAGATAGGACAGAATCCTTCCCCTACACAGGTAGTCTTTCTTCTTAAATTCCTCCAAATTACAAGTTCTAGCTGGTTCATTCTCTTCCTCATTTGGAGGAGAGTCAAAGATTATGGAAAATAACCCAAGTGTGGTTAAGAAGATTTCCATCTTCTGTCTCCAATGCTTAAAGTTATTTTCATTAAATTTTTCAGGAGGAACCGGGTCACTTGCATTGGCCATTAGAGTAACTCTAAGAACTAGCTTATTATATGCAGGAGAAATCTACATCAAGAATGTTGGGAAGAAACTGTCCCAGAAAATTTTAAATCTATAATACTCTACTTCAACAAATAATAGGCAGAAATAGGCTTAGAAAAAATAAATAAAAAAAGTGGAAAAATGGAACCCGAGATGCTGAGGCGTGGTATGTTGGTCACTTTTCTTGAAGTAGATTTCGCCGCCTTACAGTGCACTAGGCTTAGATGACGTTCTACTCCTGAGATACAATAGCCTCTCGTACTGTTCCTTCTGCCTCAATGATTTGCACGGATCAAAGAAGCCTTCGAACCCAGAATCAGTATGCAGCAAGCCCGTTGATTGAAAGGAAAATAGCAAACAGGGAGAATAGAAGTTCTCTGTTTTCAATTTTTATTTTCTGTCTAATCCGAAGAGGTCTATTTATAGACTTCTTCGGGACAGACGCGACCCAAAACCGATCCAACGGTCGAAACCGGTAAGAAAGTTTGAAAAAATACTGGGAGTAGGGCCAGCGGATGCGAGGTCGGTTGCGAAGAGGTGCTAACGAGGAAGCGACGTGGCTCCTCGTGCTATGGGTGCGGAGCACGACTCATGTACCTCTTGGCTCATCGCACCTGTTGTCCGACCTCGGCTCCTTTGGGCTCATCACACCTATCCAACCTCGGCCTCGACTCCTCTTGGAGGAGCACGAATGAAATACAACCTCGGCTCTTCGCGCTTCGGATGAGGTAGGTAGGTACAGGGCCGAGCAGGGCACAGGCACAGGCGCAAAGAGCCTCGGACGAGCAGGGGCAGTGCCCAGCGAGCACAAGCACATGCGCAAAGAACCTCGGCTCGGACAGGCACAGCTCGGCCGCAAAGAACCTCGGGTCGGACAAGCACAGGCACAAAGAACCTCGGCTCGGACAAGCACATGCGCAAGGAGCCTCGGACGAGCAGAGGCAGGGAGAACCGTGCTTTACGTAATAGAAATAAAAAGGAGGGAATGGGGAATCGAACATGTCATCTCATCCCCACCCAAACAACGCACCAACCACCAAGCCATACTCCCTTGTTAACATATATGTATAACATATATATTTTAAGTATGAAAACTTTTAATCATTAATTTAACCAAAAAATCTAACAAGAGAGTGGGAGTGAGAGACAGACGACGAAGAGAAGGGAGGCAGCGGAGAGGTTGATAGCCTCGTAGAGTTTGCGGACTTTTAGGGTTCTAGCATCTCGATTGCTGATGATAAAGGAGGTAGCGCACCGCCGCCTCGAAAGAGGAAGCGCTGCTGCTCACTCTTCTTCCATAAGCTCTATTAAATTAAAAAAAAATATTTAATAAATTAAGAAAATATTTCATAAATTAGATTTTTTTAAGAATAATTTAGTTATTTGTGTTGTTAGCGGTGTCAGAGCTCAAAGGAACAACCAAGCTATATTGCAACAACCGGAAAATGTATTAGAGTCTAATTTTAAAAAAAAATGTAAATATAAATCGTAAAAAGTTAAATAGAATGTTGCTGTAGTTTTTTTTCAATTAAACTATGATACAAGCAGTACAAACATGGGGATGATCACCTCGGTTAAATGCAGCTCACCTCCTTGGAGCTTATTAAAACTGTATCAATGGATGGTTGTGATCTTAATGTTAATTTCATTGGAAGGAGAGGCCTTGATGCCCTCTCCCCCTCTCATCCCAAAGAAGAACCTCCCCCAAATCCGGAAGTGCTTCCCGATATCTTGGAGGAGATCCCTGCTCTCCTCCGCACCATCAACAACACCATCAGAGAAAGAGATAGACAAATTAAAACCACCATCATCTCCCGCAACTCCGCTCATTGACTCCATCAACTCCCTCTCCGCCCATGGCCATATCTCCGAGGCCTTCGCCGCCTTCTCCCTCCTCCTTCGCTTCCACTCCTCATCCCGACGCTTCCTCGTCCGCCCTCTCACCTCCCTGCTCTCCTGCTCCATCGCCCGGAGATCCCTTCCTCAGGGCCAGCAGCTCCATGCCCTCGTCCTCTTGCTCGGCCTCTCCGAGAACCTTCACTTGGTTTTCAAGCTGACCTCCTTGTATTCCGCCTTCGACCTCCTCGCTGACGCCCGCGCCGTGGTCGAAGGAGCGATAAAAATGCAAACTTTGCCGTGGAACCTGCTTCTTTCCGCCTATGTGCGCAGTGGGTGTTGGGAAGATGCGATATTGGCGTACAAACAGATGGTTGAGAGGGGCGTGAGGGTCGATAAGTTTACCTACTCGGCTGTTCTGAAGGCTTGTGGTGAAATGAGGGAGTTGGAATTAGGGAGGGACATACATAGAAGCATAGATGGCAGCGGTTTGGAATGGGATTTGTATGTTTGGAATGCTTTGGTTGCGTTGTATGTCAAGTGTGGAGCGTTGGAGATTGCAAGGAAAGTGTTTGACGGAATGGCTGAGAGGGATGTTGTTACCTGGAATTCCATGATTTCAGGGTATGCATCAAAGGGAATGTGGGAGGAGGCTTTTCAATTACTGGAGCGGATGCCGGAGGCATCAGAAGTAAACATTGTGACTTGGAATACTATCATTGCGGGGAATCTGCAAATGAGTAATTTTATGGAAGTGCTTAGATTAATCTCCCAGATGAGGATAAGGGGGTCAGCTGAAGATTGTGTAACTTTGGTTATTGGTTTGAAGGCTTGCTCTAGACTTGGATCTGTGAGGGTGGGGAAGGAGATTCATGGATTGGCCATTCGCTTCCATTGTGACAAGCTTGAGAATGTCAAGAACACTTTGGTCACAATGTACTCTAGATGTAAGAACACAGGTGATGCTTACATTTTGTTCCGAACAAGTGCAACTCGGAGTTTAGTTACATGGAATGCCATGATCGCAGGATTTGTGCACACTAACCAAACTGAGGAAGCTTGTTTACTTTTCCGAGAAATGATTGGTTGTAGGATATGGCCAAACTATGTTACGGTTATAACTGTCCTTTCCCTTTGTGCCCGTGTCGCGAACCTCCGGTACGGGCAGGAACTCCACTGTTATGTTGCAAAACTGGGGTTTGAGGGCTACCAGTCATTATGGAACTCTCTAGTTGACATGTACTCAAAGTTAGGAAGGATGTCAGCAGCCCAAAGAGTCTTCAACTTTATGAAAGGCCATGATAAAATCTCCTACACTTCATTGATTGTAGGTTATGGATTGCAGGGAAAGGGGATCACTTCTTTGAAGCTTTTCAACGAGATGATTGACTGTGGAATTGAACCAGACCACATAACAATGGTGGCCGTCCTCTCAGCTTGTAGCCATTCTGGACTTGTAACCCAAGGGCAAATGCTCTTTGGCAGGATGGTTGGCTTATATGGCATTGTAGCACAATTAGAGCATTACTCTTGCATGGTTGATCTATATGGACGGGCAGGCCTGTTAAGGAAGGCAGAAGAGATAATTGATCAAATGCCACTCCAGCCAAGTGCTGCCATGCTGGCCACGCTTGTTGAGGCATGTCGGGTACATGGGAACATAAAGATCGGGGAAAGGTTTGCAAAGAAGCTCTTAGAGATGAAGTCTGATAATCCCAGTCACTATGTTTTGATTGCTAATATGTACGCATCCGCCAGGTGTTGGCAAAAGCTAGCTAAGGTGAGGATACTGATGAGGGATATGGGTATTCAGAAAGCTCCAAGTTGTTCATGGCTGGATTTGGGGAATAACTTATATCCTTTCCAGGTAGATAGTACATCAAAAGAGCGGGTAAATAGTATCAGTTTCTTGTTGGGGGGTTTGGCTGATCAAATGAGGGATGCTGGATACTTTGGTATTGAGGAGATAGGGTATGATGAAGCAATTGGGTAATAGGTAGAGTGGGCAGAGTGACCAAAATATTAAGAAATTTGTGCTTCTTTGATAAGATTTTTGAATGTCCAAGTTGCATAATCATGTTTATCTCATGCTGTCAAATGGTGTCTCTTTGAGATATGGTTTGATGAAGCAATTGGGTAATAGGTAGAGTGGGCAGAGTGACCAAAATATTATGAAATTTATGCTTCTTTGATAAGATTTTTGAATGTCCAAGTTGCATAATCATGTTTATCTCATGCTGTCGAATGGTGGCTCTTTGCACATAAAGGATTCAAGGAAGTAAACTTATCCTTTGAAGATAGTGATATAAACCTTTATGAGGAGCAAGGTATTGGAGCGGAGGATGGACATGGCTGGAGCTACTGAAAAATACTTGTCGATGAACTTGATTGCTGCTTCTTGCTGTTGACCCAATGAAATTTTGGCAATTTGGAAAGTTGATTCTGCACTATTCTTATTTGGATTGGTTGTAGTTGTTCATTAAGTCAAGATATTTTACTGTAGCATTAGCAAGATAGTTTTTGTGCAACTGAGAAGGAATATTAGGCTGGCTAAGTTCTTCACAATCTGTGGTCTTATATATACAATATTTAGGTGGATAGCCATTTTTTGTTCAGGTGAAATTGCTTTGCCCTTTCGTTTTACAGCAGTTTGTATTTGTTCCTCATAAGGTTCTTGACTTGTATTGTATATGTAGCCATCGTTAGAGTGAATTTTATTGGCAGAGTATGGTTGTATGCTTCAGCTTGCTCATTCTGAATAATTAATTATTCTGGCCATTCAGGCTCTGGTATCAACTTTCATGATCAGATGGTGAAATCAAATTGATAGAACTTGATTCCAAGTGAATCTACTGTGATTCACTTTGATGAAAAATATATTTTGCTGTACATGCTAATGTGGAATTAGACTAATGTTATATTTGTCTATGCTGTCTTGAATACAGGCTAGGATTTTAATCCGGTGCCAATGGGTTGAATACATGGATAAATGGTTGTATATGGCATTTTTGAATATTTATGATTTGCAAAGAACATCCATCCTGTTGATATGGGTGTAACACCCATATGGTTTGTATACGTGCACTTGTGATTCATACCGGTTACATGTTTCATCCATCTGACAGGATCATCTAAGCATAATTCCCTTTTTATGGCATGAGAGCTTGCTGTGAAACCTGTGCAAAATCATAAGCAATCCTCCTCCTGCTGGGCACAGGTGTTTCATCGTTTATGGGTTTTCAATGACTAGCTGTGACTTTTCAGCTTGGATATGATTTGTAACTCCTGACATGCTTTCTTCTGTGGTTAATGAATTACAGCAAAGTTATCTCAAGATGAGATAGACGTCCTTTGGTATATGACAAATTATGGATTTGATGATCATTGTCATGTTTCTCAGGGCACATGCTAAAGGTTATCAATTTTGAAATGTTTTCTCATGCATCACGAGTCTTTCATTATTAAGCATCACGTTCTATTTGCAGATGTGTGGATTAAGTGATTTACTTCCTTGAGTAACTTGAATAACTTCGTTAGTTGGCACTAGACCTGTGGGTGAGCCGGACCAAGATCGTGCTGGGCTCACCCAAGGTATGACCAAAATTATCCAGACCCGGGCTCGGCCTGGTCTGGCCTTCGGGACTATTTTGCAGGTAAAAGCCTGGTACTTACTTGGGCCTTGGGCTGACCCGACCTGGCCCACCAGGATTAATCCTTCCAGAATGCTTCGGACTTGAGCAGCCCGAGTGGGAAATTTAGCCCATGAACACGTCTAGTTGGCACATTTAATTTAATTAGCCATCTCCCTTTGACGATAGTTTCTCTTAATATACAGGTACTTGACTGGTACGGCATGGTATCAAATCGTATTGTACTGAGATGATACATAATTCCATACCAGTTTGGTACTGGTGTAGCATCTTTTGATTTTTTTTATTTTTATTTGCTGAATTATTTTGAAGTTTTTGGATTTTTAAGAATATTATAGCATATTTTTAATTATCTAATCAAGCCTTGGCTACTGTTTAAAGTACCCAATTAAGATTTATGGATATTCAAAGTACTTTTAACATGATAGCACTCTTTGTTCAATTTTTTCTCTACCTAGGTATTGTTTCCCTCCGAAACAAGAAAAAGAACAGATGGTTTGGCTAGATGAATGTGCAGTTATGGAACTGATTTTTCACCAAAAAGTATGTAGGTTGAGATGTATATATTAAATGTGGGTGCCGCTACCAAGAACCTTCAAGAACTTTCACTATTATGATGTTGCTGCTAAGGGAAACTAAATTACGAGAGTTTAAAGAGAATGAATATGAAAACTTGCTTATAAATAAATTGTCATTAACATAAAGGAAACAGAAGTTTCTATTCTCACTTTGTGCAGAAGAAGACCATAAAATATTGTTACAATTTGGTATTGATAAAGGGCTTAATCATTGGGATAGGTGTTAATCTTTTGTTCTGATTTTAGTCCTTGCTAGTTTACGCCGTGTGGATCACTTTCATTTATTGTTATACATGACAATTAGCATTTCTTCGACTACTCCCATTTCCTTGCTAGTGCTCTCACTTCTCCCATGTTCTGGTAGTGATAAGTGCTAGCAAACCATTTTCGTAGGGTTCTGCTCCACTAAGAGCCTCATCGAAGGCTGATAGCTCACATCTCCTTGGTCCACACCCTAGCAGTCTCCATGAGGATGAGCTCATATCCTGGTATTCGGTCTATTTCCTGGTACTCAGTCTTCCGATGACATAAACCTCTGACTGCTCAAGTTAAACAAGATGACATTTTTAAAGATTCGCTCCGCTATTACTTGGTTTATATTAGGTGACCTTCCAAAACCTATAGTTGATTGGTCTAGAGACTGCAGTCATAGGTCTGAATATGATGTAAACAATGCCCTCTGTATCTCATTGATCTACAGTCAGAAGGGTGATAGGATGTACATGGTACCATATCTATTAGCCTGATTTGAAACCTAGGCAATTTCTTGTGCCCATTGAAGTTTTGTTTTTATCCTCATTAGTGCTCCAGGTATTCAGGTGGTGTTTCTCAACACCATGCCTCCCTTTTTTTTTTAGAAGCTCCTCTGAGAAATGTGCACAACTTTCACACTAACTCTCATATTGGCCAATTAAGCCAAATCTTGTGTCATTTAGCCTCGATCCGGGTTCGTCTAATTCGACGGGGTTGCTAGACATGCTGATTTGGGACTTACAAGAAACAATGGATTCCGGTAAAAAGAAACAAAATGGAAAGGAAAGAAGAAGAAAGTTAAAAAGGAAAGTTAAAAAACTGAAAGAAAAAAGAAGAAAAGAAGTAGCAAAAAAAAGGAAAGAAAAAGAAGAAAAAAAAGAAAGAAAGAAGGAAGAAAAGAGAGAATAAAAAAAAAAGGAAGGAGGAAAGGAAAAAAAATAAAGAGAGAAGAAGAGAAAAGGGACACAAAACTAATAAGGGGTCTAAACCACCCCACATTGCTATGAACTGAATGGAACATGGTGGTTCCACTTGGTTCGGATATTTTACCAAGCTGAAACACTAAATCAACGAAATACCATGTCAATTCAATTCGCTATGTTCCGAACTGTGTGGTTTGGATCGGTTTAGCATTCCTTGGTTTATCTATTATATTAATTTAGTACCTTGAATCAACTTACAACTTGATTAAATTGACTGATGTGCTGATTGAAAGGTTTTCAGCTATATTGGAGATCGGAGATTCTCAGGGGAACAAGCAGCTTAGGAAATTCTTGGAGAGAAGACTGAAATCCACCTTCCCTGACCTAGATATGCTGCCTAAAATCAAATCCGCTCAAAAGAAACCTTCTCTCTATTCACTATGGTTGTGTACAATGAGAATTAGGGATATCTCTTACATGTGACCACAAAACAACTGCCTGCCATTGACCTTAATCTTGATCTGCCCTTCGTACTCAAATATTTCTTACTGTGATTAAATGCTTAGATTGTATGCAGATCTATAAAAACATAGGTAGACCAGCAGATGTTATGGTCTTAGTCCAGTGGATGCTAGTTTCTGCTTCATTGGCATCTTTTATTCTTAGCAAAGCTAAAGATAGTCTTCCTGTCTTTGCCCATCTCTCTCCAAAAGATAATTTGGAGGGAACCATAAGTATGCATGTTATCCAACTCAAAGCAAACTATTTCGGTCCAGTTTCGATTCTCACAGGCGCATCACGTGTCCATGCACCTATCTGTCTAGAATTTTTGTTATAACAGGTAATTTATCCTCCTCTAGCCCAGTTTTCTTACATTTTTATCTGAAAACTACTTTAGTTCTATGCATATGCTAGACTTTCAAGCCGTGATACTACCGTATGCAAATTAGATATTACTTAATATACTTCACTAAATCTGCCTGGCTTTAAGTAAAAGCAATTATAAGAGCTTGGATGATAATTGTAACATACATATATACACATATATTAAATATCTAGAGTTAACAATATTGTTAAGGTAATGCAATTATTAAAAACGTCTTTAAAGCAATTGCTTGATTAAAATGTAGGATAAGTATTGTCACAACCCAGGACCTTACCCAAAAAGACTGACCGGAAGGTATTTTTTGGGTTCCTTAGTCCTGTATAAGTACTCAAGATCGATCTCCATGGCGAATAACCAATGTGGGACTAAACACACAACTGCACGAGTCCTCACATACTCCCCCCATTCAAGCCCTGACGTCCTCGTCTGGCTAAGGATTTAAATCCATTCAAATCTAATCACAAGCACACGATGGACCCATGGTCAGCATCTATAAACCTGTGCTGCAGTGTCTCCTAGTCCACATAGGCCATAGGCCGAGTTTATTTTAATACCATTTATAACAACTTAGGACCTCACCCAAAAAGGCTAGCTGGAAGGTATTATTTGGGTTTCTTAATCCTGTATAAGTATCCCAAATCTATCTAGAAAATAACCGATGTAGTACTAAACAAACGCCCGTAAGAGTCCTTACATACTCTTCCCATTTAAGTCCTGACGTCCTCGTTAGGCTAAGGATTCAAATCTAATTACAAGCATCACGATCGACTTATGGTCAGCCTCAATAGATCTGTGCTGCAATGTCTCTGAAAAATAATAAGGAGTGTAAGATCTACTTGCCTCTTTTGTCTTAGACCATCAAACTTCACTAGGCAATTCAGTTAAGCCCATTAAAAACAATAAAAGCAAAATTAATTTCTATTTGACAATTTTAATCAAATTAAAATAATAAGAAACAAAGACGATTCGCCAGTTGATAGCGTTCGATGATTTTGGACAGGTTAGACCTAAACATTTCCATCAATAAATAATTGGCATAGACTCGATCAGGGTCAAGATTAACTAACATGGTTCATCAATGAAGGTTTCAGGAATATTCAACCAGGCCGGGGTGATCGGCTCAATAGTTAGCCTAGGCACTGCATCAAGACTTTTTATAGGAGTCAACTTGGATTCGTAGATTAGGTCGATGGGATACGATACTGGATTCCATAGATCTTCTAGAGAGAGAAATAAAGAGAAGGGAGAGGAAATAAGAGAGAGAAATTGAGGGATGGTTCTCTCTCCTCCTCTTCTTCTTTTCATCTTTCTTCTTCTTCTTTTCTTCTTTCTTCTTTCATGGCAAAAAAAAGAAAGGAGGCGGCTGGTGGATGTGGTCTCGATGGTTCGACAAAGTGGCGGCCGGAGATAGAGACATGAGGCGGAGGGCGATCGATGGCGGCAACCAGTCGACCAAAATTAAACAAAAAAAACAAGGCCGAGAAGGAAAATTTCTTGGCATGGTGTACTCAGATCCCAGCTTGCTCGCCGACGACTAGGGGTCCGACTTCAACTAGGGACTGATGCAGAAAAGTGGTTGTTGGCTTTGGCATTCGCCACTGCTAGCGGTGTACTCGGAAGAAGGGAGACAAAATAAGGCACCCTATTTCAAATCAAATTCCGACGATTTGCCAGCTCTAACCCAAGCAAAATTCTGGTAAAACACTGGGAAAGGAAGGGGAGCAAGACGAGAAACATTTACCTTGGTCCGACGAAGCCTCCGACGGATCTTTTCGGCGAGGAATCGAGGAAGAAAGCCCAGGAAGAGGGCTTGGAATTGGCAGCTGTTCTTAATGATTCTGGTGGAGGAAATCCAAGAAGGAGATGGATTAAATAGGTGAAGTCTCCGAGTTCTAGATGAACTCGAATTGCCCTGGGACTCACCAAAGTCTTTTTCTCTGCTGCATCGTGCCACAGGGCACAATGGCCTTGAGCCTGGCCTCTTCGGGACGGCCCACAAGCCAAAGCAAGTGCAAGTCGGTCAATGAACTAGGCCCTCACAAGTATATGAAAAAACTCAAGTCAAGTAGTCTTGATCCCAAGCTAGTTGGGCTTGGCTAAATATTTGAGAAAAGTTGATGGAGACATCAGAGCCCTTCATCCAGATGATCCTGAGCCCCCGGATTGAGTCAGACCCGTTTATTTGCATATTTATTTTATTTTTATTTCTGGGCTTGTTTGCATTTTAGGGCTTATTTGTGTTATTTGTGAGCTTATTAGGAGTTATTTTTGTGTAAGGGGGTTTTATGTTAATTGTGTTTATTTGGCCCTATATATATGGGACTATTTTCATGATTAGGGTTTTAATGAATGATTAAGAATTTCTTTTCCCCCACATCTTATTCTTCTTCCTCCTCCTCCTCCTCCCCTTCTCTTCTTCCTGCGTCCCTAGAACCTCTTCTTCCTTCTCCCTGTCTTGTTCTTCCTTCTTCTCCTCTTTCTCCACACTTGTGCTACATCAACTTGGTATCAGAGCTAGGCTGGTTTTGCCCCTGCTGCCAAAGCCACGATCCAGCTCTTTTCTTTCCCCTAGCCATTTTGTCCTCCTAAGCGCTGCGGCCTTCCCCTCTGCTCTTCCTGAAGCGCTCGGACTTGCGTGCTTCTCTTTCCCGGTGCTCACTAGAAAAGCAAAAAAAAAAAAAAAAGAAATCCTTTCTTCCCTTTCTCGGTTCTCACACAAGGAACAGGGGCAAACCCCTTCGCCAGGTCCACCCCACCCGTCATCACAACCGCGCCCACCGCCGCCAGCAGCGCCGAGACACCGTCGGACGTCCTCGCCGCCGCCGCTGCCCAGTGAGGGTCCGAGCCCGCCGTCGAAGGAGCCATATCCCCACAGAAACGTCGCCGCCCGAGTTCCCATGCCTGTCGGCGCCGCCCGTGGCTACTGTGGTCAGCCGCCTCCTGTCGCCACAAGCTCCGCCCCCGTCGCCGCAGAGCCGCGGCTGGGATCTCCGCTCCGCCCGTAAGCGCCGCCGCGGAGAGCGGCACGCCCTCCCGAATCCTTCAGGAGGTTGAAGAAGACCGGCGTTAACGAGTAAGAGCCAAACCCATTAGCCCGTTACCCGCTAGCCGAGTCCGGCTCAAAAAAAAAAAAAAAAAGCTACGCACGTGACTTGCATGTGATGGACTCTTAATGGATTTTCGGAGCGGGTCACGCCCGATAACCCGGATCCTAACGGGTCTGAGTTGAAAAAAAAATTGAAAAAAAAAACTTACCTCTGTTCATCTTCCCCAACCGCACGCTGCGCCGCCGCCCTCGTAGCACCGCTCCGCCCGTGCCGCCGCCGTCTTCGCCACTTCGCCGTCACCATTCCCGCCTTCGCTGCCTCCGCCGCCCCGCACTCACCATTGCCGCCTCACGCTCTTGCCCGCGCCCACCGCCCGAACCCCATCGCCATCTCTCCCCTCCCCATCGCCTTCGCCCTCGCTTCCACTTCCATCCGACACCACTGACCGGACCCAAGGGAATCTTCCCTGCAGCGCTGCTTCCGCCGTCGCCATCCGCCGCTTCGCCACCCGAGAGCGCCGCCACCCTTTTCACCTTCGCCGTTCTCTACCTCCTCCTTTCCGCCACTGCGACCACCACCTCTTGGAGGCCTCATCTCCGGTCCTCACCCTTTCCCCTTTGTTTCCTCCCCACCCCACACACACCCTGACTCCCGATAGCCCATCGGATCCACCAACAAGCCGACACCACCATAACACCAGACCCCTCCCCTTTTCTTTATTCAACGGGCCCAACTCACAGGTCCAACCGGCCACTTCAAGGCCCACACGGCCGACTCTCTGTTTGTCCGATTCTGAGCCCGACAGGCCCCTTTTCACAGCAGGCCCGACGAGTTGCTACGCATGGATCTAATTGGAGCCCTTTGACGAGTCTATTTACTACGCCGCACTTTTGGTCGTCGCCCCAGCCCACGAGCACACAATCTGATCGACTACTTCACGACAGGTAATAGGTTTCTACTTTTCTTGGGTTTATCCATTTAATTATGTTCTAATTCTCTTGCATGATAGTCACATTTTGAAAACTTATATTGCTGTCACAATTTAGAACATTGAACCTTCACTTCCGAACCCGCCCTATTACCCATTAAATCTTGATATTAAATTAGCACACCTTAGTAATAGGACGTTACTCAATATTATTCGATCAGATTACTTTAGGATTAGAACAACCGTACTACTTGATTGCAATCTAATTTCTTAAATTGAATATTCTTAATCCTTAATTCTGAATAACCGAAGTAAAATTCAGCAACATTTAAATTTTAAATTATTCTTGTGAAGACTTGTTGATTTCTGAAATCATAATAGATTGCATTAGTAGGTTGTTCTGCATCAAATTTGGTCCTACATCATAGTTATTAGGGTTTGATTAGTGACACTGCATTTCACGTCATCACCCAGTGTCATCATTGCATGCCAACCTGTAGTGATATGGAGTACTATCTCAATCAACCTAAAACCCCTGTAGCTACCATGAATTCCGACATTTTGAGGTCTATCATAGAACAGATCGTTGCCATGTGGGATGGATACAAGGAATTCACATAAGAGATCCGTGAGCTCATGCAAAAGTCTAGGACCCCTACACCGCCAACCCCTGTTGCATCCCAACCTAAAATCGGTTTGGTTGCACCACCTGTAATCCTTCCTCATTTTCTTGGGCACCAAATTCAATGTTCAAGGTGTCAACAATTCGAGCACATAGCATCGCAATGTTCCATTAGGACCTACCCGATTACTGAACCAGAAGTTAGGAGCCAAGAGGTCGAATATGTCGAAGAAGTCTATGAACCAAATATAGAAGACTATGGAGAAGACTTTGAAGACGAACCTATAGAATTAGATTTTGTCCAAAATGATTTCCAAAGGGAGACTATTGATCCAAGTACAACCAAGCCACTTCACATCACTACCGTGGAAGAGGTAGTGACAGATATTGAGAGCCAGTCACCTGAATTGGCACTTGTAGCTAAAGATACCCATGTGGAGTCCAATCTTGAACATTCCCCTATAGTAGTTTTCCTTCTAGAAGAGTTTAATGATGTAGTCCCTGATGATCGTCCGGATGCACTTTCTCCGATGCGTGATATCCAACACGCAATTGATCTAGTTCCCAAAGTATTTCTGCCCAACCTTCCACAGCATAGGCTCAACCCAAATGCATATACTAGGACCTGGGATTTAATATTACCGACAGTTGAGTTTGCATGTAATAATTTGGTTAACAAGTCCATAGGTATGAGTCCATTCGAAGTGGTGCATGATTACAAACCCAGGCAACCCATAGATCTGTTTTTCATGTCTCATCAGTATAGAGTCTTTGAGTCTGCACAATCAATTGCATCACATCCACATTCATTGCATCAAGAAGTCAGCAATTGTATTCACTTTAATAACTTAAAATATAAATTTTTTGCTGATTTACACAGACGTTATAAAGAGTTAAGTGAAAAAAATTACGTCATGATAAGAATTAGGCTTGAACGATTTTCTTCAGATACGTTTAAGAAATTGCAAACTTATAGTGCGGAACCGTTCAAAATCTTAAAGAAAATCAGTTCGAATGCATATGTTGTGGATCTTCCTGATGACTATGGGATTAGTGCGACATTTAATATTGAAGATTTAGTCCCATACAAAAAGATAATATTCATGCCTTCTAACCTCTTTATTGATATACCTGCCCATGTTGGACATCCTGATCTATTACCTGCTGTTGAGCCACCACCTCCCAAATTTCATGCACGCAGAGAACAAATAGAACATATATTGGATGAGCAGGTTATTTCAATCAGGAACGTGTTGGCAGCGACCCGCACCGGAACCCACTCACACCGGCACTGCCTACCAACGTCGGAAAACAAAGAGAGAATAACTCTCTCGCTCCCTCGACACCGGACTCAAGGATCACCTCTTCGCTTATCCGTACGAAGGGCAAAAGATTACCCTGGTATCAGTAAGGGTAAAGCACTTGAGCACCGCAGCGGATTATCAAATACAAAAGAAGAAGGAAGAAGAAGATAGCAAAGCAAACACAAAGATGTAACGAGGTTCGGCTACAAATAGCCTACGTCCTCCACCGCTCCAAATCTCAACTAGGATGAATAGATTACAGAGATGGCACACACCCGAACGATCACACGAGATCGCTCTACAAGAGATTCACACAGAATTCCCTTTGCACAAGAAGTAGGATCCCAATCCTCTTCTTCTCTAGAACCCTAGCCTCACAAACAAGAGTCTCTCTCAAAATACGGCCACTCACCTTACCCTAGGGCTCTCATGAGTCCTATATATAGTCTCAAGACCTTCAGATGATCATAGCCGTCGAAACGCCACCAAAAACACCAAAAGAAAATCGTCCGTACGATTTTTTGCGAGCCCGAGTCGACTCGGCTGTGGTTCGAGTCAACTCTGGCACGTCTGGACAAAACTGGCACGATCTAGAGTCGACTCGACTGTAGCTCGAGTCGACTCGACGATTGTTGCCCAGTAGATACAACCCAAGAGGGGGGGTGAATTGGGTCTTTCAAAACTTTTATGCTACTTCTAAAACTTTTTGATTAACTATGCTAAGTTGTATAGATGCACAGTGAAAGTTAAACTTAGCAAGGGTTTGATGTATAGACTTCGACTTGATTAAATATGCTTGCAACTAAAGGATGTGCGGATAAGAATTAAGCAAGCAATTTATCTAAGTAAGTAAGTGTGTTAGTTAGACAATAACTAGAGGCATTACAAACACAAAGGACATATAGTGGTTCGGTGCACCCCAGCACCTACATCCACTCCTCAAGACCTCTTGGGAATTTCACTATAATCCTACCGATTACAGCCGGTTGTTTTACAAGCTCACAACCCAACTTGTTGTTTTACGAGGTCACAACGAACTCGGTCGGTTTTCCCAGGCTCACCGACTAGAACCACTCCGATTGTTTTCCCGGGATCACAATCAAACCCTTACACATTGGTTTTACCCTCGGCTCACCAACAAACCTAACACCGTTGGTTTTCCCTTTGGCTCACCAACAAACCTAACACCGTTGGTTTTCCCTTTGGCTCACCAACAAACCTTAATCCCTTGATTCAATCCCTTGATTGAATCAAGTTACAAGATATTAGAAACAAAGTTTAAAACAAATCAAAGCTTCTTAAACAAGCAAATATAGTAATATAAACAAATAGAGTAAAGAGAAGCCCTCAAACGAGTTTTGAAGATGGAGGAGCTCGGCTTCTTCTTTACTTGACCCTCTTCTGATTTGGCACGAAGTAGAGGATCACCGAGGCAGCACACGGATGGAGAGGAAGCTTTGGGATTGTCTTGGATGCTCTTCTTCTCTCTATTTCGCTTTGGATGGCCCTTTTGTGCTTATGGGAGATTTCCTTTGTAATCTCTTTGAGATCTCTTTCCTAGATGATCTCTCCCACTTCCATAAATTCTCCCCAAGCTCTCTTCTTGTTTTTATAACTTTAGATGTCGTGGAAACAGGAATATAGCCGTTAGAGACAAGAAAAAGAGCCGTTGGACACAGTCTGCACTTCCTGACAATGTTACCGTTGGGATCGGAGTCGACTCGCGCGATCAGGAGTCGACTCGCCTGTTGCAGGAGTCGGCTCGTGCTTTACTGGAGACGACTCGGCCACTGTTCCAAATTTGAATTAAAGTGCATGCCTTGACTGGGAGTCGACTCGTCTTAACCTGGAGTCGACTCGCCAACTTCTGGAGCTGACTTGGCAATTTCGGAGTCGGCTCATCCACTGAAGTCCGTGGATCCAATTTTGAATTTGATCCACTCGAGTCGACTCGACTGTCCTGGGAGTCGACTCGAATCTCAGAGCCCGAACTCCCGATCCTCTGTCTTTTGGCTCGTCCAGTCTTGGAGTCGACTCGAACTTCCTCGGAGTCGACTCGGCTCTCAGTTTCCGAAACTTGGTCTTCTGCCTTTTTGATGTGAAGCTGTCTTGGAGTCGACTCGAGCTGTCTGGGAGTCGACTCGAATCTCAGAGGCAGTAACTTGGTTTTCTGTCTGTTGATGGTCGCGGAGTCTCGGAGTCGACTCGTGCAATGTGGGAGTCGACTCGAATCTCAGAGTCCCAAAAATGCTCTCTGACTTTTTCCTTATGTTCCGCTGAGAGTCGACTCTTGCTTTCTTTGGAGTCGACCTACCAACCATCGGAGTCGACTCGCGTTCCACTGGAGTCGACTCGAATCTCAGACCCGAAAACTGCTCTCTGACTTTTCTGCCTGTGACTCCTAGGAGTCGACTCAAACTTCTCCGGAGTCGACTCGGTAAACATTGGAGTCGACTCGAAATCCTCAGGAGTCGACTCGAAGACTATTCTTTTGAATTTTTTCTTTGATTTTACTCCTCCAAATTGAATCCTTTGAACTTTAAACTTAGGCCAATAAAGAGCTTTGGAGGCCTTCTTGTGTTCTCCCAACTTGCTATGTTCCTTGCAAAATAAATATCTTTCTCCTTGCAACATAAACATTAGTATCTATACTTCAAGGTTTTGTGATCATCAAAATCAATCTATGAATCAATCTTTGGGTCATCAATCTCCCCCTTTTTGATGATGACAAAACTTGGAGTATATGCAATATAAAAGATATTGATTTCTAGAAGTAATACATAGCTAAGTTGCATGAAGTGGAAAACATATATATTTAAAAACATACTTCATGATAATGCTTTAGATTTAATCAGCTTAACACAATCAACATATTTAAATTTTAAGCTGATTTGTATTCAATTCAAAGTAATAAAGCATTATGAGTATATAGCATATACTTAGATATTTCTCCCCCTTTTTGACAACATCAAAAAGATAGTGAAACATTAAGTACAAAGATCAGAGCAGAACACATCGAGTGTGAATTCAAGAGGTTTTTTAATTTGATACCACAGATAGTTTTCTAATCAAGTGTAGGTGGAATCTTCCTTAGGTTAATTCAAGAAGTACCACAAATGATATTCAAGGAAAAATATGAGTGAAAATCTAACCTCTCTTCATCATGTTGGATCATTAATTCTTAATGACTTCAAAGTTCTTATATGATAATAAGAGCATTGGGGCACAAATACCAAAATATGAGTTTATGCAATTTTTGATACATCTTTGAGCTCTTTTAAAGACTTTCTTTTATTCCTTTAGAAAATAAGCATAATTTGATACATAAAATAATGAATTGGCACAAAATAGAAGTTCTAAAGAGCAAGCCAATTAAAACTCATTAGTGAAGTTCAAAAATAGATTTTCTAAGAGATACTCAAGAAAATTTAACACATTATTCTCCCCCTTTTTCATTAAATTAGAGGCTCTTAAGATTTGCAATTTGGTTCATGAGTGATGCATGAGATATATTAACCAAATAACATGCCTCAAGGTGTATCATAAAAATTTTCTTTCTCCCCCTTAATTGATCATTCCATTTAAGAGTTTAGAATTTTAAGATAATGTTCAATAAAATTGTCAATCTCAAAGATATGTTTTCTATAAGTTTCAGCTTATTTTCATAAGACTCAAGGTTTGAGATAAGACAATCTTTATAGAACTCATCTCAAGGTAATTAAAGCATGTCTTGCAATATAAGGAGGTTCATCAAAATCAATCCATAAAATTCAAAGCATGCATCAAAATAAAGTGTCTTTGGGATAGGATACTGAATATCTAAAGCTCCCCCTCAAAAGATGCATTCTTCTTTAATCATTTTAAATTGTTGAATTTCAGATTTTAGTGATAAACGTGAATAACACTGAAATTCTGTAATATCGAGAATGTAGAGTAATCTAGTATTATTCCAAAATTTGTAGTAATTACTCTTTCTAATCCTTTACGAACAAGTTATGCTTTCTCTTAATCTTAGAGAAAATGTATAGAAATATTAATCAGAAAATGATTCATTTGAAGCTTAGTTTCTTTCAACCGTATTTACATTTTCTTTCTTTTAGAATCATTTGAGTGAGCTGAAATATTTCTAGCTTTAAGATCATTCACTCTATTAATAGAAGTGTTTAATAATGTAGGAGAGAAAAACATATAGATGATTATTGAAATATATATATTTTTAGAACTCAATATCTTAATCATAGTTTTTCAGCAATGTATACATGAAGCACAATAAATCTTTTTAATATCAAAATAAAATCATATATTTAGAAATTTTTGTTTGCAATCAAGATCATCGAAAGACACATCATTTGAACCAATATTAGTATACTTTGAAGATAAGAAATGATATGTTTCGGATGCGTATCGGAGCAATCACCAAAGGCATCAAAATTAATTCTATTTTTCCTAAAGTAAGACTTTATTTAAAAAATCACATTTAGTTTAAGCTTTTATACAATAATCAGATTCTGAATTTCATAAAGATTTTCAAAAGAGGCTTTCAAAGTCATAATTTGAGATATGGATCTTCTACATTGTAGCTTATCTTAAATCATTACGATTGAAAACACATATTTCAAGCATATTCAGAATATTTGTATTTATGTTGAATTTTGGTATGAGTTAGCACATTATATACCAAAGTTAAGCAAGTTGATGGATAAGACAAACTCAATTCATTTTGCCTAAATAGAGATATCCTTCTCTTCTCCTTTTTTTTTTACAAATTTATTTAACTTTCAGATTTTAACGATGATTGTGAATAACAAATCTGAATTTTCTTTTCAATAAAACCAAACAAAAGATGTTATGTAGCATTTCAAACATTCAATCAAATTGTCCAAGCATGAAGCATTACAAAATATTGAGAATCCATAATTTAAAGCATCATGCCACATGCAAAATATATTATGTGTTAAGTCATGCATTAGAATATTAAGAGTAAGAATATCAAGGATCAAAATCAATTCTTTTCAAATAAACTCCCCCTATTTAAATATAATTTTGCACTGATTTCATCCTTAAAGTGTGTTTTCAAGTGATTTAAAAAAAATTTGACTTGATTCTTCTTATATACTTTCATTTACTTTATCTTTCATTTATAACTTTCTTATGCTCTATACTCTATTTGCTCCCTATCCGGTGGAGTTGGAAAGGGGCACGAGGTACTACCACTAGCCTCCTTCTTGTGCCGTCCCTAATATGCCCTACACCGAATAGTTGGGTCAAATAGTGCCGGGTACTACCACTAGCCTCCCCATTGGCACCATCCCTATGATGAACAATATAGAAAGGTTAAAATGTTTACTTCAAACTCTCCCTGTTTAAGTGTAATTAATTATGGATTTTATCCCTTCCAAAAGAATGCTCACACAAGTCTCACAAATGTGCCGAATATATTATGCTTGTTTTGCTTTTCCTTAAGATTGAAGTATTTGCCTTTACTTAGATTTTACTTCTCTTGAATGATATCCATTTTCTTTTCTTTATCTCTCTCTCTTTTGTTATTCTCAAGTAATTTACATGAAAGAGCAGAATAAAGAAATAATCTTATGTATCATATATATGTATATCATGCAAACAACATTTTCATTATGCTCAGGGATTCATAACTTCTCACAAGTTATTTTACATCAAAATTTTAAGCATATACTTGTGTATTTCATGGTTATGATATAGGCAAAGAAATAATTTAGTTTGGGCAAACCATGAAACAGTTTCTAAAAGTACAAGTCAGTCAATACACATATAGACATGATATCAAAAATTAATAATTAAAGAATTTAATCATGCCAAAATAAGATTTAAGTTATTGACTTTGCTCAATTAATTTGTGAGAGAAGTATCTAGAATTACCAATTCATTCTGCATTCTTCAGTCAAATACCTACTAGATTCCTTATGTATGAACTTTTGGCTGAAGAAGATTCTCTCTCTTGTTTGCATGTGAATATTTATTGTATCTTACACGGAGATATCCTTCAAGTTGAGATCTTTCATTTTCTTGCTCAAGGATCCTGCATTATTAACAAACTCCTTTTCTTTCTTGAAAGAAGGTCTTTAGTTTCTTTAAGATACAAAATATTCATTCAACATATAATTTTTTTTTTAACTAGATGACTCAACATAAGGTAAGACAATAGTTGAATATTGAGTCACTTTACTTCAAGAGAATGCCTAAATATAAGCAAGCACATATCACTTGAACTAAAGAGATAGTTTCATTAACCAAGATAGTTCAAGGACAAGCATGTGAGGCAATAGAAAGATTTATCGAGGTCAAATCAATTTCTTATTTTCAAGATCAATTTAGTTTGGATTCTATTTGCTTAAGATAATTATTAATAAGATAAGTTAGCCTAGTGTTAATCAACTTATCTTAAACGTTTGTTTCTATCAAAATTCAGAATATGATTTATTTGTTATCAATAAAATATGATTCATTAAAGTTAGATTGAAGTCTTGCACAAGGTCTTATAATGAGCATACAATCTGGTCTACTAGCTGTATGATAAAATAATTATTCTATCATGCTTCAATACAGCTTTAAACAATAGATCTACTTTGCTCATCCTTTACAATTTCTACAAGATGGGGTCATAGATATACCTTCTTCACGCCAATCTTCTATAAGAGTTTTCTTGTGGACTAACGTTGGTCAATGAAGATCCCCTTTCCTGTTTGTCTTAATTTGGAGTTTGAGAGAAGGTGTTAATTCATTCATCATATTTCAAACTCACCTTGCAATATAACTCTTCATTAGTAGAACCAAAAATGATGTCATCAATGCATACTTTGAGCAAATAAGATTTCACTAATTCTTCTTTTTGATCCATAGATTTATCACTATTACTTTCTATCAAAAAGGTTACTTAAGCTTTAATATCATGCTTTTGATGCTTGTTCCAAGTTATATATTGCTTTATCATATTTGTAATGAGTGTTTTCAAATATGGTGGTTATTTAACATATATCTTCTTTAATAAAATAAGTACCTAGGAGTGCATTCTACACATTCATTTGATAGAATATAAAGCTCATAAAGCAAGCAAATGATAATGGTGATCTTTACTTCTAATCATGCAAGAATCAAGATCTATTTCATCTTTTCTTGATTTAGTCTTTTAGTAGTCATGTTTTTCTTCATTAAGTGCATTTCTGAAAAACTTAATTTTGTTATAATTATTAACAAGTTTTCAGATTGTTATATGTAAAAGATTAACCATATATAATTTGATCTTAGTATCTTGACAATAAATCATTAGTCTCATAGAGAATAAGACGACTTGATATTTTTGCAACTAAAATCTTTTCATTGAATATTCTATATGCATTGCTTGATGAATGATATCCAAGGATAGACATATCTCTATCAGATTTGGCATTATTTTTCATAAGAACATATCAAGCATAACATGTACGACTGAAAAATATGAAAGATATGCAATGGTTCATTTTCCATTTTTCAGAAGATCAAAAGGAGTTTTCATCAAAAATAGATCTAATAGAAATCATATGTATGACAAGCAGTGATGATAGCTTTTTTTAAAAAATCATTTAAGTAGATGACTATCATACACAATTGTCTTTTTCATTTCTTCAAGAATTCTATTAATCCTATTTTACTTAAGATGTCCTTGGTGCTGAAAATATTATTTTTCTGTGCACAACTTAACACAAAATTGGTTTTCAATCACTATGCCATGATTTCATAGTTTGCAAACCTTTATCATTTGATCGCTTCTTGTGAGTTTGTGCCAATGCAGAAAATATTTTAATTTGAGTGCCAAGAACAAGGCTAATGTAAGCTTTTGAAAAAATTAGTGTTGGAAACAACATCTCTAGATTTAGAAATTATTTTTGTTTGTTTCCTTAGTTAGCATGCATAGTAAAACTTTGACCTTTAAGAGGATAATCTAAGTAAGCCTATGGCAAGGTCTTTTGAGATTAAGTACATACTAGCATGAGTTGATTTTGTATGCTAAAGATGGTTTCTTTAATCTTGGTATTCATAGTGCATATATTCAAAAACATACCAAGTACACATTATCATATCTATGATCAATAAACAATAATGCCATGGATAAAAACTCTCAATCAAGCATATAGAGAATTCATAGAATTATTCTTAATAAATTAATCATTTTGCAACTTATCCAATAGTGAGTAAAGTATACTATAAAATGAAGTGATTTGATTATATTTCCAAAAGTATTTTCTATATCACAAAATTGATCAATACATGCAATTCATATTTTAATCGAATACTAAAGTAATTTCAATATGAGAGGATGCAATAATAACTTATATCATTATTTCTTTTATTTAACTCATTCTTCTTAATTACATTTTAAATTCAATTCCTTAGCACATGTCTAGAGCACCCATTGTTTAGATAACATCTTTTATTAGAACCTTGGATAGCTAGACATACTTGCTGAAGAATAATCATATTTTCAACTTAGGAACCCAAGCTCTTTTGGGTCCTTGTAGGTTAGCTATAATTGTTCCTTTTGTAACCCATATTTTCTTAATAGCTATTTTGTCCATGAATTTACAGATTTTAGGACTACAAGGGATGTATTTCTGTATCCTCTTGTTGAATTTAACAAACTTAGATCGAACATGAGTAGTAGAAAAACTTTCGGTTTTCTGTTTTTCCCTTTTAGGTTCATCAAATTTGTAATGTATAGATTTAGGAACAACAGAAGAGATTTTACTTAGCTTTTGTTTATCAGTATTATAAGAATCTGTTTTAGAATAATTAAAAACTGTTTTAACAAACATATTCTTAAAAGATTTTTGGGTGTACCAAGGTTGATATCCTAATGTAGCTTTATCAAATTCAGCTCTTTGATTATTTATCATTAGGTTCAATTTTTCAGAGCTGAGGGTAAATCTTTCAACAACAGGTCTTAATTTGTCAACTTCTTTAGTTAATCTTCTGTTATCTTCTGAAAGTAATTCATTGTTTTTCTTAAGTTTATCATGACTTTTAGTGAGAGATTGATCTCTTTGATTTAGTTCTTGATTTTCTTTCATTAAGATTTCAGTTTTACTAGTTAGTTTCAGTTTTTCATCTATTAGAATTTGATTTTCTTTTGAAATTTTCAGATTTAGTTTCTTAAGATTTTTATTCTTTACAGCTAATTTTCTACATTCACTATACAAATCGTGAAAAGTATTTAATAATTCATCATAAGAGAATTCGTCTTGAAAATCATTTGAGGTAAAAGTAGATTCAGATTTTACCTTGTCTTCCTGTGCCATAAAGCACAAGTCCGTTACCTCTTGTAGTTTCTTGGAGCTAATATCATCATTGTTGCTCCTAACTTTTATTTTCTGGCTTGACTCTTTCTTGGTCAAGGCTTTCTTCCTTTTTATCTCTTTCTTCCTTTCTTCTTGCTTCCTCTTTTTCTTTGTCTTTAGGAAGCTGATTTGCCTCGGAGTCGACTCGGACCTTATTGGAGTCGACTCGGTTATCTTGAGGGTCGACTCTGAAATACTTGGAGTCGACTCGACTGAGGTGGGAGATTCAACACCTTTTTCTGCAGTCTCATTGTTAGAATGTAATTGAAGCACATGAGAGCTAATCTGAGATTTATCATAAATATTTTCTAAAGTATCCCAGATCTCCTTAGCAGATAAGCATGCAGAAATTTCATTAAACTTTGTTTCTTGAATAGCACAATATAATATGTTCATAGCATCAGCATTCAATTGTGCTAAGTCCTTTTCATTAAAAGTTTGAGAGAGTATGTGAAGATCATTTATTATGATTTTCCATAAGTAATAGTTTTGTGATTGAATAAAGATGCGCATGCGTATTTTCCAATGTGTATAGTTTATGCAATTAAATAGTGGAGGTGTATTAATTGAATGTCCTTCTCCTAGAAAACTATCTATTTGAGTTGTCATGATCTTTGGCTCTTGATCGTGAGATCAATGATTAAACTTAGAGCACCTGCTCTGATACCACTTGTTGCCCAGTAGATACAACCCAAGAGGGGGGGTGAATTGGGTCTTTCAAAACTTTTATGCTACTTCTAAAACTTTTTGATTAACTATGCTAAGTTGTATAGATGCACAGTGAAAGTTAAACTTAGCAAGGGTTTGATGTATAGACTTCGACTTGATTAAATATGCTTGCAACTAAAGGATGTGCGGATAAGAATTAAGCAAGCAATTTATCTAAGTAAGTAAGTGTGTTAGTTAGACAATAACTAGAGGCATTACAAACACAAAGGACATATAGTGGTTCGATGCACCCCAGCACCTACATCCACTCCCCAAGACCTCTTGGGAATTTCACTATAATCCTACCGATTACAGCCGGTTGTTTTACAAGCTCACAACCCAACTTGTTGTTTTACGAGGTCACAACGAACTCGGTCGGTTTTCCCAGGCTCACCGACTAGAACCACTCCGATTGTTTTCCCGGGATCACAATCAAACCCTTACACGTTGGTTTTACCCTCGGCTCACCAACAAACCTAACACCATTGGTTTTCCCTTTGGCTCACCAACAAACCTAACACCGTTGGTTTTCCCTTTGGCTCACCAACAAACCTTAACCCCTTGATTCAATCCCTTGATTGAATCAAGTTACAAGATATTAGAAACAAAGTTTAAAACAAATCAAAGCTTCTTAAACAAGCAAATATAGTAATATAAACAAATAGAGTAAAGAGAAGCCCTCAAACGAGTTTTGAAGATGGAGGAGCTCGGCTTCTTCTTTACTTGACCCTCTTCTGATTTGGCACGAAGTAGAGGATCACCGAGGCAGCACACGGATGGAGAGGAAGCTTTGGGATTGTCTTGGATGCTCTTCTTCTCTCTATTTCGCTTTGGATGGCCCTTTTGTGCTTATGGGAGATTTCCTTTGTAATCTCTTTGAGATCTCTTTCCTAGATGATCTCTCCCACTTCCATAAATTCTCCCCAAGCTCTCTTCTTGTTTTTATAACTTTAGATGTCGTGGAAACAGGAATATAGCCGTTAGAGACAAGAAAAAGAGCCGTTGGACACAGTCTGCACTTCCTGACAATGTTACCGTTGGGATCGGAGTCGACTCGCGCGATCAGGAGTCGACTCGCCTGTTGCAGGAGTCGGCTCGTGCTTTACTGGAGACGACTCGGCCACTGTTCCAAATTTGAATTAAAGTGCATGCCTTGACTGGGAGTCGACTCGTCTTAACCTGGAGTCGACTCGCCAACTTCTGGAGCTGACTTGGCAATTTCGGAGTCGGCTCATCCACTGAAGTCCGTGGATCCAATTTTGAATTTGATCCACTCGAGTCGACTCGACTGTCCTGGGAGTCGACTCGAATCTCAGAGCCCGAACTCCCGATCCTCTGTCTTTTGGCTCGTCCAGTCTTGGAGTCGACTCGAACTTCCTCGGAGTCGACTCGGCTCTCAGTTTCCGAAACTTGGTCTTCTGCCTTTTTGATGTGAAGCTGTCTTGGAGTCGACTCGAGCTGTCTGGGAGTCGACTCGAATCTCAGAGGCAGTAACTTGGTTTTCTGTCTGTTGATGGTCGCGGAGTCTCGGAGTCGACTCGTGCAATGCGGGAGTCGACTCGAATCTCAGAGTCCCAAAAATGCTCTCTGACTTTTTCCTTGTGTTCCGCTGAGAGTCGACTCTTGCTTTCTTTGGAGTCGACCTACCAACCATCGGAGTCGACTCGCGTTCCACTGGAGTCGACTCGAATCTCAGACCCGAAAACTGCTCTCTGACTTTTCTGCCTGTGACTCCTAGGAGTCGACTCAAACTTCTCCGGAGTCGACTCGGTAAACATTGGAGTCGACTCGAAATCCTCAGGAGTCGACTCGAAGACTATTCTTTTGAGTTTTTTCTTTGATTTTACTCCTCCAAATTGAATCCTTTGAACTTTAAACTTGGGCCAATAAAGAGCTTTGGAGGCCTTCTTGTGTTCTCCCAACTTGCTATGTTCCTTGCAAAATAAATATCTTTCTCCTTGCAACATAAACATTAGTATCTATACTTCAAGGTTTTGTGATCATCAAAATCAATCTATGAATCAATCTTTGGGTCATCAACGATGCTTCGAGTCGACTCGACTGTAGCTCGAGTCGACTCTGACAGTCCAGACAGAAACATGGTTTTTCGGCCTTTCTTCTCCCGGGTCGACTCGACGGACCTCGAGTCGACTCGACTGTTCCCGAGTCGACTCGACTGAAGCTCGAGTCGACTCCGACAGTCCGCCAGACAGAAAACTATGCAGAATTGATTTTCCTTCAATTCTCTTCATCACCAAAGGTCTCCACATACCCCAACAATCTCCCACTTGGAGACCTTGGGTATATCCTCTTGTTACTTGGCTCTCCTCTGTGCTCCCACTGAAACTAAATCATCCTAGTGAAATAGGTACGATGCCTCCTCAACGTCTTCAAGCATGAAGACCAGCAGAAGCTGAACAACTCCTCATCTTCTCCACCGTGACGACCTTCGTCAACATATCTGCAGGATTCTGACTTGTATGAATCTTCTCCAACTTGACGAGTCCCTGCTCGAGCAATGACCTCACGAAGTGGTACCGTATGTCAATATGCTTCGTCCTTGAATGGAAAGCTGAATTCTTTGCCAGATGAATTGCACTTTGACTATCTGAATATAACATGCAATCCTTCTGCTCCTTCCCAAGCTCCTTCATCAAGCCCTGAAGCCATATTAGTTCCTTGCACGCCTCTGTGGCTGCCACATACTCCGCCTCCGTAGTCGACAATGCAACAACTGGTTGCAACCTGGAAATCCAACTGACGGCTCCACTGCCCAAGGTGAACAAGTACCCTGTCGTGCTTCTCCTGCCGTCCAAGTCCCCTGCCATGTCTGAGTCCACAAAGCCCTGTAACTGGATCTCAGAACCTCCATAGCACAATGACATGTGCTCCGTGCCTTTTAGATACCTCAGTATCCATTTGACTGCGTGCCAATGCTCCAAGCCTGGGCAGCTCATAAAGCGACTCACAACTCCCACTGCTTGAGCAATGTCTGGTCTTGTACACACCATAGCGTACATCAAGCTCCCCACCGCCGATGCATACGGGAATTTTGACATATTGAGCTCCTCCACCCGCGTCTTCGGACTTTGTCCTTTTGAAAGCTTTAAGTGGGCACCTAGTGGTGTGCCAACAGATTTGGCACCCTCCATGCAGAATCTCTTGAGTACTCGGCTGATGTACTCCGCCTGAGATAGTCTGAGGATATGTTTAGACCTATCTCTGCTGATCCGCATCCCAAGGATCTGTTTCGCTGCTCCTAGATCCTTCATTGCAAATTTTCTTGATAGCTTCAGCTTCAATTTTGCAATCTCATGCATGCTAGCTCCTGCAACTAACATGTCATCAACATACAATAGCAAGATAATGTAAGATGTACCAAAGTCCCGAAAGTAGCAACAGTGATCCTCCTGACATCTCCTGTATCCTATCTCAAGTATGTAACTATCGAACTTGAGATACCATTGCCTGGGTGCCTGTTTCAAACCATAGAGGCTTTTCTTCAATTTGCAAACCAAGTCACCCGTGCCAGCTGCAATGTATCCCTCCGGCTGCTGCATATATATCTCCTCATCGAGATCTCCGTGAAGAAAAGCTGTCTTCACATCAAGCTGCTCTAAGTGAAGATCCTCTTCTGCCACCATGCTCAGCACCGCCCGAATAGAACTCATCTTGACTACAGGAGAAAAGATCTCCGTGAAGTCGATACCTGCTCTCTACTGAAATCCTTTTACAACAAGCCTGGCCTTGTACCACTTCTTCCCATTCTGCTCTTCCTTCAGCCTGTAAACCCATTTGTTTGACAGTGCTTTCTTCCCCTTGGGCAGATCCACCAAATCCCACGTTTGATTCTGCTCCAATGACTCCATCTCATCATCCATGGCCAACTCCCACTCCTTCCTGGTATCAACCTCCAATGCCTCTGTGAAGCATTCAGGTTCGCCATTATCTGTGAGCAGCAAATAACTAAGAGTCCCATCATACCTTTGAGGAGGCTTCCCATGAGTACTACGAGTGGACCTTCTTAGTTGTGGAGGGGGTGCCAATGCTTCAGGTTCTTGCTCTGACTGAGTCTTCTGACCAGAATTTGTAGACTCCTCTTCAGGATCCACAAAACACGGCTCAACAGATTTTGTTTCTGATTCAGTCCTCTGCTGCATTTTCTCATTGAATACCACATCATAACTACGAATGATCTTCCTGTGTTCGGGATCCTAAAACCGATACCCAAACTGTTGACCTCCGTATCCAACGAAAATGCATCTTTGATTTGGCGTCTAGTTTGCTTCTTTGACTTGGATCAACATGGACATAACTGGTACAACCGAATACTCGTAAGTGTGCCAAATCAATCTTCTTTGCTGTCCATGCTTCCTCAGGAATCCCAAATTCAAGTTTCTTTGATGGCCCTCTGTTGATCAAGTAGGCAGCAGTGTTAACTGCTTCCGCCCAAAACTGCTGTGGCAATCCAGCATGTATCCTCATGCTCCTGGCACGCTCATTAATTGTTCTGTTCATCCTTTCAGCAACTCTATTTTGTTGTGGTGTCCCTGGAACTGTCCTCTGCCTGACGATCCCAGCCTCTGCACAGTAGTCCTCAAACTCCCTGCTACAATACTCACCACCGTTGTCTGATCTCAGGCATTTTAACCTCCTTCCTGTCTCGAGTTCTACCATTGCCTGCCATCTCCTGAAGACCCCAAATACCTCTGACTTGTGCTTCAAGAAGAACACCCAAAGCTTCCTGGTAGCAGCATCAATAAAAGTAACATAGTACTGAGATCCACCAATGGAAGAAACCGGTGCAGGCCCCCACACGTCCGTGTGCACGAGATCTAGCTTTTCTTGCTTCCGAGGTTTACCTTCTTTGTTGAATGAAACACGCTTCTGCTTTCCGAGAATACAATCCTCACAGAAGTCCATCTCAACATTCCTGAGACCCTGCAGCTTTCCCAACTGGTGCATCACCTCCAGTCCCTGATAACTCATGTGCCCAAGTCTGCAATGCCGTAACTTGGCGTTCACATCTGCTGCAGCAACTCCAATAGAGTTCTCTGTGCCGTTGGTGACATAAAGTGTCCCAACCTTCTTGCCACTAGCCACCGTCAACGAACCTCTGGATATCTTCCACTGATCAGCTGTGAAAGTAGCCTTGTACCCCTGGCTCGCCAACTGTCCAACAGAAATCAGATTCCTCTGCAGTTGAGGCACGTGCCGTACGTCCTCAAGCTCAAGTGAAGATCCAGAAACCAACTTCACTTCCGCGCTTCCCCTTCCTTGTATGGTGCAAGGCTCTCCATCCCCTAGGTAGACTTTGCCCAAGTCTCCCTTCTCATATCCTCCAAGAAGCTTCCGTTGGGATGTAGCATGGAAAGACGCGCCCGAGTCTATCACCCAAGACTCGTCACAGGTAGACAAAGATAGAACGAGGGCATCCATATCACCGTCTTCAGCAAGATTTGCCAGATCCTTGCTGACTCCTTCGGTGTGGTCGCCTTGCTTCCCTTTAGGAGATTTGCAATCCCTCCTAAAGTGCCCCGTCTTCCCGCAGTTCCAGCACTTCGCTCCCTTGTTCTGAGGTGCTCGAGACCTGCTGGATCTCGACTTCGAGTCGCTTCGAAATCGACCGTCCTTCTTTTGTCTTCCCCGGTCAGAGGTGTTTAGTGCACTTCCAGATGACTCCGTAGCTCCAGAAGATTTCCTTCTTGCTTCTTCACTCAGAAGCACTCCCACAACGTCATCAAAAATCAACTTCCCCGTTGCCGAAGAGTTGCTCACCGCCATCACCAGGCCCTCCCAGCTATCAGGCAATCCGGAGAGGATTAGCAATGCCCGAATCTCATCGTCAAAACTAATCTCCACTGACTCCAACTGGGCTGTGAGTCCATTGAACTCGTTGAGGTATTCTGCTACGCTGCCGCCATTTTTCATACGAAGATTAAGCAACCTCTTCATGAGAAATACCTTGTTTGATGCTGAGGGTTTCTCGTACATCCGCGACAATGTTGCCATCAACTCCATCGTCGTCTTCTCGTTTTTGATGTTGAATGCCACTTGGGATGCAAGTGACAATCTGATGGTGCCGAGCGTCTTCCGATCGAGGACCTCTCAGTCTTCATCGGACATCTTCTCTGGTTTCTTTGCTCTACCTCCAAGAGGTAAATAGAGATCCTTCTGGTAAAGGTAATCTTCTATTTGCATCTTCCAAAACCCGAAGTTCGTGCCATTGAACTTCTCAATTCGCAACTTCCCTTCATCCGCCATTGCAGAATAACCAATAGCTCTGATACCACTTGTTGGCAGCGACCCGCACCGGAACCCACTCACACCGGCACTGCCCACCAACGTCGGAAAACAAAGAGAGAATAACTCTCTCGCTCCCTCGACACCGGACTCAAGGATCACCTCTTCGCTTATCCGTACGAAGGGCAAAAGATTACCCTGGTATCAGTAAGGGTAAAGCACTTGAGCACCGCAGCGGATTATCAAACACAAAAGAAGAAGGAAGAAGAAGATAGCAAAGCAAACACAAAGATGTAACGAGGTTCGGCTACAAATAGCCTACGTCCTCCACCGCTCCAAATCTCAACTAGGATGAATAGATTACAGAGATGGCACACACCCGAACGATCACACGAGATCGCTCTACAAGAGATTCACACAGAATTCCCTTTGCACAAGAAGTAGGATCCCAATCCTCTTCTTCTCTAGAACCCTAGCCTCACAAACAAGAGTCTCTCTCAAAATACGGCCAATCACCTTACCCTAGGGCTCTCATGAGTCCTATATATAGTCTCAAGACCTTCAGATGATCATAGCCATCGAAACGCCACCAAAAACACCAAAAGAAAATCGTCCGTACGATTTTTCGCGAGCCCGAGTCGACTCGGCTGTGGTTCGAGTCGACTCTGGCACGTCTGGACAAAACTGGCACGATCTAGAGTCGACTCGACTGTAGCTCGAGTCGACTCGACGATGCTTCGAGTCGACTCGACTGTAGCTCGAGTCGACTCTGACAGTCCAGACAGAAACATGGTTTTTCGGCCTTTCTTCTCCCGGGTCGACTCGACGGACCTCGAGTCGACTCGACTGTTCCCGAGTCGACTCGACTGAAGCTCGAGTCGACTCCGACAGTCCGCCAGACAGAAAACTATGCAGAATTGATTTTCCTTCAATTCTCTTCATCACCAAAGGTCTCCACATACCCCAACAGAACGGTGGTTACCAACGTTACCTTGTTCGGTGTAAAGGTCAACCAAAATCTGATGTGACGTGGATTTCCAAAGCACAATTGCAGGGCCTTGACCCCGATCTTCTGGAGCAGTACGACAATCGGTCAGACCTGTACTCAACGGGATCGAGTTTTTCTCATCCGGGAGGAGTTGATGGGGACATCAGAGCTCTTCATCCAGATGATCCTGAGCCCCCGGATTGAGTCAGATCCATTTATTTGCATATTCATTTTATTTTTATTTCTGGGCTTATTTGCATTTTAGGGCTTATTTGTGTTATTTGTGGGCTTATTAGGAGTTATTTTTGTGTAAGGGGGTTTTATGTTAATTGTGTTTATTTGGCCCTATATATAGGGGACTATTTTCATGATTAGGGTTTTAATGAATGATTAAGAATTTCTTTTCCCCCACATCTTATTCTTCTTCCTCCTCCTCCTCCCCTTCTCTTCTTCCTACGTCCCTAGAACCTCTTCTTCCTTCTCCCTCTCTTGTTCTTCCTTCTTCTCCTCTTTCCCCACACTTGTGTTACATCAAAAGTATTTATATTTGTTTATTAATTTTATGCCATGAGAATTTAATTAATGCGAGACAAATTCTGATTTTTTTTGGATCTTTCCCGGATCATACTCTTGCTTGCGACTCGATTCTCATAAATTGCTAGTGAGCAGAATACTCAAGATGCAAAAAATAGTATGGTAGAGACACTCGTGGTCAATTATTAACAACTATTTTCTCCATTGTAGCAATATTTGATTTTCATTACTTACATACATTTTTCATAGATAGATTTATCATCTCTCTAAGATATTTTTTAGTACAATTATTATATTTTCTACAAATTGTCACTCTTCTATTTACATTTATTATGCATCCAACCAATTTAAAGTTTCTATAATTAGTGGAGTTATTTTTACTTTTCTATTTTGAAAAGTAAAGAAAAAAGTATAAATTTTAAGCAAAGAAAAATAAAAAGAAATGCCTTCATAACTAATTTTCTTAAATCTCACATCCCTTCCCACTCCACTCATCCAATCGCTCTCTCACTGAGATCTCGCACATGCATGCATGATGTCCAAAAATAGGTTTTGTTTTTGGTGCTTGTTTGGGAGCGAGAAACCAAGAGGAGCATGAAGATTTTTTGGCTGCAATATAAACAATTCTTAGAAGATATCAAGACTAAGCACCCAAACTTTGATATCCACTGTAACAACCCAGATCCCTACCCAAAAAAGCTAGCTAGAAGGTATTTTTTTAAGTTCTTTAATCCTATATAAGCATCTAAGATCTCTCGCTGAATAACTAATATGGAATTAAACACACGCCCGTACGGATTCTTACGTACTCCCTCTATTTTAAGCCTTGATGCCCTCGTCCGGCTAAAATTTTAAATCTATTCAAATCTAACTAGAAGCATCACGATCGGTTTATAATCAACCTTAATGAGCTTATACTGCAGTATCCCTTAGTCCATATGGGGCATCAGCTAGATCTGTTCTGATATCATTTGTAACAACTTAGAACCTCATCCAAAAAGACTAGTCGAAAGTAGTTTTTTTAAGTTTTTTAATACTATATAAGTATCTAAAATCTTCAAGCGATTAACTAATGTTGAACTAAACACATGTCCGTATTGATCCTTAATTACATCCACTCTCTCCCTCCCCTCACTCTTTTGGCCTCCAGGTCCGCTCTTCTCCACCCCTCTGGCTCACCTCCTTCGATTATACCCTCAAACTCCTACCCAATGCGTCTGCCATAGTATTTTCCTACTCTTAAACTCCCCTGGCCCTAAGGGAGAGACCGAGATGTAATTGGAACTTTGAGATGGAATTTTTCAAAGACACGGATTGAAGAGGAATTCTTTATATTTTCTGTATCATAAATTTATAACCTTTTAAATTCAGATGATTGGTTTGACTAATATTGAGGATCATGGGTGCAAATGAGAAATATGTTGGGTCCTCTTCTCTGCCTCCTGGCTCCTATGGGATGTCTTCCGCCGTGTTTTGGAATCATTTTGTTACAACTGCGAAAAAGCTGGTGATTTAACGAAGTTTTTGATTGTTTGGTCCAATGATGTTCTGACAAAACGAAGAAAGCAGCATGGAAAAGAATTATCCTTGCCTCGAAAGCTTTTCAGTGAGATTTCACCTACGGTCTCAAAAAACAGTCCATTAATTGTTGTTATAGGTGTGTAGCAAGTTTAGAAGACAAATCTAACTAGTTTTATCCACATTTGGCATGGATTAGACTCTGGTCTATCATATGTATTGACATTGTGATTTAGATTGTACCAGGATAACATAAACGATCTTCAAAAGTGTAGTATTCGTTATTTAAGCGTAATTGCTAAGAGGAGACAAATGTGAATCTTAAGAATTTGTGTAATTTATAAGGTAATTATTTACTGACATAATTCTAGTTTCATCGTTTATCTTCTTAAAAATTCTGAGTGAAGCTTAGTTGAAGCTCAGACACCAGCAGATCAGAGAATATCAGTGAGAAGAAAATAGCAGATGAATTCTAGCCCATGGAACACTACAGTCTTAGCCACATGCGACGCATGCAAAGTGAATCATGGATGGCTGCAATCACATGAGAGAGAGCATTAGTATCTGTGGTTCTCACCCGAATTCACTATTTTTGTCGTGCACTAGTATTGAATTGCTCTCTAAGAAAAAGCTGAATCTGTAGGATGTATGCTTCAAAAGCAGAAGGCGCATATATATGAGAACTGGACTGGCAGAAATATTAAGACTTTGGAGGTCCTCTCTCAAACCTATAGTATGGAAAAGGATGTATCCTACAGCTTTTGTATTTTAATCTCTCTGTAGGTCATACTCAGAGGTTTGTAACTAAAGTCGCTCTGTTTTAACCATGATCAATGCATTTTAAAAAAAAACAAGAAACAGTAGACTTGGGAGTTTGCTTTTGGAATAGCAAAGCACCAGTGGCATATATGGCTGTGTCCTTGGGAGAGAAAACGAGGAAGCAACATGCCTACCCACCCGAGGCCCCTTATTTTAATGTCGCAACACGTTTGGCCTCATTTGTATTAAGTAAATGTAACCAGAAAATGTCAAACAAAGGACGCAAAGAATACTATAACATCGAATGACGGTTAACATGTTTTCCTTAAAAAAAAAACACTGTTGCCACTAAAGGTCGGCCGGTCCAGACACGAGATTATTAGAGATCTCGGTATTGAAAGAATATTATCTAAAATTTACTATTTATTATCTAAAAAAATAAATTGAAATAAAAAATTTAATATCTATATTTTTTTTCTGAAAAATCAATTGGTAAAAAGCTTGTATAGAACTAAGTGTGTGATGCATAGCGTCCTAAAAATGTGATTCGCTCCCTACGTGCAGGCTTGCGAAGATATCATCCCCAATATAATAATCCAGCTCAACTTAATCCTCTTCTAATAAGCATAATCGCTAGGAGGCTCAACCCAAATTACTCCTTTAGATGTCTAAAAAGGAAAAAAAAATGAAAAATGAAGAGAAGAAGTCTCTGTCTCAAGAATCCCTTGGAAAATAGAAACTGAAATAGAGAAAGAGAAGTGAGTAAGAGAGAGAGAGAGAGAGAGAAGATTGATTGATTCTAAGATGTTGGACCCAAAGCCAATTTATAGACTCTATCCGGATGATCGAGGAGACGCTACATTTTTCGATATATGCGATGTTTCGAAAATATCGTAATCTTTCATAAATCAATGTTCTTGTCTAAAGAGTCGTTCGATACGCCCTCACCCCACCCTGCCTCGTCATGCGACGCGCACATACATGGCACGATCGGTTGAGCTGAGCTGAGTCCGTGCATACGTGTGGTCACCAGCCCATTCCCATAAAGCTCGATTTGGGCTTCTTGGGAAATGATTTCCATTTAAGCAAGAAGAAAACTTGCTTTCACATATCTGATATGGGACTAAAAAGAAAAGAGTTTTAAAATCTTTGAAATACTTAACATCTAGGAGATAAAATTGGTTTTATTTTTTTAAAAAATATTTTTTTATAAATTAAACTCTAACACTTGGCTCATCTGCTGTTTGGATCGGAAATATCGGATGGAGTCATTATATGTCTCACGGCAATGATCCAATGGTTGTTGCACTCGATCGATGATGATTCAAATATTGAGCACCTCTAAGTGGGCATTGGATAGCAGACGAACTACTTCGACCGACGCTCCAATGTTGGCTCTGACCTGAAATAACAAAAGCAAAGAAGATTACCCATTAGGATGTATCCAGCTGAAGATTCTCTAATGCTTAAGTCAAATACGGCTCTCAAAAAATAGAAGAAGATTAGAGAGAGGAAGAGAGGTAATGTAAGAGAGTCGAAAGAGAACTTATCTAGAGGGCTCCTATTAACGCAATATATAGGCACGAGTTAAAGCCTGTCTAGTAGTCCCAAGTTATATGCTGGTCGATATAGTAAGTACTCTCGTATACCACTCATAAATTATGCCTATGCTTCTCGATCTTGAGAATTTGCTTAGGTATCATGTCTGTTAGGAAACAATTAATGGTCACCACGACTTGCTCCAAGCTAGAGGAAGAGGGAAGAGTTGAAAAGCAAAGAACTCGCCACGCACCTTCTGGATTGACCATATGGTATGTTTTTAATGGTCAGCCTGCAGTTAAATGGTCAACTTTCATTAATCGGTTTGCCTCATCGGCAGAAGTTGGTTTCGAAATGTATCATGACCCTTAACAACAACTTAGACAAGTAGGTCTAGGAGGAAAAATCTACAATAATTAATGAATGACCCTTAGCAGCAGCTTGAACAATCAGATCAATGTCTTCGTAAATTTAATTATGGGCGAATTCTTTGACCCTATATCTTAGCTTTGTTAGAGACCTCCGTTTTTAATAGATTAATTCTACAGGGATTGCTTGCTGTCCTTACTACTACTGCAAACAATTTAAGTCTTCGTTCATGGTCATGAGCATCATTTGTCCTATAACATTGCTAAGTGAGATACTCTACAAATGTCACTTCTTCAATGAATACATATTTTTTTTTTCATAGAAAAATAAATATGTTCAACTAACCTAGCTTTCGATTACAAGAGAGCAAAAGAAGAGATCACTGTTCGAAAGTTGAAATCTATTTATGAAACGGGATCATAATCATAGATGACTCCATGCAAATGATGGCAGCCGTTCATCAAATGCATGGCATCAGATGGAGTGATGTCGGGTTAATAATAACTTTTACACGTACCTGCTAGTTAAAAGATGAACTCTTTAAGAACGTCCAGCGGTGCAGGCCTGACACCTTTTTAGGTAGGGCTGTCAAACGGGCCGAGCTGCTCGGGCTCGGCTCGGGCCCGGCTCGGTAAAAGCCCGGCTCGAGCTCGGCTCGTTAGTCAAACGAGCCCGAGCCCGAGCCCAAAATGAGGCCCGTTTAAAACTGAGCCCGAGCCCGAGCTCGAGCCCGAGCAGCTCGCGAGCCCAAACGAGCCCAAAAGAGAGCTCCAGCCTCCAAGCCTCCAACCTCCAAAATCGAATTGGATTGGGACTTAGCCCGTTAACCCAAACCCACGTTAATCCTTCCCTCCCACCTGACTGGCTGACCACCTCCTCTTTTTTTTTTCTTTTTTTCTTCTCCTTTCTTATGGGTTTCTCCAGAAGCTTCCGGTGCCCTCCCCTCTTCTCTTCCGGGTGTCCCTCCCCTCCTCCCCTCCGGGTGTCCCTCCCCTCCCCTCTCGCCTTTCTCCTCCGCCGCCGATGCCGAGCTCGCTGCCATGACCGCCATTTCCGCCATGCCGACGATCCACGAAGACGTCTGCAACGTGGCCGACGACAAGCGCGTCTCCCTCCTCGTCGTCCCCTTCCACAAACACCGGGCTGCCGGCGGTGACGACAGCGGCCACATGGAGAACGTGGGGCCCGGCTGGCGGGCGGTGAACCAGAGGGTCATGAAGGAGGCTCCGTGCTCCGTGGCCGTCCTCGTGGACCGAGGCTTCGGCGGGGGCGGGCAGGTGGGCCCGGCCGAGGTGGCGCATGGCGTGTGCGTGCTGTTCTTCGGAGGTCCCGACGACCGGGAGGCGCTCGAGCTGGCCAGCAGGATGGCGGAGCACCCCGGTGGCCCGGCGTGAGGGTCACCGCGGTGAGGTTCGTCGTCATGGACCGCGAGCTCTCCAGATCCGAGCTCCCTCCGCCGCCCTTCGTTCGTCTCAGAAGAAGAAGGTGAGTCATTCTTCTCCTTTTTTTTAATTTCTTTCTATCCTTCTTTCTTCTCTTCTTCTTCTCTTTCCTTCCTTCATTCTTCTCCGACGAACCGCCGGAACTGAGCTCGGCTGGCGGCTGCTCGTTCTTCTCTCCGACGGTCGACGGAGACAGGGACGGGGATGGCCGGATGGGGCTGGGGATGGGGCGGGCTCAGGCAAACGAGCCGCCCGAGCCCGAGCCCGAGCCCGAGCCCAATACTGGGCTCGGTACCGAGCCCGAGCCCGAGCCCAATACTGGGCTCGGTACCGAGCCCGAGCCCGAGCCCGAGCCGGGAAGTTGGTGAAACGAGCCGAGCCGAGCCTGCGGTGGCTCGGGCTCGGCGGGCTCGGCTCGGCTCGTTAACAGCCCTATTTTTAGGACGGGAAGCGCTCGGCGATTTCAGTGATATAGTTCCTGAAGATGGCAGAATCCAGAGACAACCGGCCAGAGTAACGCATTGCTGGCCCGCAGTACCCACCCACCGGTTCACGTGCCCACTCTTTAGACCCAACCCCGTTTCGAGGTCCACCAAATCAACGGCTCTAGATGAATCAGAGCCCATGAATCTCCTGTCTCTTCCACTCTTCCTCCCATCCCATGAAACTATTGGGTAGGGCTTGTATCTTTCGCGCGAAAGAAGGATTCACCTTCCTTCGCGCAAAGAGACCGTTGGATCATCTGACGCACATATCTCAAAGCGATTAGCGGGTGATTCAACGGTGGATTCGCACGAAGGATTGTGAATCCTTCTTTCGCGCGAACCCGAAACTATGCGCCCATGACCTTCACCGTCCCTATCTACTAAAATAAATAGTTTTATTTAGCTCGGTGTCGGGAGAGGGGGGGGGGGAGAAAGGAGAGGAATTTCTTCAGCCGCCTTCTCTTCGCTTCCTCGTCTTCCAAGAAGGTTCAACAGCTCATCTCTCTGGCCGCTAAGACCAAGATCTCCTTTTCCTCAGATTTCTTCCGGCGAAAACGAAATGGTACGCGCTCTCGTCTCCCTTCGCTTGCTCTCCCCGTTCGGTTCCTTTTTCGTCTAATTTTTGCTCCTCTTTTGGTTCAAACGGACGACGAGACTTCGAAAACCGAAACGCTATCGTGTGAAAAATGCAGTAGGATTTTGAAATACTTCATACAATTCGCTTCTCTTCTTTTCTTCCTCTGGTGTTCCCGGATCTAAAGCTCCGATTTGATGCATGTTGCTAAATATATTCATCTGATAGGAATTGTGTGCGATTCTGGAGTGGTAGAATTTTGTGATAAGATTTTTGGTGTCATTTGAAGCAAGATTGTAGAGGTGAAGCTTAAGAGTAACTCCGCTTTGATATTGCTGGAAGTGATAACCAAAATCAAAAGCCAGTTTTTGCTGTAATATTCCACAGATCAAACATTGGTTCGATGAGGCAAATGGAATGAAACGGAGGGATTTTGGTGGGATGGAGCTCGAATTAATTATAAGCTACTACTGAGGAAATGCTCAGATCCGAAGCAGAGAACTTGGATTTTTTTTTTTTTTGGATACAAATGATATGAGTGGATTTGATCCATGGGAATTTGTAGCATTTTGAGCTCCAGAAGTTCCAGGAGCATGGAAGCCGTGGGAAACGTCCGCAACAGGTCGTGTGAAGGGAATTCCTTTTTAGTAATCATTGATCGGAATCGCGTTCCGAGAGGGAAACGCTCAAGCTCGGATCAGTACTGGAGAGGACGGTAACGTAAGCAGCCCTTAGCCTGTTCCTGTTGGCTCTCACGAAGTCTTCTAAGCAATGGAATCCACTTGACCGGGGTGATGGCTAAAGCCTAACAAAGTTGTTGCACGATTGATCGAATCTAGCCGTTCGCTGTAAGTTGATGGACGATCGGCATTAATTTAAGCGTGGGACCCCTAGAAAACCTGGCCCAAAGAGTTCATTCCTTAGTCTTTTTTGGTGCCGTTGGATTCGGAAGGGTATCACGTGTTCCATTTTGTCTTGATCCTTTTCTTTTTTCCGATTGACTTGTTTTGGTCCTCTTCGGTGATTTAGCCTTTTTAGCACCGTCTTAAGTGGCAGTGTCATCACTATACTATTATAACGGCTATTGCAACGATTTCAGTCATCCCCACAATTATTATTAAAATAAATAATATGAATAATATATCCATAATTATTTTTTATTTTTAAAAAATAACAGTTTTTATTTACATCATAATGTGTTAGTTAAAACCTTGGTTTTGAGCTCCTTTATGCTCTTTAGTTTTCCTTTTCAACTGGTTCGGTGGGACATCATAATCCATGGTATAAACTAAAAGATAGACAATGAAACCCCAATTATGGCACTCATGTACTTCCTTGTGCAGAGCTGGTTCCTGTCAAGCCAATATATTATCTCATCTAACTGCCTGCGCCATGCCTGATAATGATATCCGTGTGATATCTTGTACATGGATGGGGGAGAGGAGGAATTTGGAAAGGTCTATTTTAGGCGTATTGATATTGGTTGTTAGAGGTTTGGAGCTAGGGTCATGCAATATGTCTATATTCAAAGAATAATTTCATTTAGAAATGACTTCTATTATCTTAAAAATATTAGTTTCTGATATCACGTTTGATATAAATTTTTGATCAAAATCCCCCCACTGACGTGGGGCCTGTTTGGAATCCTAGGTAAGATATCCAATGAATATATCCTAACAGTAGAAGGTGAGGGCAGGGGCAGTGATGGAAGAAAAGAAATCTCACCCAATAGGTGGAGTAACCAATCATGCAATGTAAAAGTAAAATACTCAAGATACCACATTCCATTTATGTTATGTTGATTCATATGATCTTGCATTGCATATAAGACCCCCTCAAAAATCTTAATTTTTCATCCATATATGTATTCCATCATATCCTTAAGTTTTTAGGATGAAGTAATCATGGGATCAAAGTAGAAGCCGGTGAATGTCATAGTCTCCAAATGAGGAATCACACGTTCACACTCTCGAGCTTTCCTTCTCGACCATGTGAGATATGCTAGAAAGGTAAAGCACTAAGACTTCCAGTGCAAAACAAAGATTGGACGTTATTAACAAACTGCATACGAAAAAGTCTGTTCCACATCAACCTTTCTTAATCCTCTCTCTCTCTCTTATCTTTTTGTTATTATTCAATGGACTAATGAACTTGGAGTGCATGTTGAGCCAAGGAGATGGACCCAACACCCTCTCTTGGCAGTGAAAGGATGTGGCATTGGGTCCTGTGGGGAATGGGTTTATATAAAGCATATATCATCTTTTGGCATAGAGAGGCATCCCCATGTGGCCTCCTCTTTGGCCCATCTCTCCATCCCAAGACAATGACAAACAATTGATCAAGTGAGTCCCAAAGACGTAGAAAAATGAATCCAAAAAGGCAAATCGGAAGGTCCTCAGAGAACGCTTCTTTATAATATCCCCTTCCAAAGCTTCAATAATAGTTAAAGGAGTCCCACGCTCCTACCATTTATTTATAGTTTTATGCTGACTACTCTTTTTAATAAGAAGCTATAAATCCTGTAAAACTGATATTCTGCACCCACCTTGTTGTTGCTCCTATGTTTCCACCTAGTTTGGTGTCACGGCTAAGTGAAAGCTTTGGGGTGAGAATATCAATAACCTAACGTTCGAACGCTCCGTTATCTCTACTGACTGTTGGGGAAGCACATGGCTCTACTCTCTCGGCCCGGCGGGTTTGGTAGTTGCTGTATAAAGGATTGAAATCGAAGGATTTGGTGCGGTTTTCACCATCATTTAACGAATCAATATCTTCACTTGTTTTCAATCTCGCCTTTTCGAAGGGGATTTTTTTTTTCTGGGTTTGTTTTTGATCCCAAAATGGATGATTTGTTGCCCCAGCCAAGGTTCGGGAGCTAGATTTTATGTTTTTCTTTCTATTGGATTCGATTTTCTGCCAAAGATTTGGTTTTGGAATCTCTATCTTGATTGCCCATCAAAGATGGAACCTTTATCTTGATCTCTTTAAATTTTTCATCGTCTTTTTTTTTTAATTATTATTTAGCTGGATTCTTTATTTCTTATTTGCTTTGTTATTTCTCTCTCTCCAGCGCGCGCGCGTCTCATGCCAGGTATTTAGAGTCACTTATCTAACGTTGGAGTTTAGATTTTATAATATCATGGAAGAGCTGCTTTGATAATTTTTTTTTCCTGATTTTAGTTTCTATTTATTGAGAGTCGAAATTTGGCACTAGTTAAACATCTGCTTGAGTTGTGAAAAACAAAAAGATCTGAATTTGGGTTTTGAAGATTGAAGAATAGGTGGCAATATTCAGAAGCCAGGATTTTTTTTTTCTCAATTGTTTAGCTTGTCCAAGAATGTTCTGACCTCGTAAAAGTAGATATGATATGTTTTCAGCTTATGTTTAACTATGACTGCCGTGAGTGTTGGACTAACTTTAATTTACTATCTTAGCTCGTTTACAAAACTTAATTTATTTGGATTGTTTAATGATTACAGCAGTCTTTTGTTAAGTATGTCGAATCTGAAAAGGTCCCCAAGGAATTTAAATCATTCCTTTACTGTTCTCCTTGAGGCTTGGAAGAAAAATTTGCTCCATGGCTTTTTATTTAGTCTGTGTTAAGTTATTTGATTTTTCATTTTTCCCATCAATTTCCTATGCCTATCAGAGCATCATAATTTTACTGTTGTTAATTCTTTTTTTATCATGTAAAGGATTTCAACCAATTTTTACAAGACAATTATAAATGTGATATAAAATTTTGCCCCAAAGTCAAACCTATGGAAAAAACATTAATTTTTCTTGGATTAAAGTTGGAACACTACCTTGCTTTTGACCCAGCCTATTTCAGATATTGTTTTCTTGTTTTGGATGAAGACTTTCTTAAATGCAATTAAAGAAGTTGAATTTTATGTAAACCTAAATTGATTATACTCTCATCTGCTTGTGGTCAAGAAGTTTTCAACCCCATGCTATTAGCACAATGGTCATTGAAAATATATTTATAATTTTCTTGATGAATAGAGTATTTTTAAAAATCTAGCAAAGTTTGCAAGTACTTTACAAATCACTGTGACAAGATTTTGCTGTACTCTTCCCTTTTACATACTCAAATTTCAGGAGATTCGTTATTTTTCCTACTTTACTCGCAACTTTATCTCATGTTATTACATTTCCTCTATCATCGTTATCCCATATTTTGACATTGTTACCATGACAATCTAAACTAGAATATGATTCTCAGTGTTTTGACTTTTACGCTATCAAGGTTAAGGACTAAAACTGTCGTTGTTTTTCCTAATGTAGGTATCTGCCCTTGCTTATACTTTTGTAGAATGAGAGGCACCATCAACTGACTGCTTTTGCCTCCATAATATTGTGTAATAATTGTAAAGTAACTGGTTGACATGAAATGGCGACCAGTGTTGGTCAGACTTATTATGGATGGTCACAGGAGGAGTTATCTGATCGAGATGATTCTCAAGTAATTTTTTTCTAATCTCTTTGGGTTGTTCACCATCATAATTATTTGTCTAAAAAAATCTTTAATGCTCCTTTAGAGTGCTAAACTAACAGCAATTCATTCTTACATGTATCAAACCATCTATTTTTTGCTCTTTAACCCTTTTTTAATGACATTATTCAGGTTACATAAATGCTAACTACAATGATAAGATATTTATCTATTGCTAGTTTCATTTTGCATTTCAGATTTTTTAATATATGATCTTACATGTAATATATTGTATCAAATTCTACACTATATTTGCAACAGAATGGTACGAGTTCTTTTATTCTCTGCTGTGGTCTTATTGGTTCTATTTTGCTTGTTTTCCTCTCCTTGCAGTTTCATTGCTGTTTTTGAAGTATATACAGTTGGGATGATATAAACTCCTTACATCTGCTTATTAAGTTAGATTGCTATGCAAAAGGTCTATAATGAATATAATTTTCCTATTCTGTTGTTATTGGGTGGCTAAATGGGTGCTTGAGCTTTATTAAGTACCTGAGTTTCATTTCTCTGTATTTCCTGATGTGACCTACTTTGTTATTCTTCTCCTATATTGAATTCTGAACTCATGATACATTACCTTTCAGCTGTGTTGGTATATTAATTTTCCCCTTTTTGTTTCTTACATTTTCTGTTGATTTATATGGATATTATATTAAGTTTGATACAAAGTTAGCAGAGAATATAGCATGTGATACAAAGAAGCCAATGAAAGATAATTGGGGTGCTGTAATTATTTAAATATATTGTTTTCTTTCATTTATGTAGAGTATTAATATTGTTAATGTGGTTTGCAGGAAGCTTCGGTCTCGCAAATGCTTGATCATGGTTCTATATCCTTTGGAAGATTTGCAGCTGAGTCATTGTCATGGGAGAAAAGGTCAGTGTTTACTCACGACAGACGCCAGGAGGAACTGGACAAGTTTAGTGGCTTAGTTGCCAAAAAGAAAGCATACTTTGAAGAATACTACAGAAGGCTTCGAGCTTTAAAGGCCTTGGAACAGAACCAGCAAACTGAGCTCACATTGGATTATGGTGGTGATGGTAGTAATTCTAGCCAAACTGGAGAAGATGATGAAACAGCTCTGCAGCATGGAAGTCTTAGAGAGGGGGCAGCAGAAACTATTGATGCCCCTTCTACAGAAACTGAAAATGAACTAAACTTCAAGCAGGATACGAAGTGCAGTCAAGCTCTTCAAACTAGACCGCTGTATCCAGGATCCACAACATCAAATATAGACTCGCTGAGAAGAAGCATGGAAAAAATTGAGCCAGAGAAAAACTTTAACCATGCTGTGATGCAAGACCTGGACAGAGAATCCTTGTCGTCATTAAGTAGAAGCATAGAAGAGATTGAACAGAATGATATCAGTAGTGTTGATGACAAAGAGATTCTGAGGGAACAGGAGAGTCCAGGGTCTAATGTTGAATCTGGGCCTCCTACCAACAGGTCTGTGTCAGACGTGACAAATTCTAGAACCGGAGTCTCACAGCATGCACCTGGTCACAACTTGATACCATACAAAACCAAACTGGCTGTTGAGAAACCTCCAGACTGTAAATCAGTTCCTGAAGTGAAGAAGGTATGGCAAACTTGGAATGTTTTCTTGCATGTGTATAAAAACTACTTGTTACTTTGAATAAGCTAGTTTGTTTTTCTTCAGTGACCAAATGAAATCAAGACTGGGAAAGGAACTGGAAATGTTTGTTTCGCTATGCTGCAGCAAATCCAACTTCCCAGTCAGATATGATGTCCAAATTTGTTTTAAAAATACGGCGTGCTAGGGACATACTTGGGCAATAGCTCATTTAGGAGGAAAATCTTGACCACCATGGGTCACCCAGTCCACAAAATTGATTCAGATAGGATTTTGGGTGCAGTAGTTCGTGCACATTTTCTAAATGCAATATCCCCTTTTCCACCATTCAGCTCAGAGCTAAAGCAGAGCCGGCTTGTTACTGACCGTCTCCACAGAATCCCAGCATGATTTATTGATCAGAAATTGTTTCTTCCTTTCATCCCTTTAACCTTCCAATCAGATATAACTTATTTTTATATTAGTTATCTAACCAAGGGTATATATCATGGCCATCACCCACAATTCAGAGAAGCATAAAAAAAGAGAAGTTGATGTACTCCATACGGTGGATTTTGATATGCCAAATATTACCTATTCTTCAGTTTATTCTTAATAGTAAATACAGACTTACTGTATATGCTAAGTATTGTTTGTTCCTACTAGCGTACTGAATATATTCAGTCAAGAGAATAGTGTAAGCCTAATTCTGTTATACCATGAGATTGATCCTTAACATTCTAGTCAGAGCATGAGAAAAATGCTTGCCACATACATCACAAATACCCTGGATTGCTTGTTTTATCATATTAATCTCCTTTTATGGGCCTAGGAACATCAATGTTTCATTCAAGTCATCAGTGCAGATATTCAATGTGGATATGAGGAAATCTCCTCCTCCCTAGCAAATTATACTAATAAGCACATAGTTATGAAAATATAATTTCGTGTTATGAAAATATAGCTTCATGATGAAATCAGGACTCTCCAAGTAAAACGTTCTTTCATTTGAACAACTTAGCAATTTTCATTTTAAGTTTTTCAATATTTATTTCCACAAGCAAAATGGTTACTTTTAGGAGGCCTAAGCCACAGAACTCAAGATAAGTTGGTCTTTTACTATGGCCTATGGGGCATCAGTAGTAACAGTTGATTTTTCACACTGTTCGCAATGCCTCCTCTGCTCCTTTCTTTGGTCGTAAGACATATGGTATTCTAAGATTGTCGGTGTTTCTTGTAGCGGAATGTCAATACCAAAAATTCACTTGAATAAAGAACAGATTAATGACACCTCAGCTGCTCTTTTCCTTTTTCTTTTTTTAACACTGGATAATCAGGTTTATTTTTGATTTGATCTTATTTTCAGGAGCCTGTTGCTTCAGTCAAGACTGGCCTGGATCTAAAACATGGAACAAAGACAGAAGTATTTAAGTTGTCAAGTAGAGCTAAACATTCACGACAGAAGCTAATTGGCAAGGCAGATAGCAGTCTCCATTCAAGCAAGACAACTGCTAATAAAGTCACAAGCAACAATAAATCTGCCTCAGTTGCTTCACATGGATCAGTTACAGAAGTATGTTCCAATATTACCAGTGCATGCCCGTTTTCTCTTGCCATGGAAAGAAGATCAGGCAGTAGGGAAAGTGCAGCGAGATTGGATTTGAAGACCCCCAACAGATTTGTATTATCACAAAATCAGGCAAATGGTGGGTCAAGTGTGCAGGTGAGTTCAAAGAGGACTTCTGACAATTGATCAATATTGTAATCTTTGAACCTTCTAGCTTGCTTTTTCCTTTTCTTTCTTTTTTTTTTTCCCTTCTGAACAACACCCGTAGCACTTTTGATTTCAATATCACAATAATCTTGCTGCAGTCACTGACTGTCCCAGTTGTCATTTTTATAGGGTGGTTCAAAGAGGATGAACGCAACCTGTAGTGTGAAGAGCCAGGAACTACAAATTAAAAGGTTAACTTGTTACATGATCATGACATCATTTTGAGAAGATATATGTTGCACTTTAGATACTCATATTGTTGTTTTGTAATATCTGCTTTGAATTTTTCAGGGACTGCAAAGAAGTGATTAGACAATCTTTGACATCGGAGAGCCAGGGCACCTGCCTGAAGGGCAGAGCTGCCCATGTTGTCAGACAATCAAAGCCGAGGTTAACATCTCAACTGCATCTGAAATTTGAAAATTATGTTTTTGTTCTAATGTTTTGCAATTTTTTCCAATAATATATTAGAAAGACTAAAATTTTAAAACATCTCTTTTTTGATTTCCAGTTCTACGAACCTTTTGGCAAGGAACAAATCTAATTCTGATGGTGCGTCTGAAGTTCAGCTCACAAATACCATCCAAAGGAACAAACCAAAGGAGGTAAAATGGCACATTATAGATGCTTCTCTTGTTCAGCAACTTTTATTTTCAGGGAGCCATTCCTAGCTGACAAACAAGAAAAAGTTGTTTTACCTAGTTACTCGACCATATATTGGCTCCTAATCCTTTTAGGAAATATGATATTTGGATGATAATCAGACCAATCCGTTAGAAGAATAGATTCAGTTGCAATATGTTCAATAATATATGCATCAATCATTAGACTCCGGTAATGCCAAAACTTGGTATGATTCGGTCATATTAATGTTCAACGGTACAATCAATTGACTTACCAATTTTGATTTATGATATCAGAGCAAATCAGCGCGCTGAATGATTTGGCATCCAAAGTTCTCATCCTTCAAAGTTCTCATCCTTTCTTGTTTTGAAACTTAATGAGATTTAGATGTTTCTTTTATGTTTTTTAATTGTGTGCCAATTGTCACATTTAGTAACGTTTTTTGGAACTCTTGTAATTGCAATTACAAATTTGAGGCCTTAATGCTTGGTGCAAAACTTCATTTTATACAAGTACAAAACTATCAATTGAGTTCTTGGAGTGTTAAAGCATCTAATCTCATGCAAAGGAGCGGGTTTTAGTTTTTGATCCCATAGATGAGGAGAGTCTCATGTGATGCATGGAAGACAGAAGACATTTAATTATAGGGCTGAAATTGGATAAGATACGGATCTAATAGTAGTATATTCATATATATATATTGGTTTTATTTGACCAATACAGTACAGATACGGATGTTAGTCAGATACAAAAATGCACATCCATATTTATTTTAAACGGGTACGGGTATAAATCAGATACCGAAAGTATGGATATAAATCGGATAATTAAACTTTATGACCACAAAATCAAAGATATTACTAAGTGGATGATCAATCAAGTTAATAGTATGTTAATGTGACTATTTTTTTTTTTTTAAGTTCATGAGTGCTATATAAAATTAAATAAAATTACAAATGGAATCAGATATTCAAATATGGATTGGATAGTTATCTATCCATATTCATTTTTTTTTATGGATATGGATACGAATACAGATATTAGTCGGATGCTCAAATTTCTTTCCATATCTGGATCGATTCAGATACAAAATTGGTTCTGAACGGATATTATTTGATCCACTTTCACCCCTATTTAATTGGTTCCACTCAACACAACTGAGTGACATGCAACTCAAATAGTACTTGGTGGTTGAATTACATGGATTTGTAGGGGGGTTTTCTGTGATGTAAAGGAGACTTATCTCTAAAGATTTTGCAGTAACTTCCTTAGCATCAGACCTTGCTTTATAACAACATGCATAACGATCCTCTGAGCTCACTAGCAGAGCTGGAAATATAGCACTTTTCTAGATTGTCTTAAAACTTTTTCTTAGGTGTGCTGTGATTCTCATGAAGTTGATCATGCAGGAAAAAGGGGACAGAAGGTGGAAGGGGCCTCAAGGACCTAGTACCAAGATTGTTGCTCCTCTCACTGGAAATCTCAGGACAGGAAATAAAAAGGTGGGTTTCATTCCTGCGTATCCAATGACCATTATTATAGAACAACAGTGGTTTGTCCTATAACCATCTCTTGTGGCTACCAAGCATTAGTGCCTGGCAGACATTAGATGACTGATGACTGTGGATCTGGCACATTCCTGCAACTGTAACACATTCCTTTAACCCTTGCTCTGATGAGCAGCATTATCTTGTGGAAAGTAGGAACCATGCATCTCTTCTACTCACTTTTATCCTGAAAACTACAGGAATTTCCCTCCCGAACTGGTGAGGAATCAAATAATCGGAGGGAACCCCAACTCAATATGTCACGGGATGGGAGGAAGCCAAGGTGTGCTACTCTTTTGCACTTTTTGAAGCTTTGCGTATTGAGGCATTGCTGCTTATGTTTTTGTTCCCGTCTTTCCCTCCAAACAATATCGTTTTGGTTGTGACAGGCGAGAAACACCACGATGGCAATGACTTGTCTGAAGATGCAAAGCCTCAGGTGTTCCCATTAAAAGGAATCAATCATCAGATAGCTGCAATCATGCATAATGCAGTGTGCGGTTAACTAGTTATAATACCTGTTTTCTCTCCTAGTTAAAATGGCTGCTGCTGTCAAGTGGTACATATCTGTAGTCTGTGTAACTTGCTGTATCATATATGCCATAAAAGGCTGTAATTTAGATCTTGTATTGCTTTGGAGAGTTGATCCCGTCGGGTTACTCTTGTACGCGTTGCGACGATTGCAGTGAAAACACACGTGCGGGGTTGTTCATCACATGAACATTCTAGAAAGGGTAGAATTCAAAAAAATTCTAAGTTCACAAACTCAGAAAATTATGAATTAAAAAAAAGAGATTAAAATTAAAACTTGATTAATTTAATTCTATAATAAAGAATTGTAAAGATCCTATTTTACCTTTGAGCGGGTAGATTTTTACTGCTATCTGATGATCGAAGGATTCAGATTTGCTTGAAGCCGTACAAGTGTCCGACCTTTATAGGTATCCACACGAGGTACAGTTCGCTTCAAGCATCTTGATTTCATCGAAGTGCTAGCTTCCTTACAGAAGATTCTCTTTTGAAGGTTGAAATTTTTTTAAGCAATTAACTTTTGATTGCTTCCAAGAGGAGGAAGAAGGAAGAAGAAAAAGAAACATTTTCTCTTTTTCTTGGAAGGAGGAAGAAGAAAAGGACTTCCTTGCGGCTAAAGAAGAGGAAGAGAAAAGGCTGAATTCAATAATCTCTAATGCATATTTAGCCCTCACGCCCCCCTCCTCTTTATGTAAGCATCTCATGTCTAGCTTAAAGAAGGAAAAGGATTTGGAGAAATTCTTTCTTGATTCACCCCTTCCAATCCTTTACTTAAAAGAGGTTGGAGAGAACCAAGGAGAGGCAACATGGCCTCTCCTTGTGCCGTGTTGAAGGCCAAAAAAGGAAGGAGGGGTGGGGCGTGATGCAATCAAGAGGTTCTTGGCGTGATTCAAGGAGGGGTGGATGCCCCTCCTTTGTTTCACCCGAGAAAGGAAAGGAGGGGGAGTTCCTTCCTTTCATGCTTTAGATTTTCTAATTCAATTAGGAATCATATGGTTCCTCTTGATTAATTGAATCCTAATCTAATTAGGACCCAATATGTCCTCGAATTTGATTCATGTAAATCCTAATCCAATTAGAATCCAAATTGGATTTATGAATTAAGTTCCTTATCAAATAAGGAGTTCTAATTAATTAGGACTTTCCATCCTTATCTAATAAGGTTAAGCCAAATTGATTTAGTCCAATTGAAATCCTCCTTTTTTAACTCACTAACTCTTAGTGGGTTAAACCAATTATCAATCAAATTGACAATCAAGATATATTGCAATTCTAAATCGCAATCCAACCGTCGAAATGATCAAAATCTCTTATATGTGTGACCCCATAGGTTCTATTCTGTCTGATAGTGAGATATATTGTGATCTCCATCATAATATTATTGAAACTCCTTTCAATTGGTTGAAATAATTTCAACTCTTTTCTTCAGAATTTACTGATCATCAAGTAAATGCCTTCGAGTCTCACAATCCACCAGTGATACCTAGCAGCATGTAGTGACAATCCAGTAAAACGGAATAGATGAACTTCTAGGTGCAGTTAGCGTATGATATAGTCCTTCTATCGTGGATCCCGACAAGATGGAGGTCATGGATAACTCCTCAAACCCCATCATCTGTCATATGTCAAAATTTATTTGACTTAAGTTCGAGATTAGAAAACTCCTTTTCCAAAATGTCTTAGCCAAGGTTTTTCGAACTCAGACTCATAAATCACATAGGATCTCTCTTAATCTATCAAGATCGATAGATCCCATCTAGATGCAACCCTAATTCGATAGTGAACCTACTGCAGCCAATCTGCACCACAAGGATCCTAATGGATAGGGCCCATGTTTATGTGCTCGTCAAACTACAGCGACCTCACTGTGAATAGCTGTGGCATCGCAGGTCTAAGTACCAATCATACAACTGCAGCATCAAGTAAATCACTGACATCCAAGTGACTTCTTGCTTTGGTCACGCTCAGTACCCTTATTCTCTAACAAGCACTTGCACAATCATTTCAATATCCCCACACTGTGGACTCAAGACTCGTCCATTAAAAAATATGATATGTGCCTAATCTCATCGAATCGATCACCGTCCTTCGTAATGATCCATCGATCAAGAGTAATTCAGAAATTAATCAACAATGGCACATACTTTAAATTCTCAACTCTTGAGAATATATGTCATTATCTTCTTAATTCTTTGGACAATTCATGGACGGATAATAACATGAATGAAAAAAATATCCAATTTTATTAATTAATAAAAAGATCAAGTACAAATTTATGTCCCAGAATATATACAATTTTTCTGCTAAATTAGCTTTTAGGGCATATTTCTAATAGATCCTGCAGCTAGAAGTGTCATTGGATATTTAAAGATGGTGTATATACATCAAAGAGAAAGGAATGAACTTAGATATATGAGCATGATAGATCATCAAACATCTCTTTCTAATTTTGATTGATGTGGTGATCATGTAATTTGGAATGTATAGTAGGTCAGTGGATTCCTTTGGGCCTTGATATGCATGTTAATGGTTCCTTTTGCCCTGTTGCTTCAGCAGCTCAACCGAAAAAAAAAAAAAAAAGCTGGCTAGAGGCTGTTGTCTTCCAGCAATAAATCCACCTCATATTTATGAGGAGAAAGGGCTGTGGTATCTACCAACCACTTGCTCATGCAATTCCCCACAAGGAGCAGAGTAGGAGAAATCTGAAGTGACTAGATGATAGCTCGTCAATGCTACAGGGCCACCCTCAAGAGAAAGAAATTCATAGAAACCCTACCGATAGAAGGATTGGACACAAGGGACAAACTGAAGGAGCAGCGAGGAGAACTAGCCGAAGAGTTGGCGCAGGTTCCCTTAAAGAAATATAAGCCTGACCAAACTGTTTGGATCAGCTCCAACTTGAGTGAAGAAAATCGAGGTAAAGTAATCAATTTCTCTATGCCAATGCGGATGACTTCACCTAGTCGGCCCAACAACATGCTGGGTTTAAGCTCCAAGGTGTTGGTTCACAGGCTCAATGTGGACCCAACTCATCGACTTGTGTATAAAAGAAGAAAAACTTCATCGTAGAAAAACAACAAGTCATCGACCAAAAAGTTGACAAACTCTTGGAGAATAGTTTTGTTCACGAGGTGAACTATTCTGATTGGTCAGCCAATATTGTACTTGTGAATAAAACTAACAAAAAATGACAAGTTTGCATCGACTATACCGACCTGAATAAGGCTTTTCCGAAAGACAGCTTTCCACTCCCCAAGATTGATCAGCTCGTAGATGTGACCTTTGGACATCAATTACCAACCTTCATAGATGCAATCTCTAGGTACAACCAAATCCAAAAGACATCCGAAGACGAGTAGAAAACAACCTTTCTCACTGGCAGAGGCCTCTACTGCTACAAGGTAATGCCCTTTGGCTTAAAGAATACAAGGGCAACTTACCAACACCTCATCAATAAGATCTTCAAGGAGCAAATCAGCCGAAACATGGAGGTGTATATGGATAACATGTTCGTAAAAAGCTAAGTAATGGGGCAGCACATAGCCGACTTAGAGGAAACTTTTGCGACCCTCAAAAGGTACCAAATAAAGCTCAATCGGACGAAGTACGCCTTCGGAGTTGCCTTAAGAAAATTTCTGGATTCCGTAGTGACACAGCGAGGCATTGAGGCAAATCCAGAGAAGATCTGAGCAGTGCAGGACATACAACTCCCAAAGACCGTCAAAGAAATTCGGCGCCTGGCTGGTCAGGTCGCCGCGCTGGCAAGATTTGTCTCCAAATCAGTGGAGTGCTGCCTTCCGTTCTTCAAGATCCTAAAGCATCCAAAGAACTTTCAATGGATCAAAGAGTGTCAAAAGGCCTTCGACCAACTAAAGAAGTACCTCAGCTCTATCGCCTTTCCTCACCAAGCCATAAGTTAGAGAAATGCTTTACTTATAATTAGTCGTTTCTCCTTCTGCTGTGAGTGTGATCTTGGTGCAGGAGGAAGAAGGATGCTAGAAACTGATCTACTACACAAGTAGGATCCTACAAGATGCCAAGACCAGATATTCTAAGTTGGAGAAGGCGGTTTATGCTCTCATCATCTCAGCTCGGAAGCTCCGCCCATATTTCTAGACCCATTCAGTCACAATCTTGACCGACCAGCCAGTGAGGCAAATTATAAGAAAGCCCAAAAATGCAGATTAGTTGGTGAAGTGGGCAGTAAAGCTCGAAGAATTCGACTTGGAGTACCAACCTGGGCCGTCCATCAAGGCAAAAGTGTTGGCATACTTTCTGGTGGAATGCACCATCCCTAATGAAGATCCTGCCGAGCTCTCCAAAATAAAGACCACAAAGTGGTTATGGATCCTGCACGTAGACGAGTCATCAAACCTAGGGGGCAGTAGGGCTGGGCTCATACTTACCAGCCCAGATGGAGTAATCATAGAGTACGCTCTGCGATTCAAGTTTTCGACCTTAAATAAGAAGGCTAAATATGAAGTGCTCATCACCAGGCTCAAGCTTTCCAAGGAGCATGGGTCCAGCAGTTGAAGGTCTTCAAAGACTCACAATTGATCGTCGGCCAAGTTCGAAGAGAATTCGAAGCTCGGTGGCCATCGATGATCATATATCTACAGAAAGTAAACGACATCACTTTAGCCTTTCATAGCTTTGATATACATTAGATTTCTCATACGGAGAATGCAAGGGTCGACCTGCTGTCAAAACTAGCCACCTCGAAGATTGTCGACCCGACCAAAGCTACATCTCTCGAAGTCCTAGAGAAGCCGAGCATCGACGAGCCCGAGGTCATGATAAACACTATTGTCGAGCCGAGCTAGATTGATCCCCTCTTCGACTTCTTGAAGGACGAAAAATTGTCTACGAACTAGGGTGGAGCCTGCTGGATGAAGCAACAAGCCTCCCACAATGCTCTCCTTGATGACAAGTTATATTGGAGATCATTTTCATTGCCTCTCCTCAGATGCCTTTGTCTGACTGAGGTAGATTATGCACTTCAGAAAGTGCATGAGGGCATCTGTGGAAATCACTTGGGGGGAATATCCTCGGCCTATAAGATCTTACGACAAAGATACTGTTGGCCCACCCTGCAAAAGGATACTGCCGACATCGTCAAGAGATGCAACCAATACCAATGCTAGGCAAGCATCCAATAATGACTAGCTGTGTCGCTGACACCGATTAGTGCCCTTTAGTTATTTGCACAGTGGAGAATCGACATCCTTGGACCTTTTTCAAAGGCAATTGGGCAGTGCCAGTTTTTCTTTGTGGCGGTGGACTACTTCACCAAATGGGCAAAAGTCGAGCTAGTGGCTTGGATTACCAAGGTGAAAGCTCGAAACTTTGTTTGGAAGGCCATAATTTCTATATTCGGACTCCCTCGAGTGATCATCACCGATAATGGGCGTCAGTTTGACAATGCCCAATTCACAGAATTTTACACTAAGCTCGGAATCGACCACCGGTTTACTTCGGTGGCACACCTCCAATCAAACAGAGAGGCCAAAGTAACCAACCGAATGATTTTGTAGGGACTAAAGGCAAGACTGGACTGAGTAAAGGGCATGTGAGTTGAAGAGCTCTACAGTGTTTTGTGGGCATATAGAACCACGTCTCGAGTCCCCACCGAAGAGACGCCCTTCAACCTTGCTTTTGGAACAAAGGCAGTAATCCCATTAGAGATTAGGCTTCCGTCACTTCGGGTGAAAAGCTTTGATGACCAAACAAATCTCGATCAGCTCCGAGCCAACCTTGATCTATTGGAAGAAACTAGAGAGCAAACTCAAATCCGCCTGGCAAAGTATCAGTAGAAAGCAGCTCGGTACTACAACTCAAAGGTCAAGAGTAAGATCTTCTGACTTAGCGACCTCGTCTTAAGAAAGATCGAAGTATTTTGACCAAGAGAGCCCGAAAAGCTAAACCCAAACTGGGAAGGCCCATACTGAGTAGCCGAATCAATGCGACCTAGAATATATAAGTTGGAGCACCTTGACGATGCTCTGATCCCATGAACTTAGAATTTCGACAATCTTCATATTTATCACCAATAAGGTTCATTTGTATTTCAAGTTTATTCCTAATAAAAATTTTCTTGTTATGTCTCTATCTTTTAGATTGGACAAGTATAACAAGCATTTTGACTCAAGACACCCCACGAATGCCTGGGCTCCGAACTAAGGAGACACCCCAAATCCGTCTAAGACATCCTCAAGCCGAGCTCATTTGAAGTTCTTCTAGACTCGAACTCTAGAGAGAACAACTAAGGAGACACCCCGAATCCATCTGGGACCTCCTCAAGCCAAGCTCACTCAAAATTCCTCCTAACATAAATTTCGAAGAGGTCAACTAAGGAGACACCCCAAGCCAACTTGGGACCTCCTCAAGCTAAGCTCACTTGAAATTCCTTCGGAGACGAACTCCAAAGAGGTCAACTAAGAAGACACCCAAGGCCGACCGGGAACCTCCTAAAGCCAAGCTCACCTAGAGTTTATCTAGGGACAAACTCAAGAAGGATCAACCGAGGAGCCCAAGATAGGCCAAAAACCCTTGCCAATCCTGTGGTTGGAATTGAATATAAGAAGATGCGTCAAAGGAAGGTTCAATGCTATAACCCAAACACAAGCAAAAAGTAGACAACATAAGCAAAATCTGAAGTCAGGTATTTTAGAAAATTCTTTATTTTCATTACTTTTAAATATATACATTGACCTCGACAAAGGTCGAGCAAAAATAGATGTACATCAACCTCGGTAAAAATCGAGCCAAAAATGAAGTACAAGCCCAGTCCAAAGCAAAAAAGGTAAAGAAGTGAAGGGCTTCATTCTTTGCCTTCACCCTTACCAACATCGCCGTCCTCGCCATCTTTGCCGCCTCCGCCGGCCTCGCTACCTTCGCCGTCCTCATCGCTTCTTTCACCGAAGTTAGGTTGAAGGTCGAAAAAGTCCATCTCCGGGAAGAGTTGCTGGTCCCGAGCTCAACATTCCTCAAAGCCCTTTACAAAAGCATCAGTCGCGTTCTCCTCGTAGTCATCCTTATACTAGTCTAAGGAGAGATATTCCTCAATTGCCTTGGCGGCCCTCTACTTGGCTTGGATGACGAGCTCCTTGGCCTCTGCGACTTACCCCTTAGCTCAGATGACAAACTCCCAGACCTTGTTAGCCTTTTGTTCAGCCTAACCTAGCTTCGTAGAAAGCTCTGCGGCCTTTTGCTTGATAGCTTTGAAGGCCTCTCTGGCCGCAGACAGTTGAGATCTCATTGCATGATTGAACTGATTCATTTTTTATGAGCAAATATTAAACTCATTCTTTCTGCAGCTGCATAATTTATACTGTAGCCTTTGAGTGCGATCACTTCTAACTTACCGTCCATAAACCATTAAGGTCTTTATTGAGAGAGCTGCTGAGGTCTTTATAGGCCTCTCCTGTGGTTACCTGAGCTGAGGCTATAAAAAGGCTCTAAATCTTCGAACTTGAGCACAACATATCACACCTGAGACAAGCCTTGTACAACTACTTATCAGATAGAGAACTTCCACTTGCCCACTTATTTTTCCACTCTTTTCCGCTCTCAATTTTTCTATCTTTTCTTTTTGGATAATAAAGGAGAGTTAATTGGATCAGATCTTCACACAATGATGTCATGATAGGAGGACTAAGCTGAATTTATTGTACCTTAGAGATGATCTCACAGTGAAGTTGCACAAGAGGGATATTTATACCCTATCTCAACAATCCAGTTGATGGTTAAGAGCAAGCGCGACGTAAATCAGATTTGATAAAATCCATCACATGGCCCTTACTAAATTGAGTAAAGTTTGATTACAATAAAATTCAACATGTGTGGATGCACAGATCGAAGGAGAAGAGTTAGGTCAAAAACAAACCGAAGGCCTAGGACTTGGCTATAATTAGCTACGATATGTAGAAGTAGACTAAGATGACTAAAACATTTTGAAGGATAGCCTCAAATATAAAACTGCATCTTAGCCAAAAAAATACATGATTATCTGTCTAACAGTTGTGGAGCAACTATACTAAGGAGCGTGCATAATGAGGCATACGTAGCGCGAGTTACTAGAATTGCTAAGAATAGAGGCCAGACATGAGAGCAATCATCAAAGTGTGTATACACTATCTATTAGTATAAATAAGTAGAATTGTACTTTGTAATAGATCCTTCAACAATCAATCCGATGCATATTTATCTCATCTTAGTTTCGCTTTACGTTTTATCCTAGAAATAGGCATAACTTAGCTTTTTACTATAGCCCAATGCTATATCCCTACTGTAGCTCGATGCTATACCATTAATCTCCCTTCAAACAGTAGTGTAATGGTGATGCAAATTTTTGAAAATCAAGGCATCCAAACCTACGCTACTTTTATCCTTTCTTTAATCCCGATCATCATATTTCCAGCTGATCAGATGTCGGTGGTATGTCCGCACACAATAACCTTGATGCTGTTGAAGATTTGGTGCCTTTCTCCGCCTACCAATCGAGTTCCGTAGGACCCCAAGTTTCCTGGCACTCACTTGAACGGGATAGAAAAATCACAAATGGAGATGAAATTTGTTCATAAGGTAGCCTTTTAACATGCCTCATTTCGAGAACATCTTCCTTCCCATTTATTTTTTTAAACTAATCTTGTTATTAATTTTTGAAATTACTATTTTATGTAATTATTAGTAATTTCTAGGAACTACATCTCCAATAAAAAACACTCCAGGGATCAAGGTGGAGCAGAGAAGATAAATGTCGGCGCCATTTTAATTAGACATTTTCGTTATATATAAAGAGTTAACAAATTATATAATTTACTTTGAAGAACATAAACTATGGGATGAATGACCTTCTTATGACACAACGTTTTAATACATTGGAACACAGAAGAAAAAATGTTAACCAGAAGGAACATATGGTTGTTGACAATTACACAGATGGCAAGAGCCAGATAGGTCCAACATAGGCACATAGCTATAGGCAGTTAGTAACTTCATGAGCTAAGGTGCAAAACCTCTATTGAGGAGTCGAAAAGGATTGCGAGCCAACCGACGCTAGACCAAGCCTTCCAACTCCGACTTCAAGTGACTCAATTGACATAATTTGACAACATCCAGGGTGCCATGATATAATCAAAATGGATGTTTGGCACGTTATGTCATTTAGGAGGCCGCCAAGTGTCAAAATACAAGCCCCCTTCCCTTATAATAAATTCCAGCAATAACAAGCTTGTCAACCAGCATATATACATATATATATCCACCATCTGATGCTGCCATGCGTCTACATCGAGACACCGAACACCGTAGATAATCTGCTGTCACATGTCACGCGGTAAGGAGTAGAGATGGGCATCGGGCCGTGCCGGGCCCGGCCCGGCCCAGGCCCACCGGGCCACAAAATAAACGGGTCGTGCCTGGCCCGGTCCGCTTCGTAAACGGGCCGTGCCGGGCACGGCCCGCTTAGCCTAAAAGCTAAGCCCGGCCCGTGTTGGGGTATGTGGAGACCTTTGGTGATGAAGAGAATTGAAGGAAAATCAATTCTGCATAGTTTTCTGTCTGGCGGACTGTCGGAGTCGACTCGAGCTTCAGTCGAGTCGACTCGGGAACAGTCGAGTCGACTCGAGGTCCGTCGAGTCGACCCGGGAGAAGAAAGGCCGAAAAACTATGTTTCTGTCTGGACTGTCAGAGTCGACTCGAGCTACAGTCGAGTCGACTCGAAGCATCGTCGAGTCGACTCGAGCTACAGTCGAGTCGACTCTAGATCGTGCCAGTTTTGTCCAGACGTGCCAGAGTCGACTCGAACCACAGCCGAGTCGACTCGGGCTCGCGAAAAATCGTACGGACGATTTTCTTTTGGTGTTTTTGGTGGCGTTTCGACGGCTATGATCATCTGAAGGTCTTGAGACTATATATAGGACTCATGAGAGCCCTAGGGTAGAGTGATTGGCCGTATATTTGAGAGAGACTCTTGTTTGTGAGGCTAGGGTTCTAGAGAAGAAGAGGATTGGGATCCTACTTCTTGTGCAAAGGGAATTCTGTGTGAATCTCTTGTAGAGCGATCTCGTGTGATCGTTCGGGTGTGTGCCATCTCTGTAATCTATTCATCCTAGTTGAGATTTGGAGCGGTGGAGGACGTAGGCTATTTGTAGCCGAACCTCGTTACATCTTTGTGTTTGCTTTGCTATCTTCTTCTTCCTTCTTCTTTTGTGTTTGATAATCCGCTGCGGTGCTCAAGTGCTTTACCCTTACTGATACCAGGGTAATCTTTTGCCCTTCGTACGGATAAGCGAAGAGGTGATCCTTGAGTCCGGTGTCGAGGGAGCGAGAGAGTTATTCTCTCTTTGTTTTCCGACGTTGGTGGGCAGTGCCGGTGTGAGTGGGTTCCGGTGCGGGTCGCTGCCAACAAGTGGTATCAGAGCTATTGGTTATTCTGCAATGGCGGATGAAGGGAAGTTGCGAATTGAGAAGTTCAATGGCACGAACTTCGGGTTTTGGAAGATGCAAATAGAAGATTACCTTTACCAGAAGGATCTCTATTTACCTCTTGGAGGTAGAGCAAAGAAACCAGAGAAGATGTCCGATGAAGACTGGGAGGTCCTCGATCGGAAGACGCTCGGCACCATCAGATTGTCACTTGCATCCCAAGTGGCATTCAACATCAAAAACGAGAAGACGACGATGGAGTTGATGGCAACATTGTCGCGGATGTACGAGAAACCCTCAGCATCAAACAAGGTATTTCTCATGAAGAGGTTGTTTAATCTTCGTATGAAAAATGGCGGCAGCGTAGCAGAATACCTCAACGAGTTCAATGGACTCACAGCCCAGTTGGAGTCAGTGGAGATTAGTTTTGACGATGAGATTCGGGCATTGCTAATCCTCTCCGGATTGCCTGATAGCTGGGAGGGCCTGGTGATGGCGGTGAGCAACTCTTCGGCAACGGGGAAGTTGATTTTTGATGACGTTGTGGGAGTGCTTCTGAGTGAAGAAGCAAGAAGGAAATCTTCTGGAGCTACGGAGTCATCTGGAAGTGCACTAAACACCTCTGACCGGGGAAGACAAAAGAAGGACGGTCGATTTCGAAGCGACTCGAAGTCGAGATCCAGCAGGTCTCGAGCACCTCAGAACAAGAGAGCGAAGTGCTGGAACTGCGGGAAGACGGGGCACTTTAGGAGGGATTGCAAATCTCCTAAAGGAAAGCAAGGCGACCACACCGAAGGAGTCAGCAAGGATCTGGCAAATCTTGCTGAAGACGGTGATATGGATGCCCTCGTTCTATCTTTGTCTACCTGTGACGAGTCTTGGGTGATAGACTCGGGCGCGTCTTTCCATGCTACATCCCAACGGAAGCTTCTTGGAGGATATGAGAAGGGAGACTTTGGCAAAGTCTACCTAGGGGATGGAGAGCCTTGCACCATACAAGGAAGGGGAAGCGCGGAAGTGAAGTTGGTTTCTGGATCTTCACTTGAGCTTGAGGACGTACGGCACGTGCCTCAACTGCAGAGGAATCTGATTTCTGTTGGACAGTTGGCGAGCCAGGGGTACAAGGCTACTTTCACAGCTGATCAGTGGAAGATATCCAGAGGTTCGTTGACGGTGGCTAGTGGCAAGAAGGTTGGGACACTTTATGTCACCAACGGCACAGAGAACTCTATTGGAGTTGCTGCAGCAGATGTGGACGCCAAGTTATGGCATTGCAGACTTGGGCACATGAGTTATCAGGGACTGGAGGTGATGCACCAGTTGGGAAAGCTGCAGGGTCTCAGGAATGTTGAGATGGACTTCTGTGAGGATTGTATTCTCGGAAAGCAGAAGCGTGTTTCATTCAACAAAGAAGGTAAACCTCGGAAGCAAGAAAAGCTAGATCTCGTGCACACGGACGTGTGGGGGCCTGCACCGGTTTCTTCCATTGGTGGATCTCAGTACTATGTTACTTTTATTGATGATGCTACCAGGAACCTTTGGGTGTTCTTCTTGAAGCACAAGTCAGAGGTATTTGGGGTCTTCAGGAGATGGCAGGCAATGGTAGAACTCGAGACAGGAAGGAGGTTAAAATGCCTGAGATCAGACAACGGTGGTGAGTATTGTAGCAGGGAGTTTGAGGACTACTGTGCAGAGGCTGGGATCGTCAGGCAGAGGACAGTTCCAGGGACACCACAACAAAATGGAGTTGCTGAAAGGATGAACAGAACAATTAATGAGCGTGCCAGGAGCATGAGGATACATGCTGGATTGCCACAGCAGTTTTGGGCGGAAGCAGTTAACACTGCTGCCTACTTGATCAACAGAGGGCCATCAAAGAAACTTGAATTTGGGATTCCTGAGGAAGCATGGACAGCAAAGAAGATTGATTTGGCGCACTTACGAGTATTCGGTTGTACCAGTTATGTCCATGTTGATCCAAGCCAAAGAAGCAAACTAGACGCCAAATCAAAGAAGTGCATTTTCGTTGGATACGGAGGTCAACAGTTTGGGTATCGGTTTTGGGATCCCGAACACAGGAAGATCATTCGTAGTTATGATGTGGTATTCAATGAGAAAATGCAGCAGAGCACTGAATCAGAAACAAAACCTGTTGAGCCGTGTTTTGTGGATCCTGAAGAGGAGTCTACAAATTCTGGTCAGAAGACTCAGTCAGAGCAAGAACCTGAAGCATTGGCACCCCCTCCACAACTAAGAAGGTCCACTCGTAGTACTCATGGGAAGCCTCCTCAAAGGTATGATGGGACTCTTAGTTATTTGCTGCTCACAGATAATGGCGAACCTGAATGCTTCACGGAGGCATTGGAGGTTGATACCAGGAAGGAGTGGGAGTTGGCCATGGATGATGAGATGGAGTCATTGGAGCAGAATCAAACGTGGGATTTGGTGGATCTGCCCAAGGGGAAGAAAGCACTGTCAAACAAATGGGTTTACAGGCTGAAGGAAGAGCAGAATGGGAAGAAGCGGTACAAGGCCAGGCTGGTTGTAAAAGGATTTCAGCAGAGAGCAGGTATCGACTTCACGGAGATCTTTTCTCCTGTAGTCAAGATGAGTTCTATTCGGGCGGTGCTGAGCATGGTGGCAGAAGAGGATCTTCACTTAGAGCAGCTTGATGTGAAGACAGCTTTTCTTCACGGAGATCTCGATGAGGAGATATATATGCAGCAGCCGGAGGGATACATTGCAGCTGGCACGGGTGACTTGGTTTGCAAATTGAAGAAAAGCCTCTATGGTTTGAAACAGGCACCCAGGCAATGGTATCTCAAGTTCGATAGTTACATGCTTGAGATAGGATACAGGAGATGTCAGGAGGATCACTGTTGCTACTTCCGGGACTTTGGTACATCTTACATTATCTTGCTATTGTATGTTGATGACATGTTAGTTGCAGGAGCTAGCATGCATGAGATTGCAAAATTGAAGCTGAAGCTGTCAAGAAAATTTGCAATGAAGGATCTAGGAGCAGCAAAACAGATCCTTGGGATGCGGATCAGCAGAGATAGGTCTAAACATATCCTCAGACTATCTCAGGCGGAGTACATCAGCCGAGTACTCAGGAGATTCTGCATGGAGGGTGCCAAACCTGTTGGCACACCGCTGGGTGCCCATTTTAAGCTCTCAAAAGGGCAAAGTCCGAAGACGCGGGTGGAGGAGCTCAATATGTCAAAAATCCCGTATGCATCGGCAGTGGGGAGCTTGATGTACGCTATGGTGTGTACAAGACCAGACATTGCTCAAGCAGTGGGAGTTGTGAGTCGCTTCATGAGCTGCCCAGGCTTGGAGCATTGGCGCGCGGTCAAATGGATACTGAGGTATCTGAAAGGCACGGAGCACATGTCATTGTGCTATGGAGGTTCTGAGATCCAGTTACAGAGCTTTGTGGACTCAGACATGGCAGGGGACTTGGACGGCAGGAGAAGCACGACAGGGTACTTGTTCACCTTGGGCAGTGGAGCCGTCAGTTGGATTTCCAGGTTGCAACCAGTTGTTGCATTGTCGACTACGGAGGCGGAGTATGTGGCAGCCACAGAGGCGTGCAAGGAACTAATATGGCTTCAGGGCTTGATGAAGGAGCTTGGGAAGGAGCAGAAGGATTGCATGTTATATTCAGATAGTCAAAGTGCCATTCATCTGGCAAAGAATTCAGCTTTCCATTCAAGGACGAAGCATATTGACATACGGTACCACTTCGTGAGGTCATTGCTCGAGCAGGGACTCGTCAAGTTGGAGAAGATTCATACAAGTCAGAATCCTGCAGATATGTTGACGAAGGTCGTCACGGTGGAGAAGCTGAGGAGTTGTTCAGCTTCTGCTGGTCTTCATGCTTGAAGACGTTGAGGAGGCATCGTACCTATTTCACTAGGATGATTTAGTTTCAGTGGGAGCACAGAGGAGAGCCAAGTAACAAGAGGATATACCCAAGGTCTCCAAGTGGGAGATTGTTGGGGTATGTGGAGACCTTTGGTGATGAAGAGAATTGAAGGAAAATCAATTCTGCATAGTTTTCTGTCTGGCGGACTGTCGGAGTCGACTCGAGCTTCAGTCGAGTCGACTCGGGAACAGTCGAGTCGACTCGAGGTCCGTCGAGTCGACCCAGGAGAAGAAAGGCCGAAAAACCATGTTTCTGTCTGGACTGTCAGAGTCGACTCGAGCTATAGTCGAGTCGACTCGAAGCATCGTCGAGTCGACTTGAGCTACAGTCGAGTCGACTCTAGATCGTGCCAGTTTTGTCCAGACGTGCCAGAGTCGACTCGAACCACAGCCGAGTCGACTCGGGCTCGCGAAAAATCGTACGGACGATTTTCTTTTGGTGTTTTTGGTGGCGTTTCGACGGCTATGATCATCTGAAGGTCTTGAGACTATATATAGGACTCATGAGAGCCCTAGGGTAGAGTGATTGGCCGTATATTTGAGAGAGACTCTTGTTTGTGAGGCTAGGGTTCTAGAGAAGAAGAGGATTGGGATCCTACTTCTTGTGCAAAGGGAATTCTGTGTGAATCTCTTGTAGAGCGATCTCGTGTGATCGTTCGGGTGTGTGCCATCTCTGTAATCTATTCATCTTAGTTGAGATTTGGAGCGGTGGAGGACGTAGGCTATTTGTAGGCGAACCTCGTTACATCTTTGTGTTTGCTTTGCTATCTTCTTCTTCCTTCTTCTTTTGTGTTTGATAATCCGCTGCGGTGCTCAAGTGCTTTACCCTTACTGATACCAGGGTAATCTTTTGCCCTTCGTACGGATAAGCGAAGAGGTGATCCTTGAGTCCGGTGTCGAGGGAGCGAGAGAGTTATTCTCTCTTTGTTTTCCGACGTTGGTGGGCAGTGCCGGTGTGAGTGGGTTCCGGTGCGGGTCGCTGCCAACAGCCCGGCCCTAGGCCCGTGGGGTGGCAGGCCGTGCCGGGCCCGGGCACGAGATGGGCCGTGCCTGGCACGGCCCATCACGGGCCGCGAAATGGGCCGTGCCTGGCACGGCCCGTAACGGGTCCAAACGGGCCGTGCCACCGTTACGGGCCGTGCCACCGTTACGGGCCGTGCCAGGCACGACCCGTCTGGCAGGGGGAAGAAAATAGCCGTTTCCAAACGGCTATTTTTTGGTTTTTACCCAAAATACCTGTGGAGTGATTGATAATACCCCAATTTGATTTTGATGAGACCAAAGCATTTGAGTATATTTTATGTAATACTAATGAATTCAATCTAGTATCTCAGGCAAAATTTGTGAGAATCTTCTTTTGAGTGCATGTGAAAATCAGCTTGAGTCAAAGGCTGAAACTCGAGTTGACTCCGGAGGATTACGAGTCGACTCCAAGTGTTTCAGATGTTCTGGCACAGGCTCGAGTCGACTCCGGCACACTGCGAGTCGACTCCGACTGAGAACAAACAGCAGGACAGAAAGATGAATCTCAGACCCTGTCACCGAGTCGACTCCAACGGCTTCGAGTCGACTCCGATGCTTACTGAGTCGACTCCCGACAGTTCCGAGTCGACTCCAAGGAATAACAGACCGAAAGATAGAGAAGTCGTTTCTAGACCCTATTATGGAGTCGACTCCAGAAGAATTCGAGTCGACTCCAACGGTTGGGAAGTCGACTCCTAAACAAGCAAGTGTCGACTCTCATAGGAAAGCAAGACCAATAGTCAGAGAACCAACTTCGGGCTTTGAGAGCCGAGTCGACTCCAAGACGATCCGAGTCGACTCCGAGGCAGTTCAACTCCAAAGACAGAAGATCAGTTTTTGGGTTCTGAGGGCCGAGTCGACTCCAAGATAATTCGAGTCGACTCGAGAAAGAAATATAGAAAAATAGATCTCTGGAATCCTGAGAACGAGTCGTCTCCAGAGGGCCGAGTCATCTCCGGATACTGGCGAGTCGACTCCAAGTTTGGCCGAGTCGACTCCAGAACGGGACAGCACTTTAATTCAAATCCTGAACAGTGGGCGAGTCGTCTCCAGTGAAGCATGAGTCGACTCCAGCAACAGCCGAGTCGACTCCAGATCGAGCGAGTCGACTCCGATCCCAACGGACACATTGTCAGGAGTTGCAGATTGTGCAGAACGGCCACAAATTGGTGTCTAACGGCTAGTTTACAAAGTGGACTGCTTAAATAGCCAGAGTGAACAGTAATAGACATTAAGAGAGAGATTTCATTCAAAGAAAAAGTGATTTCCACCTACCAAAGGCTCTCAAGAGTAAATACAAGGGAAAGAAGGAAGAAGCGTATTGAACTCCATCCTATATTCTCTTTCCTTCGCATTCAAGGCTCTCCTTCTGACATCAAGTCTTTAGCGCATTCAAAGAGGAGACTCTGAATTCGAGAAGCCCCTTCTTCCACTTTCAAAATTTGTTTGAGGGCTTCTAACTTCACTCTTTTAATATTGTTTAATATTTGCTTATTAATAAGCTTTTCGTGTAATTTTTCCAAACTATTTTCTTACTTGATTCAATCAGAGGATTGAATCAAGGGTTGTAAGGTTTGTTGGTGAGCCGAGGGTAAAACCAACGGTGTAAGGGTTCGATTGTGATCCCGGAAAAACAATCGGATGGTTCTAATCGGTGAGCTTGTGAAAACCGACCGAGTTCGTTGTGATCTCGTAAAACAACAAGTTGGGTTGTGAGCTTGTAAAACAACCGGCTGTAATCCAAGGGATTATAGTGAACTCCCAAGTGTAGCTTGGGGAGTGGACGTAGGAGCAAGGGTTAGCTCCGAACCACTATAAAACTGCTTGTGTTTGTGTTGGTTGCTGCTTTGTCTCTTACACTTTCTCTACTCATTCACTGCATTTAAATTGCTTAACCTGAATACTTGAAATAGAATTAGTTAATCATTAAACATAGTTTTTTAATTGGTCGAGATTTAAGTCATAACCCAATTCACCCCCCCTCTTGGGTTGTCTTCTTGGGCAACAAGTGGTATCAGAGCCGGAACTCTTATATTAAAAGAGTAAAAGATCAAAATGACAACCCCATTTGGATCTTCTCTTATTGAGGGGCAATCCACCCATAGACCTCCATTCTTCAATGGAACCGACTACACCTATTGGAAGGCTAGGATGAGAATATTTATTCAAACACAAGACTATGAGATTTGGAGCACCATAGTTAATAAACCATACATTCTTTCGATTTTTGTACATGATATTACTATACCCAAACTTAAAAAAGATTGGGATGATGATGATAGAAGGAAGGTACAACTAATTGCCAAAGCAATGAATGTACTTTATTGTGCCTTAGACCGTAATGAATTCAATAGAGTCTCTACTTGCAATTCTGCAAAAGAGATATGAGATAGACTTGAAGTGACCCACGAGGGCACGAATCAAATAAAAGAATCTAAAATAAACATACTAGTTCATAAATATGAATTATTTAAGATGGAATCTAATGAAACTATCACTTGCATGTTTACTAGATTTACTGATATTATCAATGGCCTAAAAAGCCTTGGCAAAAGTTATACTAACAGTGACCTTGTCAGAAAAATTCTTCGATGTTTGCCAAGGTCATGGGAAGCCAAGGTAACGGCAATCCAAGAAGCCAAGGACTTGAACAAGCTGTCACTTGAGGAGCTTCTTGGATCCCTGATGACGCATGAGCTCACAATGAAATAACACAGCGAAGAAGAATCCTCTCATAAGAAAAAGGTAATAGCCTTCAAATCTACTTCTTCTAACATGGATCTATCTTGCAGTAGCAGCAGCGAAGAAGAAGATAATGAGGAAGACGATGATGAGGCTCTTCTCGTGCGAAAGTTTAGAAAATTCATCAACCGGAAGAAGTCCTTTCATCAGAGGAGAGGTCCCTCAAGTTTCTACAACAAGGATAAAGGTAAGAAAAGGGAAAATGAAGGAATCGGATGCTATGAATGCAAGAAGCCGGGACATTTCAGAGTTGACTGTCCCTTGCTGAAGAAGGGCAGCAAATATAAAAAAAAGAAAGTCCTCGTCTCCACTTTGACGGACTCCGATTCATCAACATCATCATCGGATGAGGAACAAGAGGAAAAGGCCAACGTTTGTTTTATGGCGAATGAAAATGAGGTAACATCTGAAACGCATTTAGATTTTACCTTTGATGAATTGTATGATGCATTTAATGAACTAATGAATGAATATAAGACAATAAATCTTAAGAATAAAGAACTAAAACTAACTAATCAATCTCACTTCCATAAATACGATAAATTAATTAAGGACAAGGATTTTATCATTAAAGAAAATTTAGAACTTAAAACAAACAACCAAATATTAATTCAAAAAACTAATACCTTAATTAAAGATAACGAAAAACTAACCAAGAAAATTTCAGAACTTAAAAATGGTAAACAAATTATAAAAGATAATCTCACAAAAGACTTAAACATACTGAAAACAGAAAAACAAAAGCTAATAAAAGAACTTGAAAAATACAAACCTATTGTTGAAAAGTTTACATATAGCTCTGAAAAATTGGAAATGATACTTAATAATCAACGAGCTGTATTTAATAGAGCTGGTTTAGGGTATAAACCTAAGAATAAGCAAAAGCTCCTTAAAAACTTTTTTTGTGAAAGCAGGGAAAAGTAAAACTAAGAATATAACCTGATTTTTCTGTGAAAAAGTAGGACATAAAGCTAATGTGTGTGACCATAGGAAAGTAGAAGCTAAAAGAAAAATTAAAAAGATTTGGGTTCCAAAAGGAACCAACATTACTAATCTTGAAGGACCCAAGAAAACTTGGGTACCTAAAATTGTATGATTTCCTTGTGTAGGAGTGTCTTGCAGTCAAAGTCAACAAAAACTGTTGGTACTTAGATAGTGGCTGCTCAAGACACATGACGGGTGACAAGGAGCAATTCTTCACCCTAGAGCCTAAAAAGGGAGGTGCTGTGACATTTGGAGACAATAACCAAGATCACATTGTTAGTATAGGTAAAGTACAAATCACCTCTTCAACCTTTGTTGATAATGTACGATTTGTAGATGGTCTTAAGCATAACTTACTTTGCATAAGTCAATTATGTGATAGAGGTTTTGATGTTCTGTTTAAGCCAACTCTTTGCATCATAACCAACTCAATTGACAATAGCTTAGTATTCAAAGGAATAAGACGTGGCAATGTGTACGTAGTAGATCTTAAAAATCTTGCCAAAAATAACCCTTGCTTAGTAGCTAGTGATACTAAGGTTAATGATGCAAGTTGGTTATGGCACCGTAAGTTAGGTCATGCAAGTATTGATAAGTGCTTAATAATTTATAATTTAGTTACCTTTCCATAGCACTTATCAATATTTTTAAACTGATAAATACATATTTTACCATGAAATTGAACAAACATTGAAGTAAGTTTAAAATATGGTAATTATTCTCTTAAACTAGATTCTGAACTTGTCTCTCTCTTGTTTGCAATCTTTCATGAAAATTTCATAAAAACATATAAGGAGGAGATTGTGTTGACCCGATTTGGTAACCTGATAGAGTTGTAATCAAGCTAAGCTTATAATTAAATGGGTTTTGGTCCTGATTCGATTGAAAGTTATAATTAATTATGTATGGGGCAAAGGTTTGATTAACCCTTTTTATTAGGTCACGGTCCGGTTTTTAGTCTTGTCTGGTCGAGTTCGATCTGAAGCAGCTCAGCAAGAATTAAATGTAAATAACATTGGGCTCGAGAACAATTTCAAGCAAATCAACGATCATGACCCACCTCAAATCCAAAGCCAATTCCCAACCAATTCCTTTCCTACCTTCATATAAAATTTATAATTTTAAAACAAAAATAATAATAATAATAATAATTGAATATCCATGATTCACTGTTCATATGAACAGTGTCCCGTGAAAAACACTGTTCATATGAACAGTGTTAGGAAAAACAAAAAAAAAAAAAAACTAAAAATGCATTTCACTGTTTATCTTCTTCCCCTCCCGACGATCCCGCGACCAGATCCTCCGGCCCTTCTTCCGCCCTCCTCCCAGCTTCTTCAGCCGCGCCAGCAACGCCCGCGTTCTTCACGCGCTGCAAGCATCCCAACCGCATCCGAGCAAGCGTGATTTCCAGCGATCTACCAACGCCCATCAAGCATCTTTCATGATCAACGCCCGAATCATCCCGTGGCATCTTCCATCTTCAGCGCATCTCCTCCCTTTCGAAGTCAAGCCGTGATCCAAGCTTCCACCGTGGCCGTGATCGGCTCCTCCCACCAGCCCACGGGTCATCACCTCCTCACAGCATCCAAGCAATCCCACTGCCAGCAGCCTATGAAGCAGCCCAAGATCCCGTCCGTATTCATCTTCTTCCCGTGAATCACCCCCTCCACGGATCAAGCTCCAACATCACGCGTCCGTGAATGGTGTCTTCCCGAGATCCCGCGGCCAGACCTTCATCCGAATCAAAGGTCTCAGCCCCTCTCCCATGGATCCGCTCCTCCCATCATCGCACCCAAGCTCCATGGAACGTGCCACAGTCAAGCCTCCGAGTACGCCCCTTCCGGAATCCCAAGCATCCTCACTTGCCTATAAATAGGGTGTCCATCAGAAGAAGAGGGGGGGGAGAGGAGCTCGGATCGGTTCAAAAGAAAAACAGGGGAGACCCCCTGTTTCAGTGAAAAGAAGAAGAAAGCCGAGAGGGAGATGAAGATGGGAGGACTTCCGGCCACCATGAGCAGCTAAGCCTCGGTTTAGGGGTTTGATGAAGCCATGGATGAGTATTTGTGTTGCATTTCTTTGATTTTTAGCGTTGTAAGACAGTTGCATACTCGATGAAATTATGATCTTAAAATGTCTTGTTTAATTTATGTAAGATGTTTATCTTGTAGAAAGTCTTTGCATGAATTAATCTAGTTTATCGAAATTGAATCCAATACCTGTGGTTTGGAAGAGATTGCTATGCAACTATCGGATTTATCTTTGAAAAATTAATCCTCAGATGAATCATGCTAAATAGGACAGACCATGCCTATCCTTAGAAAAGATGGTTTGTGCCAGGCTTAGATGACTCATACTGTGGGTTAGATTTCAGCTTTTTGTATAATTGCCCTAACTTGTAGTTAAGAGCAATCAGATCATACACGCATCTAAGTCATTGAAAGCATCACAATTACGAATCCATCGGTGGATTCTAGCCCTAAACACCTCTCTCCATAGATAATTCATACTACTACACCCATATTAATTCTTAGTTTTTATCATTTACTCTAGCTTATCCCCTTTGAAGTAATCATTTAATTAGGAAAAATAACTTGTCTCCAATCCCTGTGGACCGACACCCGTAATCACTATCCTACAGGATACGTGCTATTGCGTGGTTTATTTTCAAAATTGAAATAACCGATCAATTTTTGGCGCCGTTGCCGGGGATTGCTAGGATAGTTATTTTTCTACTAAAAAAAAATTTATTTAAAAATTAAAAAAAATTTCTTAAAATTCTTTTTTTCTATTATTGTTACTTTTCTTATCTTCTTTTTCTCCCTTACTAATTTTTATTTATTTTTTTTATATATTATTTGATCAGGAATCGAGGAAAAAAATCTGGGATGATCAAAAGGAGAACTGCCGGAAAAGAAATGCTGTAGAGGTTTGCAAAAAAAAAAATTAAATTGCTGGGAAAATTCCCTTTGGTAACCTCTAAACTTTTCTTATTTAAATTAATTATTGGTTTGAAATTTTGTGGTGATTGTTTGATTTTAATTATAGCAAAATTGTGAATGCATGCTTGATACACATACACAAATCAATTTGCACATAGTAAGGGCAGTCACCCCAACAAGATAAGAGCCGGATTTCATCACCGGACTCTTGCCCAACTTAGGTGAACTCAATCTCACATAGTGTCATCTTTAATTAAAATCAATTAGACGTTGGCTCCTAGGGACATTCGAGCTCAATAGGACGAAGATCACCGAAGGTTGCACCAATTTCGCTCTGTGGCTTAGTTGATGTCTAGGCAAGCTTTGTCCCTATAAGGGAGACAGTTCATCTGTTCGAGGCAAGTGGGTTTTAAGTGGGACCTTTGCGAACGCATCGTGACCCCTCCACTTACCTGGGAGCTTACCTGGTCAACTCGGTTCATTAGACCGGATTGGAGGCTTAGGTGCCCTCTTCAAACCAGTTAGGAGCTATCTAGTGATTTTAGGACAAAGACTAGGATTGATATGCTTTTCTCTTTTATTGCATGCTTGATTGATCGAGTACTAGTGTATGCACGGTAGTCGTTCTAGAGTACAAAACCTATTACCTTTTGACCCTGAAATAGAACGAACCCTTAGGAACATTCGAGCTAAGATCAAAACATTAGGATCATCCCCACCTCTTAAGATGGCTGAAGAACAACCCAAACTCCTGAGGGAGTACTTTACTCCCACTATTTACACTTCCCCATCTTGCATTCGATTACCTGAGGTAGCAGCTGTACAATATGAAATAAAGTCTAGTGTGATCCAAATGCTCCCATCTTTTTATGGGCTCACCAACGAAGACCCCTACAAACATTTAGATGAATTTCTTGAGATTTGCACCACTGTCAAGATTCAGAACTTCACTGATGATGCCCTGAAACTTAGGTTATTCCCCTTTTCCCTTAAAGATAGAGCCAAACAATGGCTGAATTCTTTAGAAGCTAACTCAATTCGTTCTTGGGATCAAATGCAACAAGAATTCCTTAAAAAATACTTTCCCATAGGAAGAACGAACCAGTTTAGACGTGCTATCACAAGCTTCTCCCAAACTGAGGGAGAAGAATTTCATGAAACTTGGGAGAGATTTTGGGACCTAATCCGTAAATGTCCACATCATCAAATACCTAAGTGGCAGCTAGTGCAATGCTTCTATGACGGATTGACTGAACGAAACCGTCAGATGATTGATGCCGCATGTGGGGGGACATTCATGCTTCAAAATGAGCATGAAGCATGGAAATTATTTGAAAATCTAAATGAAAACTCCCTCCACCATGCTTCATGTTCTCGTCAAGCACCCCCGAGTTCTCAAAGAAAAGGGACCATTTGTGAAATAAGTCATTCTATGGACCTGTCTAGCAAGGTAGATGCATTGTCCCATAAGATTGACCAACTGATGATAGGTGGGCATTACATGAACTCTTCCCAAGCACAAGTGTGTACTATTTGTTCTAGCTCATCCCACCCTATTCATGAGTGCCCTTCAGCGCCCCAATTCTCCGAACTCGTGCAAGAACACATCAATGCTGCTAAAACACTGCCTAGACCGGGTAATGACCCATTTTCCAATACATATAACCCGGGATGGCGAAATCATCCAAACTTTTTTTGGAAGCAGCAAGCTTCGAATACTGCCCAACATTATTTCCAAAACTTTCCAAACCCTCAGAATTTTCAAACCCCACAAAATATTCATCTCTACCGTCCCTCGACTCAATTTCAACACACTCCTCCTCCACCCCAAAGAAACACAGCCTTTGAGGAGAAAGTGTTGAACGCCCTTCAAGGTTTGGAAACCATTACACAATTAGTGCACTCTCATACTCAATCAATCGCCAAGCTAGAATCCCAAATGGGTCAACTAGCTAATGCACTAAACAAGCGAGAGGAAGGAAAGCTTCCAAGCCAACTACTAAGTAATCCTAGGGGACAATACATGGCTCAAGAAAATCAACTAAATGCAATTCATCATGAACAAGCCAATGCTTTGACTACCCTAAGGAGTGGACGTGTAGTAAACAATAAGATTGGGGAGGACAACAATAAGGAAGATGAAGAAGAGGATAGAAATGTGTCAAATGAAAAACCTTCTTCTTCTTCTTCACCTAGTCCACCTTCTGCCAAAACTCATATCCCAAAGGCCCCATATCCTGAAGCTCTTAATTCACCCTCTCCCTTTGGCAAAAAAGGAACTTCACTAGAGGAAATAATGGAGGTTTTCAAACAAGTGAAAATCAACCTTCCGCTTCTTGATGCTATTAGACAAGTTCCCTCCTATGCCAAATTCCTCAAAGACCTTTGTACACAAAAGCGAAAATCTAGGACACATGTGCCTAAAAAGGTCTTCTTAACTGATCAAGTGAGTTCTATTCTCCAACACAACACCCCTCCGAAATTCAAAGATCCTGGTGCTCCCACCATCTCCTGTGTCTTAGGAAATAATTTCATTGATCGAGCACTCTTAGATCTAGGGGCAAGTGTCAACCTTTTACCTTATTCAGTTTATGAGAAACTTGGGTTAGGTGAGTTAAAACCAACCTCGGTATCCCTTCAATTGGCTGATCGATCTGTAAAAACACCACGTGGGATAATTGAAGATGTTCTTGTCAAGGTAGACAAATTCTATTTTCCAGTAGATTTCATTGTCCTTGATATGGAACATGAACCTAATCCTAAGAAACAAATCCCCGTGATCCTTGGGCGCCCCTTTTTAGCAACAGCCAATGCGTGCATAAATTGTAGAACGGGGGTAATGAATATATCATTTGGGAACATGAAGGTAAAATTAAATGTGTTCAATGCAGACGACCAACCCGCGAGGAAAGTTGAGTGTTTTATGATAGACAAAATAGATGAACCCATAAAAGGAGATGCAAAAACTACCTGACTGTGTCTGGCTGAAGACAATAAACTTAGCGCTTGTTGGGAGGCAACCCAATTCTCTTAGATTATTTCTTAACATTGAGGACAATGTTAGGTTTAGGTTTGGGGGTATTCATCTTGATTTTCATCCAAAATAATAATAATAATAATAATAAATAAAAAAAATAAATAATAATAATAAAAAATCATTTTTTTTAAAAAAAGAAAAAAATAAAAATATTTTTTTTTAAAAAAAATGTGTTTATTTTCATTTTTTTATAAAATAATTAAAAAAAAGGTTTTTGTTAAAAAAAACCCTAATTTATATACATTTATGCGAGAATGATAAACACACAAGGTATATAAAATCTAAAAAGCCCAATGACTAGTGGGAAGTAATACAAATTTAAGTTCTTTTTATTAAGTCTCTCTTAGGGAGTTGTAAGCTAATTAATACTTTGGAATTTCACTACACACTGGCCGACTCTTCTAAGGTCTAGGCTCGACATTATGTTGAGAGTATGGTAGCAACCTTGGACCCTGATGAATCATACTTATCTAATCCAAAAAAAAAAAATATCAATAAAAATGGATTTAGTCAGGAACATCGAAAAGGGCTACCTATTGTCAAAGATCAAGTGGGCTTGTGATGAGGACTCCGAGCATAAGTCCGTAGGGGAGTCTTGATGCCCGACACCTTATGCCAACTGGTGTGAGAGTTGTCGACTGATTGCTCGTTACACGGAGAAATCACCACAAGAGTAAAAGTGCACAATTTATATATCTTTCTTAAAAAAAAGAAAAGAAAAAAAAAGAAAAAAAAATGTTGTATTGACCGAAAAGACAATAGTGTGAAAGCCGTCGTTGTAAAAATTCGAGTAAACTGGAATATTACAGATAAAGCCCGTGAGGTACTAAAGTAAACATCCACAACTCTCGAAATCCTGCAGATAAGATGATTTTGAATCAGTGAGTAGGTCTTTTCGACCAATCCTTGGAAACTACTAGTATTAACAATATTTTGGAGATCCGAACCCTTAGCTTGTGTACGGTCCAGATTTCACCGAGCACTCCAGTATAAATAAGTCTTACAACTCCCTAAAAGAAAACTTAATGACTTTAACTTAGATTGCATACTAACCTAGAATTTGGGCTGACTTAGTAAATAAAACCGTGTGTGCTTTGAAATTCTTATCATTTATATATCTTAAATAATAATAATAATAAAAAAAAGAGTTTTTGGAAATCTTAGCTAGTATGCATTTGGAATTTGATTTTCACTTCATAGATCAATCGATCTAAATATATATATATATATAATAAAAAATAAAAATAAAAATAATAATAACTATAAAAAAATAAATAATAATAATAATAATAATAATAATAATAAAATTTTAGAAGTTTGTGGGTATCTTCACTGGAAACCCTCACGAGACTATAACTCGTCCACTAGGGTAACCTAGGGGTTTAAAGCCTTGTTGCATATGGTAAATGCAATCGCGATGCCTGCGAAAGTGAGTTAGAGTTTTTCTTTTCTAATTTTATTTTGCTCGAGGACTAGCAAAATATAGGTTTGGGGGTGTGATAAGTGCTTAATAATTTATAATTTAGTTACCTTTCTATAGCACTTATCAATATTTTTAAACTGATAAATACATATTTTACCATGAAATTGAACAAACATTGAAGTAAGTTTAAAATATGGTAATTATTCTCTTAAACTAGATTCTGAACTTGTCTCTCTCTTGTTTGCAATCTTTCATGAAAATTTCATAAAAACATATAAGGAGGAGATTGTGTTGACCCGATTTGGTAACCTGATAGAGTTGTAATCAAGCTAAGCTTATAATTAAATGGGTTTTGGTCCTGATTCGATTGAAAGTTATAATTAATTATGTATGGGGCAAAGGTTTGATTAACCCTTTTTATTAGGTCACGGTCCGGTTTTTAGTCTTGTCTAGTCAAGTTCGATCTGAAGCAGCTCAGCAAGAATTAAATATAAATAACATTGGGCTCGAGAACAATTTCAAGCAAATCAACGATCATGACCCACCTCAAATCCAAAGCCAATTCCCAACCAATTCCTTTCCTACCTTCATATAAAATTTATAATTTTAAAACAATAATAATAATAATAATAATAATTGAATATCCATGATTCACTGTTCATATGAACAGTGTCCCGTGAAAAACACTGTTCATATGAACAGTGTTAGGAAAAACAAAAAAAAAAAAAAAACTAAAAATGCATTTCACTGTTTATCTTCTTCCCCTCCCGACGATCCCGCGACCAGATCCTCCGGCCCTTCTTCCGCCCTCCTCCCAGCTTCTTCAGCCGCGCCAGCAACGCCCGCGTTCTTCACGCGCTGCAAGCATCCCAACCGCATCCGAGCAAGCGTGATTTCCAGCGATCTACCAACGCCCATCAAGCATCTTTCATGATCAACGCCCGAATCATCCCGTGGCATCTTCCATCTTCAGCGCATCTCCTCCCTTTCGAAGTCAAGCCGTGATCCAAGCTTCCACCGTGGCCGTGATCGGCTCCTCCCACCAGCCCACGGGTCATCACCTCCTCACAGCATCCAAGCAATCCCACTGCCAGCAGCCTATGAAGCAGCCCAAGATCTCGTCCGTATTCATCTTCTTCCCGTGAATCACCCCCTCCACGGATCAAGCTCCAACATCACGCGTCCGTGAATGGTGTCTTCCCGAGATCCCGCGGCCAGACCTTCATCCGAATCAAAGGTCTCAGCCCCTCTCCCATGGATCCGCTCCTCCCATCATCGCACCCAAGCTCCATGGAACGTGCCACAGTCAAGCCTCCGAGTACGCCCCTTCCGGAATCCCAAGCATCCTCACTTGCCTATAAATAGGGTGTCCATCAGAAGAAGAGGGGGGGGAGAGGAGCTCGGATCGGTTCAAAAGAAAAACAGGGGAGACCCCCTGTTTCAGTGAAAAGAAGAAGAAAGCCGAGAGGGAGATGAAGATGGGAGGACTTCCGGCCACCATGAGCAGCTAAGCCTCGGTTTAGGGGTTTGATGAAGCCATGGATGAGTATTTGTGTTGCATTTCTTTGATTTTTAGCGTTGTAAGACAGTTGCATACTCGATGAAATTATGATCTTAAAATGTCTTGTTTAATTTATGTAAGATGTTTATCTTGTAGAAAGTCTTTGCATGAATTAATCTAGTTTATCGAAATTGAATCCAATACCTGTGGTTTGGAAGAGATTGCTATGCAACTATCGGATTTATCTTTGAAAAATTAATCCTCAGATGAATCATGCTAAATAGGACAGACCATGCCTATCCTTAGAAAAGATGGTTTGTGCCAGGCTTAGATGACTCATACTGTGGGTTAGATTTCAGCTTTTTGTATAATTGCCCTAACTTGTAGTTAAGAGCAATCAGATCATACACGCATCTAAGTCATTGAAAGCATCACAATTACGAATCCATCGGTGGATTCTAGCCCTAAACACCTCTCTCCATAGATAATTCATACTACTACACCCATATTAATTCTTAGTTTTTATCATTTACTCTAGCTTATCCCCTTTGAAGTAATCATTTAATTAGGAAAAATAACTTGTCTCCAATCCCTGTGGACCGACACCCGTAATCACTATCCTACAGGATACGTGCTATTGCGTGGTTTATTTTCAAAATTGAAATAATCGATCAAGTATGAATACAATATCAAAACTAGTTAAAAGAGATTCTATAATAGGTTTGCCAAAACTAAAATTTGAGAAAAATAAAATTTGTGAAGCATGTCAATATGGCAAACAATCTAGAAGTTCCTTTAAATCCATAAATTGTGTCTCTACTGCTAGACCCCTTGAACTACTTCACATGGATCTATTTGGACCAACTAGAACCACAAGTCTTGGTGGAAACAAGTATGGCATTGTCATTGTAGATGATTTTTCTAGATACACATGGCTCATGTTCTTAGCTCATAAAGATGAAGCATTTTCAGTATTTAAGAAATTTCATAAGGAAGTTACTAATTCAAGAAATGCTTCAGTTATAGCTATTAGGAGTGATCATGGAACGGAATTTGAAAATCATCTATTTGATGAATTCTGTAGTAAAAAGGGAATAACTCATAATTTCTCTGCACCTAGGACACCACAACAAAATGGAGTTGTAGAAAGAAAGAATAGAATCCTAGAGGAAATGGCTAGAACCATGTTGTGTGAAAGTAACCTCCCTAAGTATTTTTGGGGAGAAGCCATTAATACATCATGTCATATATTAAATAGAGTTTTATTGAGACCAATTATAAAGAAAATACCTTATGAACTTTGAAGAGATAGAAAGTCCAAAGTAAACTATTTTCATGTTTTTGGATGTAGGTGTTTCATTCATAATAATGACAAAGATAACTTAGGTAAATTTGATTCTAAATCTGATGAAGGTATTTTTTTGGGATATTCTACATCAAGTAAAGCTTATAGAGTCTTTAACAAAAGAACTCTTGTTATTGAAGAGTCTATACATGTTGTTTTTAATGATACTAATGATATCTCTTCTAGCAAGAAAGTAGCTCTTGATGATGATGCAGAAATACTTGAGAAAAAGATAGATGAGATGATATTACAAGAGGATGAACCGAAGCAAATTGGAGAAACTTCAACAAGCCGAGACGTAATTGTTGATCATGGGCTTACTAAAGCTTGGAGGTATGCTCATGGTCATCCTAAGGAATTAATTTTAGATGATCCATCTCAACCTGTTAGAACTAGAGCATCTCTTAGGAACTTAAATAATCATCTAGCATTTGTCTCACACTTTGAACCTAAAAACATAGAAGAAGCTGAAAATGATGTAAATTGGATAAATGCTATGCAAGAAGAGCTAAACCAATTTACTAGAAACAAAGTATGGAACTTAGTTGAACGACCCACTGAATACTCAATAATAGGAACTAAATGGATATATAAAATAAACTTGATGAAAATGAAATCGTGATTAGGAACAAAGCTAGACTAGTAGCAAAGGGATATAATCAAGAAGAAGGCATAGACTTTGATGAGACTTTTGCTTCTGTAGCTAGATTTGAAGCAATTAGATTGTTACTAGCATTTGCATGCTCTAAAGACTTCAAACTATTTCAAATGGATGTAAAAAGTGCCTTTTTGAATGGGTATATTAATGAGGAGGTGTATATAGAACAACCTCCTGGTTTTGAAAATCATCAATACCCCAATCATGTTTATAAACTAAACAAAGCACTTTATGGTCTGAAACAAGCTCCTAGAGCATGGTATGAAAGACTTAGCAAATTTCTATTAGACCATGAATTCTCTAGAGGGAACGTTGATACAACACTGTTCTTAAAGAAGAAAAATAAAGATATGTTAGTAGTACATATTTATGTAGATGATATTATTTTCGGTGCTACTAACAATCGCCTCTGTGAAGAATTTGCTGACTTAATGCAGAGTGAATTTGAAATGAGCATGATGGGAGAGCTGAACTATTTCCTTGGGCTCCAAATCAAACAATCTAAAGAAGGCATCTTCATCTGTCAAGCAAAATACATCAAGGAGATGCTTAAGAAGTTTGATATGGAAGGAAACAAATCAATCAGCACACCCATGAGTTCATCATGCAAACTAGACAAAGATGAATCAGGTAAATCAGTAGATCAAAAGATGTATAGAGGTATGATAAGATCTTTATTATATCTTACTGCAAGTAGACCTGATATCATGTTTAGTGTGTGCATGTGTGCTAGATATCAATCTAATCCTAAGAAATCATATTTAATTGCTTTTAAGAGAATCTTTAAATACCTAATAGGAACAAAAAACATAGGTTTATGGTACTCTAAAGAATCAAGCATAAACTTAATAGGGTACACTGATTCAGACTTCGCTGGTTGTAAACTTGATAGAAAAAGCACCAGCGGGTCATGTCAATTCTTAGGAGAAAACTTAATCTCTTGGTTTAGCAAGAAACAAAACTCGGTTGCACTATCTACGGCTGAAGCCGAATATGTAGCTGCCGGGAGTTGTTGTGCTCAAATCTTGTGGATTAAACAACAACTTGAAGATTATGGCATTAAACAAGATAAAATTCCCATTAACTGTGATAATACAAGTGCCATTAATCTAACTAAAAATCCAATTCAACATTCAAGAACTAAATACATTGAGATAAGACATCACTTCATAAGAGATCATGTTCTGAATGGTGATGTGACACTTCAATTTGTTTGTACTGATGATCAACTTGCTGATATCTTCACAAAATCTTTGAGTGAAGATCGATTTTGTATGCTTAGAAGAGGGTTAGGAGTGATTGATCCATTCTAGTGATACTCTCCTCTAATTCATTGATTTTGATGATTAGTTTATGTTGGACATAGGACTTCTTATCTATGATCATCAAATCAGTTCTTAAATCTTAGATAGTTCCATAACTCTCTCTTTTGGCATGGAAATAACAAGTTTTTTGGTTATGTGCCAGAGTTCGAGTCGACTCGAAAAGAATTTAGAGTCGGCTCGTGGGCGAGTCGACTCGCGCATATTTAGGAGTCGACTCGAGGTCGAGTCGACTCGCGACTTACCGGAGTCGACTCGAGGTCGGAAATCCGATTTTTAACCCTAAGCAGAATGTTTTTCTCTTTACTTCTATTTTCAGCCGCCACTATTCAAAAGCCCTAAAGCCGTCTCCGACCTCGTCTCCGACCTCGTCTCCGACCCATTTTAGGTCATCTCCGTCGAGTTTTCTTCCATTTTTCTTGTCCTTCCCCTGTGTTTAGGTCAAAAATGCCTAGGAAAGCCGTTGTCCCAAGCCGAAAGAGACCTCTCTCCGCGAGCGGCGCCGAGCGACGGTCAAAGGCTCAGAACGAACCCGCGAGGCCACCACCTCCGGTTCCTTCCCCGCCTCGGTCGGTTCCCTCGCGTCCGTGCGCCGGGAGGGCAGTCTCCACCGGGAGGAAAGTCGACTTTGACTTCCTCTCCCGGAAAGGGTTCACCCTAGGGCATCGTCTCAGGGCTCAAGGGTTAGAGTTATTCTGTTCCTTAGACCTCCCTACTTATCCGGGGTTAGTTAGGAAATTCTATGGGACTGTAGCCCGAAGTAGTGGTGGTATCCAGGGAACCGTAGCGGGTGTCCCTGTATTCATCTCGGAGGACTTCATTGCTCGAGTCCTCCATCTCTCCCGGGAAGGGATCTTTCCTAGTCACCCCCTTGATAGGACTGAGGCCCTTACGGCAGTGTTAGAGAGACCCCCTCAGTCCCCTATAGAGGAAGTGTCTGCAAATCAGCTTTCAGCTGAAATGCGGCTCCTCCTCAGTATCATTTCTAGGACTCTCTTTCCAAAAACTGGCCGATTTGACATTATCTCTGAGAGGGACCTAGCCTTGATGTTCCACATACTCCAGGACACTCCTATCAACTTCCCTAAACTCATCTACAAGTATATCTGTGAACCCCTAGATAAACCTAGGTTGAGTCTCCTATATGGTATGCTATTCACTCTTATCTTTAGGGACTTAGATGTCCCTATTCCTGAGGGGGAACCCTCTCGCTCACTGCGTCACACAGATCGCATGGGTGAGGGGACTCTCCATCGTATGGGCTTTCATAGAGTTGAGGGAGTCTAGGTACGGAGACCATCCACTTCCACACCATCTAACCCTACCACTCATCACTCCCCTAGCCCTGACCATGACCAGGAGCACTATACAGATCTTCCCACCTTTTCTTCCACTTCTGGTCCATCTTTCCCATCCGCTTCAGCCGGACCCTCGACTGCACCACCTTTTCAGTAGCAGCCTCTAGAGGTTCGGATATCTTCTGAGCAACTTCGAGAGTTGCGGCAGGAAATAGTGAGGGAACTGAGGGATGACCTGCTGAGGGAGCTCCAAGGTCCTCAGACTGCTCCCTCCACCAAGGTAGTTCCCTCCTTGGCAGCCGTGACAGAGATGACTGCACACCTGAAGGAGGAAATATCCAATATGCGAAGCCTAGTTCAAGCTCAATACTGGAACATGAGTGACGTCAAGGACGACACGAGGAAGATGCAAGACGGCATCCGACATGATCTAGGCAGTCAGAGTCAGGGTGCAGAGCGGTTAGCCAATGCATTGATCTCCAAGTTGGACACCCTCCAGGAGAGTGTGACCGAGCTTACCTCGATCCAGACTAGGGCCACCTCAGAGATCATAGCTCAGCTAGGGAATGTCTCAGAGGGGCTCAGCTTGGTCTTGAAACACACAAGACTAAGTTCGGAAACCACATCCTCCAAGAAACCCTAGTGCAGCACTTTATGATGTATTTGTTTTTACACTTGTCTGATGTATTTACAATTGTATTTAAATGAACATCAATACAATGAGTAGACATTTCTTTTTCAAGACTGTGCACTTGTGCTTCTATACTTGTATGGTTTCTGTCTTTTTGCTATGATGACAAAAAGGGGGAGAAAATATGATGAATTGAAATGTAAAGGGAATCACAAAAAAAGAAATCCTTAAAGCAAAAGTCACACTTAAAAGCCGAGTACTCTACTGTTGAGTTCGGCGCTGCTTTCATTCTTGTTTACCAAGACGTAGCTGATCTCTCGATTCACCCTTGCCTCTACGGGATCAACTACTACTATGTAATTTGTTCTAAGTGGATTCGATACCTCAAGGCTCATTATCTCTCTGTTGGGGCTCCTCAAGGAGTAATCTCCAGAATCTATTCAAAGGATATTCGGAGATTAGTTGAATCATACTCAAGAACAAATTGTCAGATTTTTTCTCTGAAAGTAAGAATTTAAGCTAAAAAGATTCAAGACATTAAAAGAAAATTCAGAAAATCTAAACAAAATTGAATGCATACGTTGAGGAAGAAAATCTGAAATCTTAAGAAAGCAAATTTATTAAACACATATAAGCCAAACAATTGATTGCATGATATGAAGGCTTATATAATTCCAAATGAAAGGGGGAGCTTTAATTTCAGGATTTACTGATTCATACCTTTCAATTCTGGATAGATTAAAATAACTAGACATTTGAATTCATTTCAAAATTTTATTATGAATCATCTTTTTAGATAGGCATTTCTCTCATCAAATACTCAATATTTTGTCATCATCAAAAAGGAGGAGATTGTGGAGTGATTGATAATACCCCAATTTGATTTTGATGAGACCAAAGCATTTGAGTATATTTTATGTAATACTAATGAATTCAATCTAGTATCTCAGGCAAAATTTGTGAGAATCTTCTTTTGAGTGAATGTGAAAATCAGCTTGAGTCAAAGGTTGAAACTCGAGTCGACTCCGGAGGATTACGAGTCGACTCCAAGTGTTTCAGATGTTCTGGCACAGGCTCGAGTCGACTCCGGCACACTGCGAGTCGACTCCGACTGAGAACTGACAGCAGGACAGAAAGATGAATCTCAGACCCTGTCACCGAGTCGATTCCAATGGCTTCGAGTCGACTCCGATGCTTACCGAGTCGACTCCCGACAATTCCGAGTCGACTCCAAGGAGTAACAGACCGAAAGACAAAGAAGTGGTTTCTGGACCCTGTTACCGAGTCGACTCCGGAAGAATTCGAGTCGACTCCAACGGTTGGGAAGTCGACTCCTAAACAAGCAAGAGTCGACTCTCAGAGGAAAGCAAGACTAATAGTCAGAGAACCAACTTCGGGCTTTGAGAGCCGAGTCTACTCCAAGACGATCCGAGTCGACTCCGAGACAGTTCAACTCCAAAGACAGAAGATCAGTTTTTGGGTTCTGAGAGCCGAGTCGACTCCAAGATAATTCGAGTCGACTCGAGAAAGAAATACAGAAAAATAGATCTCTGGAATCTTGAGAACGAGTCGTCTCCAGAGGGCCGAGTCATCTCCGGATACTGGCGAGTCGACTCCAAGTTTGGCCGAGTCGACTCCAGAACGGGACAGCACTTTAATTCAAATCCTGAACAGTGGGCGAGTCGTCTCCAGTGAAGCATGAGTCGACTCCAGCAACAGTCGAGTCGACTCCAGATCGAGCGAGTCGACTCCGATCCCAACGGACACATTGTCAGAAATTGCAGATTGTGCAGAACGGCCACAAATTTGTGTCTAACGGCAAGTTTTCAAAGTGGACTGCTTAAATAGCCAGAGTGAATAGTAATAGACATTAAGAGAGAGATTCCATTCAAAAGAAAAGTGATTTCCACCTACCAAAGGCTCTCAAGAGTAAATACAAGGGAAAGAAGGAAGAAGCGCATTGAACTCCATCCTACATTCTCTTTCCTTCGCATTCAAAGCTCTCCTTCTGACATCAAGTCTTTAGCGCATTCAAAGAGGAGACTCTGAATTCGAGAAGCCCCTTCTTCCACTTTCAAAATCTGTTTGAGGGCTTCTAACTTCACTCTTTTCATATTATTTAATATTTGCTTATTAAGAAGCTTTCCGTGTAATTTTCCCAAACTATTTTCTTACTTGATTCAATCAGGGGATTGAATCAAGGGTTGTAAGGTTTGTTGGGGAGCCGAGGTAAAACCAACGGTGTAAGGGTTCGATTGTGATCCCGGAAAAACAATCGGGTGGTTCTAGTCGGTGAGCCTATGAAAATCGACCGAGTTCGTTGTGATCTCGTAAAACAACAAGTTGGATTGTGAGCTTGTAAAACAACCGGTTGTAATCCAAGGAATTATAGTGAACTCCCAAGTGGAGCTTAGGGAGTGGACGTAGGAGCAAGGGTTAGCTCCGAACCACTATAAAACTGCTTGTGTTTGTGTTGGTTGCTGCTTTTTCTCTTACACTTTCTCTACTCATTCACTGCATTTAAATTGCTTAACCTGAATACTTGAAATAGAATTAGTTAATCATTAAACATAGTTTTTTAATTGGTCGAGATTTAAGTCATAACCCAATTCACCCCCCCTCTTGGGTTGTCTTCTTGGGCAACAATACCCCTCCCAACAGTCCAAAAACGACTAATTTGAGGGGTATTTTGGGAAAAAAATATTTGGAGTCTTATAAATACCCCTTTCCTCCCTCATTCTCACCACACCAAACCAACTATTCTCTCCTTCTCTACTACTATTATTTCTCTCTTCTAAAGTGCCCTTCTAGCAATTTAATTTTTAGAAGAGACTACAATGGTCTAGTAGATCTTTGATGCTCAGCCTTTACCTGCTAACAAACTTGTTGCCCAAGGTGACAAGCCAAGAGGGGGGGGTGAATTGGTTTCTTTTAAATTTTGGTGTTTTAAAAGTTTTCTTAATTAAGTGCGGTGGATGCTTTCTTAAATTATTTGAATGAGTTAAACTAGAACAAAGATGGAAGATAATGCAAGAATAAATGTAAGCACATGCACAACACAAACACAACAATATATAGTGGTTCGGTGCTCTCCTTAGCACCTACGTCCACTCCCCAAGCGATCCCTTGGGAATTCACTATAATCTCGCGGATTACAGTTGGATTGTTTTCCGGGCTCACAATCCAAAAACCTTTGTTGGTTTTACGGGCTCACCAACGAACCTATACACTTTGGTTTTCCGGGTTCACCAAAAACCTTTGTTGGTTTTGCGGGCTCACCAACGAACCTTTATACTTTGGTTTTCCGGGTTCACCAAAAACCTTTGTTGGTTTTGCGGGCTCACCAACGAACCTTTGCACTTTGGTTTTCCGGGTTCACCAAAAACCTTTGTTGGTTTTGCGGGCTTACCAACGAACCTTTACAAAGTGTTTAACAAATGAAAAGAAAAGATTCAAACTCCTAAATGAGCATATGAAACAATATAAACTACAAAGAAGAGTTAGAAAGTATTTATCGCTTTGAAGTGGCTTTGCTCTTCTTTGTCAAGGATGCTTCACTCTTCAAGGAAGGATGGAGCTCTTGATGCCTCTTTGAATCTGCTCAATCCCTTTCTTTGATTCTTGAATGAAGCACTTGGATGAAGCTTGCCTTGCTAGGGTTCTCTCTTGAATGCACTTAATGTATTTTTCCAAAAGCTTACTTCCTCTGATGAATACTTCCTCTTAAATACTTCTCCAACCTCCAAATAGTCCTTTCTGACCGTTGGATTGAAGAAACTAGCCGTTTATAGCCGTTGGGAGTCCAAAAAGCATTTCTGCACAACTAGCCGTTATGTTCAGCCCGTGTTTGGGTCGGCTCAACCTGTCCTTGGGTCGATCCAACTTGGCCTTGGGTCGACTCAACCATTTCTTGGGTCGACCCTCTCAGTAACCACAGAAACCTCAATTTTCAGCCTTCCATCCCTTGGGTCGACCCAACCTTGGGTCAGCTCAAACTTTTCTTGGGTCGACTCAAACCTTGGGTCAGCTCAAACTTTTCTTGGGTCGACCCAACTTTCAGAAAATTCAGAATCTTGAATTTCAGCCTTTCTTTACTTGGGTCGACTCAACCTTTCTTTGGGTCGACTCAAGGTTTACTTGGGTCGACTCAACTTCTTCTTGGGTCGACCCTCTCAGTAAATCCAGAGAACCATTTTTTGAGTTGTTTGAGGATCTTTGATGTTTGGGTCGACTCATGCTTTCCTTGGGTCGACCCAACTCACTGTTCATCTGTGCCATATTTGCAGAAGTGTGCCAAATGATTTCTTGATGTGCCGGGGTCGACCTAATCATCCTTTGGGTCGACTCAATTCACACTTTGCTGCATTCTCAAGGTTAGATTCATTCAAATGAACAATGAAATATATCTATATCAATTTATACAAATATACTGAGAGTAATGACCTTATAAATGAAGTATCGATTTAACTTATAACATACTCTGGATAATTGCTTGTTAATCATCAAAATAACACTATCATCCTCAATCTCCCCCTTTTTGATGATTACAAAATAAAGAGTATAAGCCTATTGATACTTGTCTTTAAAATCAGTTTATAAAAGGGATTAAGTTGCTGAATTTCAGCTTTTCATATTTACTTGTGAAATCTCCCCCTATATCATTCAAATGTTGCCAATTTGACTTTTTGAATTGCTCCCCCTTTCATTTATAATTCATTAAAGATGAAACTCCAAAAATTTGAGATAAAACATGAGTTTCAGATTATGTATCGAAGTGTGAAAGGTGCGTGCCAAATTCTGAAATTATGTGTGCCAAATTCTGAAATTTGATATAAATTTTTGAGTTGATCATTTTCATTGTTACAAATTGCTTCCCCTTAGATGTATAAGCTTTCTTATATGATTTTCAATTTGTTTGCCCATTTATTTCTCTTTTCTTTACATGCTCTAAACACTATCTTTACTTCTCCCCCTTTTTGTTATACATATCTTTACTTCTCAAATAAAATACTCTTTCTTTAAACACTATCTTTACTTCTCCCAAAATTAATACTCTTTCTTAACTTCTCAAATGAAATACTCTTTCTTTTCTTCTCCCCCTTTATATACTCTTTTCTTCTCTTCTCCTTTATATACTCTTTCCTTCTCTTCTTCCCCTTTTTGTTATCATCAAAAACATATATATGGGAAAAGATGCAATTAAGAACAAACTTCAGACTTCATTGATCACAATAGGAACATTTTCATACATTAATGCCCAAAATAAAGATAAGTACAATGTTCCTCAATCAAGATTTAAAGATATAAGGGAAAAGCAAGATACATATAAGAAAAAGCAAGATACATATCCTAGGCTCTAAACAAGATCGTGAGACTCTTCCGGATCGCTTGGCTACGGCTCTCTTGGGTCCTATTTCTCCAAGATTTTGAAGTAATCTACTGTTTGGAGATGATTGGAGAAGATTTGAGAGTGGGGAATAGGGTTTTCAGAAGAGGACAAGGGCAAACAGTGCCCTAATAGAGCTCTCGGGTCCCCCTTTTAACAGTGGGGTCCCGACGTTGGGTCGACTCAAGAAATTTCTTGGGTCGACTCAACGTTGGGTCGACCCTGTTCTGGGTTGGGTCGGCCCAAGTGCAGAATTTTCCTTTTCTCTTCCTTTTTGCTTCTAAAAATTTTCCTTGCTTCCAATCCTTATAAATTCTTTCTGGGACAATGATACATGAGTAAGAAATCTATAGATAACAAGTTTGACTCATGTTTCATGGGTTTTTAGAAATTGGAGGAATGTATCATGAGGCTACTTGCTCCCTTTTATATTTCTTCAATAAAAAGGATCACATATGCCTAATTCCCTCCTTAGCGTGCAGAATCTAACTTCACTCAAGGGTTTTGTAAATATGTCGGCTAATAGTTTTTTTTTTTCAGTACATATATGCTCAATACATATGTTTCCATTTTGCACACGATCCCTAATAAAATGATATCTTATTTCTATGTGTTTGGCTTTAGGAATGAGATATTAAGGATGTAAGCCAGAAGTGATCTCTAAATGTAGATTCCAAAGATATTTTTCAAATCAAGTGTAGATGGAATCTTTTTCAAATTATTTCAAGGAGTATCAAGAATAATATTCAAAGAAGGCACGAATGAAAACTCAACATCTTTATATATATATATATATATTAAGTATATAACAAGATGAGAGCAATCTAATTAATTTTCAGAGTATAGTATAAGAGCAGATAAAGATCAAAACTTAGATAGATGGAATCCTTTTCAATTAAATTTTCAGAAATAAATGATTTACCGATGAATACAGATGGAAATCCAACTTTCAAAAGATATTCAATGAAGCACAAAGTTTAATACCACTTTACATTTAGTATTCTTTGTCTCATCTTTAGATGCGAATTTATACGATTAAGTTCTATATGATCTCTCACTCTGAAATTTTCTTTCTCCCCCTTAATTAATCATTCCATTTGAGAGTTTAGAGTTTGAAGATAATTTTCAATAAAGAGATTGAGTATTTAAAGCTCCCCCTCAAAAGATGCATTTTCTTTGAAACCTTTTTTTTGTTCTTCTATAATATCAAGAATGTAGAGTGATCTAGAATTTTTTCAAAATTTATAGCAATCACTCTTTTTAATCTTTCAAGAATAAATTATATTTCCTCTTTTTTTTTTGAATATGTATGGAAATATTAATCAGAAAATAATTCTTTTGAAGCTCAAATTTCTTTCAAAAGTAATTACATTTTCTTTCCTATAAGAATTATTGAAGTGAGTTGAAATATTCTAAGCTTTAGGATCATTAACTCTCTTCTTAAAAATAGCTTTTCTTTTTAATGATAGAAGCATTTAATTATGTAGGAGTGTATATTCAAAATATTAATTTTTTAGTCATAGTTTTTCAGCAATGTATATATGAAGCACCATAAATCTTTTTAATATCAAAATAATATCATATGTTTAGAACCATTTATTTGCAATCAAGATCATTGAAAAACGCATCATTTAGACTAATTTTAATAAACTTATAAGATAGAAAATGATATGTTTCAGATGCGTATCGGAGCAAACAATCAAGGCATCAAAATTAATTCTATTTTTCTTAGACCGTAGTTTTCATCTAGGAATCATATTGAGTTATTCCTCAAAATGATGTTGTTGTTGGTAATAACATGTTTCAATCAAATTTTATAGGCATGAAGCATTACAAGTTATATTTAGGAAAGATCTTTGTTATTTGAATATTGAAAACACATAATTCATAACATCATGTTACATGCAAAACATAATATGCATTAAGTCATAACATCATGTATTAAAACATTAAGAGCAAGCATGTCAAGGATCAAAAATTATTCTTTTTAAATAAACTCTCCCTATTTATATATAATTCTACACTGATTTTATCCTAAAGGTGTATTTTCAAGTGATCGAAACTTTATTTGGCTTTTCACAAGCTTTTTATATACTTTCATTTATCTTGTCATTCATTTCCTCATTTTTGAATTTCTTCCTTTAACCACTTAGTGAACATTCTAATCTTCATTTCTTTTGGTTTTACTTTTCTATGCTCTATACTCTATTTGCTCCCTATCTGGTGGAGTTGGAAGGGGCACGAGGTACTACCATTAGCCTCCCTCTTGTGCCGTCCCTAATATGCCCTACACCGAATAGTTGGGTCAAATAGTGTCGGGTACTACCACTAGCCTCCCCATTGACACCATCCCTATGATGAGCAATATAGAAGGGTTAAAATGTTCACTTTAAACTTTTCTTGTAATTAATTACGGATTTTATCTCTTCCAAAGGAATGTTCATATTAGTCTTACAAATGTGCCAAATATATTATGCTTGTTTTGCTTTTCCTAAAGATTGGAGCATTTGCCTTTACTTAGATTTTACTTTCCTTGAATAATTGTTCATTTTCTTTTCTTTATCTCTTCCTCTTTTTGTTATTCTCAAGTAATTTACATGAAATAGCAGAATAAAGAATTAATCTAATATGCTGCATATAAATATATATCATGCAAATAGCATTTTCATTATGCCCAATGATTCATAGCTTATCACAAGTTATTTTGAATTAGAGATTTGAGGCATAAACTTGTGTATTTCATGGTTATGCATTATAAAAGAAAGAGTAAGCTTCAATTTAATCACACCATGAAACAATTATCACTAGCATGAGAATGAAGCATGATATCAAGATGATCAGCAATTAAAGGTTTAATCATGCTACCATATAATTTCAAACTATTGATTTTGCTCAACTAACTTACAAGAGAAGAGTTTAGATTACCAGTGCATTTAGCATTCTTCAAGCCAAATACCTTTTAGTTTCTTTACACCCTTGGCTGAAGAAAATCTCTCTTTTTTTTGTTTGCAAGGGAATGTTTATTGTATCTTTCATCGAGGTGTCCTTCAAGTTGAAATTTCTTGCTCATAAATCCTGTATCATTAATAAAATCTTTTTCTTTCTTGAAGGAAAGTCATTAGTTTCTTCAAGATACAAAACATTCATACAATATATTTCTTAGCTAGATGACTCAACATAAGATATGACAATAATTGAATATTAAGTCACTTTACTCAAGAGATTGTCTAAATATAAGCAAGCACAAGTCACTTGAACTAAAGAGATAACTTCATTAAGTAAAATGGTTCAAGGACAAGCATGTGAGGCAATAGAAGGATTCATTAAGGTCAAATCAAATTTTTTTTTTTATTTTCAGAATTAATTTAGCTTAGATTCTATTTGCTTAAGATAATTATCAATAAGATATACAAGTTGAGTTTTAATCAAATTATCTTAAACAATTGTTTCTATCAAAATTCAGATTGTTACATAGAATCAAAGTGATAAACTATATTCTCAATAAAAGATCTAGTTTTAATAAGAATAATATAAATTGATCTTTCTACAACTAGTATCTTTTCATTGAATATTCTATATGCATTGCTTAAAGAGTAATATCTAAAGAAATACTTGTTTTATCAGATTTGGCATATATTTCATTCTTGAGAACATAATATGTATAACTGAAAAACATGAAGGTATGCAACATTTGATTTTCTGTTTTTCATGAGTTCATATGGGGTTTTCTTTAAAAATAGATTTAATAGAAACCTTATAATATGACAAGCTGTGATGATAGTATTAATCAACTGCTATCACAAAGCATTGTCCTTACACAACAAAGGTTCTATTTTTTTTTTTTTTTTTTTTATAACCCCTATATGCAATAGTGTTCTTGGTGCAAGCACAATTGTATTCAATACCATTTTATCAACAAATTAGTTTTCAAAGCTGTGCCATGAATTTTCACAGTTTGCAAACCTTTTTCATTTGAAACCTTTTGTAAGTTTGTGCCAAGGCAGAAAATATTTCAATTTAAGTGCCAAGAATAAAACCAACATTAGCTTTGAGAAATCATCCATAATTACAAAATTAGAGAGCTTATCTCCTAGGTTCACAATCCTAGAGATCCAAATAAGTTCTTATGGAGAATTTCCAACGGCTAAAAGGTGGAAACAATATTTTCAAATTTAGAAATGATTCTAGTTTATCTTTCTAGATGACATACATAGCAAATTTTGACCTTGCAAAAATTAATCTAAGTGAACCAATGACAAGGTCTTTTGAGATTAAGTCCATACTAGTATGAGTTGATTTTATATGCCAAAAGTGGTTTCTTTAATCTTGGTATTCATAGTGCATATATTTAAAGGCATACCAAGTATACATTCTCATGTCTATGATCAATAAGATAATACCATTGATAAAAACTCTCAATCAAGTAGATAGAGAATTCATAGAGTTATTCTTAATAAATTGATTAATCATTTAGCAACTTATCCAGCAGTAAGTAAGGCATACTATAAAATGAAGTGATTTGATTATATTTTTAAAAATATTACCTATATCACAAAATTGATTAATACCTCCAATTTATGTTTTAATTAGATACTAAGGCAAAGAGAATGATGAGATGCAAGGATTACTAATTTCATTATTCTTTTCATTTTAATTATTTTTCTAAAGTATATTTTAAGTTTCATTCTTTAATATATGTCTAGAGCACCCAATTTCTAAATTAGCATCTTTTGTTGGAGCCTTGAGTGCTAGACACACCTACAGAAAATATTCAAATTTTCAACTTAGGAACCCAAGCTCTTTTGGGTCCTTGTAGGTTAGCTATTATTGTTCCTTTTGGAACCCATATTTTCTTAATGGCTATTTTGTCCATAGGCTTGCAGAATTTAGGATTATAAGGAATGTATTTCTGCATACTCTTATTAAATTTAACAAACATTGATTTAATATAAGTGGATGATGGATTTTTAATTTTCTGTTTTTGTTCATTAGGTTCATTAGATAAATTAGAATCCGTTTTAGGATAGATAGTGGAGGATTTAACACATATATTATTAAGGGATTTTTGTGTGTACCAAGATTGATATCCTAATCCAGCCTTTTCAAATTCAGCTCTTTGATTATTTATCATTAAGTTCAGTTTTTCAGAGCTGATAGTAAATTTTTCAACTATAGGCTTAAATTTGTTAACTTCTTTAGTTAGCCTTTTATTGTCTTCTGAAAGTAATTTATTATTTTTCTGAGTTATATTATAGCTTTCAGCAAGAGATAGATTTTTCTGATTTAGCTTTTTATTCTTTAAACTAAGCTTCTTATATTCTAAGTATAAATCAGAAAAAGCATCATGAAGTTCATCAAATGTAAAATCAGATTGAGCTTCAGTATGTACTTGATTTTTGAATGAGAAATCACTTTGTGTTCGAGTACATACCTCATCTTCATGTGCTCCAAAGCATAGATTTTCAGTTTCAGTTTGATGCTCTGCTTCTTCGGAACTAGTTTCAAATTCACTAGAAACGTTAGTGCATTCATATTTAACTTCAAGCATATTTCATATTTCCTTAGCAGTTATGCAAAAAGATATGCTATTAAGTTCACTATCATCCAATGCACAATATAGAATATTCATGGCTTTTGCATTTTGCTGAGCCCTTTCTTTATCATGATTAGTGTTTGTGTGTAGCCCATTGACTATGATACTCCATAAATCGTAGTCATGTGCTTGAATGAAAATGCGCATGCGTGCTTTCCAATATGTGTAGTTTATACCATCAAATAGTGGAGGTCTATCAATTAATTGTCCCTCACTCATAGAATATTCCACTTGGGTTGTCATGATCTTTAACTCTTGATTGTGAGATCAATGAGTACTATTAGAGCACCTTGCTCTGATACCACTTGTTGCCCAAGGTGACAAGCCAAGAGGGGGGGTGAATTGGTTTCTTTTAAATTTTGGTGTTTTAAAAGTTTTCTTAATTAAGTGCGGTGGATGCTTTCTTAAATTATTTGAATGAGTTAAACTAGAACAAAGATGGAAGATAATGTAAGAATAAATGTAAGCACATGCACAACACAAACACAACAATATATAGTGGTTCGGTGCTCTCCTTAGCACCTACGTCCACTCCCCAAGCGACCCCTTGGGAATTCACTATAATCTCGCGGATTACAGTTGGATTGTTTTCCGGGCTCACAATCCAAAAACCTTTGTTGGTTTTACGGGCTCACCAACGAACCTATACACTTTGGTTTTCCGGGTTCACCAAAAACCTTTGTTGGTTTTGCGGGCTCACCAACGAACCTTTACACTTTGGTTTTCCGGGTTCACCAAAAACTTTTGTTGGTTTTGCGGGCTCACCAACGAACCTTTGCACTTTGGTTTTCCGGGTTCACCAAAAATCTTTGTTGGTTTTGCGGGCTTACCAACGAACCTTTACAAAGTGTTTAACAAATGAAAAGAAAAGATTCAAACTCCTAAATGAGCATATGAAACAATATAAACTACAAAGAAGAGTTAGAAAGTATTTATCGCTTTGAAGTGGCTTTGCTCTTCTTTGTCAAGGATGCTTCACTCTTCAAGGGAGGATGGAGCTCTTGATGCCTCTTTGAATCTGCTCAATCCCTTTCTTTGATTCTTGAATGAAGCACTTGGATGAAGCTTGCCTTGCTAGGGTTCTCTCTTGAATGCACTTAATGTATTTTCCCAAAAGCTTACTTCCTCTGATGAATACTCCCTCTTAAATACTTCTCCAACCTCCAAATAGTCCTTTCTGACCGTTGGATTGAAGAAACTAGCCGTTTATAGCCGTTGGGAGTCCAAAAAGCATTTCTGCACAACTAGCCGTTATGTTCAGCCCGTGTTTGGGTCGGCTCAACCTGTCCTTGGGTCGACCCAACTTGGCCTTGGGTCGACTCAACCATTTCTTGGGTCGACCCTCTCAGTAACCACAGAAACCTCAATTTTCAGCCTTCCATCCCTTGGGTCGACCCAACCTTTCTTTGGGTCGACCCAACCTTGGGTCAGCTCAAACTTTTCTTGGGTCGACTCAAACCTTGGGTCAGCTCAAACTTTTCTTGGGTCGACCCAACTTTCAGAAAATTCAGAATCTTGAATTTCAGCCTTTCTTCACTTGGGTCGACTCAACCTTTCTTTGGGTCGACTCAAGGTTTACTTGGGTCGACTCAACTTCTTCTTGGGTCGACCCTCTCAGTAAATCCAGAGAACCATTTTTTGAGTTGTTTGAGGATCTTTGATGTTTGGGTCGACTCATGCTTTCCTTGGGTCGACCCAACTCACTGTTCATCTGTGCCATATTTGCAGAAGTGTGCCAAATGATTTCTTGATGTGCCGGGGTCGACCTAATCATCCTTTGGGTCGACTCAATTCACACTTTGCTGCATTCTCAAGGTTAGATTCATTCAAATGAACAATGAAATATATCTATATCAATTTATACAAATATACTGAGAGTAATGACCTTATAAATGAAGTATCGATTTAACTTATAACATACTCTGGATAATTGCTTGTTAATCATCAAAATAACACTATCATCCTCAAAACTAAACACTGAGCAACATATTGAGTGATATCTCTTCTCATGCCAGTCCACCAGAAATTTTTCTCGGTATATCTTAGTGCCTCCTGGGTGCAATGTATAACCTGAATTGTGAGCCTCATCAAGAATTTCTTTTTTAATTCTGGAACTTTCAGCATACACCCCCTACTACCAAGCCTCAAACAACTATCCTCATGTATCCAAAATTATGATTGGATACAAGATTCTACAACTTCTCTAATCTTCTATAACTTTGAGTCCTCTTTTTAAGACAACTTTATTCCCTCAATTAAGGTAAGCTGCAACGTGAGAGTGCAAGCTGAATCTTAGGATCATATAGTCGTACCTCAATCCCAAATCTTTCTAAATCTAATAAAATATATTTTTGTGTAGTAATCAAAACCACCAATTCATCCGAAAATTTTTTGCTCAAAGCATCAGCTACAACATTTGACTTTCTTGGCTTATAATTGATAATCAAGTCATAATCCTTTAGTAGCTCCAACCATCTTCTTTACCTCAGGTTCATCTCCTTTTGAGTAAAGATATATTTCCTCAGAATGCTCTCCATAAAAATAATACCTCCATATTTTTAGAGAAAAAACCACACCTGCTAACTTTTAGGGTAGTTCAGCTAATATGACTTGAACTATCTAGAAGTATAAGCTATTACTTTTCCATTCTGCATCAAGATACAACCAAGTCTCTTATGAGATGCATCCACGTAGATGGTGAAACCTCCTATTCCATATGGAATTGTCAACATTGGGTTGTCACCAGCCGTGTTTTCAACTCCTAAAAGCTTTGTTCACAATCTTCCATCCAATCAAACTTTACTCACTTTTGGGTCAAACGAGATAGGGGTATAGTAATACAAGAAAATCTTTCAACAAATTTTTGATAATAACTTGCCATTCCTAAGATGCTTTAAGCAGCGGATAAACTATGATTTCAACTTGAGAATATAATGTGCTTTAAGCAGTGACTGAATAAAAGCAGAAGTTGAAGTGCAATAGTGTAAAGAGAAAAGCACACACAAATACAAGAAATTTTATAGTGGTTTGGTGTAATCCACTCTCCAAAACTCTTGAAAATTTTACTATAACCACCCATATCACAATACGGCTGTTTTTTCAGCTCACAACCGAACTCGCTGTTTTTCCGGGATCACAACAAACCCAGTCGGTTTTCACAGGATCACTAACTACAACCTATCCATTTATTTTTCGGGTTCACAAACAACCCAGTCGGTTTTCACAGGCTCATCAACCAAAACCTTACACGATTGTTTTCCGGGTTCCTAAACAACCCAGTCAGTTTTCACAGGCTCACCAACCACAATCTTAACCTTGTTGAATCCCCTGATTCAACAACTTTCAATTAAGGTTTGAAAGAACCTTTATCAGTTTTGGATTTAATGGACACTGATACAACAAAGTTTAAAGCAAGAAAATAAATGTTGTAACAAAGTAAGCAAAGCTTCAAATATAAGTGAAATCAATAAAGATGGATCAGAAGCTTTGAAGATGGTCGTTGGATGCAGACGAGAAGCTTGATTGCACAGCAGTACTTTTCTGTGGAATATCCCAACTGATTTTCTCACAAAATGGTTTTTCTCTTTGAAAGCTCTCTTGTGAGGATATGAACTTTGGAAGCTTGGATTTTGAGTTTTTTGGATTCTCTCTTTTGTTGTTCTCTTTTCTCACTTTTCTTCTTTGGTGTTCCTTTGAATTTATGGACTGTAAGCTTTTCAGGAAGTACTGGATACCCATCACACCAAGAAACTATCCGTTGTTCACCTAGAAGAAGTACTAATAAAATAGCCGTTGGAGCTGTCAAGATGCCATGGGTCGACTCACCAGGTTTGGGGGTCGTCCCGTGTACAAAGAAAAACGGCTCACTGATTTTAGAAGTCGGCTCTTTCCTTCAATCCATATAATATTTCTGTGTTTGCTTCTAGGGTCGACTCGTCAATGTTGGTAGTCGGCTCATGTAGATATTGGGTCGGCTCATCAAACACAAGAGTCGCCTCATTCTTTTAGTGCTCATAGGTTACTTGCACTCCCCCAAGGGTCGACTCAACAATGTTGGGAGTCGGCACATGTAGATATTGGGTCGGCTCATCAAACACAAGAGTCGTCTCATTTCTTTAATGCTCATAGGTTACCTGCGCTCCCCTAAGGGTCGACTCAATAATGTCGGGGGTCGGCTCATGTATAAATTGAATCGCCTCTGCAAGCACGAGAGTCGGCTCATGTACTTGGTCCCAGGCGGTGTTTCTTCTCTGTTTCTCTTGAACTACATAAGGGTCGACTCTTTAAACACAAGGGTCGGCTCACTCAGTTTACAGACGGAGTTTTTCATGTTTCTTGATTTTGTTTTTCTTGATTCTTTGGAGTTTGTAGGTGCAACTTTCGTCTAGAGATCTATCTCTTCACATTTGAGCCAACATCATTAGAGTACACATTTAACTCAATTATTTTCGTGATCATCAAAATACATCCTTTAGGATTAACAATCTCCCCCTTTTTGATGATGACAAAACTATTGAGTCTAAAAAAATTTAGCAATAATTTTCAGAGTACTTTTGCTATATAGTTCAGAGCAAAAAGGATATTTAGAAAGTTCAAAATATTCAATAAAGTTTAGTGTGAGAGCATGTTTTGCAATAACATTCAGAGCAAGGAAATATTCATAATATGTGCATTATTGATTCTTAAAACTTTCAAAAAAAATATGTTTATGATAGAATCTCCCCCTTTATATTATGATTAATCAAATTATGCTTCTCCCCCTATCTCTTGTCATTTATCGATTTTCTTCAATAGGATAGTCTTCAAAGCAGTGTCTCTCCCCTGTTTGAAGTTCTGGTACTTCTTTCCCTTTCTTGAAATTCTTTTACTTCTCCCCAATTTAAAATTTATGAAATTCTTTTACTTCCTCCTTTTTGTCATCAACAAAATGGTGAGGGGTTAGAAAATTTTCTATTTATAGATCATGATTGAAGCATCAAGAGTTAAGGAGAATAATTGAATTTAATACTGAAATAGAGTTTCAGTGCCAACATTTTTAGAGCAATTTGACTTAACAAGATTAGAGCTTTTTGAGTGAAAGATATAGCGGTCTTTTAAATATATCAACATAGCTTATCACACCAAAAGCAAGTTGTGAATGTTTCAGAGCTAATTTATTACTGTATCAGAGCTTTTGTTTGGTAAGTGTATCAGAAGATTAAATGTATCAGAGCACCTTTTAAATTATACATGTATCAGAGCTTCTTTTAACAAGTATTAGGTCATTTTATCAGCATGTTGACTTTGAGAATGTATCTGATTTTTTGATTTTAGAAATAGAGCAGTTGGAGACAATTAAGATATAATAATTGTACTGAAGTCATAGCTAATGAAACATGTATTTCATTGATAACAGTGCAATTTACAACCAAAGTGTTCATATAACAAGTAGATGATTGTCTAGAATGAAATACAAAAGATGTGAAGATCTTTTGACATTCAAATAGATCTAGGCTAAGGGAGCTAGGCCTAAGATGTGTTAGAAAACCCCGATCATGCCACTGAAATTTCAAAATTTTCAGATGCAGCGGAAGAGGCATGCGCGGGATCAACCGTTCATCGCATGCACGTTGTTCAAAAACCGTTCGTAGATAGATAAGGATTAAAAACTTTTTAAAACATTAGAAGATCAGATCTTCACCTTGTGCGGGTAGATGATCACCGCAAACTGATGATCGTGGTTTTGGATGAGGGTTCGCTTGAAGCCGTTCAAGTGCCCGGCCTCTACGGGTATCCACCCGAAGCAGAGGACCAATCCAAGTGCTCCAATCTCCCCGGGGTGCTAGCTCCCTTGCAGCGATTACTTTGATGGCTGATCACCTCCCTTTCAATCAACCCTTGAATGCTAGAGGGAGGAGGAAGAAGATGAAAGGATCAAGGAAGAAGATCCAAAAAGCTAGATGCAGCCTTTCCTTTCCTTGCGTTGAATCCCAAACGGAGGAGGAAGAAGGAGACCACCATGGATCTTTTTCCTTCTTGCTTGCGGCTGATCCAAGAGGAGAGGAGAAAGGGGGCGTACGGCCACAAGGGGAGAGCTTCTCATATGAATTAGGTCAGCCCCCAAGCCTCCTCTTAAATAGCATCTAGGGCTCCTATTTGGTTTAGTCCAAATCATGAATCAATTGGGTTCAATCTATGCTAGTCCTAATCCAATTAGAACTTGAATGAACCATGACTCAATTGAACTCTTCAATCCTAATCTAATTAGGAGCCATCTTGATTCATTGGATTAATAATTAATTAGGACTTAAGAAATTCTAATCCAATTAGGATTTGTTTAATTCTAGTCCTAATCCAATTAGGACTCTAATTTGAATTCGAAGTCCTAATCCGATTAGGACTCTAGGAATCCTACTCCAAGTAGGAATCCAAATTTAATTCAAAACTCCTAATCTAATTAGGATTATAGGAATCCTACTCCAAGTAGGAATCCTAGTCCTACTCCTAATAGGATTCCCAGTCCAAGTAGGAATCCCAGTCCAAGTAGGATTCCTGTCCTAATCCAATTAGGACTCTATGAATCCTACTCCAAGTAGGACTCCTAGTCCTACTCCAAATAGGATTCCTAGTCCAAGTAGGAATTCCAGTCAAAGTAGGATTTCTAGTCCTAATCCAATTAGGACTCTATGAATCCTACTCCAAGTAGGACTCTTGTTTTAAGTCTAATTAATCAATTCTCTTTGTTCCTTCTTCAACTTATTATCAATCAAATTGATTACTTGTGATTCCTAATCACGATTCAACCATCGGATCGGTCATTACTTCTAGTGTGTGTGACCCCATAGGTTCTACTCTGACTGGTAGTGAGATATATTATGATCTCTATCACAATATCATTGAAAACTCCTTTCAATGGATTGGAACGATTCCAACTCTACTCATTAGGGTTTATCAATCATCGAGATAATCCCTGTGAGTCCCACCATCCACCAGTGACACCTAGCAGCATGTAGTGGCTACCCAGTAGAATAGAATGATGAACCTCTAAGTGCAGTTATCGTGTGATACAGTCCTACTATCATGGATCCCTACAGGACGGAGGTCATGGATAACTCGTCAAACCCCTTCGTCTGTCATATGTCAAGATTTATTCGACTCGAGTTCGATAGTGGAAAACTCTTTCTCCACTTTATATTACTGCCCTGGCCAAGGTCTTAGAACTCAGTCTAACAAATCACATAGGATCACTCCTCTTCTATCAAGGTCGATAGATTCCATGTAAGTGTATACCCTACTCCTACAGTGAACTTACTGCAGCCAATCTACACTACAAGGACCCATATGACTAGAGACCATGTATACGTGTAGTCAAGCTACAATAACCTCACTGTGAGTAGCTGAAGCACCGCAGGTCAAAGGACCAGTCATACTACTGCAACATCAAGCAAGTCACTGACGAGTGGATAGACATCCAAGTGACTTCTTGTCTTGGTCACGCTCAGTACCCTTGTTCTCTAACAAGCACCTGCACTATCACTTCAGTGCCCCTACACTGTGGACTCAAGTCTCGTCCATCCAGAAGGAAAGTGATCTGTGCACTGATCGGATCGATCACCGTCCTCGTGATGATCCATTGATCAGGAGCATTTAGAAATTAATCACCAATGATACATGGCTCAAATTCTCAACTCTTGAGAATATGCATCATCATCTTATTAATTTCTTGGACGATTCATAGACACATAAATAATATGAATGAAAAGATGCTTTTTATTTATTCAATAATAAATAGTCAAGTACAAAATTATGTTCCTAGAATTAACAATGTGTCAGCCAGATTGGCTTCTAGGGCATACATCTAACAATCTCCCACTTGCACTAAAGCCAATCAGTCATATATCTAAGCCCTATCTTCTTAAAGTGGGCTTCAGACTTTTGCTGACTTAGCTGCTTAGTGAACGGGTCTGCCACGTTATCCGCGGAGTCTACTCTCTGCACCTTTACATATTTCTTCTCAACATAGTCGCGTATGAGGTGGAAGCGCCCCTTTATGTGCTTGGACTTCTGATGAGACCTTGGCTCCATAGCTTGTGCTATGGTGCCAATGTTATCGCAGTAAAGTGTTATGGCATCTAATGACATTACACCTAACTCTGCAATGAACTTTTAACCAGAAGGTTTCCACTGCACCCTTAGATATGGCTTAATATTCAGCTTCTAAGGTAGAATCTATAATGATCGGTTGTTTGAAACTCTTCCAATTTACTGAACCACCATTGCACATATTCTGATGTAGACTTTCTATCATCAATATGTGTGCATCCTTCTACCTTCAATTCTGATCTTCTCCCAAAGACCAAGAACATGTCCTTAGTTCTTCTCAAGTACTTAAGACTGTTCTTCACAGCTATCCAGTGCTTTTGCCTGGATCTGATTGACATATGCTCGTGACATTCACAGCATGTACTATATCAAGTCATGTATATAGCATGGCATACATGAGGCTCCCTATTGCTGATGCATAGGGGATCTTGCTCATGTGTTGAATCTCTTCAGATGTGTTGGGGCACATCTTCTTGGAGAGATTAATTCCATGCCTTAGGGGTAAGAGACCCCTTTTAGAGTTTTCCATGCTGAACCTTTTTTAGCACTTCCTCTATGTACATCTTCTGTGATAGGCCAAGCATCCTTTTAGATCTATCTCTATAGACCTTTATTCCCAAAATATAGGATGCTTCCCCAAGATCTTTTATGGAGAACCTTTTTGACAACCACACCTTGACCGAGGTTATCATGGGAATATCATTCCCTATCAGGAGGATGTCGTACAGTACGAGAAATACGATAGCACTCCCACTAACCCTTTTGTAAACACACGGTTCCTCTTCGTTTTTGATGAAATCAAACGTTTTAATTGCATCATCGAAACGAGTGTTCCAACTCTGAGATGCTTGCTTTAGTCCATAGATGGACCTTTGCAGCTTGCAGACCTTGTGATCTCCATCACTGGAAGTGAAAACCAAAGGCTGTTCCATATAGATATCTTCATTAAGTTATCCATTTAGGAATGCAGTTTTCACATCCATCTGCTAGATTTCATAATCATGAAATGCTGCAATGGCAAGCTCTGTTCGGATGGATTTCAGCATGGCTACAGGTGAAAAGGTCTCCTGATAGTCAATGCCCTCGCGCTGACTATACCCTTTCGCCACAACCCTTGCCTTATAGGTCTCTACCTCTCCATCCGAACCTATCTTCCTTTTGTAGATCCATTTGCATCCAATAGGTACAATACCTTCTGGTGGATCTACTAAGGTCCAGACTTGGTTGGAATGCATGGAGTCTAACTCTGACTTCATAGCTTCCAACCATTTCTCGGAATCGATATCAGATATCGCCTCGTCGTAGGTTTTGGGATCCTGCGTGTGATCTCTATCTCCCACTAGGAACATTTCCTTGGTATCCTCTTCTAGTATACCTAAGTATCTATCGGGAGGATGGGAGACCCTACTAGATCTGCGAGGTGGTTGAGGGACATCGTGTATTGGCTCTGTATGAATGGGTTCGATAGGATCCATGACTCGTTGCTTTTCAGAGACTTTCTCTTCAAGCTCAATTTTCCTCCCACTGCCTCTATCAAGGATAAACTGGTTTTTCCAAGAAGATGGCGTGACGGCTCACAAACACATTGTGATTCTCTGAGACGTAAAAATTGTATCCTAATGACTCTTTAGGATATCCTATAAAACGAGCACTTATGGTCCTAGCCTCTAACTTGTCTGTCTGTAGTCTCTTGACGTGGGCCGGACATCCCCAAATCTTGGTTTCTTACCATGTCATATCTCATATGGTGCGGTAGGAATGGACTTTAGAGGAAACTCTATTCAACAAGTAAATAGCTGAAAATAGGGCATCTATCTAAAGAAACAAGAATAAATCAGTGAAGCTCATCATGGACTGGACCATATCAATAGAGTCCGATTCCTCCTCTCTGACACTCCATTGAGCTGAGGTGTACCAGGAGGAGTCCATTATGAAACTATACAATTCTCCTTGAGATAATCACGGAACTCTCCATTAAGGTATTCACTTTCTCGATCTGATCGAAGAACCTTAATGAGTTTTTTGTGCTTATTTTTCTACTTCATATCTAAGCTTTTTGAACCTTTCAAAAGTTTCATATTTGTGTCTCATACACATATCCATACCGTGAGTAATCATCGGTAAAATGAAGTAAAAAATTACAACTCCTAGCCTGCACATCGAATGGGCCACACACATCAGTGTGTACTAGGTTAAGTATTTCAGTGGACCTCCCTGTGTCCTACAAAGGATAATTTGGCCATCTTTCCTTGAAGGCAGAATTCACAAATCAAATATGACTCGAAAGTCAATGAGCCCAAAAGCTCATGTTTCTCCAATTTGTTTATTTTGTCTTCAACTATATGGCCAAGCCTGAGGTGCCATAAATACTTTAGATTTATCTCATTTTTGGATCTATTAGATCCTATGGTATTCACTGTTTGCTCAGATATATTCACAGATACATCCATATGTATGTGATAGAGACTGTCAATCATAAAACCATTTTGAATCAATTTAATTTTCAAATAAATAAAAATCTTTCTGTGCTAAATAAAATACAGAAATCAAATTTCTGCTAGCAATAGGTAACAGTCCCTAAGTATCCTGAGCATATCTGACAAACCTTCTGAAGGTCTGTCACCCTTCATGTTCTTTATTCTTCCCATGTATGTAGGACAGTTCCTCTTCCAATGGCCGTCCATTATGCAATGGAAACACTTTTCCTTGCAATTGGCCTTTTTCTTGGTCTTCTGCTTCTTCGCAGGCTTCTTCTTCTTCCAGGTAGACTCTCTCTTGGAAGTAGAAACCAACTCGATAGCAAGAACGATGCCCCTTGAACTCTTTAAGGTCCCTAAAGTAGTTACCAATTTATTTAACAATTCTATTTTAGTGCATACAACCTTGTTCATATGGTAGTTTACTATAAACTATTCATATGAAGCTGGAAGGGATTGCGGGATCAAATCTGTTTGCAATTCCTTGTGAATGGTCATGCCAAGCTTCTCAAGCTTCTCTAAGTCCTTTATCATGGTCAAACCATGATCATGGACAGACTGCCCATCGAGCATCTTGGTTTTGAAGAGCCTCTTGGACACTTCAAACCGAGCTGCGTGACTCTGATCACCATACAACTCTTGCAGGTGATTTAATATGTCCCTGACAGTCTTCATGTTCTCATGCTGGCATTGTAATGCATTGGACATGGATGCCATTGTGCAGCACCTAACTTTATTGTCATTGTTCGTCCACTTAACAAGCGTCTTACGCTGATCAGTGATCGGACGAATTGGTAACATGGGGATTCCATGGTCTAGCATATACCCGAATTTCTCATAATTCAAAACTATTTTTGAAATTTGCTGAGCCAATCTTTATAATTGGGTTTGGTCAAACGGTTGTTCTATAGGATATGAGTTAAGAGTCTAGAAGCTGACTTTATAATCCTTAGAGAGTAAAGATTCTAGTTAGACTTTTGTACTTGATCCTAATCTGTTCTAAGGTCTTTTAGAACAAATGTAAATCCCACTATTTTCTCGAATTCCTCACACTCTCCTGGTAGAAAACGAAAATCCCACACGACTAGAGTTTCTAGTGGGTACTGCGGTCCCATCGATTTACATGCCACCTCACCTAACAGTTATTGGTGACACATAGATTGATGAATGTACAACTCTTGTACAATGCTTCTCAAGCATGTTGCAGTGTAACTTGGTCTCTAAGCCATGAAGACCTCACCTAACAGTTATTGGTCCCATTTCTTAGTTAAGTCAGACCCACCGTATAACCGTAGAAATAAAGTTGTCATTGGGTCCTCACCTAACAGTTATTGGTGCCCAACCCCACCTTTACCCGACAACATCTCATGTCTATAGAGAGGTCCAGCCCCCCGATGCAACTTGACCACTGTATCCAGCCGAGACAAATCAACATCAGAAAGGCCTTAGCAGCTCTACTACAGTGGAAGACCTATTGACTTAATATTGGTTAATCAGGTCTTAGTGTTTGCAACTTGAGCTCTTCATAAGAGGTAATCGAACAATTGGCCAGGTAAGCAGGTGGGAGGCTCCCCTTACTCAGAGAGTAAGGTCCTAATTAAGTAACCACCTTTCATGCTTTCCTAGACACCAATTAGATCAATTAATCTAATATGACTTGCTCATGTTGGTTCACTCTCGACTTGATTGAGGAGGTTTTAATTTAGGTCTCATTTGGGTTTGTTACATCACATGTAAACCTATCTACCCGACTCTCATTCACATCACATGCAAACAGCACATTGCAGGCAGTTATAATCGCAGCAATAATTAAAGCTAAACTTTAAATAGGTGATTATCATGGATTCTAGTTAGGTCGTATTACAAGCACATGCACGTCAATCGATCAATTGGTCTTCAACTCTTGAATTGGTTCCAAGCCTCCTTGATTCGATCCTTGACCAACTCTTGATCCAATCGCCATCAACCGCTTAGACCCCTGTTCATCTCATGCCTTGTCTTCAACTTGATCGTTGACGTACATCACATCACAGAAATACAACCAGATGTAAAATAAAAATAATAATAAATTACATCTTCTTTTAGGAGGCACGCAGGCCTCTCAAAACATCAAATAAGATGCATGCAAGCATCTGAAAAATTACATGACATCACAGATCACATCGCAGGTCATTACATTTGATACCAAAAGGGTTTGAATCCTATGATCATCACCACATGCAGCAATTATAATTTTCAGATCTGAAAACTAACTGATTATCTCATGACATAGGTTGCTGATCATGCTAATCATGATTCCAAACTTTATAATCTCATTAACAATGCAATTAGAATCATCATCTTATCACATAAAAATCAGCATGCAAAAATCAGCACCCTAGAAAAAATCTGCATGCAGAAAATTTTCAGCATGCATAATCTTTCAATTTTCATATCTAATAAGCCTATTAATAATTAATCCTTACCTTAATCTACGAAGCCTAGGCTCTGATACCCCTGTTAGAAAACCCCGATCATGCCACTGAAATTTCAAAATTTTCAGATGCAGCGGAAGAGGCATGCGCGGGATCAACCGTTCATCGCATGAACATTGTTCAAAAACCGTTCGTAGATAGATAAGGATTAAAAACTTTTTAAAACATTAGAAGATCAGATCTTCACCTTGTGCGGGTAGATGATCACCGCAAACTGATGATCGTGGTTTTGGATGAGGGTTCGCTTGAAGTCGTTCAAGTGCCCGGCCTCTACGGGTATCCACACGAAGCAAAGGACCAATCCAAGTGCTCCAATCTTCCCGGGGTGCTAGCTCCCTTGCAGAGATTACTTTGATAGCTGATCACCTCCCTTTCAATCAACCCTTGAATACTAGAGGGAGGAGGAAGAAGATGAAAGGATCAAGGAAGAAGATCCAAAAAGCTATATGCAGCCTTTCCTTTCCTTGCGTTGAATCCCAAACGGAGGAGGAAGAAGGAGACCACCATGGATCTTTTTCCTTCTTGCTTGCGGCTGATCCAAGAGGAGAGGAGAAAGGGGGCGTACGGCCACAAGGGGAGAGCTTCTCATATGAATTAGGTCAGCCCCCAAGCCTCCTCTTAAATAGCATCTAGGGCTCCTATTTGGTTTAGTCCAAATCATGAATCAATTGGGTTCAATCTATGCTAGTCCTAATCCAATTAGAACTTGAATGAACCATGACTCAATTGAACTCTTCAATCCTAATCTAATTAGGAGCCATCTTGATTCATTGGATTAATAATTAATTAGGACTTAAGAAATTCTAATCCAATTAGGATTTGTTTAATTCTAGTCCTAATCCAATTAGGACTCTAATTTGAATTCGAAGTCCTAATCCGATTAGGACTCTAGGAATCCTACTCCAAGTAGGAATCCAAATTTAATTCAAAACTCCTAATCTAATTAGGATTATAGAAATCCTACTCCAAGTAGGAATCCTAGTCCTACTCCTAATAGGATTCCCAGTCTAAGTAGGAATCCCAGTCCAAGTAGGATTCCTGTCCTAATCCAATTAGGACTCTATGAATCCTACTCCAAGTAGGACTCCTAGTCCTACTCCAAATAGGATTCCCAGTCCAAGTAGGAATCTCAGTCCAAGTAGGATTTCTAGTCCTAATCCAATTAGGACTCTATGAATCCTACTCCAAGTAGGACTCTTGTTTTAAGTCCAATTAATCAATTTCCTTTGTTTCTTCTTCAACTTATTATCAATCAAATTGATTACTTGTGATTCCTAATCACGATTCAACCATCGGATCGGTCATTACTTCTAGTGTGTGTGACCCCATAGGTTCTACTCTGACTGGTAGTGAGATATATTATGATCTCTATTACAATATCATTGAAAACTCCTTTCAATGGATTGGAACGATTCCAACTCTACTCATTAGGGTTTATCGATCATCGAGATAATCCCTGTGAGTCCCACCATCCACCAGTGACACCTAGCAGCATGTAGTGGCTATCCAGTAGAATAGAATGATGAACCTCTAAGTGCAGTTATCGTGTGATACAGTCCTACTATCATGGATCCCTACAGGACGGAGGTCATGGATAACTCGTCAAACCCCTTCGTCTGTCATATGTCAAGATTTATTCGACTCGAGTTCGATAGTGGAAAACTCTTTCTCCACTTTATATTACTGCCCTGGCCAAGGTCTTAGAACTCAGTCTAACAAATCACATAGGATCACTCCTCTTCTATCAAGGTCGATAGATTCCATGTAAGTGTATACCCTACTTCTACAGTGAACTTACTGCAGCCAATCTATACTACAAGGACCCATATGACTAGAGACCATGTATACGTGTAGTCAAACTACAATAACCTCACTGTGAGTAGCTGAAGCACCGCAGGTCAAAGGACCAGTCATACTACTACAACATCAAGCAAGTCACTGACGAGTGGATAGACATCCAAGTGACTTCTTGTCTTGGTCACGCTCAGTACCCTTATTCTCTAACAAGCACCTGCACTATCACTTCAGTGTCCCTACACTGTGGACTCAAGTCTCGTCCATCCAGAAGGAAAGTGATCTGTGCACTGATCGGATCGATCACCGTCCTCGTGATGATCCATTGATCAGGAGCATTTAGAAATTAATCACCAATGATACATGGCTCAAATTCTCAACTCTTGAGAATATGCATCATCATCTTATTAATTTCTTGGACGATTCATAGACACATAAATAATATGAATGAAAAGATGCCTTTTATTTATTCAATAATAAATAGTCAAGTACAAAATTATGTCCCTAGAATTAACAATGTGTCAGCCAGATTGGCTTCTAGGGCATACATCTAACAAGATGATGGTCTAGGCTGATCGGGCTTCCTATCTGCTAGCAGTTGACTAACTTTAGAATCTATAGTGGAGAGTGAAGCAGTCAGCTAAGAGCCTTTTTCCTTAGCTTGCTGTAGTGATGCTTGGAGTTCATTTCCTTATTGCCTAGTATGTTCTTCAATAACACCAAGTCTTCTCTGTTGGGCAGCAGCAAGTGTCCTCAAACTTTCTAATTCAGTCTTCACTTCTTTCACCATCACAGTCAGATTATTGACTTAATCCCAACAGATTCCAGAATGAAAAAGACCTTATAGTATGTGATTTCCTATAAATCTTAGTTGGTCTCTTTCTAGCCTTAGGGACTAAGCAGGTGGCCTTTCTCCATGCGCACTAGTGCTGGGTACTCTCTGTGAAGGTCCTGCACTAGTTTGTCTTGAATCAGCTGGCCTTTGTGTCTATGTCCTTGTTCCTTTTTCCTTGTCTTCTCCTTTATGTGCCCACTTGTCATTGGCTTTGACAAACCCTATTCTTATCAGTGACTTTTCACTATAGATGTCAGTGTGCTTGAGCTCCATTTTAGCTTCCACTAAAATCAAATCTAATAAAAATAAGGGATAGAACCATACCATAAGGGAGTGATGCTCCCTTTCTCTATCCAAGATCTGCCATATGCTTCCTCATCATGGCAGAGAGGTTTAGTGGTTAGCCTTTAAGCAGATGATGCATTACCAGTATATCTCTCTCTGACACATGATCAAATCGACCAGTTTTGGGGAACAAAATTCGACAGATAATGTGATGAAGTAGCCTCATCTCAGCGTTCAGTTTATTGGCCTTGATTTCTTCTTCTTTAGCAACTTCATCCTTGGATAGAATCAACTTTAGTCCTTCAGTTCTATCCTCCAGCTCTTCTAAATTCTCTCCATCAGTTGGTGCCCTAATTGCATTTCCCAAAAATTCTTCTGTGATTAGTGTTGCAGAATTTTCACCCAGGCAACAGCCCGCACACCGGCCGAGCAGGGAAAGCGAATGCGTCCCCACCGAGGTATTGTCCGCTCTAGGCCCCGTAGGCGCGGAGCTCGCACGGGGTGCGCACCCACCCGCAGGCGCGGAACTCGTACGGAGGGCTTGGGCGTCCCTCACGGTTTTGTCCCCAAAAGGCCCCTCGGTAAGAAGAGGTTATTGAGCCCCCCATTTAAGGCACAGACCTTTCCGCTGATTAACCGATGTGGGACTAAACTGAGAACCCCATCCCACAACACAGCCCCCCCAGTGGGAAGGTCTGTGCGTGGGCGGGGCCCTCCTTCTAACGCCATCTGTTGCGGGATTTTCACCCCGGCAACAGCCCGCACACCGGCCGAGCAGGGAAAGCGAATGCGTCCCCACCGAGGTATTGTCCGCTCTGGGCCCCGTGGGCGCGGAGCTCGCACGGGGTGCGCACCCACCCGCAGGCGCGGAGCTCGTACGGAGGAATTGGGCGTCCCTCACGGTTTTGTCCCCAAAAGGCGCCTCGGTAAGAAGAGGTTATTGAGCCCCCCATTTAAGGCACAGACCTTTCCGCTGATTAACCGATGTGGGACTAAACTGGGAACCCCATCCCACAACAATTAGGATAGGAACGTCCCTGACCTTTGACAAAATCTGAGCTAGGCCGTGCCTAGCATTGCCATAGAACTCTTTAACCATGTCGGGGTAGGTCAGAAGGTCCAGTGAACATATATATACTCCCATCCCATTTCTTTTAGATTTGTCAACTGGAAATCTACCTTTCTACCGGTAGACACCATTTGGATGGACAATGTGGTGAACGATATAAGTCTAGGAATGGGAGAAAGTGGTGACGGAATGGGTGAGGATGGAATGGATTCTTGTTGAGATGGTGACGGATTTGTAGGTTCCACCGTTCTGTCCAATCGTGCTTTAGATCTTCTTTCTTGTTGCATGATTGGTTGCTTTCTCTTGAAACCATATGTGATTTTGTTGCCCAGTAGATACAACCCAAGATGGGGGGTGAATTGGGTCTTTTAAAACTTTTATACTACTTCTAAAACTTTTCAATTAATTATGCTAAGTTGTATAGATGCACAGTGGAATTTAAACTTAGCAACAGTTTGATTTTAATCTTATCAAGATTAAAACTATTAAGCAGCGGACTCAATAAAAGATTAGTCTAAGTTTGCCCAAGCATGCAATTCAATACAATGAGTCTTAATGCAGTTTTATTGAATGAGACTTGATTAAGTAAATTGAATATGCTCGCAACTAAAGGATGCGCAGATAAGAGTTAAGCAAGCAATAAGTAAGTAAGTGAGGAAGTTAGACAATGACAGAAAGCATCACAAATACAACAAACATATAGTGATTCGGTGCACCCCAGCACCTACATCCACTCCCCAAGACCTCTTGGGAATTTCACTATAATCCTTCAGATTACAGCCGGTTGTTTTACAAGCTCACAACCTAGCTTGTTGTTTTCACGAGATCACAACGAACTCGGTCGGTTTTCACAGGCTCACCGACTAGAACCACCCGATTGTTTTTCCAGGTTAACAATCAAACCCAGTTGGTTTTCCCCGGTTCACCAACCACAACCTTACACCGTTGGTTTTTTCTTTGGCTCACCAACAAACCTTAACCCCTTGATTCAATCTCTTGATTGAATCAAGTTACAAGATATTAAAACAAAAAAACAAATACAAGCTTCTTAAACAAGCAGATATAACAATATAAATAAATAGAGTAAAGAGAAGAAGCCTTCAAATAGATTTTGTAGATGAAGGAACTCGGCTTCTTCTTTACTTGACCCTCTTCTAATTTCGCACGAGGTAGAGGATCACTGAGGCAGCACACAGTCGGAGAGGAAGCTTTGGGATTCACTCGGATACTCTTCTTCACTCTCTTTTGCTTTGAATGGCCCTTTTGTGCTTATGGAAGGTTTTTCTAGAAATCCCTTTGAAAAATCTTCCCTATGTGTTCTCTCCCACTTTCTTAGCTTCTCCCCTAGCTCTCTCCTTGATTTAATAGCTTTGGATGGCGTGGAAATAAAGATCTAGCCGCTAGAGACAAAAATAGAGCCGTTGGAGTTGAGAAAAAACTAGTTGTTATGCCTCCCAGCGTGTTCGAGTCGACTCGGCTGAAGCAGGAGTCGACTCTGCTGGGAGTCGACTCGGCTGGGAGTCGACTCGAGCACTGTAGCGTTGAAAATCAACTCTCTGTCTTTTTGTCTGTTCTCAATCGGAGTCGACTCGCAGAGTCTCGGAGTCGACTCGAGCACTGTTCCTTGAAACTCCAGAGTGCTAGAGTCGACTTTGAACTTTCAGGAGTCGACTCGAGGACTATTCTTTTGAATCTTTCTTTGAATTTGCCCTCCATCTTGAATCCTTTAAACTTGAACCTTGGGCCAATGAAGTGTAGCTTTCTTCCAACTTTTCCTGAGAGCTTTTGAGACCTTCTTGTATTTTTTCAACTTGCTATATTCCTTGCAAAATAAATTATTTTTCTTCTTGCAACACAAACATTAGTAATTATACTTCAAGGTTTTGTGATCATCAAAATCAATCTTTAAATCAATCTTTGGGTCATCAATCTCCCCCTTTTTGATGATGACAAAACTTGGAGTATGTGCAATATAAAATAGATTGTGTTCTAGAACTAATGCATAGCTAAGTTGCATGAAGTAGAAAATATATATCTTTAAAATATACTTCCTGATAATGCTTTAGATTTAATCAACTTAACATAATCAACACATAAAGCATTATGAGCATATACTCAGATATTTCTCCCCCCTTTTTGACAACATCAAAAAGGTTGCAGGATAATGAAACATTAAGCACAAAGATAATGATACTTAAATATTTGTTTTCCTTATTGTACTCTGATTTTCAGTTAATGCATGTCAAATTATTGCAAGAATATGAATCATATAACTCAAGGCAATAATGTCAGAATAAGATTAATTAGCATTGATCAGAGCCAATTAAGATGATTTCAGAGCAAATTATAATGAGAGCACATCGAATGTGATTCCAAAGATAGTTTTCAAATCAAGTGTAGGTGGAACCTTTTTCAAGTTAATTCAAGAAGTATCAAGACTGATATTCAAAGAAGGCACGAATGGAAATCTAACCTCCTTTTTTTGAAAGATCTTTAATAACAATTATGAAAGCTTGTTCATTTAAGATCTTTTGCCCAATATATTAAATATATAGCAACATGAGAGCAATCTAATCAATTTTTTGAGTATAATATCAAAACTTATATACTCGAAAAATATAACATCATGTTGGATCATTAATTCTTAATGACTTCAAAGTTCTTTTATGATATAAAAACATTGGGGCACAAAATACCGAAACATGAATTCATGCAATTTATGATATATCTTAGAGCATACATAAAATTCAAAGCTTTGAAGTTTCTTTTAGAGCTCTTTTAAAGATTTTCTTTTACTCCGTTAAAGAGAAACACATTTTGATACATATAAAAATGAATTGGCATAAAATTGAAGTTCCAAAGAGCAAGCCAATAAGAACTCATTAGTGAATTCCAAAATAGATTTTCTAATAAAGACAGATGGAATTCGTATTCAACACATTATTCTCCCCCTTTTTCATTAAACTAGAGGCTCTTAAGATCAACTGTTTGAATTGTAATTTGGTTCATGATTGATGCATAAAATATATTAACCAAATAATAAGCCTCAAGGTGTATTACAGAGATTTTCATATTTAAATTTCAAATATTTATATAATGGAGAGTATTAGGATCACTTCTCATTTAGTATTCTTTCTCTCTCCTTTAGTTATGGATTTATGCGGTTAAGTTCCATATGATCTCTCCCCCTGAAACAATCTTTATAGAACTCAACTCAAGGCAAGCAATGGCAACATAAAGAGGTTCATCAAAATCAATCCATAAAACATCCAAGGAATGCATCAAGTGAAAGTGACTTTTAAATAAGATACAATATCTAAAGCTCCCCCTCAAAAGATGCATTCTTCTTTAATTATTCTTTTCTTTTTGTTGAATTTCAGATTTTGATGATAAGCGTGAATAAAACTGAAATTCTATGATATCAAGAATGTAAAGTGATCTAGAATTATTCAAAATTTGTAGCAATCACTCTTTTTAATCTTTCAAGAACAAGTTATGCTTCCTCTTAATCTTTGAGAAAATATTCTGAAATATTAATAAGAAAATAATTCATTTGAAGCTCAATTTCTTTCAAAAGCAATTACATTTTCTTTCTTTTAAGAGTCATTTGAGTGAGCTGAAATATTTCTAGCTTTAAGATCATTCACTCTTTTAAAAATAGCTTTTTCTTTTAGTGATGGAAGCAACAATCATGCAGAGAGGGATATAGAAGATCATTCAAGTGAATGTTTATAGAATTTAATTTCTTACTCATAGATTCATAGCAATGTATATATGAAATACAATGAATCTTTTTAATATCAAAATAAAGTCATATATTTAGAAATATTTGTTCGCAATCAAGATCATTGAAAAATACATCATTTAAACCAATTTTAGTGCACTTTAAAGATAAGAAATAATATGTTTCAGATGCGTATCGGAGCAATCAACCAAGGCATCAAAATTAATTCTGTTTTTCTTAAGTTAAAATTTTTATTTAGGAATCATATTGAGTTATTCTCCTGAATGATGCGATCATTGAAGCATATAACTAAGGTTACAAAGATGTAACGATATAAGCATTTTTTAAATTAAGTTTAAGCTTTTATACAAAATCGGATTTTGAACTTCATAAAGATTTTCAAGGAGACTTTCAAAGTTATAATTTGAGATATGTATCTTCCACATTGTAGCTCATCTTAAATTATTACAATTGAAAACATATATTTCAAACATATTAGAGCATATTCAGAATATTTGTATTTAATGTTGAGTTTTGGTACGGATTAGAACATTATGTACCAAAGTTAGGCAAGTTGAAAGATAAAACAAAATCAATTCATTTTGCCTAAATAGAGATATCATTCTCTTCTTCTTTTTACAAATTTATTCAACTTTCATATTTCAAAGATGATTGTGAACGACAAATCTGAAATTTTTTTTTAATAATACCAAAAAAAATTCTATGTAGTATTTCAAACATTCAATCAAATTATCCAAGCATGGAGCATTACAAAATATTGAGAACCTATAATTCAAAACATCATGCCACATGCAAAATATATTATGTATTAAGTCATGCATTAAAATATTAAGAACAAGTATGTCAATGATCAAAATCAATTCTTTTCAAATAAACTTCTCCTATTTAAATATAATCTTGCATTGATTTCATCCTTAAGGTGTGTTTTCAAGTGATTAAAACTTGACTTGATTCTTCTTATATACTTTCATTTACTTTGTCATTAATTTTCTCATTTTTCTTTTTTGAATTTCTTTTCTTAACCAATTAACGAACATTTTGATTTTGTTTTTTTTTGTTTTTACTTTCTTATGCTCTATACTCTATTTGCTCCCTATCCGGTGGAGTTGGAAAGGGCACGAGGTACTACCACTAGCCTCCCTCTTGTGTCGTCCCTAATATACCCTACATCGAATAGTTGGGTCAAATAGTGCCGGGTACTACCACTAGCCTCTCCATTGGCACCATCCCTATGATGAGCAATATAGAAAGGTTAAAATATTCACTTCAAATTTCCTCTGTTTAAGTGTAATTAATTATGGATTTTATCCCTTCCAAAAGAATGCTCACACAAGTCTCACAAATATGCCGAATATATTATGCTTGTTTTGCTTTTCCTTAAGATTGGAGTATTTGCCTTTACTTAGATTTTTTACTTTCCTTGAATAATGTTCATTTCCTTTTTTTTTCTCTCTCTCTTTTTGTTATTCTCAAGTAATTTACATGAAAGAGCAGAATAAAGAAATAATCTTATGTATCATATAGATGTATATCATGCAAACAACATTTTCATTATGCTCAAGGATTCATAGCTTCTCACAAGTTATTTTAAATCAAAATTTTAAGCATAAACTTGTGTATTTCATGGCTATGACATAGGCAAAGATATATTTTAGTTTGGGCAAATCATGAAACAATTTCTAAAAGCATAAGTCAATCAATACATATATAGACATGATATCAAGAAATTAATAATTAAAGACTTTAATCAAGCCATAATAAGATTTAAGTTATTGACTTTGCTCAGCTAATTTATAAGAGAGGTATCTAGAATTACCGATTCATTCTGCATTCTTCAAGTCAAATACCTACTAGATTTCTTATGTGTAAACTTTTGGCTGAAGAAGGTCTCCTTTCTTGGTTATATGTGAGTGTTTATTGTATCTTATGTGGAGGTGTCCTTCAAGTTGAAATCTCTCATTTTCTTGCTTAAGGATTGTGCATTATTAACAAGATCTTTTTCTTTCTTGAAGGAAAGTCATTAGTTTCTTCAAGATACAACATATTTCTTAACTAGATGACTCAACAAAAGATATGACAATAATTGAATGTTGAGTCACTTTACTCAAGAGATTGCCTAAATATAAGCAAGCACAAGTCACTTGAACTAAAGAGACAATTCTATTAAGCAAGATGGTTCAAGGACAAACATGTGAGGCAATAGAAAGATTCACCAAGATCAAATCAATTTCTTGTTTTCAAAATTAATTTAGCTTAGATTCTATTTGCTTAAGATAATTATCAATAAGACATGCTAGCTAAGTTTTAATCAAATTATCTTAAACAGTTGTTTCTATCAAAATTTAGATTATGATTCATTTGTCATCAATAAAATATGATTCATTAGAGTTAGATTGAAGTCTTGCACAAGGGCACATAATGAGCATACAATCTGGTCTACTAGCTGTATGATAAAATAATTATTCTATCATGCTTCAATACAGTTTTAAAATAATAGATCTATCTTGCTCATCCTTTTCAAATTCTACAAGATGGGGTCATAGACATACTGAAAGTGAATCCTAGGTTCTTCGGTGTTTAGCATGCTGAATTTTTTTTTTTTTGAAAACCATGGATGAACCTGATCGGGTTGCCTACGTACCCCTTCATAAGGGGGATCAAGCCATACGTAGTTCTTTTTAAGTTTTAAAACGCAGCGAAAAAACCGAATCAAACAATTTAATTCATGCATGCTTACAAGTTCAAATCTAGAAATCAGCACCTTAAGAACATATAGGATTATGCCGGAATCGTTTAAACAATTATGCTAAAACTTTTATGCATGATTAACTATCAGATCTGAAACTTAAGAACTCTATTCTAATTAATCTCCGAATATCCATCGAATGGATTCTGGAGATATCTCCGTGAGGAGCCCCAAAAGAGGGTAAAACCTCGGGGAGTTGGACCTAGACCTTGACACCATAATAAATGATTAATGCTAGATTAATACCTTTTATGATGGATGAAAGTTGTGAATCTGATTCTTGACTTCGCAGCCACGCACACGAATGGCCTCTACGAGAAGTACACGCGAAGTCCTGAAGAATCTTCTTCCGCAACAGTGCTAGCAGCTGCAGAACACTTGAAAGCTGAAATCTGCCCGCCGGGATTCAATCAACTCTTGATCAATCGTCTTGAAGCAGATAGAGATGAGGTTTGTAAGGGAAGTAGAGGACTCAGATCTGATCTTGAATCTTCTAGATATTCACCCTGAAAACCCTATCTAAAATGGAGAAGAAGAGGAGGAGGAGGCGGGTGAGGAAGAAGGCTGCAATGGATGTGTTTTTGGTGCCCATGTTTGACCCCTTTTAATGGCCTCCGAATTTTCATTCAAAATTCGAAATTTATTTTCAGAAAACCTCTTTTAGTTGGCACATGCAAAGGAATAGGAACAACCCAAATCAGATCTCAACCAAATCTGATTTAAATTCAAATTTTAAACACATGTGCAAGAGGAAAGGAATTTGAAATCCATGCGGCAAGGTAAAACACTTCATAATTTCGAAATCACCTCTTGAAATTTAAATTTAATCCATTCAAAAACTCAGACGCCACCTTGGCTGATGGTTTGAGTGATTAAAATCATTTAACACATTGCTTAATGTTTGAATTTAAATTCAAATAACAAACAATGTCGCCATGTGTCAAGCAATGGGTCCATGTGCCATGCAATAATTTTGGTTTATTTAAAATTCATGAAATCCAATTCCATGTCACCAATAATTGCCACATCATCTGAGCCTAATCCTCTTGGGTTGCACCTAATCAAATTTGGTCAAACCCGAATTAAAACAAAGCAATTTGGTTGAACCCAATCTAATCAGGTCAGACCCTGATTGAGCTCAAATTGAATCCAATTCAATTTTGGCTCATGCAAACTCAATCAAATTGAATTATTACTTTGTGTTGGACCTAATTCAATTAGGTCAATCCCCAATTAAGAATAAATTAATTTAAAATTAATTTGATCAGCTTAAGTCCTTTTTGGTTCTGACCTAATCCAATCAGGTCAAAACCCTGATTGAGCCCAAACTTGAATCCAATTCAATTTGGCTCATCCTTAGCACAATTACTCAATCAAATTGAGTTTATTAGTAATTTAATTACTAATTAATCCTTCAATAATTACTTTAATTATTTTATGAGATAATTTGCCAATCAAATTGACCAAATTACCTCTGAATGATTCTTAATCATTCATCAGCTTTCTTGATCAATCAGGAATCTTCTATGCGTGTGACCTCATAGGTTCGAACCTAAGCCGGTAGTATAGGAACAATTTTCTACACTAATCGATGTGACCATCTAGCAATGGTACCCGACGTCCGGATAGGTCGAATATATGCGAAGCAAATATTCTGGAACCCTGAACTATGGTTACTGTATAATTCAATCCCTTTGACTCCTAATGCCAGGATGACTTAGAGCTCACTGTCAACCCTATAATTAGTACATCCATTATGTGATTAACTTTAGATATCCCGTGACTCCTCACTAGGATTACCCTGGCCAAGGTTTTGCTAAATTAATCACAAGACATTATCTCCTGTTTTCAGGAGGGGTCAATTCCATCTTGACTCACAACTGACTACGCAAGTACTTGACTGCACCCAGTGACCTTCCGTCACTGAATTAGAAATTCAGGTAGTCCGGTACCAAAGTACAGTGAGTTGCTTGCTAGTCACAGGTTGCGGTCTCAGGTCAGAGGGCCAAACTTATACCCATATCCACTCGGAACATCTCTCGACAGTAGAGCGTTCCGAAATTGGTCACGTTTAGTGAAATGTACTTCTACACTTCACTTGTGTGGCATACCAGTGTCTCCACACTCCTTGGTTAAGAGGACAACCAACGTATATGTCACACAACGACCTAATCTCGATAATGTTGTCGTCCTAGTAACAACATATCATTTCGTCGCAAATAAGTTTAAGGACTCAAAGATAAATCCTCCTTTATCATAACATAAGTCCTAAGGACTTCATCATATAAGAGTTCATTTGAAGATGAAATGATGAATAATGCCAAATAACACTTTATTAATTTGTCAATTCATTTACAAAATTCAATCATCAATATGCTGACGATTGACATTTAGGATACAAATTCCAACAACTCCCACTTAGCCTAATGCCAATCGGCACAGTATCTAATACCCATCTTCGACTTGTGTTCGTCGAACTCTTTGATGCCGAGGACTTTGGTAAATGGGTCAGCCAGATTTTCTTTTGTGTCAATCTTCTGAAGATCAATATCACCTCGATCGATGATCTCTCGAACCAGGTGGTAGCGACGTAGAATATGCTTGGTTCGCTGATGTGCTTTGGGTTCTCTTGCTTGAGCTATGGCCCCAGTATTGTCACAAAATACAGGCACTGGACCATCAATGGAGGGTGTCACTCCAAGCTCGGTGATGAACTTCCGCAACCATACAGCTTCCTTGGCGGCATCAGATGCTGCGATATATTCTGCTTCACATGTAGAATCTGCCACTGTATGCTGCTTGGAACTCTTCCAACAGATGGCCCCACCCTTAAGAGTGAAGATATATCCTGACACGCTCTTGCTATCATCTTGATCTGACTGAAAACTTGAATCAGTATATCCCTCAAGTTTTAAGTCAGAATCACCATAGACAAGCCACTGATCTTTAGTATTTTTCAAATACTTAAGGATGGTTTTTACAACCTTCCAGTGGTTGCTACCTGGATCAGACTGGTATCTGCTCACTACTCCTAGTGAGTATGCCACGTCTGGTCTAGTACATGTCATGGCATACATTATAGATCCCACTGCCGAAGCATATGGAATTCTATCCATACTCTCTCTTTCTTGAGGGGTTGTCGGACAATCCCTTTTAGAGAGGTTAATTCCATGGCCCATCGGAAGATAGCCTTTCTTGGAATTAATCATACTGAACCTCTTCAGTATAGTATCAATGTATGTGGATTGGGATAATCCAAGCAATCTTCTAGATCTATCTCTATAGATCTTCATCCCTAGGATGTAAGATGCTTCTCCCAAATTCTTCATGGCAAATTGAGATGATAGCCAAACCTTTATTCCTTGTAATGCAGGAATGTCATTCCCGATTAAAAGAATGTCATCCACATACAAAATAAGGAATATAATAACTGAACCATTTGCCCATTTATAAATGCAAGGTTCCTCTTCATTCTTAATGAAGCCATATGTTTTGATTACCTTATCAAAACGTATATTCCAACTCCGTGAAGCTTGCTTTAATCCATAAATGGATTTTTGAAGCTTGCACACTTTAGACTCATCTGCAGATGTAAAACCTTCAGGTTGTATCATATACACTTCCTCTTCTAAATCTCCATTTAGAAATGCGGTCTTTACATCCATTTGCCAGATTTCATAGTCTAAATGTGCTGCTATCGCAAGCACAATCCGAATGGACTTGAGCATTGCCACAGGAGAAAACGTCTCGTCATAGTCAATACCATAACGTTGACGATAACCCTTGGCAACCAAACGGGCTTTATAGGTCTCTACCTTTCCGTCTGCGCCCCGTTTCCTTTTGAATATCCACTTACACCCTATGGATTTAATTCCTTCGGGTGGGTCAACTAATGTCCAAACATCATTGACCTTCATGGATTCCATTTCGGATTGCATGGCTCCAAGCCATTTATCAGAGTCATACCTCTGCATTGCATCCATATATGTGATCGGATCCTCATCGTTTTCATCAAGTTCGATAGGATCCCCATCCCGGACCAAGAAACCGTAGTATCTGTCCGGCTGACGTGGTACTCTATCCGATCGCCTTAATGGTGCATCTAATATGGGTTCTGGATCTGATCTAATCAAATCCGACTCAACTGGTTCAGTAGATGGTGTCGGATCTTCTACATGTTGAACTTCTCTAAGCTCAACATTAGAGCTATTTGTTCCTTCACCAAGGAATTCCTTTTCTAAGAAAATTGCTCTATTGCTTACGAACAACTTTTGTTCTTCAGCAAAGTAGAAGTAATATCCTTTAGTTTCTTTAGGGTAACCAACAAAGAAACATTTGTCAGACTTGGGTTCAAGTTTGTCTGTCTTCAAACGTTTGACGTACGCCGGACACCTCCAAATCCTAAGGTGAGAGAGCATCGGCTTACGTCCAGTCCACATCTCATGTGGTGTTTTATTTACAGACTTACTTGGAACCTTATTTAGAATATAGCAGGCTGACTCAAGAGCATATCCCCAAAAGGATATGGGCAGATTAGCAAACCCCATCATGGATCGAACCATGTCTAACAGAGTTCGATTTCTCCTTTCTGACACACCATTATATTGTGGTGTACCAGGAGGAGTTCATTGGGAGAGAATCCCATTTTCCTCTAGATATGTCAAAAATTCACTGGAGAGGTATTCACCTCCTCAATCTGATCGAAGAGTTTTAATACTCTTTCCAGTTTGTTTTTCTACTTCATTACGATATAATTTGAACATTTCAAATGATTCAGATTTATGTCTCATTAAATAGACATAACCATACCTAGAAAGGTCGTCTGTAAACGTAATGAAATATGAATACCCACCTCTAGCATCTGTGCTCATTGGCCCACATACATCAGAATGTACAAGGGTCAATAAATCACTGGCTCGTTCACCTTTTCCGGTAAAAGGTGATTTGGTCATTTTACCAAGAAGACATGATTCACAGGTTGTCAATGATTCACAATCATTAACATCAAGAATTTCCTCTTTACTTAACCTGTTCATCCTATTCTTGTTAATATGACCTAGCCTATGATGCCAAAGGTAGACATCCGTGACATTATCTATTCTAGGGCGCTTATTGGATTTATACATTACATGAACAGGCTGTAACAAAATGTAAATGCCATTACTCAGAATTCCATTCATTACAACAACACCATTCCAAATGACATTGCAATAATCCTTTTTTATTGATATTTCATAACCATTTTTGGCCTAAAGGCCTACAGAAATGATATTCAATAGAAAACTTGGACAATAGTGACAATCACTAAGGACATTTACATGAGAGCTGAATTCAAGTTTAAGAATTCCTAAAGCTAGAACTGGAACTGGTCTTCCATCTCCAACATTCAGGAACCTTTCTCCTTCTTCAAACCTCTTACTGACTTGTAGCCCCTGCAACGAATTGCAAATATTAAAAGGACTACCGGTATCCAATACCCAGGTCGAATTATCACAAATAGAAAAATTGCAAGGTGTTATCATATAAGTACCTTGATTGGCAACTGATTGCCCACTTTTCTTAGGCCGGTTTGGATCGAGGGATGCAATGTAAAGAGGACAGTTCCTCTTCCAATGTCCTTGCTTCTTGCAGAAGAAGCACTCCGCCTTGCTCTGATCAGCCTTTTTATTCTTTTTCTGACTAGGCTGAGCATGGTGCACCTATTTCTTTTGGATTTTATTTTTCTTTTTCCCTTTCTTAAAGGAGCGACCCTTGGATGAACCTCCCACTAAATTCACCGTCTTCTTAAGAAGTTGGTGATCATTCTCAAACGTCTGTAGTAACCCCAACAATTGGTGATAATTCACTACAGGTTTCGTCATACGAAAATGAGTGAGAAAAGGACGGTATGATCCAGGCAATGAGTTTAGTATGGCATCCTTCCCCAATTGATCATGAAGGGGAAAGCCAAGAGAGCTTAGACGCTCGATCAACTCAATCATGTACAGTACATGATCAGTTACCGAGGTCCCATCTTTCATTCGGGCGCTGAAGATGGCACAACTAGTTTTGTGCCTCTCAACGTCGTCAGGAACCCCGAATGATTCATTCAACACTTGAATGATATCTTCCGGCTGCGTATTCTCAAAACGCCTACTAAACTCATCACTCATTGCTGCCAACATGATGCATCGAACAGTGATCCGGTCACTGAGCCACTTCTGATAAGTGTCTCTGGCCAATCTTGATGCATTAGCAGCGGGCTGCTCAGGTGCTTGATCCGTTATCACATAAAGAATCCTCTCATGCTCTAGCACTATTTTCAGTTTCCTATGCCAATTATTGAAATTTGGACCAATCAACTTGTCATTGTCCAACAATGAGCGAAGTGATAAATTAGTGGCCATTTCTGCATAAAAAGAAAATTTGGCTATTAGTATATGAATTGACTAAACACAGTAGACTTGGGCTTTAGTCTAAAGATATTCCCACTATTTTATACAAATTGGTAGCCTCTACCTCTAATTCGAAAAATTACTCCTAATTCTTTAGTGGGCACTAGAACCCAATAGATCCCATATAGGCCCGAGTGTGGCTCGACCAACCCATATGCACCTATTGGTAGGTTCTTAACCAATTGCTTCACCAAGCAACTTCTAGTGATGATTTTGCCCTAGGTTTTCCGGCAGGCGTGTGGCGCCTCCACCGAATACCCTAGTCAGGTCCAACCATTAAATGATACGGTTAAGTCTAATCAACTAATAGACGACCAAGCCCGAGTGTGGCTCGGCTCACCTGACCTCCTATTGAAAGTACACTTAACTCTTCATATATTGAATGACAATTCCAATGCTTGATAAGTACCAGGCGTGTGGCGCCTCCAATAATTATTAAAACATTGGACCCATTATCACCCAACTTAATGGGAGGCTATGACCTAGTTATCTCCATAACCATTTCATTTTAAGGACCTAATAATTTTAGAGGATTTCATAATTAGGATAGATGAGAAGATCCGGTTAGTCTAATTTCTCCCACTGACTTCACCAAATCAGATTAGACTCAAACTGGTTAAGGAGACACCTAAATCAGTCATACTGATTTTCCTTAAGGCATGGGCTAACTCGAATCATTAAGTGATCCAATCAAAATGTGATTGACCATGTCGGCCAGATAAGTGAGATCGGTGGAAGGGATATGCCATTAACTCGACAAAGACGAATCAGTGCGAGTAGCTCCCAATTAAAAACCACCGATCAAAACTGCCAAACTTACCTTAGACACCGACTGGTTAATCAATTTCGATTTGATTACTCAAATGACTCGGGCTACACCTCTGAGCCTAAATCAAGTTCCATCTTGGTCTAATCAAAGACATGGAATTGATCAATCTACAACTATTGTATTTAACCTAGAGTTTCCTTGACCTAATCTAGTTACTACTTAATTAGATTTGATCAATTAACTCTAATTAGACCATGTTTGATTCTAACCTTAGGTCTAACCCAATCCTAAGAACTTGATTCAAGCTAACCCATATGCCCAAAGAATTATGCAATGTCAATTAATTGAGTTACAATTCTATTTCATAACACTTAATTCTCAATTAAGTTTAGACTTATGAAAGTTTTGATCATTGCATATTTCTTTTTAATTACATATTAATTACAATCTTTCAGTTCTTAAAACACATTTTCAGATCTGAGTTTTTGTAATTAATCACATGTAATCAGATTTAATTCATGTTTAAGTCATTATGTTTTATGTTCATGCATCACATATACATAACAACATGAATTAATACAAACAACATACATCTTATGTATTTGTTTTTTCACTTTTATTTTCAGATCTGATTTGTTCATTAAAATCAAAGATCATATGAATCATAAACTTTATTTAGATCTAATCTAAACAATATTATGATTTCAGATTTATTCATGTTACTAATCCTAACACAAACATGCATCATATGCATCCAAAATTTCAGATCTACTTAATCATACATAATCAGCAATTAAATCAATCATAAAAAGCACTTTAGATCTAATCTAAACATGTTAATGATTTCAGATTTAATTGCAAGAATTAAAACATAAAAGTTTAAACATAAACCTTGCTCTGATACCACTGAAAGTGAATCCTAGGTTCTTCGGTGTTTAGCATGCTGAATTTTTTTTTTTTTGAAAACCATGGATGAACCTGATCGGGTTGCCTACGTACCCCTTCATAAGGGGGATCAAGCCATACGTAGTTCTTTTTAAGTTTTAAAACGCAGCGAAAAAACCGAATCAAACAATTTAATTCATGCATGCTTACAAGTTCAAATCTAGAAATCAGCACCTTAAGAACATATAGGATTATGCCGGAATCGTTTAAACAATTATGCTAAAACTTTTATGCATGATTAACTATCAGATCTGAAACTTAAGAACTCTATTCCAATTAATCTCCGAATATCCATCGAATGGATTCTGGAGATATCTCCGTGAGGAGCCCCAAAAGAGGGTAAAACCTCGGGGAATTGGACCTAGACCTTGACACCATAATAAATGATTAATGCTAGATTAATACCTTTTATGATGGATGAAAGTTGTGAATCTGATTCTTGACTTCACAGCCACGCACACGAATGGCCTCTACGAGAAGTACACGCGAAGTCCTGAAGGATCTTCTTCCGTAACAGTGCTAGCAGCTGCAGAACACTTGAAAGCTGAAATCTGCCCGCCGGGATTCAATCAACTCTTGATCAATCGTCTTGAAGCAGATAGAGATGAGGTTTGTAAGGAAAGTAGAGGACTCAGATCTGATCTTGAATCTTCTAGATATTCACCCTGAAAACCCTATCTAAAATGGAGAAGAAGAGGAGGAGGAGGCGGGTGAGGAAGAAGGCTGCAATGGATGTGTTTTTGGTGCCCATGTTTGACCCCTTTTAATGGCCTCCGAATTTTCATTCAAAATTCGAAATTTATTTTCAGAAAACCTCTTTTAGTTGGCACATGCAAAGGAATAGGAACAACCCAAATTAGATCTCAACCAAATCTGATTTAAATTCAAATTTTAAACACATGTGCAAGAGGAAAGGAATTTGAAATCCATGCGGCAAGGTAAAACACTTCATAATTTCGAAATCACCTCTTGAAATTCGAATTTAATCCATTCAAAAACTCAGACGCCACCTTGGCTGATGGTTTGAGTGATTAAAATCATTTAACACATTGCTTAATGTTTGAATTTAAATTCAAATAACAAACAATGTCGCCATGTGTCAAGCAATGGGTCCATGTGCCATGCAATAATTTTGGTTTATTTAAAATTCATGAAATCCAATTCCATGTCACCAATAATTGCCACATCATCTGAGCCTAATCCCCTTGGGTTGCACCTAATCAAATTTGGTCAAACGCGAATTAAAACAAAGCAATTTGGTTGAACCCAATCTAATCAGGTCAGACCCTGATTGAGCTCAAATTGAATCCAATTCAATTTTGGCTCATGCAAACTCAATCAAATTGAATTATTACTTTGTGTTGGACCTAATTCAATTAGGTCAATCCCCAATTAAGAATAAATTAATTTAAAATTAATTTGATCAGCTTAAGTCCTTTTTGGTTCTGACCTAATCCAATCAGGTCAAAACCCTGATTGAGCCCAAACTTGAATCCAATTCAATTTGGCTCATCCTTAGCACAATTACTCAATCAAATTGAGTTTATTAGTAATTTAATTACTAATTAATCCTTCAATAATTACTTTAATTATTTTATAAGATAATTTGCCAATCAAATTGACCAAATTACCCCGAATGATTCTTAATCATTCATCAGCTTTCTTGATCAATCAGGAATCTTCTATGCGTGTGACCTTATAGGTTCGAACCTAAGCCGGTAGTATAGGAACAATTTTCTACACTAATCGATGTGACCATCTAGCAATGGTACCCGACGTCCGGATAGGTCGAATATATGCGAAGCAAATATTCTGGAACCCTGAACTATGGTTACTGTATAATTCAATTCCTTTGACTCCTAATGCCAGGATGACTTAGAGCTCACTGTCAACCCTATAATTAGTACATCCATTATGTGATTAACTTTAGATATCCCGTGACTCCTCACTGGGATTACCCTGGCCAAGGTTTTGCTAAATTAATCACAAGACATTATCTCCTGTTTTCAGGAGGGGTCAATTCCATCTTGACTCACAACTGACTACGCAAGTACTTGACTGCACCCAGTGACCTTCCGTCACTGAATTAGAAATTCAGGTAGTCCGGTACCAAAGTACAGTGAGTTGCTTGCTAGTCACAGATTGCGGTCTCAGGTCAGAGGGCCAAACTTATACCCATATCCACTCGGAACATCTCTCGACAGTAGAGCGTTCCGGAATTGGTCACGTTTAGTGAAATGTACTTCTACACTTCACTTGTGTGGCATACCAGTGTCTCCACACTCCTTGGTTAAGAGGACAACCAACGTATATGTCACACAACGACCTAATCTCGATAATGTTGTCGTCCTAGTAACAACATATCATTTCGTCGCAAATAAGTTTAAGGACTCAAAGATAAATCCTCCTTTATCATAACATAAGTCCTAAGGACTTCATCATATAAGAGTTCATTTGAAGATGAAATGATGAATAATGCCAAATAACACTTTATTAATTTGTCAATTCATTTACAAAATTCAATCATCAATATGCTGACGATTGACATTTAGGATACAAATTCCAACACATACCTTCTTCATGCCAATCTTCTATAAGAGTTTTCTTGTGGACTAACTTTGATCAATGAAGATCTCCTTTCTTGTTTGTCTTAATTTGGAGTTCGAGAGAAAATGTTAATTCATTCATCATACATATTTCAAACTCACCTTGCATGAGCTTAGTGAAATCTTCATATAAATCTTCATTAGTAGAACCAAAAATGATGTCATCAATGTATACTTTGAGCAAATAAGATATCACAAACTCTTCTTTTTAATGCATAGATTTATCACTATTACTTTCTATCAAAAATGTTACTCAAGCTTTTATATCATACTTTTGGTGCTTGTTCCAAATCATATATTGCTTTATCATATTTGTAATGAGTATTTTCAGATAAGGTGGTTATTTTACATAGATCTTCTTTAATGAAATAACCACATAGGAGTGCATTCTACACATTCATTTGACAGAATATAAAGCTCATAAAGCAAGCAAATGATAATGGTGATCTTTACTTCTAATCATGCAAGAATTTCATTTAGATCTATTTCATCTTTTCTTGAATGAATCTTTTAGTAGTCACCAATTTTTCTTTATTAAGTGCATTTATGAAAAACTCAATTTGGTTCTAATTATTAACAAGTTTTCAGATTTTATCGGCAAGATTTCAAATTCTATCTCTTTCAAAAATAATTTAGTTTAACTTGACCAATTATAATCTTGTTCATTCTTCTTAAGGTGTTTTAGTTTCAGATTGTTATATGTAAGCAAAAAGATTAACCATATACATATATAATCTGATCTTAGTGACTTGATGAAAGATCATTAGTCTCATAAAGAATAAAATGAATTGATATTTCTACAACTAGGATCTTTTCATTGAATATTCTATATGCATTGCTTGATGAATGATACCCAAAGATAGGAGTATCTTTATCAGATTTGGCATTATTTTCATAAGAACATATCAAGCATAACATGTACGACTGAAAAATATGAAAGATATGCAATAGTTCATTTTCTATTTTTCAGAAGATCAAAAGGAGTTTTCATCAAAAATAGATCTAATAGAAACCATATGTATGACAAGCAGTGATGATAGCTTTTTTTTAAAAAAAATGACTATCATACAACATTGTCTTTTTCATTTCTTCAAGGATTCTATTAACCCTATTTTACTTATGGTGTCCTTGGTGCAGAAACAATTGTATTCAATATTATTTTCTGTGCAAACCTTATCAGAATTTTGGTTTTCAACACTGTGCTATGATACTCTTTATCTTCACAGTTTGGAAACCTTTTTCATTTGAAACACTTTTACAAGATTTAGTAAATACAGAAAATACTTCAATTTTATTTGCCAAGAACAAATCCAATGTAAGCTTTTGAAAATTTAGTGATGGAAACAACATCTTTAGATTTAGAAATTGATTCTTGTTTGTTTCCTTAGTTAACATGCATAGCAAACTTTGACCTTGCAGAAGATAATCTAAGTAAGCCAATGACAAGATCTTTTGAGATTAAGTACATACTAGTACGAGTTGATTTTGTATGCCAAAAGTGATTTCTTTAGTCTTGGTATTCTTATGCCTAAGATCAATAAAAGATAATGCCATGGATAAAAACTCTCAATCAAGCATATAGAGAACTCAAAAAGATATTTTAAGAAAATTGATTAATCATTAACAAAGTATCCATCAATAAGTAAAGTATAACATAGAAGGTTGGAGGAATTTGAATTTATTTCTTCTATTTTAATTACTTTTCTTGATTATATTTTAAGTTCCATTCTGTAACGTGTGTCTAGAACACCCATTTGTGTGAAAGTTCTATTTGTTCCATGGGTATCTTGGCACACTTACATCTATACCTTCATATTTTTATTTTGGGTACCCAAGCTTGCTTGGGTCCTTGAGAGTTAGGACATATGGTTCCTTTTGAAATCCAAATCTGTTTAATAGTAATAACTTTACCATTTGATTTAATTGTACTAGAACTATAGGTAAAGTTGTTATGCCCATTCTTTTGATATTTGAAATACGTTATTCTTTTTGATGATTTGCTTGACGAATTTATAACCTTTTTCTTTAGGAATTCATTGCTAAGCGAAGGAGTCAAGCCAAGTTTTGATTTATCAAAATCAGCATATTGGCTTTCAAACATCATTTTTAATCTTTCTGAACTTACAGTGAATATGTTAATAAAAGATTTCAATTGGTTAATTTCTTCACTTAAGTTTTGATTTTCTTTAATTAAATTCTGATTTTTTTGAATCAATTGTTCTGAATTTAACCTTAAGCTTTCATTTTCAGAATTTAGTTTGTCTTGTATTTCAGCAATAGAATTTCTTTCTTTTGAAATTTCCAAATTTAGTTTCTTAAGATTTTTATTCTTCATAGCTAATTTTCTACATTCACCATACAAATCATGAAAAGCATTTAATAATTCATCATAAGAAAATTCTTCTTGAAAATCATTTGATGTAAAAGTAGATTCAGATTTTACCTTATCTTCTTGTGCCATAAAGCACAAGTTAGTTACCTCTTGTAGTTCTTTGGAGCTAATATCTTCATTGTTGCTCCTAACTTTCATTTTCTTGCTTGACTCTTCCTTGGTCAAGGCTTTCTTACTTTTTATCTCTTTCTTCCTTTCTTCTTGCTTCCTCTTCTTCTTTGTCTTTAGGAAGCTTTTGAATTTTTCGATGTTTGGGAATGGATCCTTGTTTTCATCACCGAATTCTTTATTTGTTGTTCTTTCTTCCTCGAGTCGACTCGGGTTTACTTGGAGTCGACTCGACTGACTTGAGAGGCGACTCGAGATCTTCGGGAGACGTCTCGTTCTCAGAGGCTGAAGAATTTGTTTTCTGTCTTTTGAACTGTTCTGCCTCGGAGTCGACTCGGGCCTTGTTGGAGTCGACTCGGCTAACTTGGAGGTCGACTCTGAAATATTTGGAGTCGACTCGTTCACAGGGTCTTCGAAACTGAGTCTCTGCCATTCAGACTGTTTTCCTCTAGGAGTCGACTCAGACAAACTGGGAGTCGACTCGGCTAATGTGGAAGATTCAACATCTTTTTCTGCAAGCTCACTGTTAGTGTGTAATTGAAGCATATGTGAGCTAGTCTGGATTTTGTTATAAATATTTTCTAAAGTGTCCCATATTTCCTTAGCAGATAAGCATGCAGAGATTTCATTAAATTTAGTCTCATGGATAGCACAATATAGTATATTCATAGCATTAGCATTCAGTTGTGCTAAGTCTTTTTCATTAACAGTGTAAGAGAGTGAGTGGGGGCCATTTATTACGATATTCCATAAATCATAGTTTTGTGATTGAATAAAAATGCGCATGCGTGCTTTCCAATGTGTGTAGTTTATACCATTAAATAGTGGAGGTCTATTAATTAATTGTCCCTCTCCTAGAAAACTATCTATTTGAGTTGTCATGATCTTTGGCTCTTGATCGTGAGATCAACAATTAAACTTAGAGCACCTGCTCTGATACCACTTGTTGCCCAGTAGATACAACCCAAGAGGGAGGGTGAATTGGGTCTTTTAAAACTTTTATACTACTTCTAAAACTTTTTAATTAATTATGCTAAGTTGTATAGATGCACAGTGGAATTTAAACTTAGCAACAGTTTGATTTTAATCTTATCAAGATTAAAACTATTAAGCAGCAGACTCAATAAAAGATTACTCTAAGTTTGCCCAAGCATGCAATTCAATACAATGAGTCTTAATGCAGTTTTATTGAATGAGACTTGATTAAGTAAATTGAATATGCTCGCAACTAAAGGATGCGCAGATAAGAGTTAAGCAAGCAATTTATCTAAGTAAGTAAGTGAGGAAGTTAGACAATGACAGAAAGCATCACAAACACAACAAACATATAGTGGTTCGGTGCACCCCAGCACCTACATCCACTCACCAAGATCTCTTGGGAATTTCACTATAATCCTTCAGATTACAGCTGGTTGTTTTACAAGCTCACAACCTAACTTGTTGTTTTCACAAGATCACAACGAACTCGGTCGGTTTTCACAGGCTCACCGACTAGAACCACCCGATTATTTTTCCGGATTCACAATCAAACCCAGTTGGTTTTTCCCGGTTCACCAACCACAACCTTACACCGTTGGTTTTTTCTTTGGCTCACCAACAAACCTTAACCCCTTGATTCAATCCCTTGATTGAATCAAGTTACAAGATATTAAAACAAAAAAATAAATACAAGCTTCTTAAACAAGCAGATATAACAATGTAAATAAATAGAGTAAAGAGAAGAAGCCTTCAAATAGATTTTGTAGATGAAGGAACTCGGCTTCTTCTTTACTTAACCCTCTTCTAATTTTGCACGCACAGTCGGAGAGGAAGCTTTGGGATTCACTCGGATACTCTTCTTCACTCTCTTTTGCTTTGAATGGCCCTTTTGTGCTTATGGGAGGTTTCTCTAGAAATCCCTTTAAAAAATCTTTTCTATGTGTTCTCTCCCACTTCCTTAGCTTCTCCCCTAGCTCTTTCCTTGATTTTATAGCTTTGGAAGGCGTGGGAACAAAGATCTAGCCGTTAGAGACAAAAATAGAGCCGTTGGAGTTGAGAAAAAACTAGCCGTTATGCCTCCCAGCGTGTTCGAGTCGACTCGACTGAAGCAGGAGTCGACTCTGCTGGGAGTCGACTCGAGCATTGTAGCGCTGAAAATCAACTCTCTGTCTTTTTATCTGTTCTCAGTCGGAGTCGACTCGCAGAGTCTCGGAGTCGACTCGAGCACTGTTTCTTGAAACTTCAGAGTGCCAGAGTCGACTCTAAACTTCCAGGAGTCGACTCGAGGACTATTATTTTGAATCTTTCTTTGAATTTGCCCTCCAACTTGAATCCTTTAAACTTGAATCTTGGGCCAATGAAGTGTAGCTTTCTTCCAACTTTTCTTGAGAGCTTTTGAGACCTTCTTGTATTTTTTCAACTTGCTATGTTCCTTGCAAAACAAATTATTTTTCTTCTTGCAACACAAACATTAGTAATTATACTTCAAGGTTTTCTGATCATCAAAAGCAATCTTTAAATCAATCTTTGAGTCATCAGATTTGCTTCCTAGGAGCCATGAAGGACTGGCCGGGACCACATTGGGGTTTTAGGGTTTTTGGATTTTGGAAAGAAAGATGATGGAAAGGGAAATTTTGGAATGAATGAAACGTTTTGTGGAACAGGAGTCGACTCTTGACTAAGTGAATAATGTTTCGGGAGAAAGCTATTTCAGAACAGCGATGGTCGACTCATTTGTTTGATGAGTCGACTCAAGTAAGGCGGTGGTCAACTCCCGACTTGGGTGAGTCATCTCTTCTACTTGAGACAGAGTTGTTTCAGACCTTTATATGATGCAGACTCTCCTCCGCACTTCATGAGTCGACTCCTCATTACCATGAGTCATCTCCTCATTAGTCAAGACTCAAATTTTCAGCTTAAGATTCTCCGAATATGATTTAATCAATAAGAATAATCGGAATTAATCATGTAAGTATTCAACTAAACAAATGTTTGTACTATAGTTTTAATCAAATGGGTCACAAATACGCAATTCTCCTCTTGTCTCATTAAATCTCTCTTCATTTAGAGGTTTGGTGAAAATGTCAACAATTTATTTTTCAATGTTAACAAATTCAATTATGATATTCTCGTTTTGAACATGATTCCTTATGAAATGATGTCTTATTTCTATGTGTTTGGATCTTGAGTGCGGAATTGGATTCTTGGTTAAATTTATGGCACTTGTGTTATCACATCTTATGGGGATTTTGTTTAGTTTAATGCCATAATTCTCAAGTTGTTTGATCCATAAGATTTGAGCACAACAACTCCCAACTGCAATATATTCAACCTTAGTCGTTGACAATGCAACTGAATTTTGTTTCTTGCTAAACCAAGAAATTATATTAGCTCCAAAGAATTGACAGATTCCACTTGTACTTTTTCTGTCTAATCTACAGCCGGCAAAATCAGCATCCGAATAGCCAATTAAGTCAATTGTAGAGTCCTTAGAGTACCATAGGCCAAAATTTTGTGTGCCTAATAGATATCTCATGATTCTTTTAACAGCAATTAAATGTGATTATTTAGGATTTGATTGATATCTTGCACATAAGCAAATACTGAACATTACATCTGGCCTACTAGCTGTAACATAAAGTAAAGATCCTATCATGCTTCTATACAACTTTAAGTTAACAGATTTACCTAGCTCATCTTTGTCAATCTTACAGGATGGGGTCATAGGTGTACCTGTTGGCTTTGTATCCATGCCAAACTTCTTTAAGACTTTTCTTGTATACTTGCTTTGGCTAATGAAGATACCCTCTCTTGTTTGCTTAATTTGGAGTCCGAGAAAGAAGGTTAGCTCACCCATCATGCTCATCTCAGACTCACCCTGCATGAGCTTAGCAAAATCTTCACACAAAGCTTCATTAGTAGCACCAAAAATAATATCATCAACATATATTTGAGCAATCAAGATATCAGAATTTTTCTTTTTGATAAAGAGAGTTTTATCAATATTTTCTCTTGAGAAGTTGCTTTTTATCAAAAAGTTACTTAGTCTTTTATACCATGCTCTTGGTGCTTGTTTAAAATCATATAGTGCTTTGTTGAGTTTGGAGACATGATCTGGGAATGTATGGCTTTCAAATCCAAGTGGTTGTTCTACATATACTTCTTCAGCAATATAACCATTTAAAAAGGTACTTTTGACATTCATTTGAAAGAGCCTGAAGTTCATGTAGCAAGCAAATGATACAACAATCTTATGGCTTCTAATCTTGCTACAGGTGCAAAGGTCTCATCAAAATCTATTTCTTCTTCCTGATTATATCCTTTAGCAACCAACCTAGCTTTGTTTCTTGTTACTAAACCTTCTTCATTAAGTTTATTTCCAAAAACCCATTGAGTTCCAATTATAGAGTAATTTTCAGGTCTTTCAACTAAATCCCAAACATTATTTCTTCTGAATTGATTAAGTTCATCTTGCATTGCCATTATCTAATTACTGTCTTGTTCAGCTTCTCTAATATCGTTTGGTTCAGTTTATGAGACAAAGGCAATATGATTAATGATATCCCTAGCAGAAGATCTAACTTTAACACCTTGAGTAGGATCACCTATAATTAAATCTTTGGGGTGATGGGTTGCTTACCTCCATTCTTTTGGCAGGTCATGCTTACCTTGTTGAATTTATCTTGATCATTTTTCTGCTCTTCATTACCCTGACTTTTTATTTTCTAATGCAGAACCATCTCTCAGGGTCAAGTCTCCAATTCCTTTATCAAGCTCTTCTGCATCTTCATCAGCATCTACATCCTTTCTTGATGAGAGGTCATTAGTTTCATCAAAAATAACATGAATTGATTCTTCCACAACTAATGTTCTCTTATTAAATACTCTATATGCTTTGCTTGATGATGAGTATCCTAGAAAAATAGCTTCATCAGATTTGGCATCAAATTTTCCTAAGTTTTCTTTTCCATTGTTTAGAACATAGCATGTGCAGCCGAAAACATGAAAATATGCAACATTTGTTTTTCTGTTTTTCATGAGTTCATAAGGGGTTTTCTTTAAGATAGATCTAATGGTAACCCTATTAATGATGTGACAAGCTGTGTTAATAGCTTCAGCCCAGAAATATTTAGACAGATTACTATCACAAAGCATTGTTGTTGCCCAGTAGATACAAGCCAAGAGGGGGGGTGAATTGGGTCTTTCAAAACTTTTATGCTACTTCTAAAACTTTTTGATTAACTATGCTAAGTTGTATAGATGCACAGTGAAAGTTAAACTTAGCAAGGGTTTGATGTATAGACTTCGACTTGATTAAATATGCTTGCAACTAAAGGATGTGCGGATAAGAATTAAGCAAGCAATTTATCTAAGTAAGTAAGTGTGTTAGTTAGACAATAACTAGAGGCATTACAAACACACAGGACATATAGTGGTTCGGTGCACCCCAGCACCTACATCCACTCCCCAAGACCTCTTGGGAATTTCACTATAATCCTACCGATTACAGCCGGTTGTTTTACAAGCTCACAACTTGTTGTTTTACGAGGTCACAACGAACTCGGTCGGTTTTCCCAGGCTCACCGACTAGAACCACTACGATTGTTTTTCCGGGATCACAATCAAACCCTTACACGTTGGTTTTACCCTCGGCTCACCAACAAACCTAACACCGTTGGTTTTTCCTTTGGCTCACCAACAAACCTAACACCGTTGGTTTTCCCTTTGGCTCACCAACAAACCTTAACCCCTTGATTCAATCCCTTGATTGAATCAAGTTACAAGATATTGAAAACAAAGTATAAAGCAAAACAAAGCTTCTTAAGCAAGCAAATATAACAATATAAACAAATAGAGTAAAGAGAAGCCCTCAAACGAGTTTTGAAGATGGAGGAGCTCGGCTTCTTCTTTACTTGACCCTCTTCTGATTTGGCACGAGGTAGAGGATCACTGAGGCAGCACACGGATGGAGAGGAAGCTTTGGGATTCTCTTGGATGCTCTTCTTCTCTCTATTTCGCTTTGGATGGCCCTTTTGTGCTTATGGGAGATTTCCTTTATAATCTCTTTGAGATCTCTTTCCTAGATGATCTCTCCCACTTCCATGAGTTCTCTCCAAGCTCTCTTCTTGTTTTTATAACTTTAGATGTCGTGGAAACAGGAATATAGCCGTTAGAGACAAGAAAAAGAGCCGTTGGACACAGTCTGCACTTCCTGACAATGTTACCGTTGGGATCGGAGTCGACTCGCGCGATCAGGAGTCGACTCGCCTGTTGCAGGAGTCGACTCATGCTTTACTGGAGACGACTCGGCCACTGTTCCAAATTTGAATTAAAGTGCATGCCTTGACTGGGAGTCGACTCGACTTAACCCGGAGTCGACTCGCCAACATCTGGAGCTGACTTGGCATTTTCGGAGTCGGCTCATCCACTGAAGTCCGTGGATCCAATTTTGAATTTGATCCACTCGAGTCGACTCGACTGTCCTGGGAGTCGACTCGAATCTCAGAGCCCGAACTTCCGATCCTCTGTCTTTTGGCTCGTCCAGTCTTGGAGTCGACTCGAATTTCCTCGGAGTCGACTCGGCTCTCAGTTTCCGAAAGTTGGTCTTCTGCCTTTTGACGTGAAGCTGTCTTGGAGTCGACTCGAGCTGTCTGGGAGTCGACTCGAATCTCAGAGGCAGTAACTTGGTTTTCTGTCTGTCTTGGGGTCGCGGTGTCTTGGAGTCGACTCGTGCAATGCGGGAGTCGACTCGAATCTCAGAGTCCCAAAAATGCTCTTTGACTTTTTCCTTGTGTTCCGCTGAGAGTCGACTCTTGCTTTTTTTGGAGTCGACCTACCAACCATCGGAGTCGACTCGCGTTCCACTGGAGTCGACTCGAATCTCAGACCCGAAAACTGCTCTCTGACTTTTCTGCCTGTGACTCCTAGGAATTAACTTGCCAGCTATTGGAGTCGACTCGAGTTCTTCAGGAGTCGACTCGAAGACTATTCTTTTGGATTTTCTTTTGAATTTACTCCTCCAATTCGAATCTTTTGAACTTGAGACTTGGGCCAATAAATTGTAGCTTTCTTCCAACTTTTCTTGAGAGCTTTGGAGGCCTTCTTGTGTTCTTCCAACTTGCTATGTTCCTTGCAAAATAAATATCTTTCTCCTTGCAACACAAACATTAGTATTTATACTTCAAGGTTTTGTGATCATCAAAATCAATCTTTAAATCAATCTTTGGGTCATCAGTCTCCCCCTTTTTGATGATGACAAAACTTGGAGTATATGCAATATAAAATATATTGTGTTCTAGAAGTAATACATAGCTAAGTTGCATGAAGTAGAAAACATATATATATAAAAACATACTCCATGATAATGCTTTAGATTTAATCAGCTTAACACAATCAATCATATTTCAATTTAAGCTGATTTGTATTCAATTCAAAACATAAAGCATTATGAGCATATACTTAGATATTTCTCCCCCTTTTTGACAACATCAAAAAGATAGTGAAACATTAAGCACAAAGATCAGAGCAGAACATCGAGTGTGAATTCAAGAGATTTTCTAATTTGATACCACAGATAGTTTTCTAATCAAGTGTAGGTGGAATCTTCCTTAGGTTAATTCAAGAAGTACCACAAATGATATTCAAGGAAAAACATGAGTGGAAATCTAACCTCTCTTCACTAAGTATGAAAGCTTGTTCATTTAAGACCTTTTGCCCAATCTATTAAGTATTTTATCAACATGAGAGCAATTTAATTAATTTTCATCATGTGTAAAAGAGTATGATAATTAAGTCCAAAGTAAAAGATCAAAACTTACATACTTGGAAAAACATATCATCATGTTGGATCATTAATTCTTAATGACTTCAAGGTTCTTTTTTGATAATAAGAGCATTGGAGCACAAATACCAAAATATGAAATCATGCAATTTTTGATACATCTTTGAGCTCTTTTAAAGACTTTCTTTTATTCCTTTAGAAAATAAGCACAATTTGATACATAAAATAATGAATTGGCAAAAATTGAGGTTCTAAAAAGCAAGCCAATTAGGACTCATTAGTGAAGTTCAAAAATAGATTTTCTAAGACATACTCAAGAAAATTTAACACATTATTCTTCCCCTTTTTCATTAAATTAGAGCAATTTGGTTCAAGAGTGATGCATGAGATATACTAACCAAATAACACGCCTCAAGGTGTATCATAAAGATTTTCAGATTTAAATTTCAGATGATATATATTGGAGAGTATTAGGATCACTTTTCATTTAGTATTCTTTCTCTCTCCTTTAGCTATAGATTTATGCAATTAAGTCCAATAAGACCTCCCCTTCTGAAATTTTCTTTCTCCCCCTCAATTGATCATTCCATTTAAGAGTTTAGAATCCTAAGATAATGTTCAATAAGATTGTCAATCTCAAAAATATATTTCAGCTTATTTTTATAAGACTCAAGGTTTGAGATAAGACAACCTTTATAGAACTCATCTCAAGGTATAAATTTATAATTAAAGCAAGTATTGTAATATAAGGAGGTTCATCAAAATCAATCCATAAAAATCAAGGTATGCTTCAAATTAAGGTAATTTTTAGGATAAGATATCTAAATCTCCCCCTCAAAAGGTGCATTCCTCTTTAATCATTCTTTTCTTTTGTTGAATTTCAGATTTTAATGACAAGCGTGAATAAAACTGAAATTCTATGATATTGAGAATGTAGAGTGATCTAGAATTATTTAAAATTTATAGCAATCACCCTTTCTAATCCTTTAAGAACAAGTTATGCTTTCTCTTAATCTTAGAGAAAATGTATAGAAATATTAATCATAAAATGATTCATTTGAAGCTCAGTTTCTTTCAACCGCATTTACATTTTCTTTCTTTTAGAATTATTTGAGTGAGCTGAAATATTTCTAGCTTTAAGATCATTCACTCTATTGATAGAAGTGTTTAATAATGTAGGAGAGAAAAACATATAGATGATTATTGAAATATATATATTTATAGAACTCAATTTCTTAATCATAGTTTTTCAGCAATGTATTCATGAAGCACAATAAATCTTTTTAATATCAAAATAAAATCATATATTTAGAAATTTTTGTTTGCAATCAAGATCATCGAAAGATACATCATTTGAACCAATATTAGTATACTTTGAAGATAAGAAATGATATGTTTCGGATGCGTATCGGAGCAATCACCAAAGGCATCAAAATTAATTCTGTTTTTCAAAATCATACTTTGAGATATGTATCTTCCACATTATAGCTCATCTTAAATGATTACGATTGAAAATACATATTTCAAACATATAAGAGCATATTCAGAATCTTTGTATTAAATGTTGAGTTTTGGTACGAATTTGAACATTATATACTAAATTTAGGCAAGTTGAAGGATAGAACAAAATCAATTTATTTTCCCTAAATAGAGATATCCTTCTCTTCTCCTTTATTCAACTTTCAGGTTTTAATGATGATTGTTAACAACCAATCTGAAAATTTCTTTTCAATAATACCAAACAAAAATTTTATGTAATATTCCAAACATTCAATCAAATTGTCCAAGCATGGAGCATTACAAAATATTGAGAACCCATAAATCAAGACATCATACCATATGCAAAATATATCATGTGTTAAGTCATGCATTAAAATACTAAGAACAAGCATGTCAAGGATCAAAATCAATTCTTTTCAAATAAACTCCCCCTATTTAAATATTATCTTGCACTGATTTCATCCTTAAAGTGTGTTTTCAAGTGATTAAAAATTTGACTTGATTCTTTCTTGTATACTTTCATTTACTTTGTCTTTCTTTTAACTTTCTTAAGCTCTATACTCTATTTGCTCCCTATCCGGTGGAGTTGGGAAGGGGCACGAGGTACTACCACTAGCCTCCCTCTTGTGCCGTCCCTAATATGCCCTACACCGAATAGTTGGGTCAAATAGTGCCGGGTACTACCACTAGCCTCCCCATTGGCACCATCCCTATGATGAGCAATATAGAAAGGTTAAAATGTTTACTTCAAACTCTCCCTGTTTGAGTGTAATTAATTATAGATTTTATCCCTTCCAAATGTGCCGAATATATTATGCTTGTTTTGCTTTTCCTTAAGATTGAAGTACTTGCCTTTGCTCAGATTTTTCATCTCTTGAACAATGTCCATTTTCTTTTCTTTATCTCTCTCTCTTTTTGTTATTCTCAAGTAATCTACATGAAAGAGCAGAATAAAGAAATAATGAAATGTATCGTATAGAGGTATATCATGCAAACACTATTTTCATTATGCCCAAGAATTCGTAGCTTCTCACAAGTCATTCTAAATCAGAGTTTTAATCATATACTTGTGTATTTCATGGTTATGATACAGCCATAGAAATATTTTAGATTGAGCAAACCATGAAACAATTTCTAAAAGTATAAGTCAGTCAATACACATATAGACATGATATCAAAAATTAATAATTAAAGAATTTAATCATGCCATAATAGGATTTAAGTTATTGACTTTGCTCAATTAATTTGTGAGAAAGGTATCTAAAATTACCTATTCATTATATGTTCTTCAAGCCAAACTAGATTTCTTATGTGTGAACTTTTGGCTGAAGAAGATCCTCTCTCTTGTTTGCATGTGAATGTTTAGTGTATCCTACATGAAGATATCCTTTAAGTTGAAATTTCTCATTTTTCTTTCTTGAAGGAAGGTCATTAGTTTCTTTAAGATACAAAGCATTCATCCAACATATATATATATTTTTTAATTAGATGACTCAATATGAGATATGACAATAGTTGCATGTTGAGTCACTTTACTCAAGAGATTTCCTAAATATAAGCAAGCACATATCACTTGAACTAAAGAGATAGATTCATTAACCAAGATAGTTCAAGGACAAGCATGTGAGGCAATAGACAGATTTATCAAGGTCAAATCAATTTAGTTTAGATTCTATTTGCTTAAGATAATTATCAATAAGATGTGTTAACTAAGTTTTAATCAACTTATCTTAAACGTTTGTTTCTATCAAAATTCAGATTATGACGTATTTGTTATCAATAAAATATGATTAATTAAAGTTAGATTGAAGTCTTGCACAAGGTCACATAATGAGCATACAATCTGGTCTACTAGCTGTATGATAAAATAATTATTCTATCATGCTTCAATACAGCTTTAAACAATAGATCTACTTTGCTCATCCTTTACAATTTCTACAAGATGGGGTCATAGATATACCTTCTTCACGCCAATCTTCTATAAGAGTTTTCTTGTGGACTAACGTTGGTCAATGAAGATCCCCTTTCCTATTTGTCTTAATTTGGAGTTTGAGAGAAGATGTTAATTCATTCATCATATTTCAAACTCACCTTGCAATATAACTATTCATATAAATTTTCATTGGTAGAACAAAAATGATGCCATCAATGTGTGCTATGAGCAAGCAAGATATCATAGATTCTTCTTTTTGATGCATAGATTTATCACTATTACTTTCTATCAACAAGGTTACCTAAGCTTTTATATATCAAGCTTTTGATGCTTGTTTTAAATCACATATTGCTTTATCATATATGTAATGTGTAATTTTTAAATATGGTGGTTATTTAACATAGATCTACTTTTTAATGAAATAACCACATAGGAGTAAATTCTACACATTCATTTGACAGAATATAAAGCTCATGAGTCAAGCAAATGATAGTGGTGATCTTTACTTTTAATCATGAAAGAATCAAGATCTATTTCATCTTTTCTTGATTCAGTCTTTTAGTAGTTATCAATTTTTCTTCATTAAGTGCATTTCTGAAAAACTCAATTTTGTTATAATTATTAACAAGTTTTCAGATTGTTATATGTAAAAGATTAACCATATATAATTTGATCTTAGTATCTTGACAATAAATCATTAGTCTCATAGAGAATAAGACGACTTGATATTTTTGCAACTAAAATCTTTTCATTGAATATTCTATATGCATTGCTTGATGAATGATATCCAAGGATAGACATATCTCTATCAGATTTGGCATTATTTTTCATAAGAACATATCAAGCATAACATGTACGACTGAAAAATATGAAAGATATGCAATGGTTCATTTTCCATTTTTCAGAAGATCAAGAGGAGTTTTCATCAAAAATAGATCTAATAGAAATCATATGTATGACAAGCAGTGATGATAGCTTTTTTAAAAAATCATTTAAGTAGATGACTATCATACACAATTGTCTTTTTCATTTCTTCAAGAATTCTATTAATCCTATTTTACTTAAGGTGTCCTTGGTGCTGAAAATATTATTTTTTCTGTGCACAACTTAACACAAAATTGGTTTTCAATCACTATGCCATGATTTCATAGTTTGCAAACCTTTATCATTTGATCGCTTCTTGTGAGTTTGTGCCAATGCAGAAAATATTTTAATTTGAGTGCCAAGAACAAGGCTAATGTAAGCTTTTAAAAAAATTAGTGTTGGAAACAACATCTCTAGATTTAGAAATTATTTTTGTTTGTTTCCTTAGTTAGCATGCATAGTAAAACTTTGACCTTTAAGAGGATAATCTAAGTAAGCCTATGGCAAGGTCTTTTGAGATTAAGTACATACTAGCATGAGCTGATTTCATATGCCAAATATGGTTTCTTTAATCTTGGTATTCATAGTGCATATATTCAAAAGCATACCAAGTACACATTATCATATCTATGATCAATAAACAATAATGCCATAGATAAAAACTCTCAATCAAGCATATAGAGAATTCATAGAGTTATTCTTAATAAGTTGATTAATCATTTAGCACCTTATCCACTAGTGAGTAAAATGAAATGATTTGATTATATTTCCAAAAGTATTTTCTATATCACAAAATTGATCACTACTAGCAAATCATATCAAATACTAAAGCACAAATAATGATGAGATGCAAGAATTACTGATTTCATTATTATTTTTTTGTTAATAACTTTTTAAGTTTCTTTATGTTCCATGGGTACCTTGGTACACCTATGTGTACATCCTCATTTTCTCATTTTGGGTACCCAAGCTTGCTTGAGTCCTTGAGAATTAGGACATATGGTTCCTTTTGGAACCCATATCTGTTTAATAGTAATAACTTTACCATTTGATTTAATTATACTAGAACGATAGGTAAAGTTGTTATTCCCATCCTTTTCATTTTTGAAATAAGTTATCTTATTTAATGGTTTGCTTGGTAAATTGATAACCTTTTTCTCTAGAGATTTATGGCTAAGTGAAGGAGTCAAGCTAAATTTTGATTTATCAAATCAGCAAGTTGGCTTTCAAACATCATTTTTAATCTTTCTGAGCTTACGGTGAATTTGTTAATGCAAGATTTTAATTGATTAATTTCTTCGCTTAAGTTTTGATTTTCTTTAATTAAGCTATGATTTTTCTGAATCAATTCTTCTGAAAATGACCTTAAGCATTCATTTTCAGAATTTAGTTTCTCTTGTATTTCATCATTAGAATTTCTTTCTTTTGAAATTTTCAGATTTAGTTTCTTAAGATTTTTATTCTTTACAGCTAATTTTCTACATTCACCATACAAATCATGAAAAGCATTTAATAATTCATCATAAGAAAATTCTTCTTGAAAATTATTTGATGTAAAAGTAGATTCAGTTTTTACCTTGTCTTCTTGTGCCATAAAGCACAAGTCAGTTACCTCTTGTAGTTTCTTGGAGCTAATATCATCATTGTCGCTCCTAACTTTTATTTTCTGGCTTGACTCTTTCTTGGTCAAGGCTTTCTTCCTTTTTATCTCTTTCTTCCTTTCTTCTTGCTTCCTTTTCTTCTTTGTCTTTAGGAAGCTGATTTGCCTCGGAGTCGACTCGGACCTTATTGGAGTCGACTCGGTGAACTTGAGAGTCGACTCTGAGATACTTGGAGTCGACTCGACTGAGGGAGATTCAACACCCTTTTCTGCAGTCTCATTGTTAGTATATATTTGAAGCACATGTGAGCTAGTCTGAGATTTATCATAAATATTTTCTAAAGTATCCCAGATCTCCTTAGCAGATAAGCATGCAGAAATTTCATTAAACTTCGTTTCTTGAATAGCACAATATAACATGTTCATAGCATTAGCGTTCAATTGTGCTAAGTCCTTTTCATTAATAGTTTGTGAGAGTGTGTGAAGGTCATTTGTTATGATTTTCCATAAATAATAGTTTTGTGATTGAATAAAAATGCGCATGCGTATTTTCCAATGTGTATAGTTTATGCCATTAAATAGTGGAGGTGTATCAATTGATTGTCCTTCTCCTAGAAAACTATCTATTTGACTTGTCATGATCTTTGGCTCTTGATCGTGAGATCAATAATTAAACTTAGAGCACCTGCTCTGATACCACTTGTTGCCCAGTAGATACAAGCCAAGAGGGGGGGTGAATTGGGTCTTTCAAAACTTTTATGCTACTTCTAAAACTTTTTGATTAACTATGCTAAGTTGTATAGATGCACAGTGAAAGTTAAACTTAGCAAGGGTTTGATGTATAGACTTCGACTTGATTAAATATGCTTGCAACTAAAGGATGTGCGGATAAGAATTAAGCAAGCAATTTATCTAAGTAAGTAAGTGTGTTAGTTAGACAATAACTAGAGGCATTACAAACACACAGGACATATAGTGGTTCGGTGCACCCCAGCACCTACATCCACTCCCCAAGACCTCTTAGGAATTTCACTATAATCCTACCGATTACAGCCGGTTGTTTTACAAGCTCACAACCCAACTTGTTGTTTTACGAGGTCACAACGAACTCGGTCGGTTTTCCCAGGCTCACCGACTAGAACCACTCCGATTGTTTTTCCGGGATCACAATCAAACCCTTACACGTTGGTTTTACCCTCGGCTCACCAACAAACCTAACACTGTTGGTTTTCCCTTTGGCTCACCAACAAACCTAACACCGTTGGTTTTTCCTTTGGCTCACCAACAAACCTTAACCCCTTGATTCAATCCCTTGATTGAATCAAGTTACAAGATATTGAAAACAAAGTATAAAGCAAAACAAAGCTTCTTAAGCAAGCAAATATAACAATATAAACAAATAGAGTAAAGAGAAGCCCTCAAACGAGTTTTGAAGATGGAGGAGCTCGGCTTCTTCTTTACTTGACCCTCTTCTGATTTGGCACGAGGTAGAGGATCACTGAGGCAGTACACGGATGGAGAAGAAGCTTTGGGATTCTCTTGGATGCTCTTCTTCTCTCTATTTCGCTTTGGATGGCCCTTTTGTGCTTATGGGAGATTTTCTTTGTAATCTCTTTGAGATCTCTTTCCTAGATGATCTCTCCCACTTTCATGAGTTCTCTCCAAGCTCTCTTCTTGTTTTTATAACTTTAGATGTCGTGAAAACAGGAATATAGCCGTTAGAGACAAGAAAAAGAGCCGTTGGACACAGTCTGCACTTCCTGACAATGTTACCGTTGGGATCGGAGTCGACTCGCGCGATCAGGAGTCGACTCGCCTGTTGCAGGAGTCGACTCGTGCTTTACTGGAGACGACTTGGCCACTGTTCCAAATTTGAATTAAAGTGCATGCCTTGACTGGGAGTCGACTCGACTTAACCCGGAGTCGACTCGCCAACATCTGGAGCTGACTTGGCATTTTCGGAGTCGGCTCATCCACTGAAGTCCGTGGATCCAATTTTGAATTTGATCCACTCGAGTCGACTCGACTGTCCTGGGAGTCGACTCGAATCTCAGAGCCCGAACTCTCGATCCTCTGTCTTTTGGCTCGTCCAGTCTTGGAGTCGACTCGAATTTCCTCGGAGTCGACTCGGCTCTCAGTTTCCGAAAGTTGGTCTTCTGCCTTTTGACGTGAAGCTGTCTTGGAGTCGACTCGAGCTGTCTGGGAGTCGACTCGAATCTCAGAGGCAGTAACTTGGTTTTCTGTCTGTCTTGGGGTCGCGGTGTCTTGGAGTCGACTCGTGCAATGCGGGAGTCGACTCGAATCTCAGAGTCCCAAAAATGCTCTCTAACTTTTTCCTTGTGTTCCGCTGAGAGTCGACTCTTGCTTTCTTTGGAGTCGACCTACCAACCATCGGAGTCGACTCGCGTTCCACTGGAGTCGACTCGAATCTCAGACCCGAAAACTGCTCTCTGACTTTTCTGCCTGTGACTCCTAGGAATTAACTTGCCAGCTATTGGAGTCGACTCGAGTTCTTCAGGAGTCGACTCGAAGACTATTCTTTTGGATTTTCTTTTGAATTTGCTCCTCCAATTCGAATCTTTTGAACTTGAGACTTGGGCCAATAAATTGTAGCTTTCTTCCAACTTTTCTTGAGAGCTTTGGAGGCCTTCTTGTGTTCTTCCAACTTGCTATGTTCCTTGCAAAATAAATATCTTTCTCCTTGCAACACAAACATTAGTATTTATACTTCAAGGTTTTGTGATCATCAAAATCAATCTTTAAATCAATCTTTGGGTCATCAATTGTCCTTGCCATTTCTCCAAGGGTTCTGTTTTTCCTTTCTACAGCCTCGTTTTGTTGTGGTGTTCTTGGTGCAGAAAAGTTATGTTCAATACCATTTTCTGTGCAGAACTTTTCAAAATCTTGGTTTTCAAATTTTGTGCCATGATCACTTCTGATTTTTATAGTTTGTAAATATTTTTCATTTGAGATTCTTTTGTACAATTTTGCAAATGCAAAAAATGCTTCATTTTTATGTGCCAAGAATAAAACCCATGTAAATCTTGAGAAATCATCCACAATCATAAAACCATAATGTTTGCGTCCTAGGCTTGCAGTTCTAGTGGGTCCAAATAAATCCATGTGGAGAATTTCCAAAGGCCTAGTAGTGGAAACAATATTTTTAGATTTAAAAGAGGTTCTAGTTTGTTTCCCTAACTGACATGTATTGCACACTTTGTTCTTTTCAAATTTTAATTTAGGTAAACCATTAATAAGAACTTTTTGAATGATCTTTGAGACTAAGTCCATACTAGCATGAGCAAATATTCGATGCCATTACCAGCTAGCTTCCTTGGTTTTCATAGCTACTAGACATGTCATATTTTTTATGAAAATTTGATCTAGTTCTACCATGTACACATTCCCATGCCTATGTCCAGTAAGAATAATGCTACTGTTATGGGGTTCAGAGATTAAGCACATAGAGGATTCAAAGGTTAATTTATAGCCTTTATCACAGAATTGACTAATGCTTAGCAAATTATGTTTTAGTCCATCAACTAATAAAACATTTGCAATGTAAGAGGATGGAGTGATTCGAATGTTACCTGTACTAATTATTTTACCTTTGCCATTATTACCAAAAGTAACCATTCCCCCATTTTTCTTTTTAAGGGTGATGATCTGAGCTTCATCCCCTGTCATGTGTCTAGAACACCTGTTGTCCAAGTACCATCTTCTGTTGGATCCTTAGGTAGCTAGACACACCTGCAAAACACCAATCAAATTTTCATCCTAGGTACCCAAGCTCTTTTGGATCCTTGCTGGTTAGCAATAATGCTTCCTCTTGGAACCCAGATTTTCTTAAAAGATATGTTGCTAACAAGATTGCAGGTTTTTAGATTACAAGGTGTATATTGCAGTGTGCTTTTGTTGAGTCTAAACGGAATGGTTTCAGCATACACAGATGATAGATTTTCAGGGATGCTTTTAACATATTACTGTTTCTACTCATTAGATTTGTAGTGAACTATTTCAGGATAAATAGAGGAGGATTTAACAAACATGTTTTTGTGTGATTTTTGTTTGTTCCAAGGGTGATATCCCAAACCAGCCTTATCAAACACAACTCTTTGATTATCTAAAATTAAGTTCAGTTTTTCAGAGCTGAGGGTAAATCTTTGAACAAAAGGTTTTAATTTGTTAATTTCTTTGATTAACTTTTCATTAATTTCTGAAAGCTGCTCATTATTTTTCTGAATTTTAACATTGCTTTCAGTAAGAAGTTGATTTTTCTATTTTAATTCTTTATTTCTTAGAACAAGTTTTTTTGTATTCTAAGAGAAGATCAGAAAAGGCATCATGAAGTTCTTCAAATGAAAAGTTAATTTGAGTTTCAGCACATACCTCATCTTCATGTGCCATAAAGCATTGAAGTGCAGTTTCTTGTTGTTGCTCTTCTTCTTCAGAGCTCGTTTCGTCACTGTCACTCCAAGTGGCCATCATGGCCTTCTTTTTGTACTTTTTAGGAGCCTTTGTGAGTAGTGAACATTCAGTTCTGAAGTGATCCGGTTTCTTCTTACATTCATAATAGGTCACTTGCTGCTCCTATTCTTTTTCTCTACTTTGCTTCCCTCGAGTCACTGGCATTTTTTTGAATCCAGAATTCTTCTCTCTAAAGAACTTTCTAAATCCCTTGTGATCAAGGCCATTTTCTCACTATCTTCAGAATCAGAACTGTCACTCTCATTTTCAGCTTGAATTGACTTTAGAGCAATGGTTCTGTGCTTCTTGGATTCATCCTCTTCTAGGCCCTGTTTCATGGAGAGTTCATGAGTCATCAATGAGCCCAAGAGTTCTTCCAGTGGGAGTGTGTTGAGGTACTTGGCTTCTTGAATGGCAGGGACTTTTGCTTCCCAAGTTCATGGAAGTGACCTGAAAACTTTTCGGACAAGATCACTGTTAGTGTAAGATCTGCCAAGAATTTTCAGACTGTTAATAATATCAGCGAATCTAGTAAACATTTCAGATATAGACTCACTGGGTCCTAACATATTTGTGCACTAACATGTTAACCTTAGATTCTTTACCCTGGTTAGTGCTTTCGTGTGTAACTTCCAGCCTATCCCAGATTTCATTTGCAGACATGCAGATGGAAATGCAATTAAATTCACTAGAATCTAATAAACAGTATAAAACATTCATGGCCTTTGCACTCAGCTGAGCCATTTTCTTGTCATGATCATCCCATTCCCCTTCAGGTTTAGGTAGTGGGATGCTATCAATGATCATCGTGGGTGTGTGCGGCCCATTGATTATGATGTTCCATGAATCACAGTTAAGTGCTTGGACGAATATGCGCATGCGTGCTTTCCAATATGTGTAATTGGTGCCATTAAAGAGTGGTGGTCTATTTGTGGATTGTCCTTCTGTCACGGCTCCGCGAATCGGAGCTGGACCGGACGCGGATCAAGGTATAAACCAGATCAGGTCGCTGGACGGGTTCGAGGTCTGACCGTGCTCTTTGGAGATTTGGGCAATTTGGAGACCAAATCTGGGCCCTAGGACCACCTAGGGAAATGTTGCAAGATCTAGGAGGAATACCCAAGAGCATGGGGCCGTAGGCATGTGCTCCAAGGCGTGTATTGTCGAGAATACATGTTGGTTCATCATCAAGAGGAAAGCAGCTGCAACGAGACTGATTCAACGTTGTAGGCTTATCTCGAAGCATGTACTGAATCCGGGAAATTGGGATGCATGAAAATGCATGCCACTAATGGAGGAACGTGGCATAAGTCTCGAGAAGGCAAGGGACACATTTTAACACGTTTTCATAACTGAAAGATGTACGGTTAGAAAACGTGGCTGTAACGTTATTTCCACGCGTTCTCACTTTGAGAGGCATTTGGGGGAATTCTACAGAAGTCCGTTTAAAGTCGAAAAGGTACCAGCTAGAAGGATTTTTCGTCTCGAATCTAACGAATCCAATTTCGTGGTAATCCGAGTTTGTTTGAGGCACGAACATGGCTGGTTCATTTGACTACGCAGAATCCTACAGGAATGGGGGGTTTTCCTCTCTTATCTAAGATTGATCCTTATCTTGTAAAAAGGAAGTGTAGTTCATGAGGGACTTGTAATTTGAGGTTGCTCTTCTATAAGAGGACCCTCAAAGGGGAGGGGCTGGTATCAGGTAGAGCTGGAGAGACTAGGAGAGCTTATTGTAATCAGTTGAGTGGTTATTCAATAAAGTTCTCTTTCCCTGTATTTCTCCTTCTCCTTCGTGGTATTTTCTGGTGCCGTGCTTCGCTGCATTATTGTTGTTAGGCGTGACCTAAGTCATAGAGACTAGGTTCCCATGCCAGGAAGGCTGATCGATTCTCTTCGGTAGATCGAGCCGCACGTTGTTGGGATCCGCTCTGAGATCCCTTCGTACGTGACACTTGGTATCAGAGCCATACAAGAAATGAAGGAGACGACCTCTACAGCAGCTTCCATGGTGGGAACTGGGGATGCATCATCCTCGACCGTGGATCCCAATCCAGCCTCAGGAGGAGGTACGGCGATGGGTGGAACACATCCAGTTGATGATTCCTTGCATGGGTTACGCATTACATCTCCGGTTATCTCCGCCGACAATCGATTTCGAAGGTGTGAGGCCCAAATAGCTAAGGTTGAAGGGCAAATGGAGGACCTTGAGGGTAGGTATGCAACCCTCTAAGGTGAGATCGCCGCTCAGCTAAACCAGATTTTCTTCGATATGGAGAGGCGCTATAAGGAAGTGCTGCATCATAATGGAGAGTTGGAGACCATGGTGAAGGCTCTCCAAAACCAGGTGGTTGACCTTTTAAAGGAAGGTACCACCACGGGCGTGTCCTCTTCTCCATTGACAATGGAGGTCGCAAGAGAGGCTACGCACCCCCTGCACAAGCTTGATGTTCCCAAGCCACAGGAGTTCTGTGGACGGCGGTCTGCGAAGGAGGTGGATAACTTTCTTTTCGCTGTAGAACAATACCTGCAGGTTACCGACGTAGGGGAGGAAGCCATGAAGGTGGGCACGGCGGCCATGTTCTTGAAGGACGTGGCGATGCTTTGCTGGCGATGTTGGACTGACGATGTGAAGCGAGGGGCTGTTCCAATCACCACTTGGGTACAGTTCCAAACTGAACTTCGGAAGCAATTCTTTCCTGCATTCGCTAAGGATGATGCTCGAGCACGACTACGGTGACTCACGCAAAAGGGCGATGTGCGTGAGTATGTGCGAGAGTTCAGCAAATTGTTGTTGGAGGTACCAGACCTCAGCAACGAGGACTCTCTCTTCACCTTCCTTGACGGGCTCAAACCGTGGGCTAAGATGGAATTGCAGCGAAGAGGAGTCCAGAGTTTGAACAAGGCAATAGCTCAAGCGGAGGCTCTTATCGAGTTCAAGACTCAACCCATAGCTCCCAAAGCCCAAGCATTGAAATAGGGCAAAGGTGGGGGAGCGAAATCAGGTTACAAGGGAGGTGCAAAAGGCTCGAATCTGGGCTCCCCGAGTGGAGGGGCTTCCCAAGCGAAGGGCAAAGGGGTGGTGCAAGGTACCAGCACTATTTCATGCTATATTTGCAATGGACCGCACAAGATGAAGGACTGTCCATTGAGGGGCAAGATAGCAACTATGGCGGTGGAGGAGAAGCAAGGGACCAACCAAAGGATGGGCTCACTCAGTCTCAACACCCTGAAGGCCAAGGGGCCACGAGGCCTACTCTATGCACCTATCAGCATTGGTGGTCACACCTTCTAGGCACTCATTGATACGGGTGCCACTGACTTCTTCATGAACTTAGCTCCGACGAAGAGACTCAATCTGAAGATTGAACATGACGAACACACGTTCAAGGTGGTCGACTCTGCAGAGGTAGCTACAAGCGGAACATCGAAGGATGTTGAGATCCAATTGGGCACATGGACCAGACAGGTGACAACAGTGGTCGCCCCGATCGACGACTACGAGGTGGTCATCGGTATGTCTTTGCTTACCCAACTACAAGCCATGGTAAAGCCGGATTCAGATGTGGTAGTAGTCTTGAATTCGAGTGCAGCGTGCATAGTTTCAGGGAAGCGAATTAAAAGGACTCGGCAGCGAGTCCTATTGGCGATGCAACTTGCTAAGGGGCTGAGAAAGGGACTTCCAACATATATTGCATTCCTTCAGGATGAAGGCCTACTAGAGGGAGAGGAGATTCCAGCACCCATCAAGGGGGTTCTCACTGAATTCGAGGACGTGATGCCCCCCCAAATTATCCAAGCAATTGCTGCCAAAAAGAGAAATCGATCATCAGATTGATTTGGTGCATGGAGCATGTCCACCAGCTCAAGCACCATATAGAATGGCCCCACCTGAACTCTAGGAGCTGAGGAGGCAGTTAACGGAGTTGGTGGACAGCGGGTTCATTCGACCTTCGAAGAGTCCGTATGGCCCTCAACAAGTTCACGGTGAAGAACAAGTACCCCATTCCACGGATTGATGATTTGTTCGATCAACTTAGTAAGGCACGATGGATTTCCAAGTTGGATCTTCGCAGCGGGTACTATCAGGTCCGTGTGGCAGAGGAGGACATTGAGAAGACTACAAGTGTGACAAGGTACGGGAGCTTTGAGTACCTTGTCATGCCTTTTGGCCTCACCAATACGCTAGCAACTTTCTGTGCTTTAATGCAGCGTGTACTCCATGACTTCATCGATAAATTCGTGGTAGTATACTTGGATGATATTGTTGTGTACAGCCGAACGTTAGATGAGCATGTGGCGCACCTGAGGCAAGTCTTCTCCACCTTACGGCAGCACCAGCTCTTTGTGAAAAGGGAGAAGTGTGTGTTTGTGCAGCGGAGGGTGCCGTTCCTCGGGCACATCATTGGGGATGGAAGGCTCATGATGGATCCCTCGAAAATTTCAGCCATAGCCGAGTGGGAGGTACCTACACAAGTTACACACTTACGCACTTTTCTTGGCTTGGCAAATTACTATAGGAGGTTTATCACTGGATATTTGAAGTTATGTGCCCCACCGACGGATTTGTTAAAGAAGGATCGACCATGGCGGTGGTCAAACCAATGTCAGGAAGCGTTTGATCATCTCAAGCAGGCGGTCACGGTGGAACCGGTCCTCATGCTACCAAAATTTTCCATTTTTTTTGAAGTCCACACTGACGCATCAGATTTTGCCATTGGAGGGGTGCTCATGCAGGAAGGGCACCCAGTGGCCTACGAGAGTCGGAAGTTGAACGACACCGAGCGTAGGTATACGGTTCATGAAAAGGAGATGACAGCGATTGTGCACTACCTTTGAACCTGGCGCCATTACCTCGTCGGATCTAAGTTTCTGGTGCGCACGGATAACGTGGCCACAAGCTACTTCCAGACCCAGCCAAAGCTCACCCCTAAGCAGTCGAGATGGCAGCAATTTCTTGCTGAATTCGATTTCGACATCAAGTACAAGCCAGGCCGAACTAATTCAGTCCCTGATGCCTTGAGTAGGAAGGTACAGTTGGCTACGGTTTCTTCCTTTTTCGGACCAGCAAGTAACCTAATAGAGAGGTTCGAGGCCGAGATGGAGAAGGATCCGTGGGCCACTTCCATGGGTAAACTCATCATGGACAGCAAGGCGCGCCGTTTCTGGACCGAAGGAGGGCATATTTTGACACGAGGGCGACGTGTCTATGTGCCTTCAAGCGGAGGGCTAAGGCGCGAGGTGCTTCGAGAACACCATGATTCTATGTGGGCGGGACATCAGGGGGTGCATTGGACCCAAGCTCTCATAGAACATAACTATTATTGGCCGAAGATGCAGGATGACATCGAGGAGTATGTTCGCATTTGTTTGCTATGCCAACAAGACAAGGTTGAACATCGAGGACCTGCGGGGTTGTTGGAACCATTGCATACACCAGAGCATCCGTGGGAGAGTGTCTCCATGGACTTCATCATCGGGCTACCTCCAATGGATGAGAACAGTTCTATCATGGTAGTGGTGGATCGTTTTTCGAAGTACGGAGTCTTCATTCCAGCACTTACTACTTGCCATGCGGAGGACATGGCACAGTTATTCTTCACATATGTGGTAAAATATTGGGGGATACCGTAGAGTATCGTTTCTGATCGCGATGCTCGCTTCACGGGGAGGTTTTGGACGGAGTTATTTCGGATACTCGAAACGGAGCTGAAGATGTCCACAGCCTTCCACCCTTAGATAGACGGCCAAACAGAGCGAACCAATGCATTATTGGAGATGTATTTGAGGCACTATGTGAGTGCCAACCAGCGGGATTGGGTGCGACTCTTGGACCAAGCCCAATTCAGCTACAACTTATAGCGATCGGAGTCGACAGGTAAATCACCGTTTGAGGTGATTATAGGTTTGCAACCAGACACTCCGGGAAGTTTCGCAGCGGACTACATGGGACGTAGTCTGACCGCCTACAGGTTCGTGAGGGATCTGAGGAGGATATAGATTTGGTTCCAGTCTCCTTGTTGAAGGCGACCAAATGGATGAAGAAGCGGGCTGACATAAAACGGCGGGCAGCTGAGTTTCAGGTTGGTAATCGGGTATTGGTGAAGCTTTACCATCACATGAAATTGAAGGCGGGCTACCACAAAGCACTCGTGAGAAGGTATGAAGGTTCCTTCATTATCACACATCGAATTGGAGAGACAGCGTACCGATTATCGTTGCCTTCCAAGCTGAAAGTGCACTCGGTGTTCCACGTGTCCCTATTGAAACCGTTCAAAGAGGACACAACCGACCCTTCTCGGGCTCAAAGCGGGAGCTCCAGTGGCCGTACGAGTTCATTGCACCAAGAAGGTTTCTGAAATCAAGGTGGACAGGAAAAAGGGTAACCGTGTGCAATACTTAGTCCGATGGAAATGACTATCAGATTTAAAAGCAAGCTGGAAATATGGTGACGAATTATGGCAGTTTGAGGACATCATCAACGAATACCGCCTAGCCTCATCAGGGGCAACTTCGGATTAGGTGGGGGAGGGTGTCATGGCTCCTCGAATCGGGGCTGGACTAGACACGGATCAAGGTATGAACCAGATCAGGTCGCTGGACAGGTTCGAGGTCTAACCGTGCACTCTGGAGATTTGGGCAACTTGGAGATCAAATCTGGGCCCTAGGATCACCTAGGAAAATGTGTGTAAGATCTAGGAGGAATACCCAAGAGTATGGAGCTGTGGGCACGTGCTCCAAGGCGTGTATTGTTGAGAATACATGCTGGTTCATCATCAAGAGGAAAGCAGCTGCAACGAGACTGATTCAGCGTTGTGGGCTTATCTCGAAGCATGGACTGAATCCAAGAAAATGGAAATGTGTGCCACTGATGGAGGAACATGGCATAAGTCTCCAGAAGGCAAGGGACATGTTTTAACATGTTTTCATAACTGAAAGATGCATGGTTAGAAAATGTGGTTGCAACGCTGTTTCTACGCGTTCTCACATTGAGGGGCATTTAGGGGAACTCTATAGAAGTCTGTTCAAAGCTGGAAATATACCAGCTAGAAGTATTTTTCGTCTCGAATCCAATTTCGTGGTAATCCGAGTTCGTTTGGGGCACGAACATGGCCGGTTCATCTGACTGCGCAGAATCCTGCGGGAATGGGGGGTTTTCCCATCTTATCTAAGATTGATCCTTATCTTGTAAAAAGGAAGTGGAGTTCATGAGGGATTTGTAATTCGAGGTTGCTCCTCTATAAGAGGATCCTCAAAGGGGAGGGGCTGGTATCAGGTAGATCTGGAGAGACCAGGAGAGCTTATTGTAATCAGTTGAGTGGTTATTCAATGAAGTTCTCTTCCCCTGTATTTCTCCTTCTCCTTCGTGGTATTTTCTGGTGTCGTGCTTCGCTGCATTATTGTTGTTAGGCGTGACCTAAGTCATAGAGACTAGGTTCCTATGCTAGAAAGGCTGATCAATTCTCTTCGGTAGACCGAGCCGCATGTTGTTGGGATCCGCTCTGAGATCCCTTCGTACGTGACACTTGGTATCAGAGCCATACCAGAAATGAAGGAGATGACCTCTACGGCAGCTTCCATAGTGGGAACTAGGGATGCATTATCCTCGATCGTGGATCCCAATCCAGCCTTAGGAGGAGGTACGGCGATGGGTGGAACACATCCAGTTGATGATTTCCTGCATGGGTTACACATTGCATCTTCGGTTATCTCCGCCGACAATCGATTACCGAGGTGTGAGGCCCAAATAGCTAGGGTTGAAGGGCGGATGGAGGACCTTGAGGGTAGGGATGCAACCCTCCGAGGTGAGATCGCCGCTTAGCTGAACCATATTTTCTTCGATATGGAGCGGCGCTATAAGGAAGTGATGCGTCATAACGGGGAGTTGGAGACCATGGTGAAGGCTCTCCAAAATCAGGTGGTTTACCTTTTAAAGGAAGGTACCACCACGGGCGTGTCCTCTTCTCCATTGACAATGAAGGTCGCAAGAGAGGCTACGCACCCTCTGCACAAGCTTGATGTGCCCAAGCCACAAGAGTTCTGCGGACGGCGGTCCACGAAGGAGGTGGATAACGTCCTTTTCGCTGTGGAACAATACCTGCAGGTTACCGGCGTAAGGGAGGAAGCCATGATGATGAGCACGGCGGCCTTGTTCTTGAAGGACGTGGCGATGCTTTGGTGGCGACGTTGGGCTGACGATGTGAATCGAGGGGCTGTTCCAATCACCACTTGGTTACAGTTCCAAACTGGTCTTCGGAAGCAATTCTTCCCCGCGTTCGCTAAGGATGATGCTCGAGCACGACTGCGGCGACTCACGCAAAAGGGCGATGTGCGTGAGTATGTGCGAGAGTTCAGCAAATTGTTGTTAGAGGTACTAGACCTCAGCAACGAGGACTCTCTCTTCACCTTCCTTGACGGGCTCAAACCGTGGGCTAAGATGGAATTGCAGCGAAGAGGAGTCCAGAGTTTGAACAAGGTGGTAGCTCAAGCGGAGGCTCTCATCGAGTTCAAGACTCAACCCACAGCTCCCAAAGCCCAAGCATCGAAATAGGGCAAAGGTGGGGGAGTGAAATCAGGTTACAAGGGAGGTGTAAAAGGCTCGAATCCGGGCTCCTCAAGTGGAGGGGCTTCCCAAGCGAAGGGAAAAGGGGTGGTGCAAGGTACCAGCACTATCTCATGCTATATTTGCAATGGACCGCACAAGGGGAAGGACTGTCCATTGAGGGGCAAGATAGCATCTATGGCGGTGGAGGAGAAGCAAGAGACCGACCAAAGGATGGGCTTACTCAGTCTCAACGCCCTAAAGGCCAAGGGGCCACGAGGCCTACTCTATGCACCTATCAGCATTGGTGGTCACACCTTCCAGGCACTCATTGATACGGGTGCCACTGACTTCTTCGTAAACTTAGCTACGACAAAGAGACTCAATCTGAAGATTGAACATGATGAACACACGTTCGAAGCGGTCAACTCCGTAGAGGTAGCTACAAGCGGAACGTCGAAGGATGTTGAGATCCAATTGGGCACATGGACCGGACGGGTGACATTGGTGGTCGCCCCGATCGACGACTACGAGGTGGTCATCGGTATGTCTTTTGCTTGCCCAGCTACAAGCCATGGTAAAGCCGGATTCAGATGTGGTAGTAGTCTTGAATTCGAGTAGAGCGTGCATAGTTCCAAGAAAGCGAATTAAAGGGACTCCGCAGTGAGTCCTATTGGCGATGCAACTTGCTAAGGGGCTGAGAAGGGGACTTCCAACATATATTGCGTCCCTTCAGAAGGAAGGCCTACTGGAAGGAGAGGAGATTCCAGCACCCATCAAGGGTGTTCTCACTGAATTCGAGGATGTGATGCCCCCCAAATTACCCAAGCAATTGCTACCAAAAAGAGAAATCGATCATCGGATTGATTTGGTGCATGGAGCATGTCCACCAGCTCAAGCACCAAATAGAATGGCCCCACCTGAACTCCAGGATCTGAGGAGGCAGCTAAGGGAGATGGTGGATAGCGGGTTCATTCGACCTTCGAAGAGTCCGTATGGAGCACCGGTACTTTTTCAGAAGAAGCACGATGGTTCGTTGAGACTCTGCATCGACTACTGGGCCCTCAACAAGTTCCCGGTGAAGGACAAGTACCCCATTCCACGGATTGATGATTTGTTCGATCAACTTAGTAAGGCACGATGGATTTTCAAGTTGGATCTTCGCAGCGGGTACTATCAGGTCCCTGTGGCGGAGGAGGACATTAAGAAGACTGCATGTCTGACAAGGTATGGGAGCTTTGAGTACCTTGTCATGCCTTTTGGCCTCACCAATGCGCCAGCAACTTTCTGTGCTTTAATGCAGCGTGTACTCCATGACTTCATCGATAAATTCGTGGTCGTATACTTGGATGACATTGTTGTGTACAGCCGAACGTTGGATGAGCATGTGGCGCACCTGAGGCAAGTCTTCTCTATCTTACGGCAGCACCAGCTCTTTGTGAAAAGGGAGAACTATGTGTTTGCGCAGCGGAGGGTGCCGTTCCTCGGGCACATCATTGGGGATGGAAGGCTTATGATGGATCCCTCAAAAATTTCAGCCATAGCCAAGTGAGAGGTACCTACACGAGTTACACACTTACACTCTTTTCTTGGCTTGGCAAATTACTTTAGGAGGTTCATCACTGGATATTTGAAGTTATGTGCCCCACCGATGGATTTGTTAAAGAAGGATCGACCATAGTGGTGGTCAAACCAATGTCAGGAGGCGTTTGATCGTCTCAAGCAGGTGGTCACGGTGGAGCCGGTCCTCGTGCTACCGGACTTTTCCATTTGTTTTGAAGTCCACACCGACGCATCAGATTTTGCCATTGGAGGGGTGCTCATGCAGGAAGGGCACCCAGTGGCCTACGAGAGTCGGAGGTTGAACGACACCGAGCGTAGGTATACGGTTCATGAAAAGGAGATGATAGCGATTGTGCACTGCCTTTGAACCTGGCACCATTACCTCGCTGGATCTAAGTTTCTGGTGCGCACGGATAACGTGGCCACAAGCTACTTTCAGATCCAGCCAAAGCTCACCTCTAAGCAGTCGAGATGGCAGCAATTTCTCGCTGAATTTGATTTCGACATCGAGTACAAGCCGGGCCGAACTAATTCAGTCCCTGATGCCTTGAGTAGGAAGGTACAGTTGGCTACGGTTTCTTCCTTTTTCGGACCAGCAAGTAACCCAATAGAGAGGGTCAAGGCCGAGATGGAGAAGGATCCGTGGGCCACTTCCATGGGTAAACTCATCATGGACGGCAAGGCGCGCCGTTTCTGGACCGAAGGAGGGCATATTTTGACACGAGGGCGACGTGTCTATGTGCCTTCAGGCGGAGGGCTAAGGCGCGAGGTGCTGCGAGAACATCATGATTCTATGTGGGCGGGACCCAAGCTCTCATAGAACATAACTATTATTGGCCGAAGATGCGGGATGACATCGAGGAGTATGTTCTCACTTGTTTGCTATGCCAACAAGACAAGGTTGAACATCGAGGACCTGCGAGGTTGTTGGAACCATTACATATACCAGAGCATCCGTGGGAGAGTGTCTCCATGGACTTCATCATCGGGCTACCTCCAATGGATGAGAACAGTTCTATCATGGTAGTGGTGGATCATTTTTCGAAGTACGGGTCTTCATTCTAGCACCTACTACTTGCCATGCGGAGGACGTGGCACAGTTATTCTTCACATATGTGGTAAAATATTAGGGGATACCGCGGAGTATCGTTTCTGATCGCGATGCTCGCTTCACGGGGAGGTTTTGGACGGAGTTATTTCGGATCTCGAAACGGAGCTGAAGATGTCCACGGCCTTCCACCCTCAGTCAGATGGCCAAACAGAGCGAACCAATGCATTATTGGAGATGTATTTGAGGCACTATGTAAGTGCCAACCAGCGGGATTGGGTGCGACTCTTGGACCAAGCCCAATTCAGCTACAACTTACAGCGATCGGAGTCTACAAGTAAATCACTGTTTGAGGTAATTATAGGGTTGCAACCAGACACTCCGGGAAGTATCGCAGCGGACTACATGGGACGTAGTCTGACCGCCTACAGGTTCGTGAGGGATCTGAAGGAGGATATAGATTTGGTTCCGATCTCCTTGTTGAAGGCGACCAATTGGATGATGTGGAGTGATTGATCATAACCCTATTTGATTTTGATGAGCTCAAAGCATCTGAGTATATCTTATGTTTACTAATGAATTCAATTAAGTGTTTCAGTGAAAATCGTGTCTAAGTGTTTCTAGACTTGGTTCAAGATATTTTGGATAAGGTATGAAGTCAGTTTGAACCAAAGTCTGAGAGTTGAGTCGACTCCAGGATATTACGAGTCGACTCCAAGCGTATCAGAATCACTAGCACGGGCTCGAGTCGACTCCAGACCAGTACGAGTCGACTCCGACTGAGAACAGACAGACGAACAGAAAGCATCAACTCAAAACCTGTCAGCGAGTCGACTCCTGAAGTGCGCGAGTCGACTCCGATGCTTACCGAGTCGACTCCGGAGTAATATGAGTCGACTCCAAGAAGCTACAGACAGAAAAGTCAGAGAGCGTTTTTTCGACCCTGAGATTCGAGTCGACTCCTGTGGAACGCGAGTCGACTCCGATGGTTGGCAAGTCGACTCCAAAGAAAGTGAGAGTCGACTCTCAGTGGAACACAAGGCAAAAGTCAGAGAACCGTTTTCGGACTCTGAGATTCGAGTCGACTCCCGCAATACGCGAGTCGACTCCAAGACAGCGCGACCCAAAAAGACAGAAGATCAATTTGTTGTCTCTGAGAGCCGAGTCGACTCCAAGGCAGCGGTACACCAAAAAGGCAGAAGACTAAGTTTCGGAAACTGAGAGCCGAGTCGACTCCGGGGAAGTTCGAGTCGACTCCAAGACTGGACGAGCCAAAAGACAGAAGATCGGGAGTTCGGGCTCTGAGCGCCGAGTCGACTCCCAGGACTGTCGAGTCGACTCAAGCGGACCAAATTGAAAAGTTGATCTACGGATTTCATGGGAGGAGCCGACTCCGAAAATGCCAAGTCAGCTCCAGAAGTTGGCGAGTCGACTCCGGGTCAAGACGAGTCGACTCCCAGTCGAAGAAGCTACTTTAATTCAAATCCGGAACAGTTGCCGAGTCGACTCCAGAAAAGCATGAGTCGACTCCCGCTACAGCCGAGTCGACTCCTGATCGCGCGAGTCGACTCCGACCCCAACGGACACATTGTCAGGTTGTGCAGAGTGTGCAGAACGGGCAGAAAAAGGTGTCTAACGGCTAGTTTCCGTGGGGGATGGCTTAAATAGCCACAGAGGACTGTAGCAAGGCAGAGAACTACCATTCCATTCAAAGAGATCAAGCATTTATTCTCTGCAAACTTGCTTTCAACGAAAAAGAAGGAAGAGCGCCATTAACTCCATCCAACAACCTCTTCCCAGCATTGAAAGAAGTCTCCTCCTGCATTCAAGTCGATCAGACGTTCCAGAGGAGACTCAAAGTTCAAGAAGCTCTATTCTACTCCAACGCAAAAGTGTTTGAGGGCTCTTAACTTCTCTCTAGTTTATATTGTAGCAAATCTGCTTTTTAAGAAGCTCAGTTTTTCTGTTTGTTTCTTATTCTTTCCATATTGTCTTTGCTTGATTCAATCGGGGGATTGAATCAAGGGTGTAGAGGTTGGTTGGTGAGCCGAGTGTAAAACCAACGTGTAAGGGTTCGATTGTGATCCCGGGAAAACAATCGGGGTTGGTTCTAGTCGGTGAGCCTGGGAAAACCGACCGAGTTCGTTGTGAGCTCGTAAAACAACAAGTTTGGTTGTGAGCTTGGAAAACAACCGGCTGTAATCCAAGGGGTTATAGTGAATTTCCAAGTGAGACTTGGAGAGTGGACGTAGGAGCAAGGGTTAGCTCCGAACCACTATAAACATCGTGTTTGTGATTGCTTGTCTCTCTTTCTCTCATTCTCATTTCACTCACAGCACATAGCAACTAATTAATCACCTTGCAAAAGTATTAATTAGTCATCTACAAAAGTTTTAATTGTAAAATTATTTTAAAACCCAATTCACCCCCCCTCTTGGGTTGTCTATCTGGGCAACAAGTGGTATCAGAGCCTAAACTCTTCTACCCTAAGAGTAAAAGATCGAAATGACAATCCCATTTGGATCTTCCCACATTGAGGGTCAGTCCACCCAAAGACCCCCATTCTTTAATGGATCCGATTACTCATATTGGAAGGCTAGGATGAGAATATTCATCCAAGCCCAAGACTATGAGATGTGGACCATTGTATCAAATGGACCATACATCCCATCCATCTATGTAGAGGGGGTCACTGTACCCAAACTAGAAAAGGATTGGGATGAACATGACATGAGAAAGGCACAACTCAATTCTAAAGCAATGAATGTGCTTTACTGTGCATTAGATAGGAATGAATTCAATAGAGTCTCTACTTGCAATTCTGCAAAAGAGATTTGGGACAGACTTGAAGTGACCCATGAGGGCACGAATCAAGTCAAAGAATCCAAAATAAATATATTAGTTCATAAGTATGAACTATTTAAGATGGATTCTAATGAGACAATCACTAGCATGTTCACCAGGTTTACTGACATTGTCAATGGCCTAAAAAGCCTTGGCAAAAACTATACTAACAGTGATCTTGTCAGAAAAATTCTTCGCTGTCTACCAAGGTCATGGGAAGCCAAGGTGACGGCAATCCAAGAAGCTAAGGACTTGAACAAACTTCCACTTGAAGAGCTCCTTGGATCCCTAATGACTCACGAGCTAACAATGAAGCAGCACAGCGAAGAAGAGTCCTCCCATAAGAAAAAGGTAATAGCTCTTAAATCTACATCATCTAACAAGGACTTATCTTGCAGTAGCAGCAGTGAAGAAGAGGATCATGAGGGAGATGATGATGAGGCTCTTCTTGTGCGCAAATTCAGAAAATTCATCAACCACAAGAAGTCCTATCATCAAAGGAGAGGCCCCTCAAATTCCTATCGCAAGGATAAAGGTAAGGAAAGGGAAAATGAGGGGATTGGTTGCTATGAGTGCAAAAAGCCGGGACACATCAGAGCTGAGTGTCCTTTACTAAAGAAGAGCAGCAAGTACAAGAAGAAGAAAGCCCTTGTCACCACCTTATCGGACTCCGACGCATCATCTTCATCATCGGATGAAGAACAAGAAGAAAAGGCCAATTTCTGCTTCATGGCCAATGAAAATGAGGTAACGTCCGAAACGCATCTAGATTTTACATTTGATGAATTGTATGATGCATTTAATGAATTAATGATAGAATATAAGGCTATAAACCTTAAGAACAAAGAGCTAAAGCTAGCTAATCAATCTTACTTACATAAATACGATAAATTAGTTAAGGATAAGGACTCTATCACCAAAGAAAATTTAGAACTTAAGACAAGCAATCAACTCTTAACTCAAAAGACTAATACCTTGAGTAAAGATATTGAAAAACTAATTAAGGAAATTTCAGAACTTAAAAACAATAAACAAATCTTAAACAAGAATGTCATAAAAGATTTAAACATTCTAAAAACCGAAAAACAAACTCTAACTAAAGAACTTGAAAAGTACAAACCTTTGGTTGAAAAATTTACATATAGTTCAGAAAAACTGAATATGATACTTAATAGTCAACGAGCCGTATTTAATAGAGCGGGTTTAGGATATAAACCTAAAAATAAGCAAAAACTTCTTAGTAACTTCTTTGTTAAAGCTGGAAAAAGCAAAACTAAGAAAGTAACCTGCTTTTGTTGTGGAACTGTAGGACATAAAGCAAACATATGTGACTATAGGAAAGGGAAAACTAAAAGAAAAATTAAAAGGGTATGGGTTCCAAAAGGAACCAATATGACTAACCATGAAGGACCCAAGAAAACTTGGGTACCTAAGATTATATGATCTGCTTGTGTAGGAGTGTCTTGCAGCCAAGGTCAACAAAAATTGCTGGTATTTGGACAGTGGCTGCTCAAGACACATGACGGATGACAAGGATCAATTCTTCACCCTTGAAGCTAAGAAGGGAGGTGCTGTGACTTTTGGAGACAACAACCAAGGTCACATCATTGGTATAGGTAAAGTACAAATTACCCCTTCTACTTTTATTGATAATATTCGATATGTTGATGGTCTTAAGCATAATTTATTAAGCATTAGTCAATTATGTGATAGAGGCTATGATGTTATGTTTAAACCATCACTATGCATCGTAACAAACCCAAATGACAATAGTTTAGTTTTTAAAGGAATAAGACGTGGGAATGTGTATGTTGTAGACCTTGAGGATCTTGCCAAACACAACCCATGCTTAGTTGTTAATGAAACTAAGGACAATGATGCTAGTTGGTTATGGCACCGTAAGTTAGGTCATGCAAGCATGGACACAATATCCAAACTAGTTAAAAGAGATTCTGTGATAGATTTGCCAAAATTAAAGTTTGAAAAGAATAAAATTTGTGAAGCATGTCAATTTGGCAAACAATCAAGGAACTCCTTTAAATCTATAAATTGTGTCTCAACTTCTAGACCTCTAGAACTACTACACATGGACCTATTCGGACCAACTAGAACCACAAGCCTAGGTGGAAATAAATATGGTCTAGTTATTGTAGATGATTATTCTAGATACACTTGGGTCATGTTCTTAACTCATAAGGATCAAGCTTTTTCAGTTTTCAAGAAATTTCATAAAGAAGTAACCAATGCTAGGGATACTTCAGTAATAGCTATTAGAAGTGACCATGGTACCGAATTAGAAAATTATTTATTTGAAGAATTTTGTAGTAAAAAGGGGATAACACACAACTTTTCTGCACCTAGGACACCACAACAAAATGGAGTTGTGGAGAAGAAAAATAGAACTCTAGAGGAAATGGCTAGAACTATGTTATGTGAAAGTAACCTCCCTAAGTACTTATGGGGAGAAGCCATTAATACTTCCTGTCATATACTAAATAGAGTTTTATTGAGACCTATTATAAAGAAAACACCTTATGAACTTTGGAAAAACAGAAAACCAAAGGTAAACTATTTTCATGTCTTTGGATGTAGGTGTTTTGTTCACAATAATGGAAAAGATAATTTAGGAAAATTTGACTCAAAATCTGATGAGGCTATATTCTTGGGGTACTCTACAACTAGCAAAGCCTATAGAGTCTTTAATAAAAGAACCTTAGTTATAGAAGAATCTATACATGTTGTATTTGATGATTCTAGTGACATCTCTTCTAGCAAGAGAGTTAATTTTGATGATGATGCTGAAATTCTTGAAGAAAAGATAGATGAGATGACATTACAAGATGATAATCAAAAATTAATTGAAGGTGCATCATCAAGCCAAGAGGCTATTGTGGATCATGGGCTAACTAAAGCTTGGAGGTATGCTCACGGGCATCCTAAGGAATTAATTCTAGATGATCCATCTCAACCTATTAGGACTAGAGCATCCCTTAGGAACTTAAACAATCATCTAGCTTTCGTTTCACATTTTGAGCCCAAACACATAGAAGAAGCTGAAAAAGATGTAAATTGGATAAATGCAATGCAAGAAGAATTAAACCAATTTACTAGAAACAAAGTATGGAATCTAGTTGAAAGACCTACTGAATATTCAATTATAGGTACCAAATGGATTTATAAAAATAAACTTGATGAAAATGGTATTGTAATAAGGAATAAGGCTAGACTAGTAGCAAAGGGTTATAATCAAGAAGAAGGTATAGATTTTGATGAAACCTTTGCTCCGGTAGCTAGACTTGAAGCAATTAGACTTTTACTAGCTTTTGCATGCTCTAAGGACTTTAAATTATTTCAAATGGATGTAAAAAGTGCATTTTTAAATGGGTATATTAATGAGGAGGTATATGTAGAACAACCTCCTGGTTTTGAAAATCATCAATACCCTAATCATGTTTATAAATTGAACAAAGCACTTTATGGTTTGAAACAAGCACCTAGAGCATGGTATGAGAGACTTAGCAAATTCCTATTAGAACATGAGTTCTCTAGGGGTAATGTAGATACAACACTGTTTCTGAAAAGGCAAAACAAAGATATGTTATTAGTACAGATTTATGTTGATGATATTATTTTCGGTGCTACTAACAATCGCCTCTGCGAAGAATTTGCTGATTTGATGCAGAGTGAATTTGAAATGAGCATGATGGGAGAGCTGAATTACTTCCTTGGACTTCAAATCAAACAATCTGAAGAAGGCATCTTCATCAGTCAAGCCAAATACATCAAGGAGATGCTCAAGAAGTTTGATATGGAGGGAAACAAATCAATCAGCACCCCCATGAGCTCATCATGCAAATTAGACCAAGATGAATCAGGTAAATCTGTAGATCAGAAGCTATATAGAGGTATGATAGGATCTTTGTTGTATTTAACTGCAAGTAGACCTGATATCATGTTTAGTATTTGCATGTGTGCAAGATATCAGTCTAATCCTAAAGAATCTCATCTAATTGCAGTCAAAAGAATCTTTAAATACCTAATAGGAACCAAGAATATAGGTTTATGGTATTCTAAAGAATCTAGCCTAAAATTAATAGGATACACAGATTCAGACTTTGCTGGATGTAAACTTGATAGAAAAAGTACCAGCGGGTCTTGTCAATTTCTAGGAGAAAACCTAATCTCATGGTTTAGCAAAAAACAAAACTCGGTTGCTTTATCTACTGCTGAAGCTGAATATGTTGCAGCCGGGAGTTGTTGTGCTCAAATCTTGTGGATCAAACAACAATTAGAAGATTATGGCATTAAACAAGACAAAATTTCCATTAATTGTGATAATACAAGTGCCATTAATCTAACTAAAAATCCAATTCAGCATTCAAGAACTAAACATATTGAGATAAGACATCACTTCATAAGAGATCATGTACTGAATGGTGATGTGACACTTCAATTTGTTTGTACTGATGATCAATTAGCTGACATTTTTACAAAACCCTTAAGTGAAGAGAGATTTAGTGTGCTTAGGAGGGGATTAGGAGTGATTGATCCATCCTAGTGGTAGTTTCCACTAGATTCATTGATTTTGATGATTAGATTGTGGTTAAAATAGAGTTTCTTTTTAATGATCATCAAATTAGATCATAATTTAGTGATTTTCCCTCATTCGGCACGAACATAGCATGATTTTTAGGTGCGTGCCAAAATTCGAGACGACTCGAGTAAGTTTCAGAGTCGGCTCGTAAGGGGGAGTCGACTCGGACATTTACGGGAGTCGACTCGAGATCAATGGCCGCAGAGGGTGAGTCGACTCGCATACAGTCGGGAGTCGACTCAAGGTCAATAGGCGCATAAGGAGAGTCGACTCGCGCATACTTTGGAGTCGACTCGAGGTCGAGTCGACTCGCGACTCAGAGGAGTCGACTCGCAGTCGGGATCCGACTTTTTAACCCTAGCTCCATCGTTTTCAAAACATTTCTACTCTCCGCCGCCACTGTTCACAAGCCCTAGAGCCGACTCCTAGGTCATCCCCGGTCGTCCCCAAGCTTTTTCCGTCGACCTTTTCACCGTCCATTAGGGCTTTTCCTCCCATTCTAGGGCACTATGCCTCGTAAAGCCGTTGTCCGGAAGAGGTCCCAACCCGAGGCCGGTCCCGAGAGGCGCTCCAAGGCTCGACACGATCCCGCGAGGTCACAACCTCCGGCTCGTTCCCCGCCGAGGGCAGTTCCTGCGAGGCCGTGCGCCGGGAAGGCGGTCTCCACCGAGAGATACGTCGATTTCGACTATCTCTCCCGGGAGGGCTTCACCATAGGTGAGAGATTGCGTGTCCAGGGCTTAGAGTATTTCCTTACATTAGATCTCCCCACTTACCCTGGATTAGTTAGAGAGTTTTACGGTACCGTCCATCGGGGAGATGGGGGTATAGAGGGCACGGTAGCCGGTGTCCCTTTGTTCATTTCGGAGGATATCATTGCCCACATCCTCCACCTTCCACAAGTAGGGGTGGCTCCCACACACCCCGAGGATAGGACTGAGGCCCTTACGGCCATACTAGGATATCCTCCTCAGTCCCCCTTAGACGAGGTATCCGCTAGCTCACTTCCAGTTGAGGTGCGGATCCTCCTGAGCATCCTGTCTAGGTCCTTGTTCCCTAAGACCGGGAGATTTGATTTTGTATCTGAGAGAGACCTAGCTCTCATGTTCTACATCCTCCAGGACACCCCAATCAACTTTCCCAAGATGATGTATAGGTATCTATGTGAGCCACTAGATAGACCTAGGCTCACCCTACCCTACGGTATGATGTTCACTCTTTTGTTTAGGGAGGCCGAGATTCCCATTCCTGAGGGGGAACCCTCTAAGGCATTGCGATGGACTGATCGCATGCGTCCGGGGACCCTACACAGGATGGGATTTCGGAAGGTAGAGGGGACCTGGGTTAGGAAGTCTTCCACCTCCACACATACCACCAGACATTCTCCTAGTCCTGAGCCAGATTCTGACTATCCTGACTTTTCCTCCACTTCTGCTCCTACCACCTCAGCCGGACCCTCCTCCTCAGCTCCACCTACTCAGCCCATGGAGGTCCGGATCGCTCCTGAGCAGCTTCTGGAGTTGCGGCAGGAGATTGTCCGAGACCTGCGAGATGATCTGCTTAGGGAGCTCCGAGGTTCAGTGCCTGCTCCTTCTCCTGCACCTTCTTCAGCGTTGGTCCCTTCCCTGTCCGCCGTGGCTGAGATGACGGCCCATGTGCGGGAAGAGATCGACAATGTAAGGTTCCTGATCCAAGCCCAGTTCCACAGCATGAGCGAAGTCACGAGCACTACTCAGAAGATACGCGATAACGTCCGACAGGATATGGGCACCACTACCCAGGGGGCAGAGCGCTTGGCGAATGTACTGATCGCCAAGTTGGACACACTGCAGGAGACCCTGACCGAGCTCTCCACCACACACAGCAGGGCCACTTCGGCCATTATCTCCCAGCTTGGGAATGTCACAGACAGGGTCACTCTCCTTATGGAACAGAACAGATTGAGAGGAGGAGCCACATCCTCGAGAGGAGGAGCCACATCCTCGAGGAGACCCTAGCTGCTTTTGTGTTATTTTGACATGTACTTTTTTTTGCTTTACTTATTGTATTCTCAAATGTATTTACATACACATCAATACAATGAGTAGACATATTCTCTTCAATTGTGTGCACTTTGATCTCTAAGTGATTGTTTGTTCTGCTTACCTCCTTTTTGATATGATGACAAAAAGGGGGAGAAATACTTAACAGATATGTAAATGGAATCAACATAAAAGGAATAATGAGAATTCAAACATAATTTGTTCTTAGTGGATTTGGTACCTCGAGGCTCATTATCTCTCTGTTGGGGCTCCTAATGGAGTAATCTCCAGAATCTATTCAAGGGATATTCGGAGATTAGTTGAATCCAACTCAAGAACAAATTGACAGATTTTTCCTCTAAAAACCAAAAATTCAGTTCAAAAACTTCAATGCATTAAAAAGAAATTCAGAGAATCAAAACAAAGTAGAATGCATATGTTGAGGGGGAGAATCTGAATTTTTAAGAAAGCTAAATCATTAAATATATATAAGCCAAACAATTGATTGCATGATATGAAGGCTTATATAATTCCAAATGAAAGGGGGAGCCTTAACTCCAAAATTTATTGTTTCACACCTTTCAAGATTGGATAAATCAAATAACCAGACACTTGAATTCATTTATGGATTTTATTTTCTTGTTTATTGAGCAATTCACTTTACATATACTCAATGTTTTGTCATCATCAAAAAGGGGGAGATTGTGGAGTGATTGATCATAACCCTATTTGATTTTGATGAGCTCAAAGCATCTGAGTATATCTTATGTTTACTAATGAATTCAATTAAGTGTTTCAGTGAAAATCGTGTCTAAGTGTTTCTAGACTTGGTTCAAGATATTTTGGATAAGGTATGAAGTCAGTTTGAACCAAAGTCTGAGAGTTGAGTCGACTCCAGGATATTACGAGTCGACTCCAAGCGTATCAGAATCACTGGCACGGGCTCGAGTCGACTCCAGACCAGTACGAGTCGACTCCGACTGAGAACAGACAGACGAACAGAAAGCATCAACTCAAAACCTGTCAGCGAGTCGACTCCTGAAGTGCGCGAGTCGACTCCGATGCTTACCGAGTCGACTCCGGAGTAATATGAGTCGACTCCAAGAAGCTACAGACAGAAAAGTCAGAGAGCGTTTTTTCAATCCTGAGATTCGAGTCGACTCCTATGGAACGCGAGTCGACTCCGATGGTTGGCAAGTCGACTCCAAAGAAAGTGAGAGTCGACTCTCAGTGGAACACAAGGCAAAAGTCAGAGAACCGTTTTCGAACTCTGAGATTCGAGTCGACTCCCGCAATACGCGAGTCGACTCCAAGACAGCGCGACCCAAAAAGACAGAAGATCAATTTGTTGTCTCTGAGAGCCGAGTCGACTCCCAGACAGCTCAAGTCGACACCAAGGCAGCGGTACACCAAAAAGGCAGAAGACTAAGTTTCGGAAACTGAGAGCCGAGTCGACTCCGGGGAAGTTCGAGTCGACTCCAAGACTGGACGAGCCAAAAGACAGAAGATCGGGAGTTCGGGCTCTGAGCGCCAAATCGACTCCCAGGACTGTCGAGTCGACTCGAGCGGACCAAATTGAAAAGTTGATCTACGGATTTCATGGGAGGAGCCGACTCCGAAAATGCCAAGTCAGCTCCAGAAGTTGGCGAGTCGACTCCGGGTCAAGACGAGTCGACTCCCAGTCGAAGAAGCTACTTTAATTCAAATCCGGAACAGTTGCCGAGTCGACTCCAGAAAAGCATGAGTCGACTCCCGCTACAGCCGAGTCGACTCCTGATCGCGCGAGTCGACTCCGACCCCAACGGACACATTGTCAGGTTGTGCAGAGTGTGTAGAACGGGCAGAAAAAGGTGTCTAACGGCTAGTTTCCGTGGGGGATGGCTTAAATAGCCACAGAGGACTGTAGCAAGGCAGAGAACTACCATTCCATTCAAAGAGATCAAGCATTTATTCTCTGCAAACTTGCTTTCAACGAAAAAGAAGGAAGAGCGCCATTAACTCCATCCAACAACCTCTTCTCAGCATTGAAAGAAGTCTCCTCCTGCATTCAAGTCGATCAGACGTTCCAGAGGAGACTCAAAGTTCAAGAAGCTCTATTCTACTCCAACGCAAAAGTGTTTGAGGGCGCTTAACTTCTCTCTAGTTTATATTGTAGCAAATCTGTTTTTTAAGAAGCTCAGTTTTTCTGTTTGTTTCTTATTCTTTCCATATTGTCTTTGCTTGATTCAATCGGGGGATTGAATCAAGGGTGTAGAGGTTGGTTGGTGAGCCGAGTATAAAACCAACGTGTAAGGGTTCGATTGTGATCCCGGGAAAACAATCGGGGTTGGTTCTAGTCGGTGAGTCTGGGAAAACCGACCGAGTTCGTTGTGAGCTCGTAAAACAACAAGTTTGGTTGTGAGCTTGGAAAACAACCGGCTGTAATCCAAGGGGTTATAGTGAATTCCCAAGTGAGACTTGGGGAGTGGACGTAGGAGCAAGGGTTAGCTCCGAAGCACTATAAACATCGTGTTTGTGATTGCTTGTCTCTCTTTCTCTCATTCTCATTTCACTCACAGCACATAGCAACTAATTAATCACCTTGCAAAAGTATTAATTAGTCATCTACAAAAGTTTTAATTGTAAAATTATTTTAAAACCCAATTCACCCCCCCTCTTGGGTTGTCTATCTGGGCAACAGATGAAGAAGTGGGCTGACATAAAGCGGCGGGCAGCTGAGTTTCAGGCTGGTGATCTGGTATTGGTGAAGCTTTACCATCACATGAAATTGAAGTCGGGCTAATGTAACGGAATTTTATTAAGAAATTTTTGAAATTCCTTGCTTCCACTGCGCCCCTAGATCGCTTCGAAACCCTACAGTGGTATCAGGCCAATCTTTATTGGTTCAATCAAATGACCATGCATGATGTAGGATTCATAATTGCTATAAGATAGCAATATTATATGATTGTTATATGCTATGAGATAGCAATGTTATAGTATGTCTATAGAAATGCTATGTATGAATGTGTTACATTTATAGAATGTGCCAGAGACCAGAAAGCCCTCATAAAAATTATATTAAGTTGTAGTGAAAAATACTTTAAGCTTACCCATTCTGGATCAATTGATCAATTGGTGTCTAGGAAAGTATTAAAGGTGGTTACTTAATTAGGACCGTTGCAAAAGCACGGGGAGCCTCCCACCCAATTTGGTTAATTGTATTTTATAGATAGCTTAATGTTGAAAAACACTATTCCTAGCCTTTCTTCATGCGTCGATACTATTTTGTCAAGATCCATGCTAGTTTGTTGTGCTAACACAAGGCTTGCTCAGGGGACTGATATAATATTGTCTTGGTGCATTAAGATGCTAATGGCATATTTTAATATGTTGTTTTGTTGTACTAACACAAGGGCAGCATTATTCAAATATAACTTTATGGAAATGAAGGGTCTGACTTAACTAAAACATTATAGTTTGTTGTGCTAACATAAGGCTATAAGTGTTTTTAGAGGACAAGGTAATGTTGAGAATTGCATGAGATGCAATTGGAAAGAGTTTCCTACCTCTGAACTCATAAAGGTTTGTTGTACTAACACAGCCTTTTACGAGGAATTAGGATCTCAACCTTACTAAGAAAAATCAATTAGGGTTTTCTCGTTTATCATAGGAGAGGGCTATGATATTCGATAAAAATAGTGGAAGTAACAATTAGATAGAAGTTCTTATCTAATTGTATATATGTCATGATTGGTCTGCTTATGTTAGTTTTGTTCTTTGCTTATGTAGAATTAATTCTGAATTAATAGCTTCTTCACTATCATTGAGAGGCATCTTGAATGCCAACAAGTTGACCGGTCCGAACTATGTGGACTGGTTGAGGAATCTTAAGATTGTGCTCACTCAAGAGAAACTTTCTTACATCCTCGAAACTCCTGATCTTGGATCAATAGGAGATGATGCTACTGAAGATGAGGTTGCCACACACAAGATGTGGAAGAATGACAGTTTGACTGTCAAATGTATCATGCTGGCCTCCATGTCCAGTGAATTGCAAAGGCAGCATGATAGCATGGATACTCTCTCTATACTTCTCAATCTAAAGGAGCTATATGGAGCGCAAAGTAGAACTGCTAGATATAAGATATCTAAGCAGTTATTCCGTGCAAGAATGAATGAAGGAATATCCGTACAAAACCATGTTCTTATGGTTATTAACTTGATCACTAGATTGAGTCAACTAGGTTTTGCTATGGATGGTGAGCTAAGTCAAGATTTGATCCTGTAATCACTTCCTGAATCCTTCTCTCAGTTTGTTGTGAATTTTCACATGAACAAACTGAATACCTCTTTGCCTGAGCTGTTGAATATGCTCAAGACAGCCGAGACCCATATCAAGAAAGATAAGGGTCCACTCCTTATAGATAAAAGAAGGTCAGGCAGTAAGAGTTCTAAGAAAATATTGAACCCTAAAAGTAGCAAGATGAAGAGGAAGAAAGAAAAGAAAATCTCCGGATCAAGTACCTGTTTTCATTGCGGCAAGAAAGGCCACTAGAAAAGGAATTGCAAGAGTTTTCTTGCAACTGTAAAGCCTGATGCAAGAGTTGCATCAAAAGGTATGTTTATGTTGCATGCCAGTTTGTCATTAAGTTCTTCAAATTCAAATTCATGGATATTGGATACCGGCTGTGGTTCTCATATATGCAAGTCATTACATGGACTACAAAGAATTAGAAGTTTGAAGAAAGCTGACTTCGAGCTTTATGGCGTCGGAGGAGAGTCCATCCAGGCTGAAGCTGTTTGAACCTACAGATTGGAGTTGCCGTCGGGCAAGCTCTTGAAAATGAAAAACTGTTATTATATGCCAAAAATTATTAGAAATGTAATTTCTATTTCTTTATTATTAAAGAAAGGATTTGAAATTAATGTAAAGAGCAATAGTTGCTCTATTTTATTTTCTAATGAATTTTATCGCAATGGCATTATGGAAAATGGTCTTCTAGCTCTGTCTCTTAATGACAATATCTATCATATTGATAAAAGCAACAAAAGGAAGAGAGAAAATGTGAATAACACCCTCCTTTGGCATTACTGACTTAGTCACACAAGTGAATCAATCATTGGAAACTTGTGAATCTTGTCTTATGGGAAAAATGACCAAGTCTCCATTCACTGGACATGGAGAAAGGGCATGTGAGTTATTAGGACTTGTGCATACAGATGTATGTGGTCTTATGACAACTCCAGCTAGAGGTGGATACTCTTACTTCATCACATTCACTAATAATTTATGAAGGTTCGGATATGTGTATCTTATGAAACAAATCCGAAGCCTTTGATAAGTTTAAAGAGTATCAAAGTATGGTTGAAAAACAAACTGGAAAGAGTATTAAAATTCTTCGATCAGATCGAGGAGGTGAATATCTTTTTAGTGAGTTTTTAAATCATCTTAAGAAAAAGGGTATTCTCTCTGAATGGACACCTTCGTATACGCCACAGTTAAATGGTGTAGCAGAAAGGAGGAATCGTACTCTATTAAATATGGTATGGTCCATGATGTGCTTTACAGACCTTTCTATTTTCTTCTGGAGTTTTGCCCTAGAGACTACTGCATATGTATTAAACATGGTTCCGTCTAAATCTGTATCTAGCACTCCATATGACATATGGAGAGGTAAGAAGCCAAATCTTAAGTACCTTAAGATATAGGGCTGTCAAGCTTATGTCAAAAGAAATTTTAGACACAAGCTAAGTGCTAGATCAGATAAGTATGTATTTGTAGGTTATCCTAAAGAGAGTATAGGATACCTCTTCTATCATCTTACTGATCGGTTCTTTCAATTTTGAAAATAAACCACGCAATAGCATGTATCCTGTAGGATAGTGATTACGGGTGTCGGTCCATAGGGATTGAAGAATAAGTTATTTTTCTTTTAAAAATAAATCAAGAAGAAGGATTTGCTAACTTGATTTAACTAAATTAAACTATGAGTGTGAATTGAAATTTATTAGAGTAGATAGATCTAGGGTTTGGAATCCACCACATAGCATTGCATTAGGGACTGTGTTCTTAATTTTTATCTTTTGGAGAGGCATGCAAATTGGCTACAAGCCTTTTAAAATAAAAGCATAAAGAGTGTTAGGAAGATCCATCTTCGGTGTAGCATGAAGTGTCTACCTAAGTATGCTAATCTAGGATGCAGCACACTTCATCTTCCTAGGCATGAATCATCTTAGACTACTTTAGCAAACATGATTAGTAACTAGCATGCTCAAAGTTTAAATATCATAAAGGAATATTTCATTGAAAATAAGAATTTAAACAAGCTTCAAAATAATAATAAAAAAAAGAACTACAATGCCCTGATACATTGCTAGGGCTTCATCCAGCCCTAGACTAGACGTTTAGCCGCGCATGGCTTCCGGACAACCTCCCATCTGCAAATGAAAGCCTTCACCTCCCATCATTCCCAAAATATCACAAAACATTCTCTTTTCCCCTCCTTTCTCTTTTTTTTATTTCTTTTTCTCTCCCTCTCGGCTTTCTTCTTCTTTTCACCGAAATAGGGGGTCTCCCCTGTTTTTCTGTCGAAGCCCCCTCCTCTCCCTCGGCTCTCTTCTTCTACCCTTTATATAGATCTCTCCCTGGCAATGAATCCAAGGGGAACGGACGCATGATCCTTGGGCGGAATGCGCATCAACGGCTGGATCATGGGAGCTGGTTGCGGAAGAGTGGTCGGTGGAAGATGAATACGGACGGGAGAAGGGGTTGAATACATGTCCCGATTTGGATGCGTGATCCTTGGCTTGATGCGAGAGGCTGAATCACCGGCTGCTGGGATTTTCTTCACGGATGCCGGGGATGCGCTGGGAGGAGCCAATCGGAGGATCGATGGGAATCCGGAAGAGGAAGAGGTGGAACGCCATTTCTGTGATTCGGCAGCTGGTGGCTGGTGTGGATCCGTGGATGGAATCATGCTTCATTGCTTTCCTTCTTTGGACCATTGGCTGCTGGGAGGTGAATCCGGAGGAGTTGCTCGCTGGTGTGCTCGTTGGATGCGGCTGGAACGGGCTGATGGCGCTGGTGCACTACGTGGATCACGGAGGAAGAAATGGATCACGAGATCTCGGTGGAGGTCGGATCGCAGGAAGATGAGATTGGCTTCGGATGCGTCACGGGCGAAAGAAGGGCCGGAGGATCGGGTCGCGGGATCGTCGGGAGGTCGCCGTGGAAGGTGGACGGCCGCGGGATCTGCGGGAGGGGAAGAAGATAAACAGCGAAATGCATTTTTAGTTTTTTTTTCTAACACTGTTCATATGAACAGTGTTCTCACGGAACACTGTTCATATGAACAGTGATTCCAGTAATTTTCGGAAAAAATTCTTTTCTTGCTCTATTTTGACATGAAAATGGGCATATGTGGATTTAAATTAAAGGTCTCCCCTGTTTTGCTTAGTTTGCAAACGTGATACGGAGATGGAAATTTATGAACCGTTGGATTGCTTGGGTGCATGCATGTCAGTTGGGCATTGGGCTCGAACCTAGTGTTATTGAACTGAAACGTGCTGGCTGGTACGCTTGGAAGGCGAAGATATGTGAATTATTTACTTCTTATCATATTTTAAATTTATTTCAAAGATTGTTCTATTTTATGGTAAAATAAGTGGTTATCCGTTTAAGAACATTGAAAAGTGCTAGAAAAAGAATATTAAATTATAGATTAATCAGCACTTATCACACCCCCAAACCTACATTTTGCTAGTCCTCGAGCAAAAAAAAAAATAAAAAAAAAAAGAAAAGCTCTAACTCACTTTCGTAGGCATCGCGATTGCATTTACCATATGCAACAATGTTGCCCAAGGTGACAACCCAAGAGGGGGGGTGAATTGGGTTTTTCTAAATTTTTAGTGCTTTAAAAACATCCTTAGTTGAGTGCGGTGAATGCTTTCTTAAATTACTTCAATGAATTAAACTATAGCAAAGATGAAAGATAATGCAAGAATAATCACAAGTGAATCCACAACACAAACACAACGATATATAGTGGTTCGGTGCACCCCAAGGCACCTACGTCCACTCTCCAAGCGTTCCCTAAGGAATTTTACTATAACCCCTCGGATTACAGTAGGATTGTTTTCCGGGCTCACAATCCAAAACCTTTACAATTGGTTTTCCGGGATCACCAACAAACCTAACTATTGGTTTTACGGGCTCACCAACAACCTACGTTGGTTTTACGGGCTTACCAACAACCTACGTTGGTTTTACGGATTGACCAACAACCTACAATGTTGGTTTTACGGGCTTACTAACAAACCTTATAACAAGAATAAATAACAAGGAACTAAAGCTCCTAAATGAGCAAATAAAACAATTATGAGCTACAAAGAAGAGTTTAGAATATAGTTATCCCTTTAATAAGGCTCTTCTCTTCTTTGTCAAGATTGCTTCGCTCTTCAAGAGTTGGTGGAGCTCTTAATGTCTCTTGAAATCTGCTCAACCACTTTCTTTTGGCTCTTTGAATGAAGCTTGCCTTGCTAGGATTTTTTCTTGAATGCACTTGATGTATTTTCCAAAGCTTGCTTCCTCTGATGAATACTCCCTCTTAAATACTTCTCCAACCTCCAAATAGTCCTTCCTGACCGTTGGATTGAAGAAACTAGCCGTTTATAGCCGTTGGGAGTCCAAAAAGCACTTCTGCATAACTAGCCGTTATGCTTCTGCCCGTGCTTGGGTCGACCCAAACGTTTCTTGGGTCGACCCAAACCACTGTTCATCAGACTTGGGTCAGCTCAAGCTTTTCTTGGGTCGGCCCTCTCAGAAAATTCAGAACCTTGTATTTCAGCCTTCCTTCACTTGGGTCGACTCAACATATTTTTGGGTCGACTCAAGGTTCAGTTGGGTCGACTCAACTTCCATTTGGGTCGACCCTCTCAGGGTTTCCAGAGAACCTATTTTTGAATGTCATTGCCTTTGGGTCGACCCTCTCAGTGTTTGGGTCGACTCAAGTTTGGGTCGACTCAACTTCCTTTTGGGTCGACCCTCTCAGTGTTTCCAGAGAACTGTTTTCTTGAGGCTTGAGAGGCTTGAGGTTTGGGTCGACTCATCCTTTCCTTGGGTCGACCCAACTACTGTTCATCCGTGCCATAAGTGCTAGAATGTGCCAGAATGTTTCTTGATGTGCCGGGATCGACTCCACTTCTTCTAGGGTCGACTCCAAACTAATTGGGGTCGACTCTAACCATGTTTTTCTGCACTTTGAAAGTTAGTTATGCACATTGAAACAACAATATGATATTCCAAGCAAATTATGATGCATGGCACAATAAAGTTTCATACCCTTAACAGTAGAAATTACCGAATTGCCCTTTTAGGTATTTTTAACATGAAACTTTGCCAAAATGGATTCTTGAGCTTTCTACCATTCTCTATTACAAATTTTTTCTCGTTATCAAATCTTGAGAGTGGTTTTAACTATATATATTCTTAATGTATCGTGAATGTATCGAGGGTGTGTCATTTATCAATGATGTATCGAATATTTCTTCCTTACTCACTTATGTACTGGATTAATTGAGTTAATAGCATTAGCACTTCCATATGGCCTCAATGGCTTTGTAAGCATCAAAATAACACTAGGATCCTCAATCTCCCCCTTTTTGATGATTACAAAACATTGAGTATAAGCAAATTGATATTCATGTGAGAAGTAAGGTTTAATGTATAGAAAATGCTTTTGGTGTAAAAGTTTCAAATAGTCCAATTTAGAGAATGTATCAATGAACCAAAAGCTCCCCCTATCTTATCCAAGTAGAATGTCTAATGAATTTTAGCTTTGCTCCCCCTTAAAGCAAGAGTTTCAAGCTATGTATCGAGACAAGAAAAATCTCTATGATTATGTGCTAGATTCAGATTTTCTCTTTGTCAAATGTCTCCCCCTTAAGTATGCAATATATACTTTTTATATTTTCTCTCCTATTATATTTTCTCCCCTATACTGTTTTTCTTATAGAATTTGCTTCTAGTTTCTTCCTTATATTTTCTCCCCCTTTTTGTTATCATCAAAAAGAATGAATAACAATGAAATGGATAGCATTGTAATGACAATCACAAAGATCATAACTCAAGAAAAATATTGTCTATGCCAAAAGTACTATGTTACTAATGAAATATTAAGCACAAGACAATATTTCATTCATTGCATGCCAAATTATTGCAAGAATATGAATTATGTGACTCAAGGCAATACTGTCAGGGCAAGATAATGAGTATAAATCAGAGCCAATTAAGATAGTTTTAAAATTATGATTGGATCACATCAAAATCAAGGATGAAAAGTTTGGCTTTAAAAAATGAGACATTTAGGATGTGAGCCAGAAGTGATCTCTAAATGTAGATTCCAAAGATAGTTTTCAAATCAAGTGTAGATGGAATCTTTTTCAAGTTATTTCAAGAAGTATCAAGAATAATATTCAAAAAAAGCACGAATGAAAATCCAACACCTTTTTTTTTAATATATTAAGTATATAGCAACATGAGAGCAATCTAATTAATTTTCAGAGTATAGTATAAGAGCAGATAAAGATCAAAACTTAGATACTCGAAAAACATAAGATTATGTTGAATTCTTAATTCTTAATGACTTCAAAGTTCTTTCATGATATAAAAGTATTGGGGCATAGATACCAAAATATGAATTTATGCAATGTAGGATACATAAAATTCAGGCTTTGAAAGTTCTTTTAGAGCTCTTTTAAAGACTTTATTTTACTCCTTTAAAGATCATAGCATCAAAATCAATTAAAATGAATTGGTTCAGGATAGAAACACTAAAGTGCAACCCAATAAGAACTCATATGTAGATTCCAAGATAAATTTTCGATACTAAGACAAATGGAATCCTTTTCACTTAGTTTTCAAAACAAGTGATTTACCAATTAAGTACAGATGAAAATCCAACTTTCAAAAGATATTCAATGAAGCACAAAGTCTAATACCAAAATATGCTTAAATTGATATCAGTTTGAAACCAATTTGACATTAAAAGCATGCTAAATGTCCTTTGCCAAATTTACATAGAGTAATCTTTAATGATTTAGCTTTAAGAAATTCATGTCTCTTTCTTGTATGTAAGGCTCTTGATATCAATTCATGCTTTGTAAGTAAAACAGTTAAATTCAGAAATTAACAAGAATGATCATGAATCAAATATAAAACATTCAAGGTGTATATTTATAAATTTTAATTTCTTAGTCATAGTTTCTCAGCAATGTATACATGAAGCACAATAAATCTTTTTAATATCAAAATAAAATCATATATTTAGAAATATTTGTTCGCAATCAAGATTATTGAAAAATACATCATTTAAAATAATTTTAATAAACTTATAAGATAGAAAATGATATGTTTCAGATGCGTATCGGAGCAAACAATCAAGGCATCAAAATTAATTCTATTTTTCTTAAACCGTAGTTTTCATCTAGGAATCATATTGAGTTATTCTCCAAAATGATGCAATCATTGAAGCATATAATGAAAGTTACAAAGATGCAACGATAGAGGCATTTTTAAATTAAATTTAAGCTTTTATACAAAATCAGATTCTGAATTTCATAAAAATTTTGAAGGAAGCTTTTAGAATTATAATTTGAGATATGCATTTTCTACATTGTAGCTCATCTTAAATTATTAAAATTGAAAACACATATTTCAAAAATATTAGAGCACATCCAGAATCTTTGTAATTCATATTGAATTTTAGTACAAATTGGAGGACATTATGTACTAATGTTAGGCAAGTTGAAAGATAAATTATAATCAATTCATTCTGCCTAATTTGCAAATTCAGATTATCCTTTTCTTTTATTTTTTTTTTTTGTAAATATATTCAACTTTCAGATTTTAAAGGTGATCATGAACGACAATTCTAAAATTTCTTTCAAAAATATTTTTAGAAAAATTCTTAAGTAATTTTTCAAATATTCAAGCATTGGAACCGATTTAATAAGAAAAAAAAATTTTTTTTTTGATCAAAAGAGTACAAGAGAAATCCAAAATATCATTGATGAGTATAGAATGTAAGTGAAAACAATTTCCACTAGGCTTTGGAACACAAGTTATTTCGAAGTCAAAGGTGAAGCAAAAACTTGTGTACAAAGTTAAAGCCTATTTCAAATTATGAGTATCATAAAAAGAAAAATAAATTTACTCTTGGTAGAAACATGTTTCAATCAAATTATTCAAGCATGGAGCATTTCAAACTGAATATTGAAAATATATAATTCAAAGTATGCAAAACATAACAAGCATGTCATGGATCAAAATCAATTTTTTTTTTCAAATAAAATTCCCCCTATTTAAATACAATTTAGCATTGATTTTATCCTTAAGGTGTGTTTTTCAAGTGATTGAAACTTCATTTGGTTTTTCACAACCTTCTTATATATTTTCATTTATTTATCATTCATTCTCCAAAATTTTTTTTTTAATTTCTTTCTTTAACCACTCAATGAACATTTTGATTATCTTCATTTGTTTTTTGGTTTTACTTTTCTATGCTCTATATTCTATTTGCTCCCTATCCGGTGGAGTTGGAAGGGGCACGAGGTACTACCACTAGCCTCCCTCTTGTGCCGTCCCTAATATACCCTACACCGAATAGTTGGGTCAAATAATGCCGGGTACTACCACTAGCCTCCCCATTGGCACCATCCCTATGATGAGCAATGTAGAAAGGTTAAACTTTTCTCTTTAAAAATGTTCACTCCAAACTCTTCCGATTATAGTTGATTACGGATTTTATCCCATCCAAAGGAATGCTCACATAATTCTTACAAATGTGCTGAATATATTATGCTTGTTTTGCTTTTTCTTAAGATTGGAGTATTTACTTAGCTTTTACTTCTCCCGAACAATGTTCATTTTCTTTTTCTTTATCTCTCTCTTTTTGTTATTTTCAAGTAATTACATGAAAGAGCAGAATAAAAAAAAAATTAATCTAATATGCTGCATATAAATGTATATCATGCAAACAATATTTTCATTATGCCCAATGATTCATAGCTTATCACAAGTTATTTTGAATTAGAGATTTGAGGCATAAACTTGTGTATTTCATGGTTATGCATTGTATAGGAAAAAGTAAACTTCAATTTAATCACACCATGAAACAATTATCACTAGCATGAGAATAAAGCATGATATCAAGATGATCACCAATTAAAGATTTAATCATGCTACCATATAATTTCAGACTATTAATTTTGCTCAACTAACTCACAAGAGAAGAGTTTAGATTACCAGTGCATTTAGCATTCTTCAAGCCAAATACCTTTTAGATTCTTTACACCCTTGGCTGAAGAAAATCTCTCTTTTTTTTGTTTGCAAGGAAATGTTTGTTGTATCTTTTATCGAGGTGTCCTTCAAGTTGAAATTTCTTGCTCATAAATCCTGTATCATTAGCAAAATCTTTTTCTTTTCTTGAAGGCAATTCATTAGGTTCTCTAGGATACAAAAACATTCATACAACATATTTCTTAACTAGATGACTCAACATGATACATGATAATAATTGAATATTAAGTCACTTTACTCAAGAGATTGCCTAAATATAAGCAAGCACATGTCACTTGAACTAAAGAGATAGTTTCATTAACCAAGATAGTTCAAGAACAAGCATGTGAGGCAATAGAAAGATTCATCAAGGTCAAATCAAATTTTTTTGTTTTCAGAATCAATTTAGCTTAGATTCTATTTGCTTAAGATAATTATCAATAAGACGTGCTAGCTAAGTTTTAATCAAATTATCTTAAACAGTTGTTTCTATCAAAATTCAGATTGTTACATAGAATCAAAATGATAAACTATATTCTCAATAAAGGATCTAGTTTTAATAAGAATAGTATGAATTGAAATTTTTACAACTAGTATCTTTTCATTGAATATTCTATATGCATTGCTTGAAGAGTAATATCCAAAGAAACATTGTTTTATCAGATTTGGCATATCTTTCATTGTTGAGAGCATAACATGTACAAATGAAAAACATGAAAGTGTGCAACATTTGATTTTTCCTTTTTTTTTATGAGTTCACAAGGGGTTTTCTTCAAACATAGATCTAATAGAAACCTTATAATATGACAAGCTGTGATGATAGCATTAATTAAAAGTTACTATCACAAAGCGTTGTTATTACACAAATTTTCCAAGGGTTCTATTTTTATGTTTTTATAACCCTATATGCAATGGTGTTCTTGGTGCAAGCACAATTGTATTCAATACCATTTTCTGTACAAAATTTATCAACAAATTGGTTTTCAAAGCTGTGCCATGAATCACAGTTTGCAAACCTTTTTCATTTGAAACCTTTTGTAAGTTTGTGCCAAAGCAGAAAATATTTCAACTTAAGTGCCAAGAATAAAACCAACATTAGCTTTGAGAAATCATCCATAATTACAAAATTAGAGAGCTTATCTCCTAGGTTCACAATCCTAGAGATCCAAATAAGTTCTTATGGAGAATTTTCAAAGGCTAAAAGGTGGAAACAATGTTTTCAGATTTAGAAATGATTCTAGTTTATTTTTCTAGATGACATACATAGCAAACTTTGACCTTGCAAAAATTAATCTAAGTGAACCAATGACAAGGTCTTTTGAGATTAAGTCCATACTTGTATGAGTTGATTTTATATGCCAAAACTAGACTCTTTAATCTTGGTATTCTTAATGCATATATTTAAAAAATATACCAAGTAGACATTCTTATGTTTATAATCAATAGAAGATAATGCCATGGATAAGAACTCTCAATCAAGCATATAGAAAATTCAAAGAGTTATTCTAAGAGTATTGATTAAGCAAATTATCCATCAATAACTGAAGCATAATATAGGAAGATGGAGTGATTTGGATATATTTTCTTTTCATACCAAAAGTATCACTTATATCACAGAAATGATTAATACTAGCTACAATTTCAATATGAGAGGATGCAAGGATTACTAATTTCATTATTTCTTCCATTTTAGTCACTCTTCTTAATTATATTTTAAGTCTCATTCTTTAATATATGTCTAGAGCACCCAATGTCTAAATTAACATCTTTTGTTGGAGCCTTGAGTGCTAGACACACTTGCCGAAAATATTCAGATTTTCAACTTAGGAACCCAAGCTCTTTTGGGTCCTTGTAGGTTAGCTATTATTGTTCCTTTTGGAACCCATATTTTCTTAATAGCTATTTTATCCATAGGCTTGCAGATTTTAGGATTACAAGGAGTGAATTTCTGCATCCTCTTGTTAAATTTAACAAACATAGATTTAACATGAGTAGTAGATAAACTTACAATTTTCTGTTTTTGCCTATTAGGTTCATCAAATAAATTAGAATCTGTTTTAGGATAGATAGTGGAGGATTTAACACATATGTCATTAAGGGATTTTTGTGTGTACCAAGATTGATATCCTAATCCAGCCTTTTCAAATTCAGCTCTTTGATTATTTATCATTAAGTTCAACTTTTCAGAGCTGATAGTAAATTTTTCAACTATAGGCTTAAATTTGTTAACTTCTTTAGTTAACCTTTCATTGTCTTCTGAAAGCAATTTATTATTTTTCTGAATTATATCATAGCTTTCAGCAAGAGATAGATTTTTCTGATTTAGCTTTTTATTCTTTAAACTAAGCTTCTTAAATTCTAAGTATAGATCAGAAAAAGCATCATGAAGTTCATCAAATGTAAAATCAGATTGAGTTTCAGCATGTACTTTATCTTGGAATGAGAAATCACTTTGTGTTCCAATACATACCTTATCTTCATGTGCCATAAAGCAAGGATTTTTAATTTCAGTTTGCTGCTCTTCTTCTTCAGAGCTAGTTTCAGATTGACTAAAAATGTTAGTGCATTCATATTTACCTTCAAGCATATTCCAGATTTCCTTAGCAGTTATGCAAAAAGATATGCTATTAAGTTCACTATCATCTAATGCACAATATAGAATATTCATGGCTTTTGCATTTTGCTGAGCCATTTTCTTATCATGATTAGTGTTTGTATGTAGCCCGTTGACTATGATACTCCATAAATCATAGTCATGTGCTTGAATGAAAATGCGCATGCGTGCTTTCCAATGTGTGTAGTTTGTGCCATTAAATAGTGGAGGTCGATCAATTAACTGTCCCTCTCCTAGAAAACTATCTATTTGAGTTGTCATAATCTTTGGCTCTTTGACAGTTAGGTCAAAATAAAAAAGGCAAGGAATTATAGAGCACCTGCTCTGATACCACTTGTTGCCCAAGGTGACAACCCAAGAGGGGGGGTGAATTGGGTTTTTCTAAATTTTTAGTGCTTTAAAAACATCCTTAGTTGAGTGCGGTGAATGCTTTCTTAAATTACTTCAATGAATAAACTATAGCAAAGATGAAAGATAATGCAAGAATAATCACAAGTGAATCCACAACACAAACACAATGATATATAGTGGTTCGGTGCACCCCAAGGCACCTACGTCCACTCTCCAAGCGTTCTCTTAGGAATTTTACTATAACCCCTCGGATTACAGTAGGATTGTTTTCCGGGCTCACAATCCAAAACCTTTACAATTGATTTTCCGGGATCACCAACAAACCTAACTATTGGTTTTACGGGCTCACCAACAACCTACGTTGGTTTTACGGGCTTACCAACAACCTACGTTGGTTTTACGGGTTGACCAACAACCTACGTTGGTTTTACGGGCTTACCAACAACCTACGTTGGTTTTACGGGTTGACTAACAACCTACAATGTTGGTTTTACGGGCTTACCAACAAACCTTACAACAAAAATAAATAACAAGGAACTAAAGCTCCTAAATGAGCAAATAAAACAATTATGAGCTACAAAGAAGAGTTTAGAATATAGTTATCCCTTTAATAAGGCTCTTCTCTTCTTTGTCAAGATTGTTTCGCTCTTCAAGAGTTGGTGGAGCTCTTAATGTCTCTTGAAATCTGCTCAACCACTTCCTTTTGGCTCTTTGAATGAAGCAATTGAATGAAGCTTGCCTTGCTAGGATTTTTTCTTGAATGCACTTGATGTATTTTCCAAAGCTTGCTTCCTCTGATGAATACTCCCTCTTAAATACTTCTCCAACCTCCAAATAGTCCTTCCTGACCGTTGGATTGAAGAAACTAGCCGTTTATAGCCGTTGGAAGTCCAAAAAGCACTTCTGCACAACTAGCCGTTATGCTTCTGCCCGTGCTTGGGTTGACCCAAACGTTTCTTGGGTCGACCCAAACCACTGTTCATCAGACTTTGGTCAGCTCAAGCTTTTCTTGGGTCGGCCCTCTCAGAAAATCCAGAACCTTGTATTTCAGCCTTCCTTCACTTGGGTCGACTCAATATATTTTTGGGTCGACTCAAGGTTCAGTTGGGTCGACTCAACTTCCACTTGGGTCGACCCTCTCAGGGTTTCCAGAGAACCTATTTTTGAATGTCATTGCCTTTGGGTCGACCCTCTCAGTGTTTGGGTCGACTCAAGTTTGGATCGACTCAACTTCCTCTTGGGTCGACCCTCTCAGTGTTTCCAGAGAACTGTTTTCTTGAGGCTTGAGAGGCTTGAGATTTGGGTCGACTCATCCTTTCCTTGGGTCGACCCAACTACTGTTCATCCGTGCCATAAGTGCTAGAATGTGCCAGAATGTTTCTTGATGTGCCGGGATCGACTCCACTTCTTCTAGGGTCGACTCCAAACTAATTGGGGTCGACTCTAACCATGTTTTTCTGCACTTTGAAGGTTAGTTATGCACATTGAAACAACAATATGATATTCCAAGCAAATTATGATGCATGGCACAATAAAGTTTCATATCCTTAACAGTATAAATTACCGAATTGCCCTTTTAGGTATTTTTAACATAAAACTTTGCCAAAATAGATTCTTGAGCTTTCTACCATTCTCTATTACAAATTTTATCGCGTTATCAAATCTTGAGAGTGGTTTTAACTATATATATTCTTAATGTATCGTGAATGTATCGAGGGTGTGTCATTTATCAATGATGTATCGAATATTTCTTCCTTACTCACTTATGTACTGGATTAATTGAGTTAATAGCATTAGCACTTCCATATGGCCTCAATGGCTTTGTAAGCATCAAAATAACACTTGGATCCTCAAACAAGGCTTTAAACCCCTAGGTTACCCTAGTAGACAAGTTATAGTCTCGTGAGGGTTTCTAGTGAAGATACACATAAACTTCAAAATAAATCATTATTATTATGAAATTTTTTTTCTTTTTCTTTTTTTTTCTCGTGAGGGTTTCTAGTGAAGATACCCACAAACTTCAATATTAAAATAAATCATTATTGTTATGATTTTTTTTAAAAAAAATCTAATTTAACATACATAAATGATAAGAATTTCAAAGCACACACGGTTTTATTTACTAAGTCAGCCCAAATCCTAGGTCAAGATGCAATTCAAGTTGAAGTCATCAAGTTTCCATTAGGGAAGTTGTAAGACTCATTTATACTGGAGTGCTCGGTGAAATCTGGACCGTTCACAAGCTAAGGGTTTGGATCTCCAAAATGTTGCTAATACCAGTAGTTTCCAAGAATTGGTCGAAAGAACCTGCTCACTGATTTAAAATCATCTTATCTGCAGGATTTTGAGAGTTGTGAATGTTTACTTTAGTACCTCACGGGCTTTATCTGTAATATTACAGTTTACTCGAATTTTTACAACGACGGCTTTCACACTATTATCTTTTTCAAGGTCAATACAGAGTTTTTTTTTTATAAAGACATATAAATTGTGCACTTTTACTCTTGTGGTGATTTCTCCGTGTAACGAGCAATCAGTCGACAACTCTCACACCAGTTGGCACAAGGTGTCAGGCATCAAGACTCCCCTACGGACTTATGCTCGGAGTTCTCATCACAAGCCCACTTGATCTTTGACAATAGGTAGCCATTTTCGATGTTCCTGACTAAATCCATTATTATTGATGATTTTTTTTTTTTTTGGATTAGATAAGTATGATTCATCAGGGTCCAAGGTTGCTACTATACTATCAATATAATGTCGAGCCTAGACCTTAGAAGTGTCGGCCAGTGTATAGTGAAATTCCGAAGTATTAATTAGCTTACAACTCCCTAAGAGAGACTTAATTAAAAGAACTTAAATTTGTATTACTTCCGACTAGCTATTGGGCTTTTTGGATTTTATATACCTTGTGTGTTTAGCATTCTCGCATTAATGTATAGAAATGAGGTTTTTTAAACACAAACTTTTTTTATTTTTTTTTATTATTATTATTTTATAAAAAATGAAAATGAACACATTTTTTTTTAAAAGATATTTTTATTTTTTTATTTTTTTTGATAAACCTGACATTATGAAGTGAAAACGAATGCAAGAGATGCAAACAAAACAAAAAATGATTAAAAATATTTAAAAATACCCCCAAACCTAAACCTAACATTGTCCTCAATGTTAAAGAAAACTAAAAGAATTGGGTTGCCTCCCAACAAGCGCTAAGTTTATTGTCTTCAGCCAGACACAGTGAGATAGTTTTTTGCATCTTCTTTTATGAGGTCATCTATTTTGTCTATCATAAAACACTCAACTTCCCTCGCGGGTTGGTCGGCCGCATTGAACACATTTAATTTTACCTTCATGTTCCCAAAAGATATGTTCATTACCCCTGTTCTACAATTGATGCATGCATTGGCTGTTGCTAAAAAGGGCCGCCCAAGGATCACGGGGATTTGTTTCTTAGGATTAGGCTCATGCTCCATATCAAGGACAATGAAATCTACTGAAAAATAGAATTTGTCTACCTTGACAAGAACATCTTCAATTATCCCACATGGTATTTTTACAGATCGATCAGCCAATTGAAGGGATACCGAGGTTGGTTTTAACTCACCTAAACCAAGTTTCTCATAAACCGAATAAGGTAAAATGTTGACACTTGCCCCTAGATCTAAGAGTGCTCGATCAATGAAATTATTTTCTAAGACACAGGAGATGGTGGGAGCACCAGGATCTTTGAATTTTGGAGGGGTGTTGTGTTGGAGAATAGAACTCACTTGCTCAGTTAGGAAGACCTTTTTAGGCACATGTGCCCTAGATTTTCGCTTTTGTGTACAAAGGTCTTTGAGAAATTTGGCATAGGAGGGAACTTGTCTAATAGCATCAAGAAGCGGAAGGTTAATTTTCACTTGTTTGAAAACCTCCATCATCTCCTCTAGTGAAGTTTCCTTCTTGCCAAAGGGAGAGGGTGAATTAAGAGCTTCAGGAAATGGGGCCTTTGGGATGTGAGTCTTGGCAGAAGGTGGACTAGCTGAAGAAGAAGAAGGTTTTAGATTTTTATTTGACACATGTCTATCCTCTTCTTCATCTTCCTTATTGTTATCTTTCCCAATCTTATTGTCTACTACACGTCCACTCCTTAGGGTAGTCAAAGCATTGGCTTGTTCATGATGAATTGCATTTAATTGATTTTCTTGAGCCATATATTGTCCCCTAGGATTACTTAGTGGTTGGCTTGGAAACTTTCCTTCCTCTCGCTTGTTCAGTGCATTAGCTAGTTGCCCCATTTGGGATTCTAGCTTGGCGATGGATTGCGTTTGAGAGTGCACCAATTGTGTAATGGTTTCCAAACCTTGAAGGGCGTTCAACACTTTCTCCTCAAAGGCTGTGTTTCTTTGGGGTGGAGGAGGAGTGTGTTGAAATTGAATCGAGGGATGGTAGGGATGAATATTTTGTGGGGTTTGAAAATTCTGAGGATTTTGAAAATTTTGGGAATAGGGTTGGGCTGTGTTCGAAGCTTGCTGCTTCCAAGAAAAATTTGGATGATTTCGCCATCCCGGGTTATATGTATTGGAAAATGGGTCAGTACCCGATCTAGGCTGTGTTTGAGCAGCATTGATGTGTTCTTGCATGAGTTCGGGGAATTGGGGTGCTGAAGGGCACTCATGAATAGGGTGGGATGGGCTAGAACAGATAGTACACACTTGTGCTTGGGAAGAGTTCATGTAATGTCCACCTATCATCAGTTGGTCAATCTTATGGGACAATGCATCTACCTTGCTAGACAGGTCCATAGAATGACTTATTTCATAAATGGTCCCTTTTCTTTGAGAATTCGGGGGCGCTTGACGAGAACAAGAAGCATGGTGGAGGGAGTTTTCATTTAGATTTTCAAATAATTGCAATGCTTCATGCTCATTTTGAAGCATGAATGTCCCCCCGCATGCAGCATCGATCATCTGAGGGTTTCGTTCAGTCAATCCATCATAGAAACATTGCACTAGCTGCCATTTAGGTATTTGATGATGAGGGCATTTACGGATTAGGTTCCGAAATCTCTCCCAAGTTTCATGAAATTCTTCTCCCTCAGTTTGGGAGAAGCTTGTAATGGCACGTCTAAACTGGTTCGTTCTTCCTATGGAAAAGTATTTTTTTAGGAATTCTTGTTGCATTTGATCCCAAGAACGAATCAAGTTGGCTTCTAAAGAATTCAACCATTGTTTGGCTCTATCTTTAAGGGAGAAGGGGAATAATCTAAGTTTTAGAGCATCATCAGTAAAGTTCTGAATCTTGACAGTAGTGCAAATCTCAAGGAATTCATCTAGGTATTTATATGGGTCTTCATTGGTGAGCCCATAAAAAGATGGGAGCATTTGGATCACACTAGATTTTATTTCATATTGTACGGCTGCTACTTCAGGTACTCGAATGCAAGATGGGGAAGTGTAAATGGTGGGAGTAAAGTACTCCTTCAGGAGTTTGGGTTGTTCTTCAGCCATCTCAGGAGGTGGGAATGATTCTAAGGTTTTGATTTCAGCTCGAATATTTCTAAGGGTCCGTTCTATTTCAGGGTCAAAAGGTAATAGGTCACGTACTCTAGAACGACTCCCTTGCATACACTAGTACTTGATCAATCAAGCATGCAATAAAAGAAAAACACATAAATCCTTGTATTTGTCCTAAAACCACTAGACAGCTCCTAACTGGTTTGAAGAGGGCACCTAAGCCTCCAATCCGGTCTAATGAACCGAGTTAACCAGGTAAGCTCCCAGGTAAGTGGAGGGGTCACGATGCGTTCGCAAAGGTCCCACTTAAAACCTACTTGCCTCGAACAGATGAACTGTCTCCCTTATAGGGACAAAGCTTGCCTAGACATCAACTAAGCCACAGAGCAAAATTGGTGCAACTTTCGGTGATCTTCGTCCTATTGAGCTCGAATGTCCCTAGGAGCCAACGTCTAATTGATTTTAATTAAGCTGACACTATGTGAGATTGAGTTCACCTAAGTTGGGCAAGAGTCCGGTGATGAAATCCGGCTCTTATCTTGTTGGGGTGATTGCCCTTACTATGTGCGGATTAATTTGTGTATGTGTATCAAGCATGCATTCACACTTTTGCTGAAATTAAAATCAAACAATCACCACAAAATTTCAAGCTAATAATTAATTTAAATAAGAAAGGTTTAGAGGTTACCAAAGGAAATTTTTCCAGCAATTTAAAATTTTTTTAAGCAAACCTCTAAAGCATTCCTTTTTGATAGCCCAGATCTTCTCTTCGATTCCTGATCAAATAAGACCAAAAGAAAAATTTAAAAAAAATAGTAGAAGAGAAAAAGGAGATAAAAAAGTAACAATAATAGAAAATAATTTTTTATTTTATTTTAGATATATATATTTTTTTGAAAGTTTTTTTTTAATTAATTAATTTTTTTTTAATTATAGGAAAAATAACTATGCTAGCAATCCCCGGCAACGGCGCCAAAAATTTGATCGGTTCTTTCAATTTTGAATATAAACCACGCAATAGCACGTATCCTGTAGGATAGTGATTACGGGTGTCGGTCCACAGGGATTGAAGAATAAGTTATTTTTCTTTTAAAAATAAATCAAGAAGAAGGATTTGCTAACTTGATTTAACTAAATTAAACTATGAGTGCGAATTGAAATATTAGAGTAGATAGAACTAGGGTTTGGAATCCACCACATAGCATTGCATTAGGGACTGTGTTCTTAATTTTTATCTTTTGGAGAGGCATGCAAATTGGCTACAAGCCTTTTAAAATAAAAGCATAAAGAGTGTTAGGAAGATCCATCTTCGGTGTAGCATGAAGTGTCTACCTAAGTATGCTAATCTAGGATGCAGCACACTTCATCTTCCTAGGCATGAATCATCTTAGACTACTTTAGCAAACATGATTAGTAACTAGCATGCTCAAAGTTTAAATATCATAATGAAATATTTCATTGAAAATAAGAATTTAAACAAGCTTCAAAATAATAAAAAAATAAGAACTACAATGTCCTGATACATTGCTAGGGCTTCATCCAGCCCTAGACTAGATGTTTAGCCGCGCATGGCTTCCGAACAACCTCCCATCTGCAAATGAAAGCCTTCACCTCCCATCATTCCCAAAATATCACAAAACATTCTCTTTTCCCCTCCTTTCTCTTTTTTTTATTTCTTTTTCTCTCCCTCTCGGCTTTCTTCTTCTTTTCACCAAAACGGGGGGTCTCTCCTGTTTTTCTGTCGAAGCCCCCTCCTCTCCCTCGGCTCTCTTCTTCTACCCTTTATATAGATCTCTCCCTGGCAATGAATCCAAGGGGAACGGACGCATGATCCTTGGGCGGAATGCGCATCAACGGCTGGATCATGGGAGCTGGTTGCCGAAGAGTGGTCGGTGGAAGATGAATACGGACGGGAGAAGGGGTTGAATACATGTCCCGATTTGGATGCGTGACCTTGGCTTGATGAGAGGCTGAATCACCGGCTGCTGGGATTTCCTTCACGGATGCCGGGGATGCGCTGGGAGGAGCCAATCGGAGGATCGATGGGAATCCGGAAGAGGAAGAGGCGGAACGCCATTTCTGTGATTCGGCAGCTGGTGGCTGGTGTGGATCCGTGGATGGAATCATGCTTCATTGCTTTCCTTCTTTGGACCATTGGCTGCTGGGAGGTGAATCCGGAGGAGTTGCTCGCTGGTGTGCTCGTTGGATGCGGCTGGAACGGGCTGATGGCGCTGGTGCACTATGTGGATCACGGAGGAAGAAATGGATCACGAGTTCTCGGTGGAGGCCGGATCGCAGGAAGATGAGATTGGCTCTGGATGCGTCACGGGCGAAAGAAGGGCCGGAGGATCTGGTCGTGGGATCGTCGGGAGGTCGCCGTGGAAGGTGGACGGCCGCGAGATCTGCGGGAGGGGAAGAAGATAAACAGTGAAATGCATTTTTAGTTTTTTTTTTCTAACACTGTTCATATGAACAGTGTTTTCACGGAACACTGTTCATATGAACAGTGATTCCAGTAATTTTCGGAAAAAATTCTTTTCTTGCTCTATTTTGACATGAAAATGGGCATATGTGGATTTAAATTAAAGGTCTCTCCTGTTTTGCTTAGTTTGCAAACGTGATACGGAGATGGAAATTTATGAACCGTTGGATTGCTTGGGTGCATGCATGTCAGTTGGGCATTGGGCTCGAACCTAGTGTTATTGAACTGAAACGTGCTGGCTGGTATGCTTGGAAGGCGAGGATATGTGAATTATTTACTTCTTATCATATTTTAAATTTATTTCAAAGATTGTTCTATTTTATGGTAAACTAAGTGGTTATTCGTTTAAGAACATTGAAAAGTGCTGGAAAAAGAATATTAAATTATAGATTAATCAGCACTTATCACTTACTGAATAAAAAATCTTTGTTAGTAAGCATATGCCACTTTATTGGAGAAAGAGTTTATCTTAGAAAAGGGCAAAGATAGGAGAATTGAACTTGAAAAAATTCAAGACCTACAAATGGAGACACAAGATATTCCTCAACCAAATGTACCCATGGATAAGGTACAACCACAACACACATCTCCTCTTCGAAGGTCAGATAGAGCGCGAAGAGCACCTGAGAGGTATGCCGAACCAATCTCCATACCGGACGTACCGAACCGATCTACAAGGACAATTTGCTGGAATTTCTCCTTGCGGGCCAGGGATGATCTCTGTCATTGCTTGGACAATTTTTGGATCGTCGCTGTAGCTTTTATAGCAGCGACCCCATCTTGGATCTCTACAAACCTGCACAAGGCTCGAGTAGAAGAAGACTGAAACTGAATGGTCCTGGATGTTCTCCGCGAGATATGTTTAGCTTATTTATCTTTTCTGTAAGAACCAAAATTCACAGCAACATAATGGTTTTATGTCATTGTTACCGAACACATGGAGCGAAAACATAAGGAATACCTGTTGCTCTCACTTCAAGAGCAGTTGCAGCCCCAATTCTCTTCACAAGTGCTAGTTCTCTAATAGAAAAAAAAAACATTTTTAACAAGAGCACAAAGATTATGAACATATAAAGAAAATGCTATGGAATAAAAGCAGGTTTACTTAATTTGATTATCCTTTGTAACTACTCTGACAACTAAATTAAGCTGCACCTTAGGAAAGAAAATATTTGGAACCACTTGAGCTGCCAGAATGCTGAACTGGCAACAATGCACTGATTGTTTCAAGTCATTTCACCCTCAGTGTGAACAAGTAGCAACAATAAGTTTAGTGGTACCAATACATATGCTGGATACGACCTTACAACCATGAGAACTTTTGACACTCTTTGATGATAGCAAGCAGTGATGAAGGTATTGCCTTTTCAAAATGACTAAAATTGCCACGCCCCCAGTCCAAAATCGCGAGCCAGGGGTCGCGCCAACCGCCGCACACCAGTAGGAAACTCTCCCCACGAGCATGCAAGGCATCTTAGCCAACATCTCAATTTATATAAATTTAAAATAATTCAACTAAATAAATGCAATCTTATTTCATTGACTAACTCAAGTCATAAAGTCTCACAATTCTAAATATGCAGCGGAACAATAATTTACCAACATGCAAAACTTAGTTCTTAAAATAACAAAACCTAGCAATGTCTAACAATTATAATAAATGTCCAAGATAATAGTTCAACTTAAATAACCCTAATCTAAGATAGCTTGTGCCACAATCCTTCTAGTCGCCCTCCCATTTTGAAACCTCAATAGACTAGTTCTCGAGATCTGTAAAACAACAATAAATTGTATAATGATCTAAACAGCCCAGTAAGTAACAAACACTCTAGCTAGATAAATCAGGCAATAAGATGCAGAAAATAAATATATATGCAGTTCCAAGATACAAATCAAATATTTCTTAAATTCTTAAGATTCTTTTCACGCTTTCGAAATTCTTTCACATATTCAATTCATCTTGTCGATCCTGGACTATGACCACATGTTTCCTGTGGCAGGGTCATCAATACCGACTAATCTTCTCGCGGTGAGTCCTTCAGGATAATTAATTGCCAACGTATCTGCCCCCATTGGCGGGGTCCTCAACATAGCCAGGTCGAAGTTCAATTAGTTCTCTATTTCATATTTCAGTTATGAAAACATGCAGCGTTAAAACCAAATATCGTTCATATCTCAATTTCTTTCAATTTATCAGAATTCAACTTAACAGCCGAGAACTATGACCACATGTTTCCTGTGGCAAGGTCATATCACCGACTAATCTTCTTACAGTACCAATGTATTAGCCCCTATTGGCAGGGTTCTCAACATAGCCCGACTGCGAGTCCAAATCTATTACGAGTTATTATTCTTTTCTTGCATTACGTTCAATTTTCTAAACTGAAAATATGATATCGAATCAATCAAACACAATCCAAGTCGAAAGCAAATATGTTCAATCAGAATTATACAATATTCTAAAAATAGACATATAACACCATGCATCGAATTTGTAAATCAAGAATAACTCGACTCGAGAAAATATTTATAACTTGCCGATAAATCTAGAAAAAGGTTACATTACTTACCTTACGAACGAGATCCACAACAAATCCAATTAATTACGCAAATCCCTCACAGAACCTAATATCCAAAAATCATATTCTTCTTTTAAAATTCATCACTATATATATATATATATATATAAAACTTAAATTTTAACATCCTTCCATGGTCGAGCCTGCAGAAGTGCCTAGCACTCCAAGTTCAGGTTCATACCCGTAAACCACCTCCCTCCCTTTATATATATATATATATTTCCTTTTCTCTTTCTTTTTCTTTTTCTTTTCCTTTTCTTTTCTTTTCTTTTCTTTCCTTTTCTTTTCTTTTTCTTTTCTTTTCTTCTCTTCTTCTCCAGAATCTTCTCCCAACTCCTCTCTTCCTTCCCCCCTTTCTTTTTTTCTTTTTCTTTCTCCTCCTCTTCTCTTCACCCGACTTCCTCTCCTTCCCCCGCTTTCTTTCTTCTTTCTTCTCCCGCAAAGGGAGGTCGGCGAACTTGGGAGAGGCCAAGTCGAGGTCGGCGATGCCCGCGGCGGCCGGCCCTCTCCTTCTTCCCGCGGAGGAGGCATGCGCATGGGAGAAGAAGAGCCCGCAGCGGTCGGCCTTCTCCTTCTTCCCTCTCTTCTTCTTTCTTTCTTTCTCTTTTTTTTTTCAAATGGTATAACAAAGAGGTGAAGGCTAGGAATCTTTACCTCAGCCCCGGCAAAAATCTGGCGGCTTCCTTCCGATGGCAAACGGAGGAAGAAGAGCACCCAACCCGTTGCTTTAATGGCTCTCCTCCCTCTCTCTTGGGCGGCAACACGAAGAAGAAGGAGAACCCCCAACCAGTTGGGCATGGCGGCTCCGCTTTGGATGGCTTCAAAGGAGGAGGAAGAAGCCTTAAAAATAACCAGGTGTTCCTGGCTTCTTCGGGATGATTCTCCCCTTCATCATGCCCCCTCACATGCAACGCACGTGAGGCCGAAAGTTTGGAGCTGGGCTGGTCAAGTGGACTGGGCTCAGTTCCAGGGTCTCACATCCTTCCTCCCTTAAAAGAAATTTCATCCATGAAATTTTTGTACATGCAGTTCAAGAATAATACTTCTTCCAAATCAAGTCATAACACTCTTCAAATCAAAGTCATCTTGTTTGACCAATGTCAAATAATTCTATTCACCACACTTCCTATGCACGCTCTGATTTAAACCTCAACATACCCGTGTCAAGTCTAGAGATTTTTTTCTCCTAGAATTACTTGCTTATTGGTACATTCATTATTATGTCTTAATCCGTGTGAACACTTTCGAAATTCAAAAGCTCATATTCTTCTTTTGACAATTAATCAAAAAAAATTATTATGTAACTATTTAATCTTTTCTAGCAGCATAATAAGTTGTCTAACAAGGAGCAGTGGGCATAGCTAGACAATAAATAGAAATAAATATTGGAACTAGATTAATACCTGTCATCCTTCAGGACAGTCAATTGCCAACGTATCTGCCTCCATTGGCGGGGTTCTCAACATAGCGAGGTTGAAGTTCAATTAATTCTCTGTTTCATATTTTAGTTATGAAAATATGCAGTGTCAAAACCAAATATCGTTCATATCTTAATTTCTTTCAATTTACCAGAATTCAACTCAACAGCCAAGAACTATGACCATATGTTCCCTGTGGCAGGGTCATATCACCGACTAATCTTCTTACGATACCAATGTATTAGCCTCTATTGGTGGGGTCCTCAACATAGCCCGACTGCGAGTCCGAATCTATTACGAGTTATTATTATCTTTTCTTGCATTATGTTCAATTTTCTAAACCGAAAATATGATATCGAATCAATCAAACACAATCAAGTCGAAAGCAAATATGTTCAATCAGAATTATACAATATTCTAAAAATAGACATATAACACTATGCATCGAATTTGTAAATCAAGAATAACTCAACTCGAGAAAATATTTATAACTTACCGATAAATCTAGAAAAAGGTTACATTACTTATCTTGCGAACGAGATCCACAACAAATCCAATTAATTACGCAAATCCTTCGCAAAACCTAATATCCAAAAATCATATTCTTCTTTTAAAATTTAAGTTATATATATATCTATATAACTTAAATTTTAACATCCTTCCATGATCGAGCCTGCAGAAGTGCCTAGCTCTCCGAGTTCGGGTTCATACCCGTAAACCACCTCCCTCCCTTTATATATATATATATAAAGATATATATATATATATTCTCTTTCTTTTCCTTTTTCTTTTCTTTCCTTTCCTTTTCTTTTTTCTTTTCTTTTCTTTCCTTTTCCTTTTCTTTTCTTTTCTTTTCTTTTCTTTTCTTTTCTTCGCTTCTTCTCCAGACTCCTCTCTTCCTTCCCCCCTTTCTTTCTTTTTTTTTCTTTTTCTTTCTCCTCCTCTTCTCTTCACCCAACTTCCTCTCCTTCCCCCTCTTTCTTTCTTCTTCTTTCTTCTCTCGCGAAGGGAGGTCGGTGAGCCCGGGAGAGGCCAAGTCGAGGCCGGCGACGCTCGCGGCGGCCGACCCTCTCCTTCTTCCCGCGGAGGAGGCATGCACACGGGAGAAGAAGAAGAGCCCGCGGTGGTCGGCCTTCTCCTTCTTCCCTCTCTTCTTCTTTCTTTCTTCTTTTTTTTTCAAATGGTATAACAAAGAGGTGAAGGCTAGGAATCCTTACCTCAGCCCTGGCGAAGATCCGGCGGCTTCCTTCCGGCGGCAAATGGAGGAAGAAGAGCACCCAACCTGCTACTTTAATGGCTCTCCCCCCTCTCTCTTGGGCGGCAACACGAAGAAGAAGGAGAACCCCTAACCAGTTGGGCGTGGCGGCTCGACTTTGGATGGCTTCAAAGAAGGAGGAAGAAGCCCTAAAATAACCAGGTGTTCTCGGCTTCTGCGGGATGATTCTCCCCTTGATCACGCCCCCTCACGTGCGACGCACGTGAGGCCGAAAGTTTGGGGCTGAGCCGGTCAAGTGGACCGGCCAGTTCCAGGGTCTCACAAAAATACTATTAAAATATTTTTTCTAAACTTACTTGGGATCCTATCTTTCTTTGCTCGTAGAATTTGAGTCAATTTAGCAATTAAGCGACCATTGGTTTTCGAATGGACATAATAGCTTCTTTTATTAGCTGTTACTCTATATGGCCTTGGTCTCGTTCGTCTCACTCTTTCACACTAGTCGAGGCAAGCAATTCTTACTCGGAAAAAAGAAGACTGTGACGAGGGAGTCCAATTAGTCAAATAGGAAGAAAATACGAAGAAAAATGGAAAGTCGTCGAAAAGCAGGGGTGGGATGTGATTCGCCAAGCTAGGGCAAACAAAGCCGTCCGGCCCTATAGGATTAGGAATGCGAAGGCCTTAGAGAATTGATCTATTCATAGAGTAATCCTATGATCTATATAGAGGAAATATGCTATGTCATTATTTATATAAATAAATATAAGGGTGACTCAATCAATTGGGGGTGGGACTCAGTAAGATTTAGAGATGCTCTTTTCAGTTTGTTTACAGATGTATGGCACCACTGCTGGTGTACATTGTTCCCTCTTCCGAAGTTCTTGCAGGGCCACTAGCAACACATTAAGCTGGTTGTGAAGGGGAAAAAAGGTGCATCAACAGATAAAATACATTATTTGGCCCATTACTTTGACAAGTCTTAAAATATGGCGCATGGCTGCAAGACTTGCAAAGCAAAATGAATTGTTCCCAAATGTTTATATGTGGATGCAAAAATGAAAAAAAAAATCTAGAGTTTTTTGGTGACAAATTAGTTTCATCACTAATCTTTTTTATATATGGTGACTGAATAAGTTTCATTGCAAACAGATTTTGATTTTTTGGCAAGGATAAGATTTCATTGCTAAATAATTCATTTATAGTTTTGGCGCAAAAGGTAGACCATTTGTCAAATTGGTCTTCTGATTGGGTCATTAGGCTCAGTCCAAGGTCTAATTGGGTCTAACCTTGGTCTAGTATCATTTTAAATCATTTGGGCTTGAATTAGGGTCGGTCCAAGGCCAATTTGGTCTCTAATTAGTTGTATTAGGCTTGATTCAGATTGAATTGGGCCTGCTAGGACTAGCTCAGCTTAATTGGGTTCGGACCCAGCTGAATTCGGGCTTGATTTAATTCGCATTTAACTTGGTCTGCAATTTGGGCTCGTCCAGCCTTAGCCCAATCTGTTTGGGACCGGGCTTAGCCAGATTTGGCTAAGCCAATTATTTTTTATTGGGCTTAACGGGTTTTGGACCCGAACCAGGATCCGCCCCGTTATTCCGTACCCGTTAAGGTCCTTCTTCCAGAGTATTCCCGCCTCTTCGCCTCCATCCTCTCTCTCTCTCTCTCTCTCTCGCCCCCCCCCTTCCTTCGTCTCCACCGGAAGCCCTAGCCCCTTTCTTTCTTCTTCTTTCACCTCCGGCCGAGCCCTTCTCCCCTCCTTCCTCTCTTTCTTTGCTTCCCCCCTCCCACCTCCTCTTCTACCTCTCGCCGTGCCACCGTGGGGCGAGCCTCCTCCGGGAGATGCTCCCACCTCGGAGCGGCAGAAGGGAAAGGGTAGGGGGCCCTGGATCTCCTCTGAAGTGGTGCCGGAGGAGTCGAACGGGGTCCCCGAGGTGGGGCCGAGCCCCTGGGAGCTCCCCTGAGGAGGCGAACGCTTCCTCGGCCTGCAGCCGCTCCGGCGACTGCGGCCGAGGGGTGCCCTTCTCCAGGGTGGGAGCAGTGGGAGAGGGAGGGCCTAAACCTCCTCCAAAGTGATGCCGGAGTGAGTTTTAGTCTCCGGGGACCTCCCTTACCCCGATCTGACCACGGCGGAGGAGGAGAACCACCGTGACCGAGAAGGAGGCGCGAGAGACCCAGGTACGATCCTCCTTTTTTTTTTCCCCTCTTTTTCTTTCTTTATTTTCTTTTATTTTCTTTTTCTCCTCCTCCCTCTGTGGTGGCGCCACCACCTCCTCCGTTTTTCTTTCCAGAGTTTTCCCGCCTCTTCGCCTCCATCCTCTCTCTCTCTGTCCCTCTCTCTCTCTCGCCCCCCCCTTCCTTCGTCTCCACCGGAAGCCCTAGCCCCTTTCTTTCTTCTTCTTTCACCTCCGGCCGAGCCCTTCTCCCCTCCTTCCTCTCTCTCTGCTTCCCCCCTCCCACCTCCTCTTCTCCCTCTCGCCGTGCCACCGTGGGGCGAGCCTCCTCCGGGAGATGCTCCCACCTCGGAGCGGCAGAAGGGAAAGGGTAGGGGGCCCTGGACCTCCTCCGAAGTGGTGCCGGAGGAGTCGAACGGGTCCCCGAGGTGGGGCCGAGCCCCTGGGAGCTCCCCTGAGGAGGCGGACGCGTCCTCGGCCTGCAGCCGCTCCGGCGACTGCGGCCGAGGGGTGCCCTTCTCCAGGGTGGGAGCAGTGGGAGAGGGAGGGCCTAAACCTCCTCCCAAGTGATGCCGGAGTGAGTTTTAGTCTCCGGGGACCTCCCTTACCCCGATCCGGCCACGGCGGAGGAGGAGAACCACCGTGACCGAGAAGGAGGCGCGAGAGACCCAGGTACAATCCTCCTTTTTTTTCCCCTCTTTTTCTTTCTTTATTTTCTTTTATTTTCTTTTTCTCCTCCTCCCTCTGGTGGCGCCACCACCTCCTCCGTTTTTCTTTCCAGAGTTTTCCCGCCTCTTCGCCTCCATCCTCTCTCTCTCTCTCTCTCTCTCGCCCCCCCCCCCCGTCCTTCGTCTCCACCGGAATCCCTAGCCCCTCTGTGGTGGCTTTAAATTCTGTCTTTTGAGTTTTCACATGCTTCTTTTTTCTAGAAGCCAACTATGTTTTTTTTCTCTTGATCAAGTCACCATGTATTTAGTTTCCCATTCATACTTACTAAGTATTCCTCCCGCTTTTCAAGAGAGGGAGGCACCTATTTTATGGCATCTTAGTTTTTATATTCTTATAATTAAGTAAGCTCTGTGATAACTGAATTATGTCGCCAATAGTTATATAAGTTCTGCATTTTTCTACACTTGTTATTGGCATGCTATCCATGTGATTTTGTGTTGATTATGGTGGGATATAGAATCACCGTTCCTGTAATTTATGCATTACACAGTAAGTCATGGATCTCCTCTCCATTATGTTTAAGTGCACTTAGTTTTGAGAGTTCCTCCCTCTTCATCTTCGCCTTCTCTGCTTTCTAATTGCTGGGCTTTTTGTTTTCAAGATTCTTTTTTAAGGGTTTCTTGAATTTTTGAGAGATTTTAAAGTAGATTTAGGTGGAGAGTCAAGGAAGTGGGGAACTTGGTTCAGCCTCCCTCTCTCCCTTTTCTTCAGTATATCTTCAACAGTTTTGAACTTGGTTGCGATTGACTAATTAATTTAATTTGTTTTTTTCATTTTTATTTCTACTCTCATTTAATTTGGGATGCTCTGGTCTTTTGCTGACATTTACATCCTTGTTTTCTGTACATCATGATAGTGACACCACTACTTTTGCCTCCATTTTTAATTAGTCATGCCTTTCATGGTAGATGCTGTTTCTAGGTCTCTGTTGGTCTAAAGTCTAAACTGTGGATGAAATAGTCTGCTGGATGATCGCACTTCATGTCATTGTATCTGGCATTGATAAATAATTAATTTTCAATCCAACAATATTTTTTGGGTATGGTAATGTGCATTTTGTTGTTTTAATTCGTTGTTCAGTAAGCATTATTTAGTTGATCTCACCTAAGTTTAATCTTCACGTGATGCTACAGGCCTTAAAGCATTTATGTCATAACTTATATTAATTGCAGTTGGGTTCTAAAGTATCTCTGTTCCTTTTTTATTCTTATCATATCCACAACTGAAGTGACATAACAAAATCCTGACCAAAAATAGATGGGCTCTTTTACATGGACTACCGGTTTATTTGTGAATCTTATTGTACTATTATTTTTCTGCAATTCTTTTAGGTCTCTTGTTATTAAGTTAATTGAAATGCCTGCTTCACTATTGGAAAACTTTTTCTCCCATTTGTTGCGTTTGAATCTTGACAAATTAATTTAAGTTGTTTTTTCATTTTTTTTTCTGCCCTCAGTTAATTTGGATGCTCTGGTCTTTTACTGACATTTACATCCTTGTTTTCTGTACATCATGATAGGGACACCACTACTTTTGCTCCCATTTTTATGTGCTGTGTATGTTGCTTAATCTTTTATTTGACAAAATTGTTTGGTTCTCTTAGCACAACTTTCAAATAGTATCATTTGCCGTTGCCATGAGACAAGGACATGATCTTCTGAAAATGCATTTGCATAATCTCAGAACTATTAGACTAATCCCTATACAACTGGGAGAGCGGCATTGCTTATGTTTCTTCTATTTGGCTTTTCTTCTTCTTCATTGTTTCGCAAACTGGGAGAGCGGCATTGCTTTTGTGTTCTATACAAAGAGGCTGGATGATTCTTGGATGAGGGTTTTGCTACATTTTGAGAGGAAAGTAACTATTCTCTTGACGGTGAGGCAATCTTGGATGGTCTGCTGCTGTTGTTCTGCAAGCAACCGTTTGCAGCTGTTTTGATTTATTAGTTGCAGATCAATTGGTGAATCTAAGCCTCTCTCTCCATCTTCCCCTTCTCTGCTTTCAAATTGCTGGGAGTTTTGTTTTTCAATATTCTTTTTGAGAGATTTTAATTTAGATTTTAATGTAGATTTAGGTGGAGAGTGTAGGAACTAGGGAGATCTTGGTAAAAATCTCCTCTCCCTCTCTCCCTTTTCTTCAGTATATGTTCAAAAGTTTTGAACTTGGTTCTCTCTGGACTTGAATGATGGAGAGATAATATTTTGATCGCTGTTTGTTCAATCTGGATTTGGTATTCTTGGTTGTTGGTGATATTCTGTCTAATTTGGTTCTGGAGGTTATGTTTATATTGCTTCGATGTGCAATCTCTCCCTCTTTTCAATTGTTAATGTTATAGCATGTGAAATGATCTCTGACATGCTAAATCCATAGGAAATCCTAAATCATTGAGCTTAAATGGTTGCTATATAGGATTTCTTCGGAGGCTTATTTCGCTAAATGCTAAGACTAGTTCGATGGTTCTTCATGTAAAGAGTTTGGATTATTTTATTGCTTCTATTTCTCTCATCCTGCTTGGTTGTTGTAGATAATTTGTGCTGGTTGTTGTTTTGGTTGGCTGCCATTGCATGCTCCATTTGATGACATGTGAATAATCAAATTTTGAGCAAACTTCTTTTAGGTCCGTTAGTCTTGGTGATGCAATTGGTTGTCCACCTGCTTTAATTTGTTGTCGCAAGCACCACATTTGTGGAATGCCTGAACATCAATTTAAAGTCGGCATTATGTGGTTCTGTATGCTGTTTTTGCCACTGTGACTGAGACACACATAAAACTTTAGTGTTTTCATGGATGTATTATAGTAATTTCTGTGCTTTTGTCGCCTCTTCCTGTCATGATATGATCAAGCCTTTCAAGGTGGATAATGTTTGTTGGTCATTGTTGGTCTAAACTCTTAAGCTGTGGATGAAATAGTTTGGTGCTGGCGGTTATGTCGTCTTCGGTAGCGGTAGAGCGAGCAGCTTTTGAATGTCTGCTGTTTCGCAGACATCCGAGCAGCGGCCATGGTTAGAAGGGGGGAGGAGAAGACATTGTGGGATCTTTTTCCTAGGTCGGCTTCTAGTTCTCTTTCTCAAGATTTGCTGGTATTCTATTTCTTCTCCTCCTACTTGTTCTTGGTCTCCCGGGTGGATAATGGTCGCGATGTTGTGCTTCTTGTTATCTTTTTCTCTTTGTTTATGTGCCTTCTCTTTTGCTTTTCTTATTCTTCTTTGTTTCCCAAATTGGGAGAGTGGCGCTGCTTTTGGGTTCTTTACAAGGAGGCTATGATGATTCTTGCTCGAGGGTTTCGCTACAATTGAGAGGAAAGCAGTTATTCTCTTGACGGCAAGGCAATCTTGCAGGCAACTATTTGCAGCCATTTTGATTTATTAGTTGCAGATCAATCGGTGAATCAGAGCCCCCCTCTCCATCTTCCCCTTCCCTGCTTTCAAATTGCTGGGATTTTTGTTTTCAATATTCTTTTTACGGTTGTGTTTCCGAGAGATTTTAAAGTAGATTTAGGTGGAGAGTGTAGGAAGTGGGGAGATCTTGGTCAAAGTCTCTCTCCCTCTCTCCCTTTTCTTCAGTATATCTTCAAAAGTTTTGAACTTGGTTCAGATATTTTATTTTGTCAACTTTGCTTTAAGTTCTCTCTGGACTTGAATAATAGTGAGATAATATTTTGATCGGTGTTTGTTCAATCTAGATTTGGTATTCTTGGTTGTTGGTGGGACTCCATCTAATTTGGTTCTGGAGGTTATGTTCTATATTGTTTCGATGTGCTTTCTCTCCCTTTTTTCAATTGTTGACGTTCTGGCATGTGAAATGATCTCTGACATTCTAAATCCATGGGAAATTCTAAACCATTGAGCTTAAAAGGTTGCTATATAGGATTTCTTTGGATGCTTATTTCGTTAAATGCTATGACTAGTTCTCTAGTTCTGCATAGAAAGAGTTTGGATATTTTATTGCTTCTATATCTCTCGTCCTGCTTGGTTGTTGTACATAAATTTATGCTGGTTGTTGTTTCGGTTGGCTGCCATTGCTTGCTCCGTTTGATGACACGTAATTGATGGTCATCAAATTTTGAGCAAACTTTTTTTGGGTCCGGTAGTCTTGGTGATGCAATTGGTTGTCCACCTGCTTTAATATGTTGTTGCACGCACCACATTTGTGGAATGCCCGAACATCTATTTAATGTTGGCATTATGTGGTTCTGTATGCTGTTTTTTGCCGCTGTGACTGAGACACATATAACTTTAGTATTTTCATGGATGGATTATGGTAATTTCTTTGCGTTTGTTACCTCTTGCTGTCAACTTTGAATGATATGATCAACCCTTTTTTGGTAGATGCTGTCTGTAGGTCCCTGTTGGTCTAAACTGTGGATGAAATGGTCTGCTAGTTGATTGCACTCTCTGTCATTGTATTTGTCTTTGATAAATAGTTAATTTTCGGACCAACAAATTTTTTTTTGGGGCTATGATAATGTGCATTTTGTTGTTTTAATTCATTTTCGATAAGCATTATTCATTTGATCTCACCTAAGTTCAATCTTCACGTGATGCTACAGGCCTTAAAGCATTCACGTCATAAGTTATATTAATTGCAGTTGTGTTCAAAGTATTTCCGTTCCCTTTTTTATTTTTATCATATCCACAACTGAAGTGACACATGTCACGCCCCGGACCCGGATCCGTGACATGGCCGTGCTATTGCCGACTACCGCCCACAATAGCACGAAGCCTCATACATGGGTAACAGGATAGTCAGACTTGTCAAACTGTCATATATTTAAAATATTTGCTGTGTATCATATAAGGTAGTACAGGGTATTTCTTCTTCCATCTCTGTGCCAGAGTCTTTTTTCCTCTGTTTTACTGTTGAAACAGAGGGGAGAAACATTCCACAGAGGAACTTTCCCTCTTTTTATTTTGTTTAAACCCATTTAAGTAAATCAGGTCATACCTTGCTCCGGGTTGGCTACAGCCGAGCAGTACACCCTTCAAGAAATCCCTCCTTCCTCTCTTAGGGCTTCAGAGGTTCAGCTCCATCAACCTTCGGCTCTAGGGTTCGGCTTCTCTGGTACAGTACTCGAGAGGGCTAAGGAATAAGAGGGTATAGTAACTCCTAAGTTAAGAAACTGAGAGTTTAAATAAACTCTGCTTAGGAGGTGACCCTTGGAGAGGCGGCACCCTCTCCTTCCTCCTTGCTCCGGAAGCCTACAGATGCCCTTTCCCTCAGGCCAGCTGGGCTTGTCCTTTCAACCTGGGTGAGGTGGCAGACTCCCATTTTGCATGGATGAGGGCCCAACAGCTGGTCTTCCCCCCTATTGGCCAGCGGGGGCCCGTCACTTCAGTCCTCAGGCGTGAGGTGAGGGTTGCCATCCATGGGCCCAATACGGCCCCATTAACGACCGAGCCCAAATACCCTTAAACTGGGCCTCAGAAGTATTGGGCCCAGTTAGTATCAGGCCCGGATGTTACATTCTTTCCCTCTTAAATAAATTTCATCCTCGAAATTAATCATACCTTTATTCTTAGGTATGCAGTGTAATTCTCTAGAAAAACTAACTGAAATAAAGAAATGTGCATGGCCAGAATCAAACAAAATCCATGGGAAATCCTAAACCATTGAGCTTAAAAGGTTGCTATATAGAATTTCTTTGGAGGCTTATTTCGTCAGATGCTAAGACTATTTATCTGGTTCTTCATATAAAGAGTTTGGATTATTTTATTGCTTCTATATCTCTCATCTTGCTTGGTTGTTGTACATAGATTTGTGCTGGTTGTTGTCTTAGTTCGCTACCATTGCTTGCTCCATTTGATGACATGTGAACGATGGTCATCAAATTTTGAGCAAACTTTTTTTTGGTTCCATTAGCCTTGGTGATTCAATTGGTTCTGGAGGTTATGTTCTATATTGTTTCATTGTGCTCTCTCTCCCTCTTTTCAATTGTTGACGTTCTGGCATGTGAAATGATCTCTGACATTCTAAATCCACGGGAAATTCAAAACCATTGAGCTTAAAAGGTTGCTATATAGGATTTCTTCGGATGCTTATTTCGTTAAATGCTAGGACTAGTTCTCTAGTTCTTCATAGAAAGAGTTTGGATTATTTTATTGCTTCTATATCTCTCATCCTGCTTGGTTGTTGTTCATGAATTTATGCTGGTGGTTGTTTCGGTTGGCTGCCATTGCTTGCTTCGTTTGGTGGCACGTAATTGATGGTCATCAAATTTTGAGCAAACTTTTTTTGGGTCCGGTAGTCTTGGTGATGCAATTGGTTGTCCACCTGCTTTAATATGTTGTTGCACGCACCACGTTTGTGGAATGCCCGAACATCTATTTAATGTAGGCATTTTGTGGTTTTGTATGCTGTTTTTTGCCGCTGTGATTGAGACACATAACTTTAGTATTTTCATGGATGGATTATGGTAATTTCTTTGCATTTGTTACCTCTTGCTGTCAACTTTGAATGGCATGATCAACCCTTTTTTGGTAGATGCTGTCTGTAGGTCCTTGTTGGTCTAAACTGTAGATGAAATGGTCTGCTAGTTGATTGCACTCCCCGTCATTGTATCCGTCTTTGATAAATAGTTAATTTTCGGACTAACAAATTTTTTTTTTTGGGCTATGATAATGTGCATTTTGTTGTCTTAATTCAATGTTCGATAAGCATTATTCATTTGATCTCACCTAAGTTCAATCTTCACGTGATGCTACAGGCCTTAAAGCATTCACGTCATAAGTTATATTAATTGCAGGTGTGTTCAAAGTATTTCTGTTCCCTTTTTTATTTTTATCATATCCACAACTGAAGTGACATATGTCACGCCCCGGACACGATCCGCGACACGGCCGTGCTATTGCCGACTACCGCCCACAATAGCACGAGCAGTACAACCTTCAAGAAATCCCTCCTTCCTCTCCTAGGGCTTCAGAGGTTCAGCTCCTTCAACCTTCGGCTCTAGGGTTCGGCTTCTCTGGTACAGTACTCCAGAGGGCTAAGGAATAAGAGGGTATATTAACTCCTAAGTTAAGAAACTGAGAGTTTAAATAAACTCTGCTTAAGAGGTGACCCTTGGAGAGGTGGCACCCTCTCCTTCCTCCTCGCTTCCGAAGCCTACAGCTGCCCTTTCCCTTTGGCCCGCTGAACTTGTCCTTTCAACCTGGGTGAGAGGTGGCAGACTCCCATTTTGCATGGATGAGGGCCCAACAGCTGGCCTTCCCCCCACTGGCCAGCTGGGGCCCGTCACTTCAGTCCTCAGGCGTGAGGCGAGGGTTGCCATCCATGGGCCCAATACGGCCCCATTAACGACCTGGCGCAAATACCCTTAAACTGGGCCTCAAAAGTATTGAGCCTAGTTAGTATCGGGCCCGGACATTTATTCTTTTCCTCTTAAATAAATTTCATCCTCGAAATTAATCATGCCTCAATTTTTAGGTATGCAATGTAATTCTCTAGAAAAACTGACTGAAATAAAGAAATGTGAATAGCCAGAATCAAATAAAATCCATGGTAAATCCTAAACCATTGAGCTTAAAAGGTTGCTATATAGAATTTCTTTGGAGGCTTATTTCGTCAGATGCTAAGACTATTTCTCTGGTTCTTCATATAAAGAGTTTGGATTATTTTATTGCTTCTATATCTCTCATCTTGCTTCGTTGTTGTACATAGATTTGTGCTGGTTGTTGTCTCAGTTCGCTGCCATTGCTTGCTCCATTTGATGACATGTGAACGATGGTCATCAAATTCTGAGCAAACTTTTTTTGGTTCCGTTAGCCTTGGTGATTCAATTGGTTGTCCACCTGTTTTAATTTGTTGTTGCTCGCACCACGTTTGTAGAATGCCCCAACATCTATTTGATGTTGGCATTATGGGGTTATGTATGCTATTTTTTGCCTTTGTGACTGAGACACATATAACTTTAGTGTTTTCATGGATCGATTATAGTAATTTCTATGCTTTTGTTGCCTCTTGCTGTGAACTTTGAATGATATGATCAAGCCTTTCATGGTGGATGCTGTTTGTAGGTCACTGTTGGTCTAGACTATGGATGAAATAGTTTGGTCATCTCATGGTCATCTCATCTTATAGGGGCTAGATTCGTGATTTTCTGTGGAAATTGTCGATAAATCCTAACCATTGATGTCTCTTTAGCAAGCATATCTGATTGGTGGAACAGCATGCTCAGGTCGAAAAACTGTCCGATTGCAGTATTTCTTGAAGTTTGTAAGTATATTTTGATTTATTTGCCAACAATTTGTCACAGTATTACTTTTATTGCTTAAGGCTGTGATTTCTTGAATCAGATTAACTTTTTGGTTTGTTACTGATGTTCAACAAGCATTAATAGTGCTGGACACCAATTTTTAGACTGGTATACTAGATTAAATTATCCATTTGTTGCTGACCTGTTCTGACCAGATCTTGATTTGAAAGCATTGGTAGGTTGTGAGTTGAGAGGGAACCCTCTTGAGTAATATTCGGATTTGCAGTAAACCTTATTTATTTGTTGCAGTAGACCTGTTTATCTAATGCTGAAGATTATGTGAACTTGTCATGTAAGACATAAGGTTCAAAATGGTATTTATAATGGTTCCAAGAATTACTAGCATGGGCGGGCATACAATGTGACGGATAATCGCCTTCTTAAAGAGCTGGTTCTTTTATGTTGGTAAACAAGGCTCAACCTTCCACCTCTTCTTTCTCCTAGCTTTCTACTTGAGAGAGGAGGTGAGCATCTATAGTGATTTCTCAGTTACCCTTCAAGCATTGTTCTTTCTCCTTTTCTTCTTTGCTTTATTGTGTATGGATGTATTTATGTATGAATATTCATGCAACAAGGGGTGACTTCTAAAATTGTTCTTCTCTTCTTTGCATGCTATCTTCTCTAGCAATAGGCGAGACATATATGGAAGGTCTACTACATTGCTGGCACCCGATCTGCATTCATTGTAAGTTGGAGAGGTCATCACCAGAGGAGAAGAGGTGCAGGGATCTTCTCCTCTTTTTTGCGTGCATGTATATTAATGAGATGATGGGCAAGTTGTGAAATTACTCCTCTTCTTTGCGTGTCAACTTCTCTAGCAATAGGTGAGGAACTTCTGGAAGTGGTGAATTTGAGCCTCTTCTTCCTTTTCCCTTTTCGCCTTTCAATTTCTTGTTTTTTGAAGATTATATTTTTGTAGCACTTTTTTAATTACATAACTGTAATTAAATTTTTTTTGATGTAATTTTTCGGTTGTTCCTGAAGAATTCATTGGATTTGGAGGCTGATGATAGTTTCAAGATAAAGATGGTATCAATAAAGGTACGATTTTGACTTCGAGAACCCAAATTCTCGAGGTTTCTATTTTGCTTGTCAAAAATCAGGAGTTGTTTGCTCAATACTCGAATGTGTCACATTTTTACATTTTCTCCTTGACAAAATCCCGACCATAAATACATGGGCTCTTTTACATGAACTACCAGTTTATGTGTGAATCTTATTGTGCTTTTTCTATAAATCATGACAGTGACACCTCTACTTTTGCTCCCATTTTTATGTGCTGTGTATGCTGCTTAATATTTTATTTGACAAATGTGGTTGGTTCTCTTAGTACACTTTCAAATAGTATCATATGCAGTTCCCATGAGATAATGACATGATCTTCTAAAAATGCATTTGCATAATCTCAGAACCGAACTAGTAGACTAATCCCTGTATAGCTCCTATCCCTTTTTATATTAGATCAAGTTCAGAACCAGAAGAATTTCGCTTTGTTTTGTCTGCTGGCCATCAGTTATGGTTATATTCTTGGGACATACTGTGTGGTAATTCCAATCCTTCAATCATTTAATCATTTTTTGTTAACCTTGTTGGTTACATTGATCTGCATGACTTTCCATTGGCTTGGAAAACATTTCTGCATGTTGTTCTGGATACTTTACCATTTCTTTTTCAACCTCTCTTTCTCTTTAATTTTCATGATTTCATGCCTGAGCATGTTTGTTAATGTATTACGTGCGGGCGGGGCCTGGTGCAATGGTAAGGTTGCTCCATTTGACCTGTGCATCATGTATTCGAAACACCTCAGATGCTAAGTGGCAGAAACCTTGGGGATGCCTTTTTTTGTTTTCTTGAATGTATTATGTATCATAAAGGTAAGGCTTGTGATATGTCGGGATGATTATATTCTATTAAGTTGTGAATGATTGTTTTATGATTATTATTTTTTAGGATGTAGTCTTATCTTCTAAAGTTCAAATGGACCAACAATTAGCATATCTGGTTGACTCGGTGATTTATTTTTCGAACTGAGGTTGGCTCGTTACAAAGCCAAATATTGTGTATTCTAGGTAAATTGTCTGTTTTGGTTTCTTAGGACTCACTTCTCGTAGGCTAAACATGATTCCTTTTTTGGCTTCCAAAAAGGCTCCATTTATTTTTATACAAGAATTGACTTGTGTCTGGCCTGTAGTGGATATAGCTTTGTGTTCTTTATTATTGGAAGCCATTCTTTTCTTTTCTTTTTCTTTTTTCTAACATTTTTTAATATTTTTTTCTTTTTTTAATAAAAAACGTTGTCTTCTTGCACCTTCCATGCTAGACCTAATGATTTCTATTGAACACAGATAATTCCTTGACCTGTACGTGGTTTGACGGCCATACTCTTTCTGGTTCCCTTTAGATGAGATGAAGTTTCTTGATTCCACCTAGTTTGAGACTAAGTTTGTTTAATTTATTTACATAAATAGTACACTTGTATTGCGTTCAGATGAGAATGTACTTGCTTGAGTTTCTATTGTCCGCCGGCCTTTGTAGTTTAGGTAATTATGGATAGCCACTCTCTTTGCCAGCTATCCCTTTTTAACCCCAACTTTTATGTTGATTATACACTTTGCATTCCGCTTTATTCATGGTAAATCTACTTCATCAGTTTTTGTGGCTCGGACCTTCAAACTGCATCATCCTAGAATTTTACCAAACTCATAAAAACTGTTCAAGTATATTCGTGTCTGCTGTTGTCTTACTTATCTATTTATCTTCTGAGCTATTGCTGACCCTATGCAGCAGCTAAAGTCCGAACCTTTTGGGTGATGATGACATCTTTACTCCTTTCTTTGATAGCCTTTAAATGAAATATTACAGCTCCTAGTCATCTTATCTTATAGGGCTTGATTCGTGATTTTCTGTGGAAGCTGTCCTCGATAAATCCTAACCATTGATGTCTCTTTAGCAAGCATATCTGATTGGTGGAACAGCGTGCTCAGGTCGAAAAATTTTCTGATCACATTATTTCTTGAAGTATATAAGTATATTTTGATTTATTTGCCAACAATTTGTCATAGTATTACTTTTATTGCTTTAGGCTGTGATTTCTTGAATCAAATTAGCTTTTTGGTCTATTATTGACGTTCAACAAGCATCAATAGTCTTGGACACCAATTTTTAGACTGGTATACTAGATTAAATTATCCATGTGTTGTTGACCTGTTCTGGCCAGATCTTGATTTGAAAGCATTGGTAGCTTGCGGGTTGGGAGGGAACCCTCTTGGTTCACGTATCCAAAAGCTCCAAAAAAATTTGGAACCGGTACGGGCCGATACGGTTAGCCGGTTCGGGCCGGTACGGATTTTTAACACCGAACTAGACCGTTCGGAGCCAGTATCGGTTCGGTACGGGCTGAACCGGCCGGTACAGCATTCCTTGCTTTTTTGTTTGTATGGATGCATTTTTGCAGGAATATTGATGTAACAAGGGTTGACTTCTAAATTTGTTCTCTTCTTTGCATGCCACCTTCTCTGGCAATAGGCGAGGCATTTTTGGAAGGTCTACTACACTGCTGACAACCAATCTGCATTCATTGTAAGTTGGAGAGGTCATCACCCGAGGAGAGGAGCAGGGATCTTCTCCTCTTTTTTGTGTGTATGTATGTATATTGATGAGATGATGGGTGACTTGTAAAATTGCTCTTTTCTTCTTTGCGTGTCAGCTTCTCTAGCAATTGGCGGGGAACATCTGGAAGTGGCGAATTTGAGCCTCTTTTTCCTTTTCCCATTTTGCCTTCTAATTTCTTGTTTTTTGAAGATTATATTTTTTTAAGGCTTCTTTAATTACAAAACTGTAATTAAATTTCTTTGCTGTTCCTGAAGAATTCATATGATTTGGAGGCTGATGATAGTTTCGAGATAAAGATGGTATCAATAAAGGTACGATTTTGACTTCGAGAACCGACATTCTCAAAGTTCATGTTTTGCTTGTCAGAAATCAGGAGTTGTTTGCTCAATACTAGAATGTGTCGCATATTTACATTTTCTCCTTCACAAAATCCCGACCATAAATAGATGGGCTTTTTTACATGAACTACCAGTTTGTGTGAATCTTATTGTGCTATTTTTTTCTGCAATTCTTTTATGTCTCTTGTTATTAAGTTAGCTGAAATGCCTGCTTCACCATTGGATAACTTTTCTCCTAATTGTTGCGATTGGCTAATTAATTTAATTTGTTTTTTCATTTTTATTTCTGCTCTCATTTAATTTGGGATGCTCTGGTGTTTTTCTGACATTTACATCTTTGTTTTCCGATCGCCGTATTTCTTGAAGTATGTAAGTATATTTTGATTTATTTGCCAACAATTTGTCATAGTATTACTTTTATTGCTTTAGGCTGTGATTTCTTGAATCAAATTAGCTTTTTGGTCTATTATTGACGTTCAACAAGCATCAATAGTCTTGGACACCAATTTTTAGACTGGTATACTAGATTAAATTATCCATGTGTTGCTGACCTGTTCTGGCCAGATCTTGATTTGAAAGCATTGGTAGCTTGCAGGTTGGGAGGGAACCCTCTTGGTTCACGTATCCAAAAGCTCCAAAAGAATTTGGAATCGGTACAGGCCGATACGGTTAGCCGGTACGGGTTTTTAACACCGAACCAGACCTTTCCAAGCCAGTATCGGTTCGGTACGGGCTGAACCGGCCGGTACAGCATTCCTTGCTTTTTTGTTTGTATGGATGCATTTATGCATGAATATTGATGCAACAAGGGGTGACTTCTAAATTTGTTCTCTTCTTTGCTTGCCATCTTCTCTAGCAATAGGTGAGGCATTTTCGGAAGGTCTACTACATTGCTGGCAACCAATCTGCATTCATTGTAAGTTGGAGAGGTCATCACCCGAGGAGAAGAGGAGCGGGGATCTTCTCCTCTTTTTTGTGTATGTATGTATCTTGATGAGATGATGGGTGACTTGTAAAATTGCTCTTCTCTTCTTTGCGTGTCAGCTTCTCTAGCAACAGGCGGGGAACTTCTGGAAGTGGCGAATTTGAGCCTCTTCTTCCTTTTCCCATTTTGCCTTTCAATTTCTTGTTTTTTGAAGATTATATTTTTTGAAGGCCTCTTTAATTACAAAACTGTAATTAAATTTCTTCTGATGTGTTTTTTCTGTTGTTCCTGAAGAATTTGTAGGATTTGGAGGCCGATGATAGTTTCGAAATAAAGATGGTATCAATAAAGGTACGATTTTGACTTCGAGAATCCACATTCTCAAAGTTCGTATTTTGCTTGTCAGAAATCTGGAGTTGTTTGCTCAATACTAGAATGTGTCGCATATTTACATTTTCTCCTTCACAAAATCCCAACCATAAATAGATGGGCTCTTTTACATGAACTACCAGTTTGTGTGAATCTTATTGTGCTATATTTTTCTGCAATTCTTTTATGTCTCTTGTTATTAAGTTAGCTGAAATGCCTGCTTCACCATTGGATAACTTTTCTCCTAATTGTTGCGATTGGCTAATTAATTTAATTTGTTTTTTCATTTTTATTTCTGCTCTCATTTAATTTGGGATGCTCTGGTGTTTTTCTGACATTTACATCCTTGTTTTCTATACATCATGACAGTGACATCTCTACTTTTGTTTTGGTTTTTATGTGCTGTGTATGTTGCTTAATCTTTTATTTGACAAAAGTGATGGGTTCTTTTAGTACAACTTTCAAATCATATCATATGCAGTTGCCATGAGATAATGACATGATCTTCTGAAAATGCTTTTACATAATCTTAGAACTATTAGACTAATCCCTGTATAGCTCCTATCCCTTTTTATATTAGATCAAGTTTCGAATTGGAAGAATTTCTCATTGTTTTGTCTGCTGGCCATCAGTTATGGTTATATCCTTGTGACATACCATGTGGTAATTCCAATCCTTTAATCTTTTTTTATTATCCTTGTTGGTTACAATGAATCTGCATGACTTTGCATGACTTTCCATTTGCTTGGAAACTTTAATTTTCATGTTTTCATGCCTGAGTTTGTATTGTAATTTTAGTATGTTTGTTAATGTATTTTATGTGGGCGGGGCTTGGTGCAGTGGTAAGGTTGCTCCATTTTGACCTGTGCATATTATGAGTTCGAACCACCTCTCGAGATCCTGTGGGGCAGAAACCTTGGGACGCCTTTTTTTTCTTTTGAATTTATTATGTCTAATAAGGGTGAGATTTGTGATATCTTGTAATGATTATATTCTATTAAGTTGTGAATGATTGTTTTATCCTTATCATTTTGTAGGGTGTAGCCATATCTGCTGAAGTTCAAATGGACCAACAATAAGCATATGTTGGTTGACTCTGATTTATTTTTGGATCTGAGATTGACTTGTTACAAAGCCAAATATCGTGTATTCTAGGTAAATTTTCTGTTTTGATTTCTTAGTACTCACTTCTCAGCTATTGTTGGACCATATGCTGCAGCAAAAGTCCGAACTTTTTGGGTGAAGATGACAGCATCTTTACTCATTCCTGTGTTATCCTTCAAATGAACTATTTCTACTCCTGGTCATCTCATTTTATAGGGGCTAGATTCGTGATTTTCTGTGGAAGCTGTCCTTGATAAATCCTAACCATTGATGTCTCTTAAGCAAGCATATCTAATTGGTGGAACAACATGCAAAGGTCGAAAAACTGTCCGATCGCAGTATTTCTTTAAGTACGTAAGTATATTTTGATTTATTTCCCAATAATTTGTCTTACTATTACCTTTAATGCTTATGGCTGTGCTTTCTTCAATCAGATTGGCTTTTTGATCTGTTCTTGATGTTCAACAAGCATCAATAGAACTAGTCATATTTTAGATTGGTATACTAGATTAAGTTATTCATGTGTTGCTGACCGGTTCTGACCATATCTTGATTTGAAAGTACTGGTAGGTTGTGAGCTGGGAGGGAACCCTCTTGAGTCATATTCAGATTTGCGGTAAACCTTATTTATTTATTGCAGTAGACCTGATTATCTAATGCTCGAGATTTTGTGAGCTTGTCATGCAAGACATAAGCTTCAAAATGGCTTTTATAATGGTTCCATGCTTTAGATGGAGCACGGGCAGGCATACAATGTGACGGATAATCGCCTTCTCAAAGAGTTGGTTTTTGTATGTTGGTAAAAAAGGCTCAGCCTTCCACCTCTCCTGCCCCCTAGCTTTCTTCTGCTCTTTTTTGTGTATGTATGTATATTGATGAGAAGATGGGTGACTTGTAAAATTGCAGTTCTCTTCTTTGCGTGTCAGCTTCTCTAGCAATAGGCGAGGAACTTCTGGAAGTGGTGAATTTGAGCCTCTTCTTCCTCTTCCCTTTTTTCCTTTTAATTTCTTGTTTTTTGAAGATTATGTTTTTTTATGACTTCTTTAATTACATAACTGTAATTATATTTCTGTTGATGTGTTTTTTCTTCTGTTCCTGAAGAATTCATAGGATTTGGAGGCTGATGAAAGTTTTGGGATAAGGATGCTATAAAAAAAGGTACGATTTTGACTTCGAGAACCCAAATCCTCAAAGTTTGTATTTTGCTTGTCAAAAATCAGGTGTTGTTTGCTCAATAACAGGCTGTCACATTTTTACATGTTTCAAATCTGCTCGCATTCCAACCTCATTTTTTCAGTTTTCCTGACTCTTCTTTTTTATTTCACTTATTCTTTCCCAGGTAATTTTTGGTCTTGCATGGATTCTGTCATCCTTCATTATTCTCTATTTTCCATCTTTTCTTCAAGTAATAGTGTGAAAAAAGACGAAGTGGCTTGCTTAGAGGCCAACTAGTGCTGGCGATAACTTTAAGTTCCATTTTTGCGCTTCATTTATGTAGGAGTTGCAGAAGCCGAGGTAGAAATTTCTCTAGAGTTGGTATTAACTAGGGTAATCTCTTTGGACTTTCCCATGATGATGTCCTTAGTCTTGGTAACAGTTATCCAATCAATCAATTATTTATTCTGGTCCTTTGTCTACTTTTATTTTTCCTGATCTTGCTACTTATCTCTGTATATCTGGTGGTAATTTGATTCACTTGTAAACTTTTATGCTTCAGAGGCCTGGATCATACTCTATTGCTATGTGGTGGTCTATCGGTTGCTGCTGCAGGAATTTCTATACAATAGTTTGAATTTGATTTTCCACTACAACTGTTCATGAAATACTCTTTCCTTATAAACTTATTACTATTGTTTGACTACTAGAATTATTCCGAATTTGTTATTTATAAGATTCACTTCTATTTATTTGCCCCTTTTTCTTCATAGCTATTTATTTGCCCCTTTTTCTTCATAGCTATTTATTTGCCCCTTTTTCTTCCTAGCTATTTCGTAGTATTATTTGCTAATCAAATTGGAAAGGGCGGAAATAAAATATAAAAATTTTATGCTTTGCAAGTTGGAAGGTCCATTGTTCTGCAGGCTACTGCTGCAGCCTATTGGAGACTGGACAAGATTTTTGGATCGCTAAATGCCTTTCCTCCTACTCAACTCTGTATACCATTTCTTTTCCTACTCTTCTGTTGGTTGATTTGTTCATTAAATATTGCACTTTATTCTTTTATTGACAGCTTTTGAATTTATATGTTAAGGCCATTTTCTCCAGAAGGTTGTGATGATTCTTGGACTCGGGTTTTGCTATGAAAGGAAAGCGGCTATTTTCTTGACGACGAGGCAATCTTGGATTTGGCATTCTTGGCTGTTTGTGGGACTCCGTTTAATTTGGTTCCGGTGGTTATGTTCTATATTGTTTCGATGTGCTCTCTCTCCCTCTTTTCAATTGTTAATGTTCTGGCTTGTGAAATGATCTCTGACATGCTAAATTCATGGGAAATCCTAAACCATTAAGCTTAAAAGGTTGCTATTTAGGATTTCTCCGGAGGCTTATTTCGTTAAATGCTAAGACTAGTTCTCTGGTTCTTCATATAAAGAGTTTGGATTATTTTATTGCTTCTATATCTCTCATCCTACTTGGTTGTTGTGCATAAATTTGTGCTGGTTGTTGTTTCGGTTGGCTGCCATTGCTTGCTCCATTTGATGACATGTGAATGATGGTCATCAAGTTCTGGGCAAACTTTTTTTGGGTCTGTAAGTCTTGGTGATGCAATTGGTTGTCCACCCGCTTTAATTTGTTGTTGCCTGCACCACTTTTGTGGAATGCCCCCGCATCTATTTAATGTTGGCATTATGTGGTTCTGTATGCTGTTTTTTGCCACTGTGACTGAGACACATATAACTTTAGTGTTTTCGTGGATGTATTATAGTAATTTCTGCGCGTTTGTTACCTGTTGCTATAAACTTTGAATGATATGATCGACCCTTTCTTGGTAGATGCTGTTTGTAGGTCACTGTTGGTTTGAACTGTGGATGAAATGTTCTGCTAGTTGATTGCACTTCTAGTCATCGTATCTGGCGTTGATAAATAGTTAATTTTTGAACCAACAATTTTATTTTTTTGGGCTATGGTAATGTGCATTTTGTTGTTTTAATTCAATGTTCAATAAGCATTATTCAGTTGATCTCACCTATGTTCAATCTTCACGTGTTCAATAAGTGGTTCTGTATGTTATTTTTTGCCTTTGTGACTGGGGCACACATATAACTTAGTGTTTTCATGGATCGATTATAGTAATTTCTATGCTTTTGTTGCTTCTTGCTGTCAACTTTGGATGATATGGTCAGGCCTTTCATGGTGGATGTTGTTTGTAGGTCACTGTTGGTCTAGACTGTGGTTGAAATAGTTTGGTGCTGGAGATTATGTTCTCTTCAGCAGCGATTGAGCGAGCAGCTCCGGAAGGTCTGCTGTTCCGCAGACAATTGAGCAGCAACAATCGTTCGATGGGGGGAGGAGAATAAGAGACACTGTGGGATCTTTTCCCCAGGTCGGCTTCTAGTTCTTTTACTCACGATTTATTGGTCTTCTCTTTCTTCTTCTCCTTCAACTTGTTGTTGGTCTCCCGGGGGGTAATTGTTGGGAGTTGTATCCTACGTGTCAATCGTCAGCGTGTTGATCTCTTATATTCATTGTTGGGAATTGATTGATAAATTAATAAAGTGTTATTTGGCATTATTCATCATTTCATTGTACATCTTCAAATGATCTCTTATATGATGTTCTTAAGACTTATTTTATGATAAAGAAAGATTTATGTTCTTAAACCTATTTGCGACCAAATGATATGCTGTTAATAGGACAACAGCATTGTCGAGATTAGGTCGTTATGAGACATATACGTTGGTTGTCCTCTTAACCAAGGAGTGTGGAGATACTGATATGTCACACAGGTGAAGTGGAGTACATTTCACTGAACGTGACCAATTCCGGAACGCTCTACTGTCAAGAGATGTTCCAAGTGGATATGGGTGTAAATATTCCTCAGACCTGAGATCACCACAGTGATTAGCAAGCAACTTACTGTACTTTGGTACCGAACTAGCAGAATTTCTAATTCTGGAACGGAAGGTTACTGGGTGTAGTCAAGTACTTGCGAAATCAGTGCGAGTCAAGATGGAATTGACCCCTCCTGGAAATAGGAGATAATGTTGTGTTCAATTTAGCAAAATCTTGGCCAGGGCAATCCTTGTGATGAGTCACAGGATTTCTAAAGTTGATCACATAGTGGATGTACTGATTAGAGAGTTGACAGAACTCTGAGGTCATCCTAGCATTAGGAGTCAAAGGGATGAATTATACAGTAACCATAGTCTAGGGTTTCAGAATATTTGCTTCGCATATATTCGGCCTATCCGGACGTCGGATACCATTGCTAGATGGTCACTTCGATTAGTGTAAGAAGTCGTTCCTGTACTACCGGCTTAGGTTCGAACCAATGAGGTCACACGCATAGAAGTTTTCTGATTGATCAAGATAGCTGATGGATGATTGAGAATCATTTAGGAATAATTTGGTCAATTCGATTGGCAAATTATCCTATAAAATAATTAAAGTAATTATTGGAGGATTAATTAGTAATTAGATTACTAATAAACTCAATTTGATTGAGTAAACGAACTAAGGATGAGCCAAATTGAATTGGATTTAATTTTGGTTTTGACCTAATTGGATTAGTGGCACAGGGGTCGACTCGAAGTAAAGAGGGGTCGACTCGAGATGGGCTGGGGTCGACTCAAGCTTGGCTGGGGTCGACTCTCTCAGAGAATCCAAAGAACGAATTCTTCCCAGGTGGGGTCGACTCGAAGTAAAGAGGGGTTGACTGGAGATGGGTTGGGGTCGACTCTCTCAGACAATCCAAAGAACGACTTCTGTTTTTTCACGTGGGGTCGACTCGAGTTTTCTTGGGGTCGATTCGAAGCAAGTTGGGGTCGACTCGAGCTCTGAAAGGGTCGACTCGTTGGGGGTATGAAGAGTTCTCTGTCATCTCAGCCAGGGTTGACCTGCGAAGCTATGGGGTCGACTCGGGTCGACTTTGGAGTCGACTCGAAGGGGAAGGAGTCGACTCGAGGCGACTTGGAGTCGACTCAAGGCGACCTGGAGTCGACTCGAGATCGGAAAGGTCGACTCCTTCTGAAAATCCTGAAACTCGTGGACGGGCTGAATTTGGGTGATTCGGTCCGGACGTGGATTTTCAATGAAAAGTGAAGGGATTTGGATCGTGGGACGTGGGAGAATGGTTAGATGATGATGGAATATCAGCACCATCTATTTCGATCCTATCTCACCTGCATGAACCATCTATTGTTTGAATTTTGAATTCAAACAAGATAAGAACTATCTTGTTACAACCAACACCTTCATGCGCCAACAAGATACCAAATTTCCATTTGAATTTCGAATTCAAATGATCAGATGGCGCACCTTTAAAAGAAGAGTTCCAATTGTGGCTAAAAAAGAAATGAAATTTTGTGAATGAAATTCAGCCTTCCATCTCGCCCATTTTCGTCTTCCTTTGAGTCCATCTCGCCCATTTTCATCTTCCTCTGAGTCCATCTCGCCATAGCTGATAGGGATCCCAGATAAGAGCCTTTAGATCAGATCTAAGTCCTCTTCAATCCCTACTAACCATTCCTCCAAGTTCTTTCAAGAAGGCGAACCAAAAGTTGATAGCGTTGGAAAGATCAAAATTCAGCAAAGGAAGATCCTGCGCAAGCTAGCACTTCCGCGGGATTGGATCACTCCAGGAGCTTCGTGTGGATTACTTGTAGAGGCCAGACGAGTGTGTGGCTACGAAGCTCGAGCATCAGATCCGTTACTTTCAGATTTCATAAAGGTATAATCCGTATAAATCTAGGTCCAAAGATATATCTTATAGGTTTCAATTACCGAGGGTTAAACCTCTTTTGGGGCTCTTCACAGAGTAATCTTCCGAGCCTATTCGATGGGCATTCGAAGATTAGTTGGGTGTTAGATTAGTTGAGTTTAGAACTTAATTAATAATCTCATTTCAGATCTGAAATTAATCGTGCAATGATTTTAGCTTAATCGTTTAAACAATCCCGACATATTGATCATGTATACTTGTAGTGGTACTTTGAAATTTGATTTCTTATGCATATCTGAATTAAAATGTCTAATTCGATTTTTTCGCTGTGAATTTCTAAATCAAAAGAACTACGTATGGCTTGATCTCCCTTGTGAAGTGGGTACGTAGGCAACCCCAACAGGTACAGCCATTATTTTTGAAAAATTCTAAATTTCAACATGCTATCACTACTAGCATCATAGATAATGGCCGTGATGTTGTGCTTCTTGTTATCTTGTTCTCTTTGTTTGTTTATGTTTCTTCTCTTTTGCGTTTCTTCTTTGTTTCGCAAACTGGGAGAGCGGCATTGCTTTTGGGTTCTATACAAAGAGGCTGTGATGATTCTTGGATGAGGGTTTTGATGGAGAGAGAATATTTTGATCGCTATTTGTTCAATCTGGATTTGGTATTCTTGGTTGTTGATGAGATTCTGTCTAATTTGGTTCTGGATGTTATGTTTATATTGTTTCGATGTGCCATCTCTCCCTCTTTTCAATTGTTAAAGTTCTAGCATGTGAAATGATCTCTGACATGCTAAATCCATAGGAAATCCTAAACCATTGAGCTTAAATGGTTGCTATATAGGATTTCTTTGGAGGCTTATTTAGCTAGATGCTAAGACTAGTTCTATGGTTCTTCATATAAAGAGTTTGGATTATTTTATTGCTTCTATTTCTCTCATCCTGCTTGGTTGTTGTAGATAAATTTGTGCTGGTTGTTGTTTTGGTTGGCTGCCATTGCATGCTCCATTTGATGACATGTGAATGATGTTAATCAAATTTTGAGCAAACTTCTTTTAGGTCCGTTAGTCTTGGTGATGCAATTGGTTGTCCACCTGCTTTAATTTGTTGTCGCAAGCACCACATTTGTGGAATGCCTGAACATCAATTTAAAGTCGGCATTATGTGGTTCTGTATGCTGTTTTTGCCGCTGTGACTGAGACACACCTAAAACTTTAGTGTTTTCATGGATGTATTATAGTAATTTCTGTGCTTTTGTCGCCTCTTCCTGTCATTATATGATCAAGCCTTTCAAGGTGGATAATGTTTGTTGGTCACTGTTGGTCTAAACTCTTAAGCTGTGGATGAAATAGTTTGGTGCTGGCGGTTATGTCGTCTTCGGTAGCGGTAGAGCGAGCAGCTTTTGAATGTCTGCTGTTTCGCAGACATCCGAGCAGCGGCCATGGTTAGAAGGGGGGAGGAGAAGAAGACATTGTGGGATCTTTTTCCTAGGTCGGCTTCTAGTTCTCTTTCTCAAGATTTGCTGGTATTCTATTTCTTCTCCTCCTACTTGTTCTTGGTCTCCCGGGTGGATAATGGTCGCGATGTTGTGCTTCTTGTTATCTTTTTCTCTTTGTTTATGTGCCTTCTCTTTTGCTTTTCTTATTCTTCTTTGTTTCCCAAATTGGGAGAGCGGCGCTGCTTTTGGGTTCTTTACAAGGAGGCTATGATGATTCTTGCTCGAGGGTTTCGCTACAATTGAGAGGAAAGCAGTTATTCTCTTGACGGCAAGGCGATCTTGCAGGCAACTATTTGCAGCCATTTTGATTTATTAGTTGCAGATCAATCGGTGAATCAGAGCCCCCCTCTCCATCTTCCCCTTCCCTGCTTTCAAATTGCTGGGATTTTTGTTTTCAATATTCTTTTTACGGTTGTGTTTCCGAGAGATTTTAAAGTAGATTTAGGTGGAGAGTGTAGGAAGTGGGGAGATCTTGGTCAAAGTCTCTCTCCCTCTCTCCCTTTTCTTCAGTATATCTTCAAAAGTTTTGAACTTGGTTCAGATATTTTATTTTGTCAACTTTGCTTTAAGTTCTCTCTGGACTTGAATAATAGTGAGATAATATTTTGATCGGTGTTTGTTCAATCTAGATTTGGTATTCTTGGTTGTTGGTGGGACTCCATCTAATTTGGTTCTGGAGGTTATGTTCTATATTGTTTCGATGTGCTTTCTCTCCCTTTTTTCAATTGTTGACGTTCTGGCATGTGAAATGATCTCTGACATTCTAAATCCATGGGAAATTCTAAACCATTGAGCTTAAAAGGTTGCTATATAGGATTTCTTTGGATGCTTATTTCGTTAAATGCTATGACTAGTTCTCTAGTTCTGCATAGAAAGAGTTTGGATATTTTATTGCTTCTATATCTCTCGTCCTGCTTGGTTGTTGTACATAAATTTATGCTGGTTGTTGTTTCGGTTGGCTGCCATTGCTTGCTCCGTTTGATGACACGTAATTGATGGTCATCAAATTTTGAGCAAACTTTTTTTGGGTCCGGTAGTCTTGGTGATGCAATTGGTTGTCCACCTGCTTTAATATGTTGTTGCACGCACCACATTTGTGGAATGCCCGAACATCTATTTAATGTTGGCATTATGTGGTTCTGTATGCTGTTTTTTGCCGCTGTGACTGAGACACATATAACTTTAGTATTTTCATGGATGGATTATGGTAATTTCTTTGCGTTTGTTACCTCTTGCTGTCAACTTTGAATGATATGATCAACCCTTTTTTGGTAGATGCTGTCTGTAGGTCCCTGTTGGTCTAAACTGTGGATGAAATGGTCTGCTAGTTGATTGCACTCTCTGTCATTGTATTTGTCTTTGATAAATAGTTAATTTTTGGACCAACAAATTTTTTTTTTGGGGCTATGATAATGTGCATTTTGTTGTTTTAATTCATTTTCGATAAGCATTATTCATTTGATCTCACCTAAGTTCAATCTTCACGTGATGCTACAGGCCTTAAAGCATTCACGTCATAAGTTATATTAATTGCAGTTGCGTTCAAAGTATTTCCGTTCCCTTTTTTATTTTTATCATATCCACAACTGAAGTGACATATGTCACGCCCCGGACCCGGATCCGTGACATGGCCATGCTATTGCCGACTACCGCCCACAATAGCACGAAGCCTCATACATGGGTAACAGGGTAGTCAGACTTGTCAAACTGTCATATATTTAAAATATTTGCTGTGTATCATATAAGGTAGTACAGGGTATTTCTTCTTCCATCTCTGTGCCTGAGTCTTTTTTCCTCTGTTTTACTGTTGAAACAGAGGGGAGAAACATTCCACAGAGGAACTTTCCCTCTTTTTATTTTGTTTAAACCCATTTAAGTAAATCAGGTCATACCTTGCTCCGGGTTGGCTACAGCCGAGCAGTACACCCTTCAAGAAATCCCTCCTTCCTCTCCTAGGGCTTCAGAGGTTCAGCTCCATCAACCTTCGGCTCTAGGGTTCGGCTTCTCTGGTACAGTACTCGAGAGGGCTAAGGAATAAGAGGGTATAGTAACTCCTAAGTTAAGAAACTGAGAGTTTAAATAAACTCTGCTTAGGAGGTGACCCTTGGAGAGGCGGCACCCTCTCCTTCCTCCTTGCTCCGGAAGCCTACAGATGCCCTTTCCCTCAGGCCAGCTGGGCTTGTCCTTTCAACCTGGGTGAGGTGGCAGACTCCCATTTTGCATGGATGAGGGCCCAACAGCTGGTCTTCCCCCTATTGGCCAGCGGGGGTCCGTCACTTCAGTCCTCAGGCGTGAGGTGAGGGTTGCCATCCATGGGCCCAATACGGCCCCATTAACGACCGAGCCCAAATACCCTTAAACTGGGCCTCAGAAGTATTGGGCCCAGTTAGTATCAGGCCCGGATGTTACATTCTTTCCCTCTTAAATAAATTTCATCCTCGAAATTAATCATACCTCTATTCTTAGGTATGCAGTGTAATTCTCTAGAAAAACTAACTGAAATAAAGAAATGTGCATGGCCAGAATCAAACAAAATCCATGGGAAATCCTAAACCATTGAGCTTAAAAGGTTGCTATATAGAATTTCTTTGGAGGCTTATTTCGTCAGATGCTAAGACTATTTATCTGGTTCTTCATATAAAGATGTTGCCCAAGGTGACAACCCAAGAGGGGGGGTGAATTGGGTCTTTTAAAACTTTTAAACTACTTCTAAAACTTTTTGATTAACTATGCTAAGTTGTCTAGATGCACAGTGAAAGTTAAACTTAGCAAGGGTTTGATGTATAGACTTCGACTTGATTAAATATGCTTGCAACTAAAGGATGTGCGGATAAGAATTAAGCAAGCAATTTATCTAAGTAAGTAAGTGTGTTAGTTAGACAATAACTAGAGGCATTACAAACACAAAGGACATATAGTGGTTCGGTGCACCCCAGCACCTACATCCACTCCCCAAGACCTCTTGGGAATTTCACTATAATCCTACCGATTACAGCCGGTTGTTTTACAAGCTCACAACCCAACTTGTTGTTTTACGAGCGCACAACGAACTCGGTCGGTTTTCCCAGGCTCACCGACTAGAACCTCCCCGATTGTTTTCTCGGGATCACAATCAAACCCTTACACGTTGGTTTTACCCTCGGCTCACCAACAAACCTTAATCCCGTTGGTTTTCCCTTTGGCTCACCAACAAACCTTACACCGTTGGTTTTCCCTTTGGCTCACCAACAAACCTTTAACCCCTTGATTCAATCCCTTGATTGAATCAAGTTACAAGATATTAAAACAAAGAATAAAAACAAATCAAAGCTTCTTAAACAAGCAGATATGACAATATAAACAAATAGAGTAAAGAGAAGCCCTCAAACGAGTTTTGAAGATGGAGGAGCTCGGCTTCTTCTTTACTTGATCCTCCTCTGATTTGGCATGAAGTAGAGGATCCCCGAGGCAGCACACGGATGGAGAGGAAGCTTTCGGATTCACTTGGATGCTCTTCTTCTCTCTATTTCGTTTTGGATGGCCCTTTTGTGCTTATGGGAGATTTCCTTTGTAATCTCTTTGAGATCTCTTTCCTAGATGATCTCTCCCATTTCCATGCCTTCTCCCCTAGCTCTTCTCTTGATTTTATAGCTTTAGATGGAGTGGAAACAAGAATATAGCCGTTAGAGACAAAAATAGAGCCGTTGGACACAGTCTGCACTTCCTGACAATATTACCGTTGGGATCGGAGTCGACTCGCGCGATCAGGAGTCGACTCGCCTGTTGCAGGAGTCGACTCGTGCTTTACTGGAGACGACTCGGCCACTGTTCCAAATTTGAATTATGGTGCATCCTCGACTGGGAGTCGACTCGTCTTAACCCGGAGTCGACTCGCCAACTTCTGGAGCTGACTTGGCAATTTCGGAGTCGGCTCATCCACTGAAGTCCGTGGATCCAATTTTGAATTTTGTCCTCTCGAGTCGACTCGACTGTCCTGGGAGTCGACTCGAATCTCAGACCCCGAACTCCCGATCCTCTGTCTTTTGGCTCATCCAGTCTTGGAGTCGACTCGAACTTCCTTGGAGTCGACTCGGCTCTCAGTTTCCGAAAGTTGGTCTTCTGCCATCTTAGTGTAGCGCTGCCTTGGAGTCGACTCGAGCTGTCTGGGAGTCGACTCGAATCTCAGAGTCGGAAAACTGATCCTCTGTATTTTGGAGCCGCGCTGCCTTGGAGTCGACTCGACTTGTCTTGGAGTCGACTCGCCTCTCAGAGACGAAAATACCGTCTTCTGTCTTGGGGTTGTTCTGTCTTTGGAGTCGACTCGGACTTTGTGGGAGTCGACTCGAATCTCAGTGTCCAAAAACTGCTTCTCTGAGTTTTCCCTTGTGTACCACTGAGAGTCGACTCTCGCTTTCTTTGGAGTCGACTCGGCAACCATTGGAGTCGACTCGAATTCCTCAGGAGTCGACTCGAAGACTATTCTTTTGAATTTTCCTTTGAGTTTGCTCCTCCAATTTGAATCTTTTGAACTTTAAAGTTGGGCCAATGAATTGTAGCTTTCTTCTAACTTTTCTTGAGTGCTTTTGGAGGCCTTCTTGTGTTCTTCCAACTTGCTATGTTCCTTGCAAAATAAATATCTTTCTTCTTGCAACATAAACATTAGTATCTATACTTCAAGGTGTTGTGATCATCAAAATCAATCTATGAATCAATCTTTGGGTCATCAATCTCCCCCTTTTTGATGATGACAAAACTTGGAGTATATGCAATATAAAAGATATTGTTTTCTAGAAGTAATACATAGCAAAGTTGCATGAAGTAGACAACATGTATATTTAAAACAAAACATACTTCATGATAATGCTTTAGATTTAATCAGCTTAACACAATCAATATATTTCAGTTCAAGCTGATTATCACAAAGCATTATAAGCATATACTTAGATATTTCTCCCCCTTTTTGACAACATCAAAAAGATAGTGAAACATTAAGTACAAAGATCAGAGCAGAACACATCGAGTGTGAATTCAAGAGATTTTCTAATTTGATACCACAGATAGTTTTCTAATCAAGTGTAGGTGGAATCTTCCTTAGGTTATGAGTGGAAATCTAACCTCTCTTTAATAATAAGTGTGAAAGCTTGTTCATTTAAGATCTTTTGCCCAATCTATTAAGTATTTTATCAAACATGAGAGCAATTTTAGTTAATTTTCAGAGTAAAAGATCAAAACTTATATATTTGAGAGACATATCATCATGTTGGATCATTAATTTTTAATGTCTTCAAAGTTCTTTTATTTCTTTAGAAAATAAGCACAATTTGATACATATATAAAAATATGAATTGGCACAGAATTGACGTTCTAAAGAGCAAGCTAATTAGGACTTATTAGTAAATTTCAAAATAAATTTTCTAAGAGATACTCAAGACCATTCAACACGTTATTCTCCCCCTTTGTCATTAAGTTAAAGGCTCTTAAGATCAACTTGCAATTTGGTTCATGATTTATGCATAAGATATACTAACCAAATAACACGCCTCAAGGTGTATCATAAAGGTTTTCAGATTTAAATTTCAGATGATACATATTGGAGAGTATTAGGATCACTTTTCATTTAGTATTCTTTCTCTCTCCTTTATAAATTTATGCAATTAAGTTCCATCAGACCTCTCCTTCTGAAATTTTCTTTCTCCCCCTCAATTGATCATTCCATCTAAGAGTTTTAAAATTTGAAGATAATGTTCAATAAAATCGTCAATCTCAAAAATATATTTTCTATAAGTTTCAGCTTATTTTCACAAGACTCAAGGTTTGAGATAAGACAACCTTTATAGAACTCATCTCAAGGTAATTAAAGCATGTCTTGCAATATAAGGAGGTTCATCAAAATCAATCCATAAAGTGCAAGGTATGCATCAAATTGAAGTGACTTTAGGATAAGATACTGAATATCTAAAGCTCCCCCTTAAAAGATGCATTCTTCTTTAATCATTCTTAATTGTTGAATTTCAGACTTTAGTGATAAACGTGAATAACACTAAAATTCTGTAATATCAAGAATGTAGAGTAATCTAGTATTATTTCAAAATTTGTAGTAATTACTCTTTCTAATCCTTTACGAACAAGTTATGCTTTCTCATAATCTTAGAGAAAATGTGTAGAAATATTAATCAGAAAATGATTCATTTGAAGCTTAGTTTCTTTCAACCGCATTTACATTTTCTTTCTTTTAGAATCATTTGAGTGAGCTGAAATATTTCTAGCTTTAAGATCATTCACTCTATTGATAGAAGTGTTTAATAATGTAGGGGAGAAAAACATATAGATGATTATTGAAATATATATATTTTTAGAACTCAATTTCTTAATCATAGTTTTTCACCAATGTATTCATGAAACACAATAAATCTTTTTAATATCAAAATAAAATCATATATTTAGAAATTTTTGTTTGCAATCAAGATCATCGAAAAACACATCATTTGGACCAATATTAGTACACTTTGAAGATAAGAAATGATATGTTTCGGATGCGTATCGGAGCAATCAACCAAAGGCATCAGAATTAATTCTGTTTTTCTTACATTAAGATTTTATTTAGAAATCATATTGAGTTTAAGCTTGTATACAAAATCAGATTCTGAATTACATAGGATTTTCAATTGAGGCTTTCAAAATCATAATTTGAGATATGTATCTTTCACATTATAGCTCATCTTAAATCATTACGATTGAAAATACATATTTCAAACATATAAGAGCATATTCAGAATCTTTGTATTAAATGTTGAGTTTCGATACAAAATAAAGGATATTTTAACAAGTATTAGGACATTATGTATCAAAGTTAGGCGAGTAGAAAGATAGATCAAAATCAATTTATTTTCCCTAAATAGAGATATTCTTCTCTTCTCCTTTCTACAATTTTATTTAGCTTTCAGATTTTAACAATGATTGTGAATGACAAATCTGAAATTTCTTTTCAATAAAACTAAACAAAAGATGTTATGTAGCAATTCATGCATTCAATCAAATTGTCCAAGTATGAAACATTACAAAATATTGAGAACCCATAAATCAAGACATCATACTATATGCAAAATATATTAAGTGTTAAGTCATGCATTAAAATAATAATAACAAGCATGTCAAGGATCCAAATCAATATTTTTCAAATAAACTCCCCCTATTTAAATATAATCTTGCAATGATTTTATCCTTAAAGTGTGTTTTCAAGTGATTAAAAAAATTGACTTAATTCTACTTTCATTAACTTTGTCTTTCATTTATAACTTTCTTATGCTCTATACTCTATTTGCTCCCTATCCGGTGGAGTTGGAAGGGGCACGAGGTACTACCACTAGCCTCCCTCTTGTGCCGTCCCTAATATGCCCTACACCGAATAGTTGGGTCAAATAGTGCCGGGTACTACCACTAGCCTCCCCATTGGCACCATCCCTATGATGAGCAATATAGAAAATTTATAAAGTTCACTTCAAACTATTCCTGTTTAAGTGTAATTAATTACGAATTTTATCCCTTCCAAATGTGCCGAATATATTATGCTTGTTTTGCTTTTCCTTAAGATTGGGGTATTTGCCTCTACTTGGATTTTACTTCTCTTGAATAATATCCATTTTCTTTTCTTTATCTCTCTCTCTTTTTGTTATTCTCAAGTAATTTACACGAAAGAGCAGAATAAAGAATTTATCTTGTGTATCATGCAAACAACATTTTCATTATGCTCATGGATTCATAACTTCTCATAAGTTATTTTACATCAAAATTTTAAGCATATACTTGTGTATTTCATGGTTATGACATATGCAAAGATATATTCTAGTTTTGGCAAACCATGAAACACTCTCTAAAAGTACAATTCAATCAATTATAGACATGATATCAAAAATTAATAATTAAAGACTTTAATCATGTCGTAATAAGACTTAAGTTATTGACTTTGCTCAATTAATTTATGAGAGAAGTATCTAGAATTACCATTTCATTCTGCATTCTTCAGTCAAATACCTACTAGATTTCTTATGTATGAACTTTTGGCTGAAGAAGGTCCTCTCTCTTGTTTGCATGTGAATGTTTATTGTATCTTACATGGAGATATCCTTCAAGTTGAGATCTCTCATTTTCTTGCTCAAGGATCCTGCATTATTAACAAACTCCTTTTCTTTCTTGAAAGAAGGTCATTAGTTTCTTCAAGATACAAAACATTCAACCAACATATTTTTATTTAAACTAGATGACTCAATCATAAGATATGACAATAATCAAATGTTGAATATTGAGTCACTTTACGCCAGAGATTGCCTAAATATAAGCAAGCACATATCACTTGAACTAAAGAGATAGTTTCATTAACCAAGATGGTTCAAGGACAAGTATGTGAGGCAATAGGAAGTTTTATCAAGGTCAAATCAATTTCTTATTTTCAAAAATAATTTAGTTTAGATTCTATTTGTTTAAGATAATTATCAATAAGATATTTTAGCTAAGTTTTAATCAATTTTATCTTAAACAGTTGTTTCTATCAGAAATTCAGATTATGATTTATTTGTTATCAATAAAATAAGATTCATTAAAGTTAGATTGAAGTCTTGCTCAAGTGCACATAATGAGCATACATTCTGGTCTATTAGCTGTATGATGAAATAATTATTCTATCAATCTTCAATACAACTTTAAACAATAGATCTACTTTGCTCATCCTATTCAAATTCTACAAGATGGGGTCTTAGATGTACCTTCTTCATGCCAATCTTCTATAAGAGTGTTCTTGTGGACTAACATTGGTCAATGAAGATCCCCTTTCTTGTTTGTCTTAATTTGGAGTTTGAGAGAAGATGTTAATTCATTCATCACACATATTTCAAACTCACCTTACATGAGCTAAGTAAAATCTTCATATAACTCTTCATTAGTAGAACCAAAACTGATGTCATCAATGCATTCTTTGAGCAAATAAAATATTACAAATTCTTCTTTTTGATCCATAGATTTATCACTATTGCTTTCTATCAAAAAGTTTACTTAAGCTTTTATATATTAAGTTTTTGATGCTTGTATCAAATCTCATATTGCTTTATCATATATGTAATGTGTATTTTTAAGTATGGTGGTTATTTTACATAGATCTCCTTTTTAATGAAATAACCACACAAGAGTGTGTTCTACACATTCATTTGATAGAAAATAACGCTCGTAAAGCAAATAAATGATAAAGGTGATTTTTACTTCTAATTATGCAAGAATCTTATCAAGATCTATTTTATCTTTTCTTAATTTAGTCTTTTAATAGTCAAAAAATTTTTTTTTTATTAAGAGCATATCTGAAAAATCCAATTTGGTTCTAATTATTAACAAGTTTTTCAGATTGTTATATGTAAAAGATTAACCATATAATTTTAGTATCTTGATAATAAATCACTAGTCTCATAAAGAATCAAAATGAATTGATACTTCTACAACTAGAATCTTTTCATGAATGCTCTATATGCATTGCTTGATGAATGATATCCAAGAATAGAAATATCTTTATCAGATTTGGCATTATTTTCATAAGAGCATATCAAGCATAACATGTACGACTGAAAAGGATATGCAATGGTTCATTTTCCATTTTTCAGAAGATCAAAATTTTCATCAAAAATAGATTTAATAGAAGTCATATGTATGACAAGCAGTGATGATAGTCTTTTAAAAATTGTTTGAGTAGATGACTATCATACATAATTGTCTTTTTCATTTCTTCAAGAATTCTATTAATTCTATTTTACTTATGGTGTCCTTGGTGCTGAAATCATTGGATTTAATATTATTTTCTGTATAACTTTTATCAGGATTTTGGTTTTCAACACTGTGTCATGATTCTTCACAGTTTGGAAACCTTTTTCATTTGAAACACTTTTACAGGATTTAGCAAATACAGAAAATACTTCAGTTTTATTTGCCAAGAACAAATCCAATGTAAGCTTTTGAAAACTCAGTGATAGAAACAACATCTTTAGATTTAGAAATTGATTCTTGTTTGTTTCCTTAGTTAACATGCATAGCAAACTTTGACCTTTCAGAAGATACTCTAAGTAAGCCAATGCCAAAGTCTTTTGAAATTAAATCCATACTCGCATGAGTTGATATTATATGCCAAAGATGGTTTCTTTAATCTTGGTATTTATAGTGCAATATTCAAAGGCATACCAAGTACACATTTTCATATCTATGATCAATAAACAATAATGCCATGGATAAAAGCTCTCAATCAAGCATATAGAGAATTCATAGAGTTAATCTTAATAAATTGATTAATCATCTAGCAACTTATCCAACAATAAGTAAAGTATAATATAGAAAGATGGAGAAATTTGAAGTTATTTCTTCTATTTTAATTATTTTTCTTGATTACATTTAAGTTTTATTCTTTAATATATGTCTAGAGCACCCAATGTCCAATTTAACATCTTTTGTTGGAGCCTTGAGTGCTAGACACACCTGCAGAAAATATTTAGATTTTCAACTTAGGAACCCAAGCTCTTTTGGGTCCTTGCAGGTTAGCTATTATTGTTCCTTTTGGAACCCATATTTTCTTAATAGCTATTTTGTCCATAGGCTTGCAGATTTTTGGACTACAAGAAGTGTATTTCTGCATCTTCTTATTAAATTTAACAAACATGGATTTAACATGAGTGGTAGATAATCCTTCAGTTTTCTGTTTTTGCCTTTTAGGTTTATCAAATTTGTAATGTACAGATTTAGGAACAGAAGAGATTTTGCATAACCTTTGTTCCTGTTTATCAGCATTATAAGAATCTATTTTAAAATGATTAGAAACTGTTTTAACAAACATATTCTTGAAAGATTTTTGGGTGTACCAAGGTTGACATCCCAATCCAATATTATCAAATTCAGCTCTTTGATTATTTATCATTAGATTCAACTTTTCAGAGCTCAAAGTAAATCTTTCAACAACAGGTTTTAATTTGTCAACTTCTTTAGTTAATCTTTTGTTATCTTCTGAAAGCAATTCATTATTTTTCTTAAGTTTATCATGGCTTTCAGTGAGAAGTTGGTTTTTCTGATTTAGTTCTTGATTTTCTTTAATTAAGATTTCAGTTTTACTAGTTAGTTTCAGTTTTTCATCTATTAGAATTTGATTTTCATTCTTCAAGTTCTTGTTCTTACAAACAAGTTTCTTATATTCTAAATACAAATCAGAAAAGGCATCGTGGAGTTCATCAAATGTAAAGTTGCTTTCAGTTCCAGCATGTACCTCATGTGCCACCAAGCATGGATTTTCAATATGATACTGCTCTCCTTCTACACATGATGTTTCAGATTTGTTAGTGCATTCATATTTGTCTTCAAGCATATTCCATATTCCTTTAGCAGTCATGCAAGAAGATATGCAATTAAACTCATTCCTATCTAATGCACAATATAAAAGGTTCATGGCATCAGCATTCAATTGTGCTAAATCCTTTTCATTAAAAGTTTGAGAGAGTGTGTGAAGATCATTTATTATGATTTTCCATAAATAATAGTTTTGTGATTGAATAAAGATGCGCATGCGTATTTTCCAATGTGTATAGTTTATGCCATTAAATAGTGGTGGTGTATCAATTGATTGTCCTTCTCCTAGAAAACTATCTATTTGAGTTGTCATGATCTTTGGCTCTAGTCGGTTAAGACTACAAATAATATTTGAGCACCTGCTCTGATACCACTTGTTGCCCAAGGTGACAACCCAAGAGGGGGGGTGAATTGGGTCTTTTAAAACTTTTAAACTACTTCTAAAACTTTTTGATTAACTATGCTAAGTTGTCTAGATGCACAGTGAAAGTTAAACTTAGCAAGGGTTTGATGTATAGACTTCGACTTGATTAAATATGCTTGCAACTAAAGGATGTGCGGATAAGAATTAAGCAAGCAATTTATCTAAGTAAGTAAGTGTGTTAGTTAGACAATAACTAGAGGCATTACAAACACAAAGGACATATAGTGGTTCGGTGCACCCCAGCACCTACATCCACTCCCCAAGACCTCTTGGGAATTTCACTATAATCCTACCGATTACAGCCGGTTGTTTTACAAGCTCACAACCCAACTTGTTGTTTTACGAGCGCACAACGAACTCGGTCGGTTTTCCCAGGCTCACCGACTAGAACCTCCCCGATTGTTTTCTCGGGATCACAATCAAACCCTTACACGTTGGTTTTACCCTCGGCTCACCAACAAACCTTAATCCCGTTGGTTTTCCCTTTGGCTCACCAACAAACCTTACACCGTTGGTTTTCCCTTTGGCTCACCAACAAACCTTTAACCCCTTGATTCAATCCCTTGATTGAATCAAGTTACAAGATATTAAAACAAAGAATAAAAACAAATCAAAGCTTCTTAAACAAGCAGATATGACAATATAAACAAATAGAGTAAAGAGAAGCCCTCAAACGAGTTTTGAAGATGGAGGAGCTCGGCTTCTTCTTTACTTGATCCTCCTCTGATTTGGCATGAAGTAGAGGATCCCCGAGGCAGCACACGGATGGAGAGGAAGCTTTCGGATTCACTTGGATGCTCTTCTTCTCTCTATTTCGTTTTGGATGGCCCTTTTGTGCTTATGGGAGATTTCCTTTGTAATCTCTTTGAGATCTCTTTCCTAGATGATCTCTCCCATTTCCATGCCTTCTCCCCTAGCTCTTCTCTTGATTTTATAGCTTTAGATGGAGTGGAAACAAGAATATAGCCGTTAGAGACAAAAATAGAGCCGTTGGACACAGTCTGCACTTCCTGACAATATTACCGTTGGGATCGGAGTCGACTCGCGCGATCAGGAGTCGACTCGCCTGTTGCAGGAGTCGACTCGTGCTTTACTGGAGACGACTCGGCCACTGTTCCAAATTTGAATTATGGTGCATCCTCGACTGGGAGTCGACTCGTCTTAACCCGGAGTCGACTCGCCAACTTCTGGAGCTGACTTGGCAATTTCGGAGTCGGCTCATCCACTGAAGTCCGTGGATCCAATTTTGAATTTTGTCCTCTCGAGTCGACTCGACTGTCCTGGGAGTCGACTCGAATCTCAGACCCCGAACTCCCGATCCTCTGTCTTTTGGCTCATCCAGTCTTGGAGTCGACTCGAACTTCCTTGGAGTCGACTCGGCTCTCAGTTTCCGAAAGTTGGTCTTCTGCCATCTTAGTGTAGCGCTGCCTTGGAGTCGACTCGAGCTGTCTGGGAGTCGACTCGAATCTCAGAGTCGGAAAACTGATCCTCTGTATTTTGGAGCCGCGCTGCCTTGGAGTCGACTCGACTTGTCTTGGAGTCGACTCGCCTCTCAGAGACGAAAATACCGTCTTCTGTCTTGGGGTTGTTCTGTCTTTGGAGTCGACTCGGACTTTGTGGGAGTCGACTCGAATCTCAGTGTCCAAAAACTGCTTCTCTGAGTTTTCCCTTGTGTACCACTGAGAGTCGACTCTCGCTTTCTTTGGAGTCGACTCGGCAACCATTGGAGTCGACTCGAATTCCTCAGGAGTCGACTCGAAGACTATTCTTTTGAATTTTCCTTTGAGTTTGCTCCTCCAATTTGAATCTTTTGAACTTTAAAGTTGGGCCAATGAATTGTAGCTTTCTTCTAACTTTTCTTGAGTGCTTTTGGAGGCCTTCTTGTGTTCTTCCAACTTGCTATGTTCCTTGCAAAATAAATATCTTTCTTCTTGCAACATAAACATTAGTATCTATACTTCAAGGTGTTGTGATCATCAAAATCAATCTATGAATCAATCTTTGGGTCATCAAAAGAGTTTGGATTATTTTATTGCTTCTATATCTCTCATCTTGCTTGGTTGTTGTACATAGATTTGTGCTGGTTGTTGTCTTAGTTCGCTACCATTGCTTGCTCCATTTGATGACATGTGAACGATGGTCATCAAATTTTGAGCAAACTTTTTTTTGGTTCCATTAGCCTTGGTGATTCAATTGGTTCTGGAGGTTATGTTCTATATTGTTTCATTGTGCTCTCTCTCCCTCTTTTCAATTGTTGATGTTCTGGCATGTGAAATGATCTCTGACATTCTAAATCCACGGGAAATTCAAAACCATTGAGCTTAAAAGGTTGCTATATAGGATTTCTTCGGATGCTTATTTCGTTAAATGCTAGGACTAGTTCTCTAGTTCTTCATAGAAAGAGTTTGGATTATTTTATTGCTTCTATATCTCTCGTCCTGCTTGGTTGTTGTACATGAATTTATGCTGGTGGTTGTTTCGGTTGGCTGCCATTGCTTGCTCCGTTTGGTGGCACGTAATTGATGGTCATCAAATTTTGAGCAAACTTTTTTTGGGTCCGGTAGTCTTGGTGATGCAATTGGTTGTCCACCTGCTTTAATATGTTGTTGCACGCACCACGTTTGTGGAATGCCCGAACATCTATTTAATGTAGGCATTTTGTGGTTTTGTATGCTGTTTTTTGCCGCTGTGATTGAGACACATAACTTTAGTATTTTCATGGATGGATTATGGTAATTTCTTTGCATTTGTTACCTCTTGCTGTCAACTTTGAATGGCATGATCAACCCTTTTTTGGTAGATGCTGTCTGTAGGTCCTTGTTGGTCTAAACTGTAGATGAAATGGTCTGCTAGTTGATTGCACTCCCCGTCATTGTATCCGTCTTTGATAAATAGTTAATTTTCGGACTAACAAATTTTTTTTTTTGGGCTATGATAATGTGCATTTTGTTGTCTTAATTCAATGTTCGATAAGCATTATTCATTTGATCTCACCTAAGTTCAATCTTCACGTGATGCTACAGGCCTTAAAGCATTCACGTCATAAGTTATATTAATTGCAGGTGTGTACAAAGTATTTCTGTTCCCTTTTTTATTTTTATCATATCCACAACTGAAGTGACATATGTCACGCCCCGGACACGATCCGCGACACGGCCGTGCTATTGCCGACTACCGCCCACAATAGCACGAGCAGTACAACCTTCAAGAAATCCCTCCTTCCTCTCCTAGGGCTTCAGAGGTTCAGCTCCTTCAACCTTCGGCTCTAGGGTTCGGCTTCTCTGGTACAGTACTCCAGAGGGCTAAGGAATAAGAGGGTATATTAACTCCTAAGTTAAGAAACTGAGAGTTTAAATAAACTCTGCTTAGGAGGTGACCCTTGGAGAGGTGGCACCCTCTCCTTCCTTCTTGCTTCCGAAGCCTACAGCTGCCCTTTCCCTCTGGCCCGCTGGGCTTGTCCTTTCAACCTGGGTGAGAGGTGGCAGACTCCCATTTTGCATGGATGAGGGCCCAACAGCTGGCCTTCCCCCCACTGGCCAGCTGGGGCCCGTCACTTCAGTCCTCAGGCGTGAGGCGAGGGTTGCCATCCATGGGCCCAATACGGCCCCATTAACGACCTGGCGCAAATACCCTTAAACTGTGCCTCAAAAGTATTGAGCCTAGTTAGTATCGGGCCCGGACATTTATTCTTTCCCTCTTAAATAAATTTCATCCTCGAAATTAATCATGCCTCAATTTTTAGGTATGCAATGTAATTCTCTAGAAAAACTGACTGAAATAAAGAAATGTGAATAGCCAGAATCAAACAAAATCCATGGTAAATCCTAAACCATTGAGCTTAAAAGGTTGCTATATAGAATTTCTTTGGAGGCTTATTTCGTCAGATGCTAAGACTATTTCTCTGGTTCTTCATATAAAGAGTTTGGATTATTTTATTGCTTCTATATCTCTCATCTTGCTTGGTTGTTGTACATAGATTTGTGCTGGTTGTTGTCTCAGTTCGCTGCCATTGCTTGCTCCATTTGATGACATGTGAACGATGGTCATCAAATTCTGAGCAAACTTTTTTTGGTTCCATTAGCCTTGGTGATTCAATTGGTTGTCCACCTGCTTTAATTTGTTGTTGCTCGCACCACGTTTGTAGAATGCCCCAACATCTATTTGATGTTGGCATTATGGGGTTATGTATGCTATTTTTTGCCTTTGTGACTGAGACACATATAACTTTAGTGTTTTCATGGATCGATTATAGTAATTTCTATGCTTTTGTTGCCTCTTGCTGTGAACTTTGAATGATATGATCAAGCCTTTCATGGTGGATGCTGTTTGTAGGTCACTGTTGGTCTAGACTATGGATGAAATAGTTTGGTCATCTCATGGTCATCTCATCTTATAGGGGCTAGATTCGTGATTTTCTGTGGAAATTGTCGATAAATCCTAACCATTGATGTCTCTTTAGCAAGCATATCTGATTGGTGGAACAGCATGCTCAGGTCGAAAAACTGTCCGATTGCAGTATTTCTTGAAGTTTGTAAGTATATTTTGATTTATTTGCCAACAATTTGTCACAGTATTACTTTTGTTGCTTAAGGCTGTGATTTCTTGAATCAGATTAACTTTTTGGTCTGTTGCTTAAGGCTGTCCGATTGCAGTATTTCTTTTACGTCTCTTGTTATAAAGTTATCTGAAATGCCTGCTTCACCATTGGATAACTTTTTCTCCCATTTGTTGCGATTGGCTAATTAAGTTAATATGTTTTTTCATTTTTATTTCTGCTCTCATTTAATTTGGGAAGCTGTGGTGTTTTTCTAACATTTACATCCTTGTTTTCTATAAATCATGACAGTGACACCTCTACTTTTGCTCCCATTTTTATGTGCTGTGTATGTTGCTTAATATTTTATTTGACAAATGTGGTTGGTTCTCTTAGTACACTTTCAAATAGTATCATATGCAGTTCCCATGAGATAATGACATGATCTTCTGAAAATGCATTTGCATAATCTCAGAACCGAACTATTAGACTAATCCCTGTATAGCTCCTATGCCTTTTTATATTAGATCAAGTTCAGAACCAGAAGAATTTCTCTTTGTTTTGTCTGCTGGCCATCAGTTATGGTTATATCCTTGTGACATACTATGTGGTAATTCCAATCCTTCAATCATTTAATCATTTTTTGTTAACCTTGTTGGTTACATTGATCTACATGACTTTCCATTGGCTTGGAAAACATTTCTGCATGTTGTTCTGGATACTTTACCATTTGTTTTTCAACCTCTCTTTCTCTTTAATTTTCATGATTTCATGCCTGAGCATGTTTTTTAATGTATTACGTGCGGGCGGGGCTTGGTGCAATGGTAAGGTTGCTCCATTTGACCTGTGCATCATGTATTCGAAACACCTCAGATGCTAAGTGGCAGAAACCTTGGGGATGCCTTTTTTTGTTTTCTTGAATGTATTATGTATCATAAAGGTAAGGCTTGTGATATGTCGGGATGATTATATTCTATTAAGTTGTGAATGATTGTTTTATGATTATTATTTTTTAGGATGTAGTCTTATCTTCTAAAGTTCAAATGGACCAACAATTAGAATATCTGGTTGACTCGGTGATTTATTTTTCGAACTGAGGTTGGCTCGTTACAAAGCCAAATATTGTGTATTCTAGGTAAATTGTCTATTTTGGTTTCTTAGGACTCACTTCTCGTAGGCTAAACATGATTCCTTTTTTGGCTTCCAAAAAGGCTCCATTATTTTTATACAAGAATTGACTTGTGTCTGGCCTGTAGTGGATATAGCTTTGTGTTCTTTATTATTGGAAGCCATTCTTTTCTTTTCTTTTTCTTTTTTTAACATTTTTTAATATTTTTTTCTTTTTTTAATAAAAAACGTTGTCTTCTTGCACCTTCCATGCTAGACCTAATGATTTCTATTGAACACAGATAATTCCTTGACCTGTACGTGGTTTGACGGCCATACTCTTTCTGGTTCCCTTTAGATGAGATGAAGTTTCTTGATTCCACCTAGTTTGAGACTAAGTTTGTTTAATTTATTTACATAAATAGTACACTTGTATTGCGTTCAGATGATAATGTACTTGCTTGAGTTTCTATTGTCCGCCGGCCCTTCTAGTTTAGGTAATTATGGATAGCCACTCTCTTTGCCAGCTATCCCTTTTTAACCACAACTTTTATGTTGATTATACACTTTGCATTCCGCTTTATTCATGGTAAATCTACTTCATCAGTTTTTGTGGCTCGGACCTTCAAACTGCATCATCCTTGAACTTTACCAAACTCATAAAAACTGTTCAAGTATATTCGTGTCTGCTGTTGTCTTACTTATCTATTTATCTTCTGAGCTATTGCTGACCCTATGCGCAGCTAAAGTCCGAACCTTTTGGGTGATGATTTCAACATCTTTACTCATTTTTTTGATAGCCTTTAAATGAAATATTACAACTCCTAATCATCTCATCTTATAGGGGCTAGATTCGTGATTTTCTGTGGAAGCGGTCCTCGATAAATCCTAACCATTGATGTCTCTTTAGCAAGCATATCTGATTGGTGGAACAGCATGCTCAGGTCGAAAAATTTTCTGATCGCATTATTTCTTGAAGTATATAAGTATATTTTGATTTATTTGCCAACAATTTGTCATAGTATTACTTTTATTGCTTTAGGCTGTGATTTCTTGAATCAAATTAGCTTTTTGGTCTATTATTGACGTTCAACAAGCATCAATAGTCTTGGACACCAATTTTTAGACTGGTATACTAGATTAAATTATCCATGTGTTGCTGACCTGTTCTGGCCAGATCTTGATTTGAAAGCATTGGTAGCTTGCGGGTTGGGAGGGAACCCTCTTGGTTCACGTATCCAAAAGCTCCAAAAAAATTTGGAACCGGTACGGGTCGATACGGTTAGCCGGTTCGGGCCGGTACGGGTTTTTAACATCGAACCAGACCGTTCGGAGCCAGTATCGGTTCGGTACGGGCTGAACCGGCCGGTACAGCATTCCTTGCTTTTTTGTTTGTATGGATGCATTTTTGCAGGAATATTGATGCAACAAGGGTTGACTTCTAAATTTGTTCTCTTCTTTGCATGCCACCTTCTCTGGCAATAGGTGAGGCATTTTTGGAAGGTCTACTACACTGCTGACAACCAATCTGCTTTCATTGTAAGTTGGAGAGGTCATCACCCGAAGAGAGGGGAGGGGATCTTCTCCTCTTTTTTGTGTGTATGTATGTATATTGATGAGATGATGGGTGACTTGTAAAATTGCTCTTTTCTTCTTTGCGTGTCAGCTTCTCTAGCAATTGGCGGGGAACATCTGGAAGTGGCGAATTTGAGCCTCTTTTTCCTTTTCCCATTATGCCTTTTAATTTCTTGTTTTTTGAAGATTATATTTTTTTTAAGGCTTCTTTAATTACAAAACTGTAATTAAATTTCTTCTAATGTGTTTTTCTTGTTGTTCCTGAAGAATTCATATGATTTGGAGGCTGATGATAGTTTCGAGATAAAGATGGTATCAATAAAGGTACGATTTTGACTTCAAGAACCGGCATTCTCAAAGTTCGTGTTTTGCATGTCAGAAATCAGGAGTTGTTTGCTCAATACTAGAATGTGTCGCATATTTACATTTTCTCCTTCACCAAATTCCGACCATAAATAGATGGGCTTTTTTACATGAACTACCAGTTTGTGTGAATCTTATTGTGCTATTTTTTTTCTGCAATTCTTTTATGTCTCTTGTTATTAAGTTAGCTGAAATGCCTGCTTTACCATTGGATAACTTTTCTCCTAATTGTTGCAATTGGCTAATTAATTTAATTTGTTTTTTCATTTTTATTTCTGCTCTCATTTAATTTGGGATGCTCTGGTGTTTTTCTGACATTTACATCTTTGTTTTCCGATCGCAGTATTTCTTGAAGTATGTTAGTATATTTTGATTTATTTGCCAACAATTTGTCATAGTATTACTTTTATTGCTTTAGGCTGTGATTTCTTGAATCAAATTAGCTTTTTGGTCTATTATTGACGTTCAACAAGCATCAATAGTCTTGGACACCAATTTTTAGACTGGTATACTAGATTAAATTATCCATGTGTTGCTGACCTGTTCTGGCCAGATCTTGATTTGAAAGCATTGGTAGCTTGCAGGTTGGGAGGGAACCCTCTTGGTTCACGTATCCAAAAGCTCCAAAAGAATTTGGAACCGGTACGGGCCGATACGGTTAGCCGGTTCGGGCCGGTACGGGTTTTTAACACCGAACCAGACCTTTTCGAGCCAGTATCGGTTTGGTACGGGCTGAACCGGCCGGTACAGCATTCCTTGCTTTTTTGTTTGTATGGATGCATTTATGCATGAATATTGATGCAACAAGGGGTGACTTCTAAATTTGTTCTCTTCTTTGCTTGCCATCTTCTCTAGCAATAGGTGAGGCATTTCCGGAAGGTCTACTACATTGCTGGCAACCAATCTGCATTCATTGTAAGTTGGAGAGGTCATCACCCGAGGAGAAGAGGAGCGGGGATCTTCTCCTCTTTTTTGTGTATGTATGTATCTTGATGAGATGATGGGTGACTTGTAAAATTGCTCCTCTTCTTTGCGTGTCAGCTTCTCTAGCAACAGGCGGGGAACTTCTGGAAGTGGCGAATTTGAGCCTCTTCTTCCTTTTCCCATTTTGCCTTTTAATTTCTTGTTTTTTGATGATTATATTTTTTTAAGGCCTCTTTAATTACAAAATTGTAATTAAATTTCTTCTGATGTGTTTTTTCTGTTGTTCCTGAAGAATTTGTAGGATTTGGAGGCCGATGATAGTTTCGAAATAAAGATGGTATCAATAAAGGTACGATTTTGACTTCGAGAATCCACATTCTCAAAGTTCGTATTTTGCTTGTCAGAAATCTGGAGTTGTTTGCTCAATACTAGAATGTGTCGCATATTTACATTTTCTCCTTCACAAAATCCCGACCATAAATAGATGGGCTCTTTGACCTGTGCATATTATGTGTTCGAACCACCTCTCGAGATCCTGTGGGGCAGAAACCTTGGGACGCCTTTTTTTTCTTTTGAATGTATTATGTCTAATAAGGGTGAGATTTGTGATATCTTGTAATGATTATATTCTATTAAGTTGTGAATGATTGTTTTATCCTTATCATTTTGTAGGGTGTAGCCATATCTGCTGAAGTTCAAATGGACCAACTATAAGCATATGTTGGTTGACTCTGATTTATTTTTGGATCTGAGATTGACTTGTTACAAAGCCAAATATCGTGTATTCTAGGTAAATTTTCTGTTTTGATTTCTTAGTACTCACTTCTCAGCTATTGTTGGACCCTATGCTGCAGCAAAAGTCCGAACTTTTTGGGTGAAGATGACAGCATCTTTACTCATTCCTGTGTTATCCTTCAAATGAACTATTTCTACTCCTGGTCATCTCATTTTTATAGGGGCTAGATTCGTGATTTTCTGTGGAAGCTGTTCTTGATAAATCCTAACCATTGATGTCTCTTAAGCAAGCATATCTAATTGGTGGAACAACATGCAAAGGTCGAAAAACTGTCCGATCGCAGTATTTCTTTAAGTACGTAAGTATATTTTGATTTATTTCCCAACAATTTGTCTTACTATTACCTTTATTGCTTATGGCTGTGCTTTCTTCAATCAGATTGGCTTTTTGATCTGTTCTTGATGTTCAACAAGCATCAATAGAGCTAGTCATATTTTAGATTGGTATACTAGATTAAGTTATTCATGTGTTGCTGACCGGTTCTGACCATATCTTGATTTGAAAGTACTGGTAGGTTGTGAGCTGGGAGGGAACCCTCTTGAGTCATATTCAGATTTGCGGTAAACCTTATTTGTTTATTGCAGTAGACCTGATTATCTAATGCTCGAGATTTTCTTCATAGCTATTTATTTGCCCCTTTTTCTTCCTAGCTATTTCGTAGTATTATTTGCTAATCAAATTGGAAAGGGCGGAAATAAAATATAAAAATTTTATGCTTTGCAAGTTGGAAGGTCCATTGTTCAGCAGGCTACTGCTGCAGCCTATTGGAGACTGGACAAGATTTTTGGATCGCTATATGCCTTTCCTCCTAGTCAACTCTGTATACCATTTCTTTTCCTACTCTTCTGTTGGTTGATTTGTTCATTAAATATTGCACTTTATTCTTTTATTGACAGCTTTTGAATTTATATGTTAAGGCCATTTTCTCCAGAAGGTTGTGATGATTCTTGGACCCGGGTTTTGCTATGAAAGGAAAGCGGCTATTTTCTTGACGACGAGGCAATCTTGGATTTGGCATTCTTGGCTGTTTGTGGGACTCCGTTTAATTTGGTTCTGGTGGTTATGTTCTATATTGTTTCGATGTGCTCTCTCTCCCTCTTTTCAATTGTTAATGTTCTGGCTTGTGAAATGATCTCTGACATGCTAAATTCATGGGAAATCCTAAACCATTAAGCTTAAAAGGTTGCTATTTAGGATTTCTCCGGAGGCTTATTTCGTTAAATGCTAAGACTAGTTCTCTGGTTCTTCATATAAAGAGTTTGGATTATTTTATTGCTTCTATATCTCTCATCCTACTTGGTTGTTGTGCATAAATTTGTGGTGGTTGTTGTTTCGGTTGGCTGCCATTGCTTGCTCTATTTGATGACATGTGAATGATGGTCATCAAGTTTTGGGCAAACTTTTTTTGGGTCTGTTAGTCTTGGTGATGCAATTGGTTGTCCACCCGCTTTAATTTGTTGTTGCCCGCACCACGTTTGTGGAATGCCCCCGCATCTATTTAATGTTGGCATTATGTGGTTCTGTATGCGGTTTTTTGCCACTGTGACTGAGACACATATAACTTTAGTGTTTTCGTGGATGTATTATAGTAATTTCTGCGCGTTTGTTACCTGTTGCTATAAACTTTGAATGATATGATCGACCCTTTCTTGGTAGATGCTGTTTGTAGGTCACTGTTGGTTTGAACTGTGGATGAAATGTTCTGCTAGTTGATTGCACTTCTAGTCATCGTATCTGGCGTTGATAAATAGTTAATTTTTGAACCAACAATTTTATTTTTTGGGCTATGGTAATGTGCATTTTGTTGTTTTAATTCAATGTTCAATAAGCATTATTCAGTTGATCTCACCTATGTTCAATCTTCACGTGTTCAATAAGTGGTTCTGTATGCTATTTTTTGCCTTTGTGACTGGGGCACACATATAACTTTAGTGTTTTCATGGATCGATTATAGTAATTTCTATGCTTTTGTTGCTTCTTGCTGTCAACTTTGAATGATATGGTCAGTCCTTTCATGGTGGATGTTGTTTGTAGGTCACTGTTGGTCTAGACTGTGGATGAAATAGTTTGGTGCTGGAGATTATGTTCTCTTCAGCAGCGATTGAGCGAGCAGCTCTGGAAGGTCTGCTGTTCTGCAGACAATTGAGCAGCAACAATCGTTCGATGGGGGGAGGAGAATAAGAGACACTGTGGGATCTTTTCTCCAGGTCGGCTTCTAGTTCTTTTACTCACGATTTGTTGGTCTTCTCTTTCTTCTTCTCCTTCAACTTGTTGTTGGTCTCCCGGGGGGGTAATTGTTGGGAGTTGTATCCTACGTGTCAATCGTCAGCGTGTTGATCTCTTATATTCATTGTTGGGAATTGATTGACAAATTAATAAAGTGTTATTTGGCATTATTCATCATTTCATTGTACATCTTCAAATGATCTCTTATATGATGTTCTTAAGACTTATTTTATGATAAAGAAGGATTTATGTTCTTAAACCTATTTGCGACCAATTGATATGCTGTTAATAGGACAACAGCATTGTCGAGATTAGGTCGTTATGAGACATATACGTTGGTTGTCCTCTTAACCAAGGAGTGTGGAGATACTGATATGTTACACAAGTGAAGTGTAGGAGTACATTTCACTGAACGTGACCAATTCCGGAACGCTCTACTGTCAAGAGATGTTCCGAGTGGATATGGGTGTAAATATCCCTCAGACCTGAGATCACCACAGTGATTAGCAAGCAACTTACTGTACTTTGGTACCGAACTAGCAGAATTTCTAATTTTGGAACGGAAGGTTACTGGGTGCAGTCAAGTACTTGCGAAATCAGTGCGTGAGTAAAGATGGAATTGACCCCTCCTGGAAATAGGAGATAATGCTGTGTTCAATTTAGCAAAATCTTGGTCAGGGCAATCCTTGTGATGAGTCACAGGATTTCTAAAGTTGATCACACAGTGGATGTACTGATTAGAGAGTTGACAGAACTCTGAGGTCATCCTAGCATTAGGAGTCAAAGGGATGAATTATACAGTAACCATAGTCTAGGGTTTCCGAATATTTGCTTCGCATATATTCGGCCTATCCGGACATCGGATACCATTGCTATATGGTCACATCGATTAGTGCAAGAAGTCGTTCCTGTACTACCGGCTTAGGTTCGAACCAATGAGGTCACACGCATAGAAGTTTTCTGATTGATCAAGATAGCTGATGGATGATTGAGAATCACTTAGAAATAATTTGGTCAATTCGATTGGCAAATTATCCTATAAAATAATTAAAGTAATTATTGGAGGATTAATTAGTAATTAGATTACTAATAAATTCAATTTGATTGAGTAAACGGACTAAGGATGAGCCAAATTGAATTGGATTCAATTTTGGTTTTGACCTAATTGGATTAGTGGCGTAGGGGTCGACTCGAAGTAAAGAGGGGTCGACTCGAGATGGGCTGGGGTCGACTCAAGCTTGGCTGGGGTCGACTCTCTCTGAGAGAATCCAAAGAACGAATTCTTCCCAGGTGGGGTCGACTCGAAGTAAAGAGGGGTCGACTGGAGATGGGTTGGGGTCGACTCTCTCAGACAATCCAAAGAACGACTTCTGTTTTTCCAGGAGGGGTCGACTCGAGTTTCCTTGGGGTCGATTCGAAGCAAGTTGGGGTGGACTCGAGCTCTGAAAGGGTCGACTCGTTGGGGGTATCAGGAGTTCTCTGTCGTCTCAGCCAGGGTTGACCTGCGAAGCTATGGGGTCGACTCGGGTCGACTTTGGAGTCGACTCGAAGGGGAAGGAGTCGACTCGAGGCGACTTGGAGTCAACTCGAGATCGGGAAGGTCGACTCCTGAAAATCCTGAAACTCGTGGACGGGCTGAATTCGGGGGATTCGATCCGGACGTGGATTTTCAATGAAAAGTGAAGGGATTTGGATCGTGGGACGTGGGAGAATGGTTAGATGATGATGGAATATCAGCACCATCTATTTCGATCCTATCTCACCTGCATGAACCATCTATTGTTTGAATTTTGAATTCAAACAAGATAAGAACTATCTTGTTACAACCAACACCTTCATGCGCCAACAAGATACCAAATTTCCATTTGAATTTCGAATTCAAATGATCAGATGGCGCGCCTTTAAAAGAAGAGTTCCAATTGTGGCTAAAAAAGAAATGAAATTTTGTGAATGAAATTCAGCCTTCCATCTCGCCCATTTTCATCTTCTTCTGAGTCCATCTCGCCATAGCTGATAGGGATCCCAGATAAGAGCCTTTAGATCAGATCTAAGTCCTCTTCAATCCCTACTAACCATTCCTCCAAGTTCTTCCAAGAAGGCGAACCAAAAGTTGATAGCGTTGGAAAGATCAAAATTCAGCAAAGGTAGATCCTGCGCAAGCTAGCACTTCCGCGAGATTGGATCACTCCAGGAGCTTCGTGTGGATTACTTGTAGAGGCCCGACGAGTGTGTGGCTACGAAGCTCGAGCATCAGATCCGTTACTTTCAGAATTCATAAAGGTATAATCCGTATAAATCTAGGTCCAAAGATATATCTTATAGGTTTCAATCCCCGAGGGTTAAACCTCTTTTGGGGCTCTTCACAGAGTAATCTTCCGAGCCTATTCGATGGTACTTGTAGTGGTACTTTGAAATTTGATTTCTTATGCATATCTGAATTAAAATGTTTAATTCGATTTTTTCGCTGTGAATTTCAAAATTAAAAGAACTACGTATGGCTTGATCTCCCTTGTGAAGGGGGTACGTAGGCAACCCCAACAGGTACAGCTATTATTTTTGAAAAATTCTAAATTTCAACATGCTATCACTACTAGCATCATAGGATCGCTTTCGGTAATGGCCGTGATGTTGTGCTTCTTGTTATCTTGTTCTCTTTGTTTGTTTATGTTTCTTCTCTTTTGCTTTTTTTCTTCTTTGTTTCGCAAACTGGGAGAGCGGCATTGCTTTTGGGTTCTATACAAAGAGGCTGTGATGATTCTTGGATGAGGGTTTTGATGGAGAGATAATATTTTGATCGCTATTTGTTCAATCTGGATTTGGTATTCTTGGTTGTTGGTGAGATTCTGTCTAATTTGGTTCTGGAGGTTATGTTTATATTGTTTCGATGTGCCATCTCTCCCTCTTTTCAATTGTTAATGTTATAGCATGTGAAATGATCTCTGACATGCTAAATCCATAGGAAATCCTAAACCATTGAGCTTAAATGGTTGCTATATAGGATTTCTTCGGAGGCTTATTTAGCTAGATGCTAAGACTAGTTCTATGGTTCTTCATATAAAGAGTTTGGATTATTTTATTGCTTCTATTTCTCTCATCCTGCTTGGTTGTTGTAGATAAATTTGTGCTGGTTGTTGTTTTGGTTGGCTGCCATTGCATGCTCCATTTGATGATATGTGAATGATGTTAATCAAATTTTGAGGAAACGTTTTTTTAGGTCCGTTAGTCTTGGTGATGCAATTGGGTGTCCACCTGCTTTAATTTGTTGTCGCACGCACCACATTTGTGGAATGCCCAAACATCAGTTTAAAGTCGGCATTATGTGGTTCTGTATGCTGTTTTTGCCACTGTGACCGAGACACACATATGACTTTAGTGTTTTCATAGATGTATTATAGTAATTTCTGTGCTTTTGTCGCCTCTTCCTGTCATGATATGATCAAGCCTTTCAAGGTGGATGCTGTTTGTTGGTCACTGTTGGTCTAAACTCTAAGCTGTGGATGAAATAGTTTGGTGCTGGAGGTTATATTCTCTTCAGTAGCGGTAGAGCGAGCAGCTTTCGAATGTCTGCTGTCCCGCAGACATCCGAGCAGCGGCCATTGTTAGATGGGGGGAGGAGAAGAAGACATTGTGGGATCTTTTCCCTAGGTCGGCTTCTAGTTCTCTTTCTCAAGATTTGCTGGTATTCTATTTCTTCTTCTCCTTCTACTTGTTCTTGGTCTCCCGGGTGGATAATGGTCACGATGTTGTGCTTATGGTTATCTTTTTCTCTTTCTTTTTTTATGTGCCTTCTCTTTTGCTTTTCTTATTCTTCTTTGTTTCCCAAATTGGGAGAGCGGCGCTGCTTTTGGGTTCTTTACATGGCGGCTGTGATGATTCTTGCACGAGGGTTTCGCTACAATTGAGAGGAAAGCAGTTATTCTCTTGACGGCAAGGCAATCTTGCAGGCAACTGTTTGCAGCCATTTTGATTTATTAGTTGCAGATCAATCGGTGAATCTGAGCCCCCCTCCATCTTCCCCTTCTCTGCTTTCAAATTGCTGGGATTTTTGTTTTCAATATTTTTTTTTACGGTTGTGTTTTCGAGAGATTTTAATGTAGATTTAGGTGGAGAGTGTAGGAAATGGGGAGATCTTGGTCAAAGTCTCTCTCCCTCTCTCCCTTTTCTTCAGTATATCTTCAAAAGTTTTGAACTTGGTTCAGATATTTTATTTTGTGAACTTTGCTTTAAGTTCTCTCTGGACTTGAATGATAGTGAGATAATATTTTGATCGGTGTTTGTTCAATCTACATTTGGTATTCTTGGTTGTTGGTGGGACTCCGTCTAATTTGGTTCTGGAGGTTATGTTCTATATTGTTCTGGCATGTGAAATGATCTCTCACGTTCTAAATCCACGGGAAATTCTAAACCATTGAGCTTAAAAGGTTGCTATATAGGATTTCTTCGGATGCTTATTTCGTTAAATGCTAGGACTAGTTCTCTAGTTCTTCATAGAAAGAGTTTGGATTATTTTATTGCTTCTATATCTCTCGTCCTGCTTGGTTGTTGTACATAAATTTATGCTGGTTGTTGTTTCGGTTGGCTGCCATTGCTTGCTCTGTTTGATGATACGTAATTGATGGTCATCAAATTTTGAGCAAACTTTTTTTTGGGTCCGGTAGTCTTTGTGATGCAATTGGTTGTCCACCTGCTTTAATATGTTGTTGCACGCACCACGTTTGTGGAATGCCCGAACATCTATTTAATGTTGGCATTATGTGGTTTTGTATGCTATTTTTTGCCGCTATGATTGAGACACACATAACTTTAGTATTTTCATGGTTGGATTATGGTAATTTCTTTGCGTTTGTTACCTCTTGCTGTCAACTTTGAATGATATGATCAACCCTTTTTTGGTAGATGCTGTCTGTAGGTCCCTGTTGGTCTAAACTGTGGATGAAATGGTCTGCTAGTTGATTGCACTCCCCGTCAATGTATCCGTCTTTGATAAATAGTTAATTTTCGGACTAACAAAGTTTTTTTTTTGGGCTATGTTAATTGGATTTTGTTGTTTTAATTCAATGTTCGATAAGCATTATTCATTTGATCTCACCTAAGTTCAATCTTCTCGTGATGCTGCAAGCCTTAAAACATTCACGTCATAAGTTATATTAATTGCAGTTGTGTTCAAAGTATTTCTGTTCCCTTTTTTATTTTTATCATATCCACAACTGAGGTGACATATGTCACGCCCCGGACACGATCCGTGACACGGCCGTGCTATTGCCGACTACCGCCCACAATAGCACGAAGCCTCATACATGGGTAACAGGGTAATCAGACTAGTCAAACTGTCATATTTTTAAAATATTTGCAGTGTATCATATAAGGTAGTACAGGTTATTTCTTCTTCCATCTCTGTGCCAGAGTCTTCCTCCCTCTATTTTACTGTTGAAACTTGAAACAGAGGGAAGAAACGTTCCACAGAGGAACTTCCCCCGTTTTTATTTTGTTTAAACCTATTTTAGTAAATCAGGTCATACTTTGCTTCGGGTTGACTGTAGCCGAGCAGTACACCCTTCAAGAAATCCCTCCTTCCTCTCCTAGGGCTTCAGAGGTTCAGCTCCTTTAACCTTTGGCTTCTATGGTATAGTACTCCAGAGGGCTGAGGAATAAGAGGGTATAGTAACTCCTAAGCTAAGAAACTGGGAGTTTAAGTAAACTCTGCTTAGGAGGTGACCCTTGGAGAGGTGGCACCCTCTCCTTCCTCCTTGCTTCGGAAGCCTACAGCTGCCCTTTCCCTCAGGCCAGCTGGGCTTGTCCTTTCAACCAGGGCGAGAGGTGGAAGACTCCCATTATGCATGGATGAGGGCCCAACAAGCTGGCCTTCCCCCCTACTGGCCAGCTGGGGCCCGTCACTTCAGTCCTTAGGCTTGAGGTGAGGGTTGCCATCCATGGGTCCAATACGGCCCCATTAATGACCTGGCCCAAATACCCTTAAACTGGGCCTCAAAAGTATTGGGCCTAGTTAGTATCGGGCCTGGACATTACATTCTTTCCCTCTTAAATAAATTTCGTCCTCGAAATTAATCATACCTCGATTCTTTGGTATGCAATGTAATTCTCTAGAAAAACTGACTGAAATAAAGAAATGTGAATAGCCAGAATCAAACGAAATCCATGGAAAATCCTAAACCATTGAGCTTAAAAGGTTGCTATATAGAATTTCTTTGGAGGCTTATCTCGTCAGATGCTAATACTATTTCTCTGGTTCTTCATATAAAGAGTTTGGATTATTTTATTGCTTCTATATCTCTCATTTTGCTTGGTTGTTGTACATAGATTTGTGCTGGTTGTTGTCTCAGTTCGCTGCCATTGCTTGCTCCATTTGATGACATATGAATGATGGTCATCAAATTTTGAGCAAACTTTTTTTGTTCTGTTAGCCTTGGTGATTCAATTGGTTGTCCACCTGCTTTTATTTGTTGTTGCATGCACCACGTCTGTGGAATGCCCCAACATCTATTTGATGTTGGCATTATGTGGTTTTGTATGCTATTTTTTGCCTTTGTGACTGTGACATATAACTTTAGTGTTTTCATGGATCGGTTATAGTAATTTCTCTGCTTTTGTTGTCTACTGTCAACTTTGAATGATTTGATCAGGCCTTTCATGGTGGATGTAATATTTTGGTGCTTGAGATTATGTTCTCTTTTTTTTTTTTTTTTTGGTGTACCGGCATCTCACTGCAAACCGTGAGAACGCGCAGAATTATCAAAAAGCAAAACACGCTCTAGTGCCACCGGCACTCGCTCGAAACCCCTCCATTGGACGGCTCCAGAGTGGTGTGCTACGAATGAGGCGACCCAGTCTGCTGCACTGTTCGCCTGACGAAAGACATGCGTGGCTCGGAAGGAGTCCACCTCCCCCACCAGATAGCAGATATCATTGACAAGAGGGTGCAGATCTGGCCGCGGCTCTTTAGCTGCGATTGAGTGAGCAGCTCTGGAAGGTCTGCTGTTCCGCAGACAGCCGAGCAGCAACGATCGTTCGATGGGGGAGGAGAAAAAGAGACACTGTGGGATCTTTTCCCCAGGTCGGCTTCTAGTTCTCTTACTAAAGATTTGTTGGTCTTCTCTTTCTTCTCCTTCAACTTGTTGTTGGTCTCCCGGGTGGATAATGGCCGCGATGGTGTGCTTCTTGTTATCTTGTTCTCTTTGTTTGTTTATGTTTCTTCTCTTTTGCTTTTCTTCTTCTTCTTTGTTTCGCAAACTGGGAGAGCGGCATTGCTTTTGGGTTCCATGCAAAGAGGCTGTGATGATTCTTGGATGAGGGTTTTGCTACATTTTGAGAGGAAAGCAACTATTCTCTTGATGGTGAGGCAATCTTGGATGGTCTGCTGCTGTTGTTCTGCAGGCAACCGTTTGCAGCCGTTTTGATTTATTAGTTGCAGATCAATTGGTGAATCTGAGTCTCCTTCTCCATCTTCCCCTTCTTTGCTTTCCAGTTGCTGGGATTATTTTTTTCAATATTCTTTTTTAAGGGTTTCTTGAATTTCTGAGAGATTTAAAGTAGATTTTGGTGGAGAGCGTAGGAAGTGGGGAGATCTTGGTAAAAGTCTCTCTATCCCTCTCTCCCTTTTCTTCAGTATATCTTTAAAAGTTTTGAACTTGGTTAAGATAATGCCTTTTGTCTAAGTTGCACATGATAATGTACTTGCTTGAGTTTCTATTGTCCGTCAGCCTTGGTAGTTTAGGTAATTATGGATAGCCACTCTCTTTGCCAACTATTCCTTTTAACCACAAATTTTATGTTGATTATACACTCTGCATTCCACTTTATTCATGGTAAATCTACTTCATCAGTTTTTGTGGCTCGGTCCTTCAAAACTGCATCATCCTAGAACTTTACCAAGCTCATAAAAATTGTTCAAGTTTATTCTTGTCTATGTTGTTGTCTTAATTATCTATTTATCTTCTGAGCTATTGTTGGACCCCTATGCTGCAGCAAAAGTCCGAACCTTTTGGGCAAAATGATGACAGCATCCTTACTCATTCCGGTGATAGCCTTCAAATAAACTATTACAACTCATGGTCATCTCATCTTATAGGGGCTAGATTCGTGATTTTCTGTGGAAATTGTCTTCGATAAATCCTAACCATTGATGTCTCTTTAGCAAGCATATCTGATTGGTGGAACAGCATGCTCAAGTCGAAAAACTGTTCGATTGCAGTATTTCTTGAAGTTTGTAAGTATATTTTGATTTATTTGCCAACAATTTGTCAGAGTATTACTTTTATTGCTTAAGGCTGTGATTTCTTGAATCAGATTAACTTTTTGGTCTGTTATTGACGTTCAACAAGCATCAATAGTGCTGGATACCAATTTTTAGACTAGTATACTAGATTAAATTATCCATTTGTTGTGGACCTGTTTTGACCAGATCATGATTTGAAAGCATTGGTAGGTTGTGAGTTGAGAGGGAACCCTCTTGAGTAATATTCGGATTTGCAGTAAACCTTATTTATTTGTTGCAGTTGACCTGTTTATCTAATGCTGGAGATTATGTGAACTTGTCATGTAAGACATAAGGTTCAAAATGGTAGTTATAATGGTTCCAAGAATTAGGAGCATGGGCGGGCATACAATGTGACGGATAATCGCCTTCTCAAAGAGCTGGTTCTTTTATGTTGGTAAACAAGGCTCAACCTTCCACCTCTTCTTTCTCCTAGCTTTCTACTTGAGAGAGGAGGTGAGCATCTATAGTGATTTCTCAGTTACCCTTCAAGCATTGTTCCTTCTCCTTTTCTTCTTCGCTTTATTGTGTATGGATGTATTTATGTATGAATATTCATGCAACAAGGGGTGACTTCTAAAATTGTTCTTCTCTTCTTTGCATGCCATCTTCTCTAGCAATAGGCGAGACATATATGGAAGGTCTACTACATTGCTGGCACCCGATCTGCATTCATTGTAAGTTGGAGAGGTCATCACCAGAGGAGAAGAGGTGCAGGGATCTTCTCCTCTTTTTTGTGTGCAGGTATATTAATGAGATGATGGGCAAGTTGTGAAATTACTCCTCTTCTTTGCGTGTCAACTTCTCTAGCAATAGGCGAGGAACTTCTGGAAGTGGTGAATTTGAGCCTCTTCTTCCTTTTCCCTTTTTGCCTTTCAATTTCTTGTTTTTTGAAGATTATATTTCTGTAGCACTTTTTTAATTACATAACTGTAATTAAATTTTTTTTGATGTAATTTTTCGGTTGTTCCTGAAGAATTCATTGGATTTGGAGGCTGATGATAGTTTCAAGATAAAGATGGTATCGATAAAGGTACGATTTTGACTTCGAGAACCCAAATTCTTAAAGTTTCTATTTTGCTTGTCAAAAATCAGGAGTTGTTTGCTCAATACTCGAATGTGTCACATTTTTACATTTTCTCCTTGACAAAATCTCGACCATAAATACATGGGCTCTTTTACATGAACTTCCAGTTTATGTGTGAATCTTATTGTGCTATTTTTTTCTGCAATTCTTCACCGTTGGATAACTTTTTCTCCCATTTGTTGCGATTGGCTAATTAATTTAATATGTTTTTTTTCTTTTTATTTCTGCTCATTTAATTTGGGAAGCTGTGGTGTTTTTCTGACATTTACATCCTTGTTTTCTATACATCATGACAGTGACACCTCTACTTTTGCTCCCATTTTTATGTGCTGTGTATGTTGCTTAATATTTTATTTGACAAATTTGGTTGGTTCTCTTAGTACACTTTCAAATAGTATCATATGCAGTTGCCATGAGATAATAACATGATCTTCTAAAAATGCATTTGCATAATCTCAGAACCGAACTAGTAGACTAATCCCTGTATAGCTCCTATCCCTTTTTATATTAGATCAAGTTCAGAACCAGAAGAATTTCGCTTTGTTTTGTCTGCTGGCCATCAGTTATGGTTATATCCTTGGGACATACTGTGTGGTAATTCCAATCCTTCAATCATTTAATCATTTTTTGTTAACCTTGTTGGTTACATTGATCTGCATGACTTTCCATTGGCTTGGAAAACATTTCTGCATGTTGTTCTGGATACTTTACCATTTCTTTTTCAACCTCTCTTTCTCTTTAATTTTCATGATTTCATGCCTGAGCATGTTTGTTAATGTATTACGTGCGGGCGGGGCTGGGTGCAATGGTAAGGTTGCTCCATTTGACCTGTGCATCATGTGTTCGAAACACCTCAGGTCCTAGGTGGCAGAAACCTTGGGGATGCCTTTTTTTTTTCTTGAATGTATTATGTATCATAAAGGTAAGGCTTGTGATATGTCGGGATGATTATATTCTATTAAGTTGTGAATGATTGTTTTATTTTATGATTATTATTTTTTAGGATGTAGTCTTATCTTCTAAAGTTCAAATAGACCAACAATTAGCATATTTGGTTGACTCGGTGATTTATTTTTGGAACTGAGGTTGGCTCGTTACAAAGCCAAATATTGTGTATTCTAGGTAAATTGTCTGTTTTGGTTTCTTAGGACTCACTTCTCGTAGGCTAAACATGATTCCTTTTTTGGCTTCCAAATAGGCTCCATTTATTTTTATACAAGAATTGACTTGTGTCAGGCCTGTAGTGGATATAGCTTTGTGTTCTTTATTACTGGAAGCCATTCCTTTCTTTTCTTTTTCTTTTTTTCTAACATTTTTTCATATTTTTTTCTTTTTTTAATAAAAAATGTTGTCTTCTTGCACCTTCCATGCTAGACCTAATGATTTCTATTGAACACAGATAATTCCTTGACCTGTACGTGGTTTGACGGCCATACTCTTTCTGGTTCCCTTTAGATGAGATGAAGTTTCTTGATTCCACCTAGTTTGAGACTAAGTTTGTTTAATTTATTTACATAAATAGTACACTTGCATTGCGATCAGATGATAATGTACTTGCTTAAGTTTCTATTGTCCGTCGGCCTTTGTAGTTTAGGTAATTATGGATAGCCACTCTCTTTGCCAACTATCCCTTTTGAACCACAACTTTTATGTTGATTATACACTTTGCATTCCACTTTATTCATGGTAAATCTACTTCATCAGTTTTTGTGGCTCGGACCTTCAAACTGCATCATCCTAGAACTTTACCAAACTCATAAAAACTGTTCAAGTATATTCGTGTCTGCTGTTTTCTTACTTATCTATTTATCTTATGAGCGATTGCTGACCCTATGCGCAGCTAAAGTGCGAACATTTTGGGTGATGATGACAACATCTTTACTCATTTTTTTGATAGCCTTTAAATGAAATATTACAACTCCTAATCATCTCATCTTATAGGGGCTAGATTCGTGATTTTCTGTGGAAGCGGTCCTCGATAAATCCTAACCATTGATGTCTCTTTAGCAAGCATATCTGATTGGTGGAACAGCATGCTCAGGTCGAAAAATTTTCTGATCGCATTATTTCTTGAAGTATATAAGTATATTTTGATTTATTTGCCAACAATTTGTCTGGGTATTACTTTTATTGCTTTAGGCTGTGATTTCTTGAATCAGATTAGCTTTTTGGTCTATTATTGATGTTCAACAAGCATCAATAGTCTTGGACACCAATTTTTAGACTGGTATACTAGATTAAATTATCTATGTGTTGCTGACCTGTTCTGGCCAGATCTTGATTTGAAAGCATTGGTAGCTTGCGGGTTGGGAGGGAACCCTCGAGTCATATTGAGATTTGCAGTAAACCTTATTTATTTATTGCAGTAGACTTGTTTATCTAATGCTCGAGATTATGTGAACTTGTCATGTAGGACATAAGCTTCAAAATGGTATTTATAATGGTTCCAAGAATTAGAAGGAGCATGGGCGGGCATCCAATGTGACGGATAATCTTCTTCTTAAGGAGCTGGTTCTTGTATGTTGGTAAACAAGGCTCAGCCTTCCACCTCTCGTCTCCTCGCTTTCTACTTGAAAGAGGAGGTGAGCATCTATAGTGATTTCTTAGTTACCCTTCAAGCACTATTCCTTCTCCTTTTCTTCTTCGCTTTTTCATAAGGTCCGCTGTTCCGACCGTACCGACGTACCGATAGGCGCCGGTACCGGTTCGGACCGGTACTGAGCCAGTATCACTGGTTCGTCTTGGTTCACGTATCCAAAAGTCCCAAAAAAAATTTGGAACCGGTACGGGCCGATACGGTTAGCCGGTTCGGGCCGGTACGGGTTTTTAACACCGAACCAGACCGGTCAGAGCCAGTATCGGTTCGGTACGGGCTGAACCGGCTATTACGGGCCGGGACAGCATTCCTTGCTTTTTTGTTTGTATGGATGCATTTATGTATGAATATTGATGCAACCAGGGGTGACTTCTAAATTTGTTCTCTTCTTTGCATGCCATCTTCTCTAGCAATAGGTGAGGCATTTCTGGAAGGTCTACTACACTGCTGGCAACCAATCTGCATTCTTTGTAAGTTAGAGAGGTCATCACCCGAGGAGAAGAGGAGCATGGATCTTCTCTTTTTTGTGTGTATGTATGTATATTGATGAGATGATGGGTGACTTGTAAAATTGCTCTTCTCTTGTTTGCGAGTCAGCTTCTCTAGCAATAGGCTGGGAACTTCTGGAAGTGGCGAATTTGAGCCTCTTCTTCCTTTTCCCGTTTTGCCTTTTAATTTCTTGTTTTTTGAAGATTATATTTTTTTAAGGCTTCTTTAATTACAAAACTGTAATTAAATTTCTTCTGATGTGTTTTTTCTGTTGTTCCTGAAGAATTCATAGGATTTGGAGGCTGATGATAGTTTCGAGATAAAGATGGTATCAATAAAGGTACGATTTTGACTTCGAGAGCCCACATTCTCAAAGTTCGTGTTTTGCTTGTCAGAAATCAGGAGTTTGCTTAATACTAGAATGTGTCGCATATTTACATTTTGTCCTTCACAAAATCCCGACCATAAATAGATGGGCTCTTTTACATGAACTACCAGTTTGTGTGAGTCTTATTTTTTTTCTGCAATTCTTTTGTCTCTTGTTATTAAGTTAGCTGAAATGCCTGCTTCACCATTGGATAACTTTTCTCCTAATTGTTGCGATTGGCTAATTAATTTAATTTGTTTTTTCATTTTTATTTCTGCTCTCATTTAATTTGGGATGCTCTGGTGTTTTTCTGACATTTACATCCTTGTTTTCTATACATCATGACAGTGACACCTCTACTTTTGTTTTGGTTTCTATGTGCTGTGTATGTTGCTTAATCTTTTATTTGACAAAAGTGATGGGTTCTCTTAGTATGACTTTCAAATCATATCATATGCAGTTGCCATGAGATAATGACATGATCTTCTGAAAATGCTTTTGCATAATCTTAGAACTATTAGACTAATCCCTGTATAGCTCCTATCCCTTTTTATATTAGATCAAGTTCCGAATCGGAAGAATTTCTCATTGTTTTGTCTGCTGGCCATCAGTTATGGTTGTATCCTTGTGACATACCGTGTGGTAATTCCAAGCATTGATGTCTCTTAAGCAAGCATATCTAATTGGTGGAACAACATGCAAAGGTCGAAAAACTGTCTGATCGCAGTATTTCTTGAAGTACGTAAGTATATTTTGATTTATTTGCCAACAATTTGTCTTACTATTACCTTTATTGCTTATGACTGTGATTTCTTCAATCAAATCGCTTTTTGATCTGTTCCTGATGTTCAACAAGCATCAATAGAGCTAGTCATATTTTAGACTGGCATACTAGATTAAGTTATTCATGTGTTGCTGACCGGTTTTGACCAGATCTTGATTTGAAAGTACTGGTAGGTTGTGAGCTGGGAGTGAACCCTCTTGAGTCATATTCAGATTTGCGGTAAACCTTATTTATTTATTGCAGTAGACCTGATTATCTAATGCTCTTGATTATGTGAACTTGTCATGCAAGACGTAAGCTTCAAAATGGCTTTTATAATGGTTCCATGCTTTGGATGGAGCACGGGCAGGCATACAATGTGACGGATAATCGCCTTCTCAAAGAGTTGGTTCTTGTATGTTGGTAAACAAGGCTCAGCCTTCCACCTCTCCTGCCTCCTAGCTTTCTTCTTGAGAGTGGAGGTGAGCATCTATAGTGATATCTCAGTTGCCTATCAAGCACGGTTCCTTCTCCTTTTCTTCATCGCTTTTATGTGTGTATGGATGTATTTATATATGAATATTGATGCAACAATGGCTGACTTCTAATATTGTTCTTCTCTTCTTTTCATGCCATCTTCTCTAGCAATAGACGAGGCATTTCTGGAAGGTCTGCTACGCTGCTGGCAACCGATCTGTATTCATTGTAAGTTGGAGATGCCCACACCCGATGAGAAGAGGAGCAGGGATCTTCTGCTCTTTTTTGTGTATGTTTGTATATTGATGAGATGATGGTTGACTTGTAAAATTGCACTTCTCTTCTTTGCGTGAGCTTCTCTAGCAATAGGCGAGGAACTTCTGGAAGTGGTGAATTTGAGCCTCTTCTTCCTCTTCCCTTTTTTCCTTTTAATTTCTTGTTTCTGAAGATTATGTTTTTTTAAGACTTCTTTAATTACATAACTATAATTATATTTCTTTTGATGTGTTTTTTCTTCTGTTCCTGAAGAATTCATAGGATTTGGAGGCTGATGAAAGTTTTGGGATAAGGATGCTATCAAAAAAGGTACGATTTTGACTTCGAGAACCCAAATCCTCAAAGTTTGTATTTTGCTTGTCAAAAATCAGGTGTTGTTTGCTCAATAATAGAATGTGTCACATTTTTTCATATTTCAAATCTACTCGCATTCCAACCTCATTTTTTCAGTTTTACTGACTCTTCTTTTTTGTTTCAATTATTCTTTCCCAGGTAATTTTTGGTCCTGCATGGATTTTGTCTTCCTCTGTTTCAAAATGGTATTTATAATGGTTCCAAGAATTAGGAGCATGGGCGGGCATACAATGTGATGGATAATCGCCTTCTCAAAGAGCTGGTTCTTGTATGTTGGTAAACAAGGCTCAGCCTTCCATCTCTCCTTTCTCCTAGCTTTCTACTTGAGAGAGGAGGTGAGCATCTATAGTGATTTCTCAGTTACCTTTCAAGCATTGTTCCTTCTCCTTTTCTTCTTCGCTTTTTTGTGTACGGATTTATTTTTGTATGAATATTCATGCAACAAGGGGCGACTTCTAAAAATTGTTCTTCTCTTCTTTGCATGCCATCTTCTCTAGCAATAGGCGAGACATATGTGGAAGGTCTGCTACATTGCTGGCACATGATCTGCATTCATTGTAAGTTGGAGAGGTCATCACCATCGGAGAAGAGGTGCGGGGATCTTCTCCTCTTTTTTGTGTGCATGTATATTAATGAGATGATGGGCAAGTTGTGAAATTACTCTTCTTCTCTTCTTTGCGTGTCAGCTTCTCTAGCAATAGGCGAGGAACTTTTGGAAGTGGTGAATTTGAGCCTCTTCTTCCTTTTCCTTTTTTGCCTTTCAATTTCTTGTTTTTTGAAGATTATATTTTTGTAAGACTTCTTTAATTACATAACTGTAATTAAATTTCTTTTGACGTGTTTTTTCGGTTGTTCCTAAAGAATTCATAGGATTTGGAGGCTCATGATAGTTTCAAGATAAAGATGGTAACGATAAAGGTACGATTTTGACTTCGAGAACCCAAATTCTCAAAGTTTGTATTTTGCTTGTCAAAAATCAGGAGTTGTTTGCTCAATACTCAAATGTGTCACATTTTTACATTTTCTCCTTCCCAAAATCCCGACCATAAATACATGGGCTCTTTTACATGAACTACCAGTTTATGTGTGAATCTTATTGTGCTTTTTTTTTTCTGCAATTCTTTTACGTCTCTTGTTATAAAGTTATCTGAAATGCCTGCTTCACCATTGGATAACTTTTTCTCCCATTTGTTGCGATTGGCTAATTAAGTTAATATGTTTTTTCATTTTTATTTCTGCTCTCATTTAATTTGGGAAGCTGTGGTGTTTTTCTAACATTTACATCCTTGTTTTCTATAAATCATGACAGTGACACCTCTACTTTTGCTCCCATTTTTATGTGCTGTGTACGCTGCTTAATATTTTATTTGACAAATGTGGTTGGTTCTCTTAGTACACTTTCAAATAGTATCATATGCAGTTCCCATGAGATAATGACATGATCTTCTGAAAATGCATTTGCATAATCTCAGAACCGAACTATTAGACTAATCCCCGTATAGCTCCTATGCCTTTTTATATTAGATCAAGTTCAGAACCAGAAGAATTTCTCTTTGTTTTGTCTGCTGGCCATCAGTTATGGTTATATCCTTGTGAGATACTGTGTGGTAATTCCAATCCTTCAATCATTTAATCATTTTTTGTTAACCTTGTTGGTTACATTGATCTGCATGACTTTCCATTGGCTTGGAAAACATTTCTGCATGTTGTTCTGGATACTTTACCATTTCTTTTTCAACCTCTCTTTCTCTTTAATTTTCATGATTTCATGCCTGAGCATGTTTGTTAATGTATTACGTGCGGGCGGGGCTTGGTGCAATGGTAAGGTTGCTCCATTTGACCTGTGCATCATGTATTCGAAACACCTCAGATGCTAAGTGGCAGAAACCTTGGGGATGCCTTTTTTTGTTTTCTTGAATGTATTATGTATCATAAAGGTAAGGCTTGTGATATGTCGGGATGATTATATTCTATTAAGTTGTGAATGATTGTTTTATGATTATTATTTTTTAGGATGTAGTCTTATCTTCTAAAGTTTAAATGGACCAACAATTAGCATATCTGGTTGACTCGGTGATTTATTTTTCGAACTGAGGTTGGCTCGTTACAAAGCCAAATATTGTGTATTCTAGGTAAATTGTCTGTTTTGGTTTCTTAGGACTCACTTCTCGTAGGCTAAACATGATTCCTTTTTTGGCTTCCAAAGAGGCTCCATTTATTTTTATACAAGAATTGACTTGTGTCTGGCCTGTAGTGGATATAGCTTTGTGTTCTTTATTATTGAAAGCCATTCTTTTCTTTTCTTTTTCTTTTTTCTAATATTTTTTAATATTTTTTTTCTTTTTCTAATAAAAAAACGTTGTCTTCTTGCACCTTCCATGCTAGACCTAATGATTTCTATTGAACACAGATAATTCCTTGACCTGTACGTGGTTTGACGGCCATACTCTTTCTGGTTCCCTTTAGATGAGATGAAGTTTCTTGATTCCACCTAGTTTGAGACTAAGTTTGTTTAATTTATTTACATAAATAGTACACTTGTATTGCGTTCAGATGATCATGTACTTGCTTGAGTTTGTATTGTCCGCCGGCCTTTGTAGTTTAGGTAATTATGGATAGCCACTCTCTTTGCCAGCTATCCCTTTTTAACCACAACTTTTATGTTGATTATACACTTTGCATTCCGCTTTATTCATGGTAAATCTACTTCATCAGTTTTTGTGGCTCGGACCTTCAAACTGCATCATCCTAGAATTTTACCAAACTCATAAAAACTGTTCAAGTATATTCGTGTCTGCTGTTGTCTTACTTATCTATTTATCTTCTGAGCTATTGCTGACCCTATGCAGCAGCTAAAGTCCGAACCTTTTGGGTGATGATGACATCTTTACTCCTTTCTTTGATAGCCTTTAAATGAAATATTACAGCTCCTAGTCATCTTATCTAATAGGGGCTTGATTCGTGATTTTCTGTGGAAGCTGTCCTCGATAAATCCTAACCATTGATGTCTCTTTAGCAAGCATATCTGATTGGTGGAACAGCGTGCTCAGGTCAAAAAATTTTCTGATCGCATTATTTCTTGAAGTATATAAGTATATTTTGATTTATTTGCCAACAATTTGTCATAGTATTACTTTTATTGCTTTAGGTTGTGATTTCTTGAATCAAATTAGCTTTTTGGTCTATTATTGACGTTCAACAAGCATCAATAGTCTTGGACACCAATTTTTGGACTGGTATACTAGATTAAATTATCCATGTGTTGCTGATCTGTTCTGGCCAGATCTTGATTTGAAAGCATTGGTAGCTTGCGGGTTGGGAGGGAACCCTCTTGGTTCACGTATCCAAAAGCTCCAAAAAAATTTGGAACCGGTACGGGTCGATACGGTTAGCCGGTTCGGGCCGGTACGGGTTTTTAACATCGAACCAGACCGTTCGGAGCCAGTATCGGTTCGGTACGGGCTGAACCGGCCGGTACAGCATTCCTTGCTTTTTTGTTTGTATGGATGCATTTTTGCAGGAATATTGATGCAACAAGGGTTGACTTCTAAATTTGTTCTCTTCTTTGCATGCCACCTTCTCTGGCAATAGGTGAGGCATTTTTGGAAGGTCTACTACACTGCTGACAACCAATCTGCATTCATTGTAAGTTGGAGAGGTCATCACCCGAGGAGAGGAGAGGGGATCTTCTCCTCTTTTTTGTGTGTATGTATGTATATTGATGAGATGATGGGTGACTTGTAAAATTGCTCTTTTCTTCTTTGCGTGTCAACTTCTCTAGCAATTGGGGGAACATCTGGAAGTGGCGAATTTGAGCCTCTTTTTCCTTTTCCCATTTTGCCTTCTAATTTCTTGTTTTTTGAAGATTATATTTTTTTTAAGGCTTCTTTAATTACAAAACTGTAATTAAATTTCTTCTGATGTGTTTTTTCTGTTGTTCCTGAAGAATTCATATGATTTGGAGGCTGATGATAGTTTCGAGATAAAGATGGTATCAATAAAGGTATGATTTTGACTTCGAGAACCGACATTCTCAAAGTTCGTGTTTTGCTTGTCAGAAATCAGGAGTTGTTTGCTCAATACTAGAATGTGTCGCATATTTACATTTTCTACTTCACAAAATCCCGACCATAAATAGATGGGCTTTTTTACATGAACTACCAGTTTGTGTGAATCTTATTGTGCTATTTTTTTTCTGCAATTCTTTTATGTCTCTTGTTATTAAGTTAGCTGAAATGCCTGCTTCACCATTGGATAACTTTTCTCCTAATTGTTGCGATTGGCTAATTAATTTAATTTGTTTTTTCATTTTTATTTCTGCTCATTTAATTTGGGATGCTCTGGTGTATTTCTGACATTTACATCTTTGTTTTCCGATCGCAGTATTTCTTGAAGTATGTAAGTATATTTTGATTTATTTGCCAACAATTTGTCATAGTATTACTTTTATTGCTTTAGGCTGTGATTTCTTGAATCAAATTAGCTTTTTGGTCTATTATTGACGTTCAACAAGCATCAATAGTCTTGGACACCAATTTTTAGACTGGTATGCTAGATTAAATTATCCATGTGTTGCTGACCTGTTCTAGCCAGATCTTGATTTGAAAGCATTGGTAGCTTGCAGGTTGGGAGGGAACCCTCTTGGTTCACGTATCCAAAAGCTCCAAAAGAATTTGGAACCGGTACAGGCCGATACGGTTAGCCGGTTCGAGCCGGTACAGGTTTTTAACACCGAACCAGACCTTTCCGAGCCAGTATCGGAAGCATTCCTTGCTTTTTTGTTTGTATGGATGCATATATGCATGAATATTGATGCAACAAGGGGTGACTTCTAAATTTGTTCTCTTCTTTGCTTGCCATCTTCTCTAGCAATAGGTGAGGCATTTCCGGAAGGTCTACTACATTGCTGGCAGCCAATCTGCATTCATTGTAAGTTGGAGAGGTCATCACCCGAGGAGAAGAGGAGCGGGGATCTTCTCCTCTTTTTTGTGTATGTATGTATCTTGATGAGATGATGGGTGACTTGTAAAATTGCTCTTCTCTTCTTTGCGTGTCAGCTTCTCTAGCAATAGGCGGGGAACTTCTGGACGTCGCGATTTTGAGCCTCTTTTTCCTTTTCCCATTTTGCCTTTTAATTTCCTGTTTTTTGAAGATTATATTTTTTAAGGCTTCTTTAATTACAAAACTGTAATTAAATTTCTTTTGATGTGTTTTTTCTGTTGTTCTTGAAGAATTCATAGGATTTGGAGGCCGATGATAGTTTCGAGATAAAGATGGTATCAATAAAGGTACGATTTTGACTTCGAGAATCCACATTCTCAAAGTTCGTATTTTGCTTGTCAGAAATCTGGAGTTGTTTGCTCAATTCTATAATGTGTCGCATATTTACATTTTCTCCTTCACAAAATCCCGACCATAAATAGATGGGCTCTTTTACGTGAACTACCAATTTGTGTGAATCTTATTGTGCTATATTTTTCTGCAATTCTTTTATGTCTCTTGTTATTAAGTTAGCTGAAATGCCTGCTTCACCATTGGATAACTTTTCTCCTAATTGTTGCAATTGGCTAATTAATTTAATTTGTTTTTTCATTTTTATTTCTGCTCTCATTTAATTTGGGATGCTCTGGTGTTTTTCTGACATTTACATCCTTGTTTTCTATACATCATGACAGTGACACCTCTACTTTTGTTTTGGTTTTTATGTGCTGTGTATGTTGCTTAATCTTTTATTTGACAAAAGTGATGGGTTCTTTTAGTACAACTTTCAAATCATATCATATGCAGTTGCCATGAGATAATGACATGATCTTCTGAAAATGCTTTTACATAATCTTAGAACTATTAGACTAATCCCTGTATAGCTCCTATCCCTTTTTATATTAGATCAAGTTTCGAATCGGAAGAATTTCTCATTGTTTTGTCTGCTGGCCATCAGTTATGGTTATATCCTTGTGACATGACCGTGTGGTAATTCCAATCCTTTAATCTTTTTTTATTAACCTTGTTGGTTACAATGAATCTGCATGACTTTCCATTTGCTTGGAAACTTTAATTTTCATGTTTTCATGCCTGAGTTTGTATTGTAATTTTAGTATGTTTGTTAATGTATTTTATGTGGGCGGGGCTTGGTGCAGTGGTAAGGTTGCTCCATTTTGACCTGTGCATATTATGTGTTCGAACCACCTCTCGAGATCCTGTGGGGCAGAAACCTTGGGACGCCTTTTTTTTTCTTTTGAATGTATTATGTCTAATAAGGGTGAGATTTGTGATATCTTGTAATGATTATATTCTATTAAGTTGTGAATGATTGTTTTATCCTTATCATTTTGTAGGGTGTAGCCATATCTGCTGAAGTTCAAATGGACCAACTATAAGCATATGTTGGTTGACTCTGATTTATTTTTGGATCTGAGATTGACTTGTTACAAAGCCAAATATCGTGTATTCTAGGTAAATTTTCTGTTTTGATTTCTTAGTACTCACTTCTCAGCTATTGTTGGACCCTATGCTGCAGCAAAAGTCCGAACTTTTTGGGTGAAGATGACAGCATCTTTACTCATTCCTGTGTTATCCTTCAAATGAACTATTTCTACTCCTGGTCATCTCATTTTTATAGGGGCTAGATTCGTGATTTTCTGTGGAAGCTGTCCTTGATGAATCCTAACCATTGATGTCTCTTAAGCAAGCATATCTAATTGGTGGAACAACATGCAAAGGTCGAAAAACTGTCCGATTGCAGTATTTCTTTAAGTACGTAAGTATATTTTGACTTATTTCCCAACAATTTGTCTTACTATTACCTTTATTGCTTATGGCTGTGCTTTCTTCAATCAGATTGGCTTTTTGATCTGTTCTTGATGTTCACCAAGCATCAATAGAGCTAGTCATATTTTAGATTGGTATACTAGATTAAGTTATTCATGTGTTGCTGACCGGTTCTGACCATATCTTGATTTGAAAGTACTGGTAGGTTGTGAGCTGGGAGGGAACCCTCTTGAGTCATATTCAGATTTGCGGTAAACCTTATTTATTTATTGCAGTAGACCTGATTATCTAATGCTCGAGATTTTGTGAGCCTGTCATGCAAGACATAAGCTTCAAAATGGCTTTTATAATGGTTCCATGCTTTAGATGGAGCACGGGCAGGCATACAATGTGACGGATAATCGCCTTCTCAAAGAGTTGGTTCTTGTATGTTGGTAAAAAAGGCTCAGCCTTCCACCTCTCCTGCCCCCTAGCTTTCTTCTGCTCTTTTTTGTGTATGTATGTATATTGATGAGAAGATGGGTGACCTATAAAATTGCAGTTCTCTTCTTTGCGTGTCAGCTTCTCTAGCAATAGGCGAGGAACTTCTGGAAGTGGTGAATTTGAGCCTCTTCTTCCTCTTCCCTTTTTTCCTTTTAATTTCTTGTTTTTTGAAGATTATGTTTTTTTATGACTTCTTTAATTACATAACTGTAATTATATTTCTTTTGATGTGTTTTTTCTTCTGTTCCTGAAGAATTCATAGGATTTGGAGGCTGATGAAAGTTTTGGGATAAGGATGCTATAAAAAAAGGTACGATTTTGACTTCGAGAACCCAAATCCTCAAAGTTTGTATTTTGCTTGTCAAAAATCAGGTGTTGTTTGCTCAGCTGTCACATTTTTACATGTTTCAAATCTGCTCGCATTCCAACCTCATTTTTTCAGTTTTCCTGACTCTTCTTTTTTATTTCACTTATTCTTTCCCAGGTAATTTTTGGTCTTGCATGGATTCTGTCATCCTTCATTATTCTCTATTTTCCATCTTTTCTTCAAGTAATAGTGTGAAAAAAGACGAAGTGGCTTGCTTAGAGGCCAACTAGTGCTGGCGATAACTTTAAGTTCCTTTTTTGCGCTTCATTTATGTAGGAGTTGCAGAAGCCGAGGTAGAAATTTCTCTAGAGTTGGTATTAACTAGGGTAATCTCTTTGGACTTTCCCATGATGATGTCCTTAGTCTTGGTAACAGTTATCCAATCAATCAATTATTTATTCTGGTCCTTTGTCTACTTTTATTTTTCCTGATCTTGCTACTTATCTCTGTATATCTGGTGGTAATTTGATTCACTTGTAAACTTTTATGCTTCAGAGGCCTGGATCATACTCTATTGCTATGTGGTGGTCTATCGGTTGCTGCTGCAGGAATTTCTATACAATAGTTTGAATTTGATTTTCCACTACAACTGTTCATGAAATACTCTTTCCTTATAAACTTATTACTATTGTTTGACTACTAGAATTATTCCGAATTTGTTATTTATAAGATTCACTTCTATTTATTTGCCACTTTTTCTTCATAGCTATTTATTTGCCCCTTTTTCTTCATAGCTATTTATTTGCCCCTTTTCCTTCCTAGCTATTTCGTAGTATTATTTGCTAATCAAATTGGAAAGGGCGGAAATAAAATATAAAAATTTTATGCTTTGCAAGTTGGAAGGTCCATTGTTCTGCAGGCTACTGCTGCAGCCTATTGGAGACTGGACAAGATTTTTGGATCGCTAAATGCCTTTCCTCCTACTCAACTCTGTATACCATTTCTTTTCCTACTCTTCTGTTGGTTGATTTGTTCATTAAATATTGCACTTTATTCTTTTATTGACAGCTTTTGAATTTATATGTTAAGGCCATTTTCTCCAGAAGGTTGTGATGATTCTTGGACCCGGGTTTTGCTATGAAAGGAAAGCGGCTATTTTCTTGACGACGAGGCAATCTTGGATTTGGCATTCTTGGCTGTTTGTGGGACTCCGTTTAATTTGGTTCTGGTGGTTATGTTCTATATTGTTTCGATGTGCTCTCTCTCCCTCTTTTCAATTGTTAATGTTCTGGCTTGTGAAATGATCTCTGACATGCTAAATTCATGGGAAATCCTAAACCATTAAGCTTAAAAGGTTGCTATTTAGGATTTCTCCGGAGGCTTATTTCGTTAAATGCTAAGACTAGTTCTCTGGTTCTTCATATAAAGAGTTTGGATTATTTTATTGCTTCTATATCTCTCATCCTACTTGGTTGTTGTGCATAAATTTGTGGTGGTTGTTGTTTCGGTTGGCTGCCATTGCTTGCTCCATTTGATGACATGTGAATGATGGTCATCAAGTTCTGGGCAAACTTTTTTTGGGTCTGTTAGTCTTGGTGATGCAATTGGTTGTCCACCCGCTTTAATTTGTTGTTGCCCGCACCACGTTTGTGGAATGCCCCCGCATCTATTTAATGTTGGCATTATGTGGTTCTGTATGCGGTTTTTTGCCACTGTGACTGAGACACATATAACTTTAGTGTTTTCGTGGATGTATTATAGTAATTTCTGCGCGTTTGTTACCTGTTGCTATAAACTTTGAATGATATGATCGACCCTTTCTTGGTAGATGCTGTTTGTAGGTCACTGTTGGTTTGAACTGTGGATGAAATGTTCTGCTAGTTGATTGCACTTCTAGTCATCGTATCTGGCATTGATAAATAGTTAATTTTTGAACCAACAATTTTATTTTTTTGGGCTATGGTAATGTGCATTTTGTTGTTTTAATTCAATGTTCAATAAGCATTATTCAGTTGATCTCACCTATGTTCAATCTTCACGTGTTCAATAAGTGGTTCTGTATGCTATTTTTTGCCTTTGTGACTGGGGCACACATATAACTTTAGTGTTTTCATGGATCGATTATAGTAATTTCTATGCTTTTGTTGCTTCTTGCTGTCAACTTTGAATGATATGGTCAGGCCTTTCATGGTGGATGTTGTTTGTAGGTCACTGTTGGTCTAGACTGTGGATGAAATAGTTTGGTGCTGGAGATTATGTTCTCTTCAGCAGCGATTGAGCGAGCAGCTCCGGAAGGTCTGCTGTTCCGCAGACAATTGAGCAGCAACAATCGTTCGATGGTGGGAGGAGAATAAGAGACACTGTGGGATCTTTTCCCCAGGTCGGCTTCTAGTTCTTTTACTCACGATTTGTTGGTCTTCTCTTTCTTCTTCTCCTTCAACTTGTTGTTGGTCTCCCGAGGGGGTAATTGTTGGGAGTTGTATCCTACGTGTCAATCGTCAGCGTGTTGATCTCTTATATTCATTGTTGGGAATTGATTGACAAATTAATAAAGTGTTATTTGGCATTATTCATCATTTCATTGTACATCTTCAAATGATCTCTTATATGATGTTCTTAAGACTTATTTTATGATAAAGAAGGATTTATGTTCTTAAACCTATTTGCGACCAAATGATATGCTGTTAATAGGACAACAGCATTGTCGAGATTAGGTCGTTATGAGACATATACGTTGGTTGTCCTCTTAATCAAGGAGTGTGGAGATACTGATATGTGACACAGGTGAAGTGTAGGAGTACATTTCACTGAACGTGACCAATTCCGGAACGCTCTACTGTCAAGAGATGTTCCGAGTGGATATGGGTGTAAATATCCCTTAGACCTGAGATCACCACAGTGATTAGCAAGCAACTTACTGTACTTTGGTACCGAACTAGCAGAATTTCTAATTCTGGAACGGAAGGTTACTGGGTGCAGTCAAGTACTTGCGAAATCAGTGCGTGAGTCAAGATGGAATTGACCCCTCCTGAAAATAGGAGATAATGCTGTGTTCAATTTAGCAAAATCTTGGCCAGGGCAATCCTTGTGATGAGTCACAGGATTTCTAAAGTTGATCACACAGTGGATGTACTGATTAGAGAGTTGACAGAACTCTGAGGTCGTCCTAGCATTAGGAGTCAAAGGGATGAATTATACAGTAACCAAAGTCTAGGATTTCAGAATATTTGCTTCGCATATATTCGGCCTTTTTGGACGTCAGATACCATTGCTAGATGGTCACATCGATTAGTGCAAGAAGTCGTTTCTGTACTACCGGCTTAGGTTCGAACCAATGAGGTCACACGCATAGAAGTTTTCTGATTGATCAAGATAGCTGATGGATGATTGAGAATCAGTTAGAAATAATTTGGTCAATTCGATTGGCAAATTATCCTATAAAATAATTAAAGTAATTATTGGAGGATTAATTAGTAATTAGATTACTAATAAACTCAATTTGATTGAGTAAACGGACTAAGGATGAGCCAAATTGAATTGGATTCAATTTTGGTTTTGACCTAATTGGATTAGTGGCGTAGGGGTCGACTCAAAGTAAAGAGGGGTCGACTCGAGATGGGCTGGGGTCGACTCAAGCTTTGCTGGGGTCAACTCTCTCTCAGAGAATCCAAAGAACGAATTCTTCCCAGGTGGGGTCGACTCGAAGTAAAGAGGGATCGACTGGAGATGGGTTGGGGTCGACTCTCTCAGACAATCCAAAGAACGACTTCTGTTTTTCCAGGTGGGGTCGACTCGGGTTTCCTTGGGGTCGATTCGAAGCAAGTTGGGGTCGATTCGAAGCTAGTTGGGATCGACTCGAGCTCTGAAAGGGTCGACTCATTGGGGGTATCAGGAGTTCTCTGTCGTCTCAGCCAGGGTTGACCTGCGAAGCTATGGGGTCGACTTTGGAGTCGACTCGAAGGGGAAGGAGTCGACTCGAGGCGACTTGGAGTCGACTCGAGATCGGGAAGGTCGACTTCTTCTGAAAATCCTGAAACTCGTGGACGGGCTGAATTGGGGGGATTCGATCCGGACGTGGATTTTCAATGAAAAGTGAAGGGATTTGGATCGTGGGACGTGGGAGAATGGTTAGATGATGATGGAATATCAGCACCATCTATTTCGATCCTATCTCACCTGCATGAACCATCTATTGTTTGAATTTTGAATTCAAACAAGATAAGAACTATCTTGTTACAACCAACACCTTCATGCGCCAACAAGATACCAAATTTCTATTTGAATTTCGAATTCAAATGATCAGATGGCGCGCCTTTAAAAGAAGAGTTCCAATTGTGGCTAAAAAAGAAATGAAATTTTGTGAATGAAATTCAGCCTTCCATCTCGCCCATTTTCATCTTCCTCTGAGTCCATCTCGCCATAGCTTATAGGGATCCCAGATAAGAGCCTTTAGATCAGATCTAAGTCCTTTTCAATCCCTACTAACCATTCCTCCAAGTTCTTCCAAGAAGGCGAACCAAAAGTTGATAGCGTTGGAAAGATCAAAATTCAGCAAAGGAAGATCCTGCGCAAGCTAGCACTTCCGCGGGATTGGATCACTCCTGGAGCTTCGTGTGGATTACTTGTAGAGGCCAGACGAGTGTGTGGCTACGAAGCTCGAGCATCAGATCCGTTACTTTCAGATTTCATAAAGGTATAATCCGTATAAATCTAGGTCCAAAGATATATCTTATAGGTTTCAATCCCCGAGGGTTAAACCTCTTTTGGGGCTCTTCACAGAGTAATCTTCCGAGCCTATTCGATGGGCATTCGAAGATTAGTTGGGTGTTAGATTAGTTGAGTTTAGAACTTAATTAATAATCTCATTTCAGATCTGAAATTAATCGTGCAATGATTTTAGCTTAATCGTTTAAAAAATCCCGACATATTGATCATGTATACTTGTAGTGGTACTTTGAAATTTGATTTCTTATGCATATCTGAATTAAAATGTCTAATTCGATTTTTTCGCTGTGAATTTCAAAATTAAAAGAACTACGTATGGCTTGATCTCCCTTGTGAAGGGGGTACGTAGGCAACCCCAACAGGTACAGCCATTATTTTTGAAAAATTCTAAATTTCAACATGCTATCACTACTAGCATCATAGGATCGCTTTCGGTAATGGCCGTGATGTTGTGCTTCTTGTTATCTTGTTCTCTTTGTTTGTTTATGTTTCTTCTCTTTTGCTTTTCTTCTTCTTTGTTTCGCAAACTGGGAGAGCGGCATTGCTTTTGGGTTCTATACAAAGAGGCTGTGATGATTCTTGGATGAGGGTTTTGATGGAGAGAGAATATTTTGATCGCTATTTGTTCAATCTGGATTTGGTATTCTTGGTTGTTGGTGAGATTCTGTCTAATTTGGTTCTGGAGGTTATGTTTATATTGTTTCGATGTGCCATCTCTCCCTCTTTTCAATTGTTAATGTTATAGCATGTGAAATGATCTCTGACATGCTAAATCCATAGGAAATCCTAAACCATTGAGCTTAAATGGTTGCTATATAGGATTTCTTCGGAGGCTTATTTAGCTAGATGCTAAGACTAGTTCTATGGTTCTTCATATAAAGAGTTTGGATTATTTTATTGCTTCTATTTCTCTCATCCTGCTTGGTTGTTGTAGATAAATTTGTGCTGGTTGTTGTTTTGGTTGGCTGCCATTGCATGCTCCATTTGATGACATGTGAATGATGTTAATCAAATTTTGAGCAAACGTCTTTTGGGTCCGTTAGTCCTGGTGATGCAATTGGGTGTCCACCTGCTTTAATTTGTTGTCGCACGCACCACATTTGTGGAATGCCCAAACATCAATTTAAAGTCGGCATTATGTGGTTCTGTATGCTGTTTTTGCCACTGTGACTGAGACACACATATGACTTTAGTGTTTTCATAGATGTATTATAGTAATTTCTGTGCTTTTGTCGCCTCTTCCTGTCATGATATGATCAAGCCTTTCAAGGTGGATGCTGTTTGTTGGTCACTGTTGGTCTAAACTCTAAGCTGTGGATGAAATAGTTTGGTGCTGGAGGTTATATTCTCTTCAGTAGCGGTAGAGCGAGCAGCTTTCGAATGTCTGCTGTCCCGCAGACATCCGAGCAGCGGCCATTGTTAGATGGGGGGAGGAGGAGAAGACATTGTGGGATCTTTTTCCTAGGTCGGCTTCTAGTTCTCTTTCTCAAGATTTGCTGGTATTCTATTTCTTCTTCTCCTTCTACTTGTTCTTGGTCTCCCGGGTGGATAATGGTCACGATGTTGTGCTTCTGGTTATCTTTTTCTCTTTCTTTGTTTATGTGCCTTCTCTTTTGCTTTTCTTATTCTTCTTTGTTTCCCAAATTGGGAGAGCGGCGCTGCTTTTGGGTTCTTTACATGGCGGCTGTGATGATTCTTGCACGTGGGTTTCGCTACAATTGAGAGGAAAGCAGTTATTCTCTTGACGGCAAGGCAATCTTGCAGGCAACTGTTTGCAGCCATTTTGATTTATTAGTTGTAGATCAATCGGTGAATCTGAGCCCCCCTCCATCTTCCCCTTCTCTGCTTTCAAATTGCTGGGATTTTTGTTTTCAATATTCCTTTTTACGGTTGTGTTTTCGAGAGATTTTAATGTAGATTTAAGTGGAGAGTGTAGGAAATGGGGAGATCTTGGTCAAAGTCTCTCTCCCTCTCTCCCTTTTCTTCAGTATATCTTCAAAAGTTTTGAACTTGGTTCAGATATTTTATTTTGTTAACTTTGCTTTAAGTTCTCTCTGGACTTGAATGATAGTGAGATAATATTTTGATCGGTGTTTGTTCAATCTACATTTGGTATTCTTGGTTGTTGGTGGGACTCCGTCTAATTTGGTTCTGGAGGTTATGTTCTATATTGTTCTGGCATGTGAAATGATCTCTGACGTTCTAAATCCACGGGAAATTCTAAACCATTGAGCTTAAAAGGTTGCTATATAGGATTTTTTCGGATGCTTATTTCGTTAAATGCTAGGACTAGTTCTCTAGTTCTTCATAGAAAGAGTTTGGATTATTTTATTGCTTCTATATCTCTCGTCCTGCTTGGTTGTTGTACATAAATTTATGCTGGTTGTTGTTTCGGTTGGCTGCCATTGCTTGCTCTGTTTGATGATACGTAATTGATGGTCATCAAATTTTGAGCAAACTTTTTTTAGGGTCCGGTAGTCTTGGTGATGCAATTGGTTGTCCACCTGCTTTAATATGTTGTTGCACGCACCACGTTTGTGGAATGCCCGAACATCTATTTAATGTTGGCATTATGTGGTTTTGTATGCTGTTTTTTGCCGCTATGACTGAGACACACATAACTTTAGTATTTTCATGGTTGGATTATGGTAATTTCTTTGCGTTTGTTACCTCTTGCTGTCAACTTTGAATAATATGATCAACCCTTTTTTGGTAGATGCTGTCTGTAGGTCCCTGTTGGTCTAAACTGTGGATGAAATGGTCTGCTAGTTGATTGCACTCCCCGTCATTGTATCCGTCTTTGATAAATAGTTAATTTTCGGACTAACAAATTTCTTTTTTTGGGCTATGTTAATTGGATTTTGTTGTTTTAATTCAATGTTCGATAAGCATTATTCATTTGATCTCACCTAAGTTCAATCTTCTCGTGATGCTGCAGGCCTTAAAGCATTCACGTCATAAGTTATATTAATTGCAGTTGTGTTCAAAGTATTTCTGTTCCCTTTTATATTTTTATCATATCCACAACTGAGGTGACATATGTCACGCCCCGGACACGATCCGTGACACGGCCGTGCTATTGCCGACTACCGCCCACAATAGCACGAAGCCTCATACATGGGTAACAGGGTAGTCAGACTAGTCAAACTGTCATATTTTTAAAATATTTGCAGTGTATCATAAAAGGTAGTACAGGTTATTTCTTCTTCCATCTCTGTGCCAGAGTCTTCCTCCCTCTATTTTACTATTGAAACTTGAAACAGAGGGAAGAAACATTCCACAGAGGAACTTCCCCCCTTTTTATTTTGTTTAAACCTATTTTAGTAAATCAGGTCATACTTTGCTCCGGGTTGGCTGTCGCCGAGCAGTACACCCTTCAAGAAATCCCTCCTTCCTCTCCTAGGGCTCTAGTGCCACCGGCACTCGCTCGAAACCCCTCCATGGGACGGCTCCAGAGTGGTGTGCTATGAATGAGGCGACCCAGTCTGCTGCACTGTTCGCCTCACGAAAGACATGCGTGGCTCGGAAGGAGTCCACCTCCCCCACCAGATAGCAGATATCATAGACAAGAGGGTGCAGATCTGGCCGCGGCTCTTTAGCAGCGATTGAGTGAGCAGCTCTGGAAGGTCTGCTGCTCCACAGACAGCCGAGCAGCAACGATCGTTCGATGGGGGGAGGAGAAAAAGAGACACTGTGGGATCTTTTCCCCAGGTCGGCTTCTAGTTCTCTTACTCAAGATTTGTTGGTCTTCTCTTTCTTCTCCTTCAACTTGTTGGTCTCCCGGGTGGATAATGGCCGCGATGGTGTGCTTCTTGTTATCTTGTTCTCTTTGTTTGTTTATGTTTCTTCTCTTTTGCTTTTCTTCTTCTTCTTTGTTTCGCAAACTGGGAGAGCGGCATTGCTTTTGGGTTCCATGCAAAGAGGCTGTGATGATTCTTGGATGAGGGTTTTGCTACATTTTGAGAGGAAAGCAACTATTCTCTTGATGGTGAGGCAATCTTGGATGGTCTGCTGCTGTTGTTCTGCAGGCAACCGTTTGCAGCCGTTTTGATTTATTAGTTGCAGATCAATTGGTGAATCTGAGTCTCCTCCATCTTCCCCTTCTTTGCTTTCCAGTTCCTGGGATTATTTTTTTCAATATTCCTTTTTAAGGGTTTCTTGAATTTCTGAGAGATTTAAAGTAGATTTTGGTGGAGAGCGTAGGAAGTGGGGAGATCTTGGTAAAAGTCTCTCTATCCCTCTCTCCCTTTTCTTCAGTATATCTTCAAAAGTTTTGAACTTGGTTAAGATAATGCCTTTTGTCTAAGTTGCACATGATAATGTACTTGCTTGAGTTTCTATTGTCCGTCAGCCTTTGTAGTTTAGGTAATTATGGATAGCCACTCTCTTTGCCAACTATTCCTTTTAACCACAAATTTTATGTTGATTATACACTCTGCATTCTGCTTTATTCATGGTAAATCTACTTCATCAGTTTTTGTGGCTCGGTCCTTCAAAACTGCATCATCCTAGAACTTTACCAAGCTCATAAAAATTGTTCAAGTTTATTCTTGTCTCTGTTGTTGTCTTAATTATCTATTTATCTTCTGAGCTATTGTTGGACCCCTATGCTGCAGCAAAAGTCTGAACCTTTTGGGCAATGATGACAGCATCCTTACTCATTCCGGTGATAGCCTTCAAATAAACTATTACAACTCATGGTCATCTCATCTTATAGGGGCTAGATTCGTGATTTTCTGTGGAAATTGTCTTCGATAAATCCTAACCATTGATGTCTCTTTAGCAAGCATATCTGATTGGTGGAACAGCATGCTCAAGTCGAAAAACTGTTCGATTGCAGTATTTCTTGAAGTTTGTAAGTATATTTTGATTTATTTGCCAACAATTTGTCAGAGTATTACTTTTATTGCTTAAGGCTGTGATTTCTTGAATCAGATTAACTTTTTGGTCTGTTATTGACGTTCAACAAGCATCAATAGTGTTGGACACCAATTTTTAGACTAGTATACTAGATGAAATTATCCATTTGTTGCTGACCTGTTCTGACCAGATCTTGATTTGAAAGCATTGGTAGGTTGTGAGTTGAGAGGGCACCCTCTGAGTCATATTCGGATTTGCAGTAAACCTTATTTATTTATTGCAGTAGACCTGTTTATCTAATGCCGCAGATTATGTAAACTTTTCATGTAAGACATAAGGTTCAAAATGGTACTTATAATGGTTCCAAGAATTAGGAGCATGGGCGGGCATACAATGTGATGGATAATCGCCTTCTCAAAGAGCTGGTTCTTATATGTTGGTAAACAAGGCTCAGCCTTGCACCTCTCCTTTCTCCTAGCTTTCTACTTGAGAGAGGAGGTGAGCATCTATAGTGATTTCTCAGTTACCGTTCAAGCATTGTTCCTTCTCCTTTTCTTCTTCGCTTTTTTGTGTACGGATTTATTTTTGTATGAATATTCATGCAACAAGGGGTGACTTCTAAAAATTGTTCTTCTCTTCTTTGCATGCCATCTTCTCTAGCAATAGGCGAGACATATGTGGAAGGTCTGCTACATTGCTGGCACCTGATCTGCATTCATTGTAAGTTGGAGAGGTCATCACCATCGGAGAAGAGGTGCGGGGATCTTCTCCTCTTTTTTGTGTGCATGTATATTAATGAGATGATGGGCAAGTTGTGAAATTACTCTTCTTCTCTTCTTTGCGTGTTAGCTTCTCTAGCAATAGGCGAGGAACTTCTGGAAGTGGTGAATTTGAGCCTCTTTTTCCTTTTCCTTTTTTGCCTTTCAATTTCTTGTTTTTTGAAGATTATATTTTTGTAAGACTTCTTTAATTACATAACTGTAATTAAATTTCTTTTGATGTGTTTTTTCGGTTGTTCCTGAAGAATTCATAGGATTTGGAGGCTCATGATAGTTTCAAGATAAAGATGGTATCGATAAAGGTACGATTTTGACTTCGAGAACCCAAATTCTCAAAGTTTGTATTTTGCTTGTCAAAAATCAGGAGTTGTTTGCTCAATACTCAAATGTGTCACATTTTTACATTTTCTCCTTCCCAAAATCCCGACCATAAATACATGGGCTCTTTTACATGAACTACCAGTTTATGTGTGAATCTTATTGTGCTTTTTTTTTTCTGCAATTCTTTTACGTCTCTTGTTATAAAGTTATCTGAAATGCCTGCTTCACCATTGGATAACTTTTTCTCCCATTTGTTGCGATTGGCTAATTAAGTTAATATGTTTTTTCATTTTTATTTCTGCTCTCATTTAATTTGGGAAGCTGTGGTGTTTTTCTAACATTTACATCCTTGTTTTCTATAAATCATGACAGTGGCACCTCTACTTTTGCTCCCATTTTTATGTGCTGTGTATGTTGCTTAATATTTTATTTGACAAATGTGGTTGGTTCTCTTAGTACACTTTCAAATAGTATCATATGCAGTTCCCATGAGATAATGACATGATCTTCTGAAAATGCATTTGCATAATCTCAGAACCGAACTATTAGACTAATCCCTGTATAGCTCCTATGCCTTTTTATATTAGATCAAGTTCAGAACCAGATTAATTTCTCTTTGTTTTGTCTGCTGGCCATCAGTTATGGTTATATCCTTGTGAGATACTGTATGGTAATTCCAATCCTTCAATCATTTAATCATTTTTTGTTAACCTTGTTGGTTACATTGATCTGCATGACTTTCCATTGGCTTGGAAAACATTTCTGCATGTTGTTCTGGATACTTTACCATTTCTTTTTCAACCTCTCTTTCTCTTTAATTTTCATGATTTCATGCCTGAGCATGTTTGTTAATGTATTACGTGCGGGCGGGGCTTGGTGCAATGGTAAGGTTGCTCCATTTGACCTGTGCATCATGTATTCGAAACACCTCAGATGCTAAGTGGCAGAAACCTTGGGGATGCCTTTTTTTGTTTTCTTGAATGTATTATGTATCATAAAGGTAAGGCTTGTGATATGTCGGGATGATTATATTCTATTAAGTTGTGAATGATTGTTTTATGATTATTATTTTTTAGGATGTAGTCTTATCTTCTAAAGTTCAAATGGACCAACAATTAGCATATCTGGTTGACTCCGTGATTTATTTTTTGAACTGAGGTTGGCTCGTTACAAAGCCAAATATTATGTATTCTAGGTAAATTGTCTCTTTTGGTTTCTTAGGACTCACTTCTCGTAGGCTAAACATGATTCCTTTTTTGGCTTCCAAAAAGGCTCCATTTATTTTTATACAAGAATTGACTTGTGTCTGGCCTGTAGTGGATATAGCTTTGTGTTCTTTATTATTGGAAGCCATTCTTTTCTTTTCTTTTTCTTTTTTCTAACATTTTTTAATATTTTTTTCTTTTTTTAATAAAAAACGTTGTCTTCTTGCACCTTCCATGCTAGACCTAATGATTTCTAATGAACACAGATAATTCCTTGACCTGTACGTGGTTTGACGGCCATACTCTTTCTGGTTCCCTTTAGATGAGATGAAGTTTCTTGATTCCACCTAGTTTGAGACTAAGTTTGTTTAATTTATTTACATAAATAGTACACTTGTATTGCCTTCAGATGATAATGTACTTGCTTGAGTTTCTATTGTCCGCCGGCCTTTGTAGTTTAGGTAATTATGGATAGCCACTCTCTTTGCCAGCTATCCCTTTTTAACCACAACTTTTATGTTGATTATACACTTTGCATTCCGCTTTATTCATGGTAAATCTACTTCATCAGTTTTTGTGGCTCGGACCTTCAAACTGCATCATCTTAGAATTTTACCAAACTCATAAAAACTGTTCAAGTATATTCGTGTCTGCTGTTGTCTTACTTATCTATTTATCTTTTGAGCTATTGCTGACCCTATGCAGCAGCTAAAGTCCGAACCTTTTGGGTGATGATGACATCTTTACTCCTTTCTTTGATAGCCTTTAAATGAAATATTACAGCTCCTAGTCATCTTATCTTATAGGGGCTTGATTCGTGATTTTCTGTGGAAGCTGTCCTCGATAAATCCTAACCATTGATGTCTCTTTAGCAAGCATATCTGATTGGTGGAACAGCGTGCTCAGGTCGAAAAATTTTCTGATCGCATTATTTCTTGAAGTATATAAGTATATTTTGATTTATTTGCCAACAATTTGTCATAGTATTACTTTTATTGCTTTAGGCTGTGATTTCTTGAATCAAATTAGCTTTTTGGTCTATTATTGACGTTCAACAAGCATCAATAGTCTTGGACACCAATTTTTGGACTGGTATACTAGATTAAATTATCCATGTGTTGCTGACCTGTTCTGGCCAGATCTTGATTTGAAAGCATTGGTAGCTTGCGGGTTGGGAGGGAACCCTCTTGGTTCACGTATCCAAAAGCTCCAAAAAAATTTGGAACCGGTACGGGCCGATACGGTTAGCTGGTTCGGGCCGGTACGGGTTTTTAACACCGAACCAGACCGTTCGGAGCCAGTATCGGTTCGGTACGAGCTGAACCGGCCGGTACAGCATTCCTTGCTTTTTTGTTTGTATGGATGCATTTTTGCAGGAATATTGATGCAACAAGGGTTGACTTCTAAATTTTCTCTTCTTTGCATGCCACCTTCTCTGGCAATAGGTGAGGCATTTTTGGAAGGTCTACTACACTGCTGACAACCAATCTGCATTCATTGTAAGTTGGAGAGGTCATCACCCGAGGTGAGGAGGAGCGGGGATCTTCTCCTCTTTTTTGTGTGTATGTATGTATATTGATGAGATGATGGGTGACTTGTAAAATTGCTCTTTTCTTCTTTGCGTGTCAGCTTCTCTAGCAATTGGCGGGGAACATCTGGAAGTGGCGAATTTGAGCCTCTTTTTCCTTTTCCCATTTTGCCTTTTAATTTCTTGTTTTTTCGAGATTATATTTTTTTTAAGGCTTCTTTAATTACAAAACTGTAATTAAATTTCTTCTGATGTGTTTTTTCTGTTGTTCCTGAAGAATTCATATGATTTGGAGGCTGATGATAGTTTCGAGATAAAGATGGTATCAATAAAGGTACGATTTTGACTTCGAGAACCGACATTCTCAAAGTTCGTGTTTTGCTTGTCAGAAATCAGGAGTTGTTTGCTCAATACTAGATTGTGTCGCATATTTACATTTTCTCCTTCACAAAATCCCGACCATAAATAGATGGGCTTTTTTACATGAACTACCAGTTTGTGTGAATCTTATTGTGCTATTTTTTTTCTGCAATTCTTTTATGTCTCTTGTTATTAAGTTAGCTGAAATGCCTGCTTTACCATTGGATAACTGTTCTCCTAATTGTTGCGATTGGCTAATTAATTTAATTTGTTTTTTCATTTTTATTTCTGCTCTCATTTAATTTGGGATGCTCTGGTGTTTTTCTGACATTTACATCTTTGTTTTCCGATCACAGTATTTCTTGAAGTATGTAAGTATATTTTGATTTATTTGCCAACAATTTGTCATAGTATTACTTTTATGCCTTTTCGAAGGGGATTTTTTCTTTCTGGGTTTGTTTTTGATCCCAAAATGGATGATTTGTTGCCCCTAGCCAAGGTTCGGGAGCTAGATTTTATGTTTTTCTTTCTATTGGATTCGATTTTCTGCCAAAGATTTGGTTTTGGAATCTCTATCTTGATTGCCCATCAAAGATGGAACCTTTATCTTGATCTCTTTAAATTTTTCATCGTCTTTTTTTTTTAATTATTATTTAGCTGGATTCTTTATTTCTTATTTGCTTTGTTATTTCTCATACGGAGAATGCAAGGGTCGACCTGCTGTCAAAACTAGCCACCTCGAAGATTGTCGACCCGACCAAAGCTACATCTCTCGAAGTCCTAGAGAAGCCGAGCATCGACGAGCCCGAGGTCATGATAAACACTATTGTCGAGCCGAGCTAGATTGATCCCCTCTTCGACTTCTTGAAGGACAAAAAATTGTCTACGAACTAGGGTGGAGCCTGCTGGATGAAGCAACAAGCCTCCCACAATGCTCTCTTTGATGACAAGTTATATTGGAGATCATTTTCATTGCCTCTCCTCAGATGCCTTTGTCTGACTGAGGTAGATTATGCACTTCAGAAAGTGCATGAGGGCATCTGTGGAAATCACTTGGGGGAAATATCCTCGGCCTATAAGATCTTACGACAAAGATACTGTTGGCCCACCCTGCAAAAGGATACTGCCGACATCGTCAAGAGATGCAACCAATACCAATGCTAGGCAAGCATCCAATAATGACTAGCTGTGTCGCTGACACCGATTAGTGCCCTTTAGTTATTTGCACAGTGGAGAATCGACATCCTTGGACCTTTTTCAAAGGCAATCGGGCAGTGCCAGTTTTTCTTTGTGGCGGTGGACTACTTCACCAAATGGGCAAAAGTCGAGCTAGTGGCTTGGATTACCAAGGTGAAAGCTCAAAATTTTGTTTGGAAGGCCATAATTTCTATATTCGGACTCCCTCGAGTGATCATCACCGATAATGGGCGTCAGTTTGACAATGCCCAATTCACAGAATTTTACACTAAGCTCGGAATCGACCACCGGTTTACTTCGGTGGCACACCTCCAATCAAACAGAGAGGCCAAAGTAACCAACCGAACGATTTTGTAGGGACTAAAGGCAAGACTGGACTGAGTAAAGGGCATGTGAGTTGAAGAGCTCTACAGTGTTTTGTGGGCATATAGAACCACGTCTCGAGTCCCCACCAAAGAGACGCCCTTCAACCTTGCTTTTGGAACAAAGGCAGTAATCCCATTAGAGATTAGACTTCCGTCACTTCGGGTGAAAAGCTTTGATGACCAAACAAATCTCGATCAGCTCCGAGCCAACCTTGATCTATTGGAAGAAACTAGAGAGCAAATTCAAATCCGCCTGGCAACGTACCAGTGGAAAGCAGATCGGTACTACAACTCAAAGGTCAAGAGTAAGATCTTCTGACTTAGCGACCTCGTCTTAAGAAAGATCGAAGTATTTGACCAAGAGAGCCCGAAAAGCTAAACCCAAACTGGGAAGGCCCATACTGAGTAGCCGAATCAATGCGACCTAGAATATATAAGTTGGAGCACCTTGACGATGCTCTGATCCCATGAACTTAGAATTTCGACAATCTTCATATTTATCACCAATAAGGTTCGTTTGTATTTCAAGTTTATTCCTAATAAAAATTTTCTCGTTATGTCTCTATCTTTTAGATTGGACAAGTATAACAAGCATTTTGACTCAAGACACCCCACGAATGCCTGGGCTCCGAACTAAGGAGACACCCCAAATCCGTCTAGGACATCCTCAAGCCGAGCTCATTTGAAGTTCTTCTAGACTCAAACTCTAGAGAGAACAACTAAGGAGACACCCCGAATCCATCTGGGACCTCCTCAAGCCAAGCTCACTCAAAATTCCTGCTAACATAAATTTCGAAGAGGTCAACTAAGGAGACACCCCAAGCCAACTTGGGACCTCCTTAAGCTAAGCTCACTTGAAATTCCTTCGGAGACGAACTCCAAAGAGGTCAACTAAGAAGACACCCAAGGCCGACCGGGAACCTCCTAAAGCCAAGCTCACCTAGAGTTTATCTAGAGACAAACTCAAGAAGGATCAACCGAGGAGCCCAAGATAGGCCAAAAACCCTTGCCAATCCTGTGGTTGGAATTGAATATAAGAAGATGCGTCAAAGGAAGGTTCAATGCTATAACCCAAACACAAGCAAAAAGTAGACAACATAAGCAAAATCTGAAGTCAGGTATTTTAGAAAATTCTTTATTTTTATTACTTTTAAATATATACATTGACCTCGACAAAGGTCGAGCAAAAATAAATGTACATCAACCTCGGTAAAAATCGAGCCAAAAATGAAGTACAAGCCCAGTCCAAAGCAAAAAAGGTAAAGAAGTGAAGGGCTTCATTCTTTGCCTTCACCCTCACCAACATCGCCGTCCTCGCCATCTTTGCCGCCTCTGCCGGCCTCGCTACCTTCGCCGTCCTCATCGCTTCTTTCACCGAAGTTAGGTTGAAGGTCGAAAAAGTCCATCTCCGGGAAGAGTTGCTGGTCCCGAGCTCAACATTCCTCAAAGCCCTTTACAAAAGCATCAGTCGCGTTCTCCTCGTAGTCATCCTTATACTAGTCTAAGGAGAGATATTCCTCAATTGCCTTGGCGGCCCTCTACTTGGCTTGGATGACGAGCTCCTTGGCCTCTGCGACTTACCCCTTAGCTCAGATGACAAACTCCCAGACCTTGTTAGCCTTTTGTTCAGCCTAACCTAGCTTCGTAGAAAGCTCTGCGGCCTTTTGCTTGATAGCTTTGAAGGCCTCTCTGGCTGCAGACAGTTGAGATCTCATTGCATGATTGAACTGATTCATTTTTTATGAGCAAATATTAAACTCATTCTTTCTGCAGCTGCATAATTTATACTGTAGCCTTTGAGTGCGATCACTTCTAACTTACCGTCCATAAACCATTAAGGTCTTTATTGAGAGAGCTGCTAAGGTCTTTATGGGCCTCTCCTGTGGTTACCTGAGCTGAGGCTATAAAAAGGCTCTAAATCTTCGAACTTGAGCACAGCATATCACACCTGAGACAAGCCTTGTACAACTACTTATCAGATAGAGAACTTCCACTTGCCCACTTATTTTTCCACTCTTTTCCGCTCTCAATTTTTCTATCTTTTCTTTTTGGATAATAAAGGAGAGTTAATTGGATCAGATCTTCACACAATGATGTCATGATAGGAGGACTAAGCTGAATTTATTGTACCTTAGAGATGATCTCACAGTGAAGTTGCACAAGAGGGATATTTATACCCTATCTCAACAATCTAGCTGATGGTTAAGAGCAAGCGCGACGTAAATCAGATTTGATAAAATCCATCACATGGCCCTTACAAAATTGAGTAAAGTTTGATTACAATAAAATTCAACATGTGTGGATGCACAGATCGAAGGAGAAGAGTTAGGTCAAAAACAAACCGAAGGCCTAGGACCTGGCTATAATTAGCTACGATATGTAGAAGTAGACTAAGATGACTAAAACATTTTGAAGGATAGCCTCAAATATAAAACTGCATCTTAGCCAAAAAAAATACATGATTATCTGTCTAACAGTTGTGGAGCAACTATACTAAGGAGCGTGCATAATGAGGCATACGTAGTGCTAGTTACTAGAATTGCTAAGAATAGAGGCCAGACATGAGAGCAATCATCAAAGTGTGTATACACTATCTATTAGTATAAATAAGTAGAATTGTACTTTGTAATAAATCCTTCAACAATCAATCCGATGCATATTTATCTCATCTTAGTTTTGCTTTACGTTTTATCCTAGAAATAGGCATAACTTAGCTTTTTACTATAGCCCAATGCTATATCCCTACCGTAGCTCGATGCTATACCGTTAATCTCTCTTTTTGGGATATTCTACATCAAGTAAAGCTTATAGAGTCTTTAACAAAAGAACTCTTGTTATTGAAGAGTCTATACATGTTGTTTTTAATGATACTAATGATATCTTTTCTAGCAAGAAAGTAGCTCTTGATGATGATGCAGAAATACTTGAGAAAAAGATAGATGAGATGACATTACAAGAGGATGAACCGAAGCAAATTGGAGAAACTTCAACAAACCGAGAGGTAATTGTTGATCATGGGCTTACTAAAGCTTGGTGGTATGCTCATTGTCATCCTAAGGAATTAATTTTAGATGATCCATCTCAACCTGTTAGAACTAGAGCATCTCTTAGGAACTTAAATAATCATCTAGCATTTGTCTCACACTTTGAACCTAAAAACATAGAAGAAGCTGAAAATGATGTAAATTGGATAAATGCTATGCAAGAAGAACTAAACCAATTTACTAGAAACAAAGTATGTAACTTAGTTGAACGACCCACTGAATACTCAATAATAGGAACTAAATGGATATATAAAAATAAACTTGATGAAAATAGAATCGTGATTAGGAACAAGGCTAGACTAGTAGCAAAGGGATATAATCAAGAAGAAGGTATAGACTTTGATGAGACTTTTGCTCCTGTAGCTAGACTTGAAGCAATTAGATTGTTACTAGCATTTGCATGCTCTAAAGACTTCAAACTATTTCAAATGGATGTAAAAAGTATCTTTTTGAATGGATATATTAATGAGGAGGTGTATGTAGAACAACCTCCTGGTTTTGAAAATCATCAATACCCCAATCATGTTTATAAACTAAACAAAGTACTTTATGGTCTGAAACAAGCTCCTAAAGCATGGTATGAAAGACTTAGCAAATTTCTATTAGACCATGAATTCTCTAGAGGGAACGTTGATACAACACTGTTCTTAAAGAAGAAAAACAAAGATATGTTAGTAGTACAGATTTATGTAGATGATATTATTTTCGGTGCTACTAACAATCGCCTCTGTGAAGAATTTGTTGACTTAATGCAGAGTGAATTTGAAATGAGCATGATGGGAGAGCTGAACTATTTTCTTGGGCTCCAAATCAAACAATCTAAAGAAGGCATCTTCATCTGTCAAGCAAAATACATCAAGGAGATGCTTAAGAAGTTTGATATGGAAGGAAACAAATCAATCAGCACACCCATGAGTTCATCATGCAAACTAGACAAAGATGAATCAGGTAAATCAGTAGATCAAAAAATGTATAGAGGTATGATAAGATCTTTATTATATGTTACTGCAAGTAGACCTGATATCATGTTTAGTGTATGCATGTGTGCTAGATATCAATCTAATCCTAAGGAATCACATTTAATTGCTTTTAAGAGAATCTTTAAATACCTAATAGGAACAAAAAATATAGGTTTATGGTACTCTAAAGAATCAAGCATAAACTTAATAGGGTACACTATTCAGACTTCGCTGGTTATAAACTTGATAGAAAAAGCACCAGCGGGTCATGTCAATTCTTGGTTTAGCAAGAAACAAAACTCGGTTGCACTATCTACGGCTGAAGCCGAATACGTAGCTGCCGGGAGTTGTGCTCAAATCTTGTGGATTAAACAACAACTTGAAGATTATGGCATTAAACAAGATAAAATTCTCATTAACTGTGATAATACAAGTGCCATTAATCTAACTAAAAATCCAATTCAACATTCAAGAACTAAACACATTGAGATAAGACATCACTTCATAAGAGATCATGTTCTGAATGGTGATGTGACACTTCAATTTGTTTGTACTGATGATCAACTTGCTGATATCTTCACAAAACCTTTGAGTGAAGATCGATTTTGTATGCTTAGAAGAGGGTTAGGAGTGATTGATCCATTCTAGTGATACTCTCCTCTAATTCATTGATTTTGATGATTAGTTTATGTTGGACATAGGACTTCTTATCTATGATCATCAAATCAGTTCTTAAATCTTAGATAGTTCCATAACTCTCTCTTTTGGCACGGAAATAACAAGTTTTTTGGTTATGTGCCAGAGTTCGAGTCGACTCGAAAAGAATTTAGAGTCGGCTCGTGGGCGAGTCGACTCGCGCATATTTAAGAGTCGACTCGAGGTCGAGTCGACTCGCGACTTACCGGAGTCGACTCGAGGTCGGAAATCCGATTTTTAACCCTAAGCAGAATGTTTTTCTCTTTACTTCTATTTTCAGCCGCCACTGTTCAAAAGCCCTAGAGCCGTCTCCGACCCATTTTAGGTCATCTCCGTCGAGTTTTCTTCCATTTTTCTTGTCCTTCCCCTGTGTTTAGGTCAAAAATGCCTAGAAAAGCCGTTGTCCTAAGCCGGAAGAGACCTCTCTCCGCGAGCGGCGCCGAGCAACGGTCAAAGGCTCAGAACGAACCCGCGAGGCCACCACCTCCGGTTCCTTCCCCGCCTCGGTCGGTTCCCTCGCGTCCGTGCGCCAGGAGGGCAGTCTCCACCGAGAGGAAAGTCGACTTTGACTTCCTCTCCCGGGAAGGGTTCATCCTAGGGCATCGTCTCAGGGCTCAAGGGTTAGAGTTATTCTGTTCATTGGACCTCCCTACTTACCCGGGGTTAGTTAGGAAATTCTATGGGACTGTAGCTCGAAGTAGTGGTGGTATCCAGGGAACCGTAGCGGGTGTCCCTGTATTCATCTCGGAGGACTTCATTGCTCGAGTCCTCCATCTCTCCCGAGAAGGGATCTTTCCTAGTCACCCCCTTGATAGGACTGAGGCCCTTACGGCAGTGTTAGAGAGACCCCCTCAGTCCCCTATAGAGGAAGTGTCTGCAAATCAGCTTTCAGCTGAAATACGGCTCCTCCTCAGTATCATTTCTAGGACTCTCTTTTCAAAAACTGGCCGATTTGACTTTATCTCTGAGAGGGACCTAGCCTTGATGTTCCACATACTCCAGGACACTCCTATCAACTTCCCTAAACTCATCTACAAGTATATCTGTGAACCCCTAGATAAACCTAGGTTGAGTCTCCCATATGGTATGCTATTCACTCTTATCTTTAGGGAGTTAGAGGTCCCTATTCCTGAGGGGGAACCCTCTCGCTCACTGCGTCACACAGATCGCATGGGTGAGGGGACTCTCCATCGTATGGGCTTTCATAGAGTTGAGGGAGTCTAGGTACGGAGACCATCCACTTCCACACCATCTGACCCTACCACTCATCACTCCCCTAGCCCTGACCATGACCAGGAGCACTATACAGATCTTCCCACCTTTCCTTCCACTTCTGGTCCATCTTTCCCATCCACTTCAGCCGGACCCTCGACTGCACCACCTTTTCAGCAGCAGCCTCTAGAGGTTCGGATATCTTCTGAGCAGCTCCGAGAGTTGCGGCAGGAAATAGTGAGGGAACTGAGGGATGACCTGCTGAGGGAGCTTCGAGGTCCTCAGACTGCTCCCTCCACCAAGGTAGTTTCCTCCTTGGCAGCCGTGACAGAGATGACTGCACACCTGAAGGAGGAAATATCCAATGTGCGAAGCCTAGTTCAAGCTCAATACTGGAACATGAGTGACGTCACGGACGACACGAGGAAGATGCAAGACGACATCCGACATGATCTAGGCAGTTAGAGTCAGGGTGCAGAGCGGTTAGCCAATGCATTGATCTCCAAGTTGGACACCCTCCAGGAGAGTGTGACCGAGCTTACCTCGATCCAGACTAGGGCCACCTCGGAGATTATAGCTCAGCTAGGGAATGTCTCAGAGGGGCTCAGCTTGGTCTTGAAACACACAAGACTAAGTTCGGGAGCCACATCCTCCAAGAAACCCTAGTGCAGCACTTTATGATGTATTTGTTTTTACACTTGTCTGATGTATTTACAATTGTATTTAAATGAACATCAATACAATGAGTAGACATTTCTTTTTCAAGACTGTGCACTTGTGCTTCTATACTTGTATGGTTTCTGTCTTTTTGCTATGATGACAAAAAGGGAGAGAAAATATGATAAATTGAAATATAAAGGAAATCACAAAAAAAGAAATCCTTAAAGCAAAAGTCGCACTTAAAAGCCGAGTACTCTACCGTTGAGTTCGGCGCTGCTTTCATTCTTGTTTACCAAGACGTAGCTGATCTCTCGATTCACCCTTGCCTCTACGGGATCAACTACTACTATGTAATTTGTTCTAAGTGGATTCGATACCTCAAGGCTCATTATCTCTCTGTTGGGGCTCCTCAAGGAGTAATCTCCAGAATCTATTCAAAGGATATTCGGAGATTAGTTGAATCATACTCAAGAACAAATTGTCAGATTTTTTCTCTGAAAGTAAGAATTTAAGCTAAAAAGATTCAAGACATTAAAAGAAAATTCAGAAAATCTAAACAAAATTGAATGCATATGTTGAGGGAGAGAATCTGAAATCTTAAGAAAGCAAATTCATTAAACACATATAAGCCAAACAATTGATTGCATGATATGAAGGCTTATATAATTCCAAATGAAAGGGGGAGCTTTAATTTCAGGATTTACTGATTCATACCTTTCAATTCTGGATAGATTAAAATAACTAGACATTTGAATTCATTTCAAAATTTTATTATGAATCATCTTTTTAGATGGGCATTTCTCTCATCAAATACTCAATGTTTTGTCATCATCAAAAAGGGGGAGATTGTGGAGTGATTGATAATACCCCAATTTGATTTTGATGAGACCAAAGCATTTGAGTATATTTTATGTAATACTAATGAATTCAATCTAGTATCTTAGGCAAAATTTGTGAGAATCTTCTTTTGAGTGAATGTGAAAATAAGCTTGAGTCAAAGGCTGAAACTCGAGTCGACTCCGGAGGACTACGAGTCGACTCCAAGTGTTTCAGATGTTCTGGCACAAGCTCGAGTCGACTCCGGCACACTGCGAGTCGACTCCGACTGAGAACAGACAGCAGGACAGAAAGATGAATCTCAGACCCTGTCACCGAGTCGACTCCAACGGCTTCGAGTCGACTCCCGACAGTTCCGAGTCGACTCCAAGGAGTAACAGACCGAAAGACAAAGAAGTGGTTTCTGGACCCTGTTACCGAGTCGACTCCGGAAGAATTCGAGTCGACTCCAACGGTTGGGAAGTCGACTCCTAAACAAGCAAGAGTCGACTCTCAGAGGAAAGCAAGACTAATAGTCAGAGAACCAACTTCGGGCTCTGAGAGCCGAGTCGACTCCAAGACGATCCGAGTCGACTCCGAGGCAGTTCAACTCCAAAGACAGAAGATCAGTTTTTGGGTTCTGAGAGCCGAGTCGACTCCAAGATAATTCGAGTCGACTCGAGAAAGAAATACAGAAAAATAGATCTCTGGAATCCTGAGAACGAGTCGTCTCCAGAGGGCCGAGTCATCTCCGGATACTGGCGAGTCGACTCCAAGTTTGGCCGAGTCGACTCCAGAACGGGACAGCACTTTAATTCAAATCCTGAACAGTAGGCGAGTCGTCTCCAGTGAAGCATGAGTCGACTCCAGCAACAGCCGAGTCGACTCCAGATCGAGCGAGTCGACTCCAGCAACAGCCGAGTCGACTCCAGATCGAGCGAGTCGACTCCGATCCCAACGGACACATTGTCAGGAATTGCAGATTGTGCAGAACGGCCACAAATTGGTGTCTAACGGCTAGTTTTCAAAGTGGACTACTTAAATAGCCAGAGTGAACAGTAATAGACATTAAGGGAGAGATTCCATTCAAAGGAAAAGTGATTTCCACCTACCAAAGGCTCTCAAGAGTAAATATAAGGAAAAGAAGGAAGAAGCGCATTGAACTCCATCCTACATTCTCTTTCCTTCGCATTCAAGGCTCTCCTTCTGACATCAAGTCTTTAGCGCATTCAAAGAGGAGACTCTGAATTCGAGAAGCCCCTTCTTCCACTTTCAAAATCTGTTTGAGGGCTTCTAATTTCACTCTTTTCATATTATTTAATATTTGCTTATTAAGAAGCTTTCCGTGTAATTTTTCCAAACTATTTTCTTACTTGATTCAATCAAGGGATTGAATCAAGGGTTGTAAGGTTTGTTGGTGAGCCGAGGGTAAAACCAACGGTGTAAGGGTTCGATTGTGATCCCGGAAAAACAATCGGGTGGTTCTAGTCGGTGAGCTTGTGAAAACTGACCGAGTTCGTTGTGATCTCGTAAAACAACAAGTTGGGTTGTGAGCTTATAAAACAACTGACTGTAATCCAAGGGATTATAGTGAACTCCCAAGTGTAGCTTGGGGAGTGGACGTAGGAGCAAGGGTTAGATCCGAACCACTATAAAACTGCTTGTGTTTGTGTTGGTTGCTGCTTTGTCTCTTACACTTTCTCTACTCATTCACTGCATTTAAATTGCTTAACCTGAATACTTGAAATAGAATTAGTTAATCATTAAACATAGTTTTTTAATTGGTCGAGATTTAAGTCATAACCCAATTCACCTCCCCTCTTGGGTTGTCTTCTTGGGCAACAATACCCCTCCCAACAGTCCAAAAACGGCTAATTTGAGGGGTATTTTGGGAAAAAAAATATTTGGAGTCCTATAAATACCCTTTCCTCCCTCATTCTCACCACACCAAACCAACTATTCTCTCCTTCTCTACTACTATTATTTTTCTCTTCTAAAGTGCTCTTCTAGCAATTTAATTTTTAGAAGAGACTACAATGGTCTAGTAGATCTTTGATGCTCAGCCTTTACCTGCTAACAAACTAAACACTGAGCAACATATTGAGTGATATCTCTTCTCATGCCAGTCCACCAGAAATTTTTCTCGGTATATCTTAGTGCCTCTTGGGTGCAATGTATAACCTGAATTGTGAGCCTCATCAAGAATTTCTTTTTTAATTCTGGAACTTTCGGCATACACCCCCTACTACCAAGCCTCAAACAACTATCCTCATGTATCCAAAATTATGATTGGATACAAGATTCTACAACTTCTCTAATCTTCTATAACTTTGAGTCCTCTTTTTAAGACAACTTTATTCCCTCAATTAAGGTAAGCTGCAACGTGAGAGTGCAAGCTGAATCTTAGGATCATATAGTTGTACCTCAATCACAAATCTTTCTAAATCTAATAAAATATATTTTTGTGTAGTAATCAGAACCACCAATTCATCCGAAAATTTTTTGCTCAAAGCATCAGCTACAACATTTGACTTTCTTGGCTTATAATTGATAATCAAGTCATAATCCTTTAGTAGCTCCAACCATCTTCTTTACCTCAGGTTCATCTCCTTTTGAGTAAAGATATATTTCCTCAGAATGCTCTCCATAAAAATAGTACCTCCATATTTTTAGAGAAAAAACCACACCTGCTAACTTTTAGGGTAGTTCAGCTAATATGACTTGAACTATCTAGAAGTATAAGCTATTACTTTTCCATTCTGCATCAAGATACAACCAAGTCTCTTATGAGATGCATCCACGTAGATGGTGAAACCTCCTATTCCATATGGAATTGTCAACATTGGGTTGTCACCGGCCGTGTTTTCAACTCCTAAAAGCTTTGTTCACAATCTTCCATCCAATCAAACTTTACTCACTTTTGGGTCAAACGAGATAGGGGTATAGTAATACAAGAAAATCTTTCAACAAATTTTTGATAATAACTTGCCATTCCTAAGATGCTTTAAGCAGCGGATAAACTATGATTTCAACTTGAGAATATAATGTGCTTTAAGCAGTGAATGAATAAAAGCAGAAGTTGAAGTGCAATAGTGTAAAGAGAAAAGCACACACAAATACAAGAAATTTTATAGTGGTTTGGTGTAACCCACACCTACATCCACTCCCCAAAACTCTTAAAACAAATACAAGAAATTTTATAGTGGTTTGGTGTAACCCACACCTACATCCACTCCCCAAAACTCTTAAAAATTTTACTATAACCACCCATATCACAGTACGGCTGTTTTTTCAGCTCACAACCGAACTCGCTGTTTTTCCGGGATCACAACGAACCCAGTCGGTTTTCACAGGATCACTAACTACAACCTATCCATTTGTTTTTCGGGTTCACAAACAACCCAGTCGGTTTTCACAGGCTCATCAACCAAAACCTTACACGATTGTTTTTCGGGTTTCCAAACAACCCAGTTAGTTTTCACAGGCTCACCAACCACAACCTTAACCTTGTTGAATCCCCTGATTCAACAACTTTCAATTAAGGTTTGAAAGAACCTTTATCAGTTTTGGATTTAATGGACACTGATACAACAAAGTTTAAAGCAAGAAAATAAATGCTGTAACAAAGTAAGCAAAGCTTCAAATATAAGTGAAATCAATAAAGATGGATCAGAAGCTTTGAAGATGGTCGTTGGATGCAGACGAGAAGCTTGATTGCACAGTAGTACTTTTCTGTGGAATATCCCAACTGATTTTCTCACAAAATGGTTTTTCTCTTTGAAAGCTCTCTTGTGAGGATATGAACTTTGGAAGCTTGGACTTTGAGTTTTTTGGATTCTCTCTTTTGTTGTTCTCTTTTCTCACTTTTCTTCTCTGGTGTTCCTTTGAATTTATGGACTGTAAGCTTTTCAAGAAGTACTGGATACCCATCACACCAAGAAACTATCCGTTGTTCACCTAGAAGAAGTACTAATAAAATAGCCGTTGGAGCTGTCAGGATGCCATGGGTCGACTCACCAGGTTTGGGGGTCGTCCCGTGTACAAAGAAAAACGGCTCACTGATTTTAGGAGTCGGCTCTTTCCTTCAATCCATATAATGTTTCTGTGTTTGCTTCTAGGGTCGACTCGTCAATGTTGGTAGTCGGCTCATGTAGATATTGGGTCGGCTCATCAAACACAAGAGTCGCCTCATTCTTTTAGTGCTCATAGGTTACCTGCACTCCCCCAAGGGTCGACTCAACAATATTGGGAGTCGGCACATGTAGATATTGGGTCGGCTCATCAAACACAAGAGTCGTCTCATTCCTTTAGTGCTCATAGGTTACCTGCGCTCTCCTAAGGGTCGACTCAATAATGTCGGGGGTCGGCTCATGTATAAATTGAATCGCCTCTGCAAGCACGAGAGTCGGCTCATGTACTTGGTCCCAGACGGTGTTTCTTCTCTGTTTCTCTTAAACTACATAAGGGTCGACTCTTTAAACACAAGGGTCGGCTCACTCAGTTTACAAACGGAGTTTTTCATGTTTCTTGATTTTGTTTTTCTTGATTCTTTGGAGTTTGTAGGTGCAACTTTCGTCTAGAGATCTATCCCTTCACATTTGAGCCAACATCATTAGAGTACACATTTAACTCAATTATTTTCGTGATCATCAAAATACATCCTTTAGGATTAACAATTTTTTCCTTTTTGATGATGACAAAACTATTGAGTCTAAAAAAATTTAGCAATAATTTTTAGAGTATTTTTGCTATATAGTTCAGAGCAAAAAGGATATTTAGAAAGTTCAAAATATTCAATAAAGTTTAGTGTGAGAGCATGTTTTGCAATAACATTCAGAGCAAGGAAATATTCATAATATGTGCATTATTGATTCTTAAAACTTTCAAAAAAAATATGTTTATGATAGAATCTCCCCCTTTATATTATGATTAATCAAATTATGCTTCTCCCCCTATCTCTTGTCATTTATCGATTTTCTTCAATAGGATAGTCTTCAAAGCAGTGTCTCTCCCCTGTTTGAAGTTCTGGTACTTCTTTCCCTTTCTTGAAATTCTTTTACTTCTCCCCAATTTAAAATTTATGAAATTCTTTTACTTCCCCCTTTTTGTCATCAACAAAATGGTGAGGGGTTAGAAAATTTTCTATTTATAGATCATGATTGAAGCATCAAGAGTTAAGGAGAATAATTGAATTTAATACTGAAATAGAGTTTCAGTGCCAACATTTTTAGAGCAATTTGACTTAACAAGATTAGAGCTTTTTGAGTGAAAGATATAGCGGTCTTTTAAATATATCAACATAGCTTATCATACCAAAAGCAAGTTGTGAATGTTTCAGAGCTAATTTATTACTGTATCAGAGCTTTTGTTTTGTAAGTGTATCAGAAGATTAAATGTATCAGAGCACCTTTTAAATTATACATGTATCAGAGCTTCTTTTAACAAGTATTAGGTCATTTTATCAGCATGTTGACTTTGAGAATGTATCTGATTTTTTGATTTTAGAAATAGAGCAGTTGAATATAGGCAGTTGGAGACAATTAAGATATAATAATTGTACTGAAGTCATAGCTAATGAAACATGTATTTCATTGATAACAGTGCAATTTACAACCAAAGTGTTCATATAACAAGTAGATGATTGTCTAGAATGAAATACAAAAGATGTGAAGATCTTTTGACATTCAAATAGATCTAGGCTAAGGGAGCTAGGCCTAAGATGATGGTCTAGGCTGATCGGGCTTCCTATCTGCTAGCAGTTGACTAACTTTAGAATCTATAGTGGAGAGTGAAGCAGTCAGCTGAGAGCCTTTTTCCTTAGCTTGCTGTAGTGATGCTTGGAGTTCATTTCCTTGTTGCCTAGTATGTTCTTCAATAACACCAAGTCTTCTCTGTTGGGCAGCAGCAAGTGTCCTCAAACTTTCTAATTCAGTCTTCACTTCTTTCACCATCACAGTCAGATTATTGACTTAATCCCAACAGATTCCAGAATGAAAAAGACCTTATAGTATGTGATTTCCTATAAATCTTAGTTGGTCTCTTTCTAGCCTTAGGGACTAAGCAGGTGGCCTTTCTCCATGCGCACTAGTGCTGGGTACTCTCTGTGAAGGTCCTGCACTAGTTTGTCTTGAATTAGCTGGCCTTTGTGTCTATGCCCTTGTTCCTTTTTCCTTGTCTTCTCCTTTATGTGCCCACTTGTCATTGGCTTTGACAAACCCTATTCTTATCAGTGACTTTTCACTATAGATGTCAGTGTGTTTGAGCTCCATTTTAGCTTCCACTAAAATCAAATCTAATAAAAATAAGGGATAGAACCATACCATAAGGGAGTGATGCTCCCTTTCTCTATCCAAGATCTGCCATATGCTTCCTCATCATGGCAGGGAGGTTTAGTGGTTGGCCTTTAAGCAGATGATGCATTACCAGTATATCTCTCTCTGACACATGATCAAATCGACCAGTTTTGGGGAACAAAATCCGACAGATAATGTGATGAAGTAGCCTCATCTCAGCATTCAGTTTATTGGCCTTGATTTCTTCTTCTTTAGCAACTTCATCCTTGGATAGAATCAACTTTAGTCCTTCAGTTCTATCCTCCAGCTCTTCTAAATTCTCTCCATCAGTTGGTGCCCTAATTGCATTTCCCAAAATTTCTTCTGTGATTAGTGTTGCGGGATTTTCACCTAGGCAACAGCCCGCACACCGGCCGAGCAGGAAAAGCGAATGCGTCCCCACCGAGGTATTGTCCGCTCTGGGCCCTGTGGGCGCGGAGCTCGCACGGGGTGCGCACCCACCCGCAGGCGCAGAGCTCGTACGGAGGGCTTGGGCGTCCCTCACGGTTTTGTCCCCAAAAGACCCCTCGGTAAGAAGAGGTTATTGAGCCCCCCATTTAAGGCACAGACCTTTCCGCTGATTAACCGATGTGGGACTAAACTGGGAACCCCATCCCACAACACAGCCCCCCCAGTGGGAAGGTCTGTGCGTGGGCGGGGCCCTCCTTCTAACGCCTTCTGTTGCGGAATTTTCACCCCGGCAACAGCCCGCACACCGGCCGAGCAAGGAAAGCGAATGCGTCCCCACCGAGGTATTGTCCGCTCTGGGCCCCGTGGGCGCGGAGCTCGCACGGGGTGCGCACCCACTCGCAGGCGCGGAGCTCGTACGGAGGGATTGGGCGTCCCTCACGGTTTTGTCCCCAAAAGGCGCCTCGGTAAGAAGAGGTTATTGAGCCCCCCATTTAAGGCACAGGCCTTTCCGCTGATTAACCGATGTGGGACTAAACTGGGAACCCTATCCCACAACAATTAGGATAGGAACGTCCCTGACCTTTGACAAAATCTGAGCTAGGCCGTGCCTAAAATTGCCATAGAACTCTTTAACCATGTCGGGGTAGGTCAGAAGGTCCAGTGAACATATATATACTCCCATCCCATTTCTTTTAGATTTGTCCCAATGTGGCTCTAAAAACTGGAAATCTACCTTTCTACCGGTAGACATCATTTGGATGGACAATGTGGTGAACGATATAAGTCTAGGAATGGGAGAAAGTGGTGACGGAATGGGTGAGGATGGAATGGATTCTTGTTGAGATGGTGACGGATTTGTAGGTTCCACCATTCTGTCCAATCATGCTTTAGATCTTCTTTCTTGTTGCATGATTGGTTGCTTTCTCTTGAAACCATATGTGATTTTGTTGCCCAGTAGATACAATCCAAGATGGGGGGTGAATTGGGTCTTTTAAAACTTTTATACTACTTCTAAAACTTTTCAATTAATTATGCTAAGTTGTATAGATGCACAGTGGAATTTAAACTTAGCAACAGTTTGATTTTAATCTTATCAAGATTAAAACTATTAAGCAGCGGACTTAATAAAAGATTAATCTAAGTTTGCCCAAGCATGCAATTCAATACAATGAGTCTTAATGCAGTTTTATTGAATGAGACTTGATTAAGTAAATTGAATATGCTCGCAACTAAAGGATGCGCAGATAAGAGTTAAGCAAGCAATTTATCTAAGTAAGTAAGTGAGGAAGTTAGACAATGACAGAAAGCATCACAAATACAACAAACATATAGTGATTCGGTGCACCCAGCACCTACATCCACTCTCCAAGACCTCTTGGGAATTTCACTATAATCCTTCATATTACAGCCGGTTGTTTTACAAGCTCACAACCTAACTTGTTTTCACGAGATCACAACGAACTCGGTCGGTTTTTACAGGCTCACTGACTAGAACCACCCGATTGTTTTTCCGAGTTCACAATCAAATCCGGTTGGTTTTTTCCGGTTCACCAACCACAACCTTACACCGTTGGTTTTTCCTTTGGCTCACCAACAAACCTTAACCCCTTGATTCAATCCCTTGATTGAATCAAGTTACAAGATATTAAAACAAAAAAATAAATACAAGCTTCTTAAACAAGCAGATATAACAATGTAAATAAATAGAGTAAAGAGAAGAAGCCTTCAAACAGATTTTGTAGATGAAGGAACTCGGCTTCTTCTTTACTTGACCCTCTTCTGATTTCGCACGAGGTAGAGGATCACTGAGGCAGCACACAGTCGGAGAGGAAGCTTTGGGATTCACTCGGATACTCTTCACTCTCTTTTGCTTTGAATGGCCCTTTTGTGCTTATGGAAGGTTTCTCTAGAAATCCCTTTGAAAAATCTTCCCTATGTGTTCTCTCTCACTTTCTTAGCTTCTCTCCTAGCTCTCTTCTTGATTTTATAGCTTTGGATGGCGTGGAAATAAAGATCTAGCCGTTAGAGACAAAAATAGAGCCGTTGGAGTTGAGAAAAAACTAGCTGTTATGCCTCCCAGCGTGTTCGAGTCGACTTGGCTGAAGCAGGAGTCGACTTGGCTGAAGCAGGAGTCGACTCTGTTGGGAGTCGACTCTGCTGGGAGTCGACTCGAGCACTGTTCCTTGAAACTCCAAAGTACCAGAGTCGACTCTGAACTTCCAGGAGTCGACTCGAGGACTATTCTTTTGAATCTTTCTTTGAATTTGCCCTCCAACTTGAATCCTTTAAACTTGAACCTTGGGCCAATGAAGTGTAGCTTTCTTCCAACTTTTCTTTAGAGCTTTTGAGACCTTCTTGTATTTTTTCAACTTGCTATGTTCCTTGCAAAACAAATTATTTTTCTTCTTGCAACACAAACATTAGTAATTATACTTCAAGGTTTTGTGATCATCAAAATCAATCTTTAAATCAATCTTTGGGTCATCAATCTTCCCCTTTTTGATGATGACAAAACTTGGAGCATGTGCAATATAAAATAGATTGTGTTCTAGAACTAATGCATAGCTAAGTTGCATGAAGTAGAAAACATATATCTTTAAAATATACTTCATGATAATGCTTTAGATTTAATCAACTTAACATAATCAACACATAAAGCATTATGAGCATATACTCAGATATTTCTCCCCCTTTTTGACAACATCAAAAAGGTTGCAGGATAATGAAACATTAAGCACAAAGATAATGATACTCAAATATTTTTTTTTCTTATTGTACTCTGATTTTCAGTTAATGTATGTCAAATTATTGCAAGAATATGAATCATATAACTCAAGGCAATAATGTCAGAATAAGATTAATTAGCATTGATCAGAGCCAATTAAGATGATTTCAAAGTAAATTATAATGAGAGCACATCGAATGTGATTCCAAAGATAGTTTTCAAATCAAGTGTAGGTGGAACCTTTTTCAAGTTAATTCAAGAAGTATCAAGACTGATATTCAAAGAAGGCACGAATGGAAATCTAACCCCCTTTTTTTGAAAGATCTTTAATAACAATTATGAAAGCTTGTTCATTTAAGATCTTTTGCCCAATATATTAAATATAACATGAGAGCAATCTAATCAATTTTTTGAGTATAATATCAAAACTTATATACTCGAAAAATATAACATCATGTTGGATTGTTAATTCTTAATGACTTCAAAGTTCTTTTATGACATAAAAACATTGGGGCATAAAATACCGAAACATGAATTCATGCAATTTATGATATATCTTAGAGCATACATAAAATTCAAAGCTTTGAAGGTTCTTTTAGAGCTCTTTTAAAGATTTTCTTTTACTCCGTTAAAGAGAAACACATTTTGATACATATAAAAATGAATTGGCACAAAATTGAAGTTGTAAAGAGCAAGCCAATAAGAACTCATTAGTGAATTCCAAAATAGATTTTCTAATAAAGACAGATGGAATTCGTATTCAACACATTATTCTCCCCCTTTTTCATTAAACTAGAGGCTCTTAAGATCAACTGTTTGAATTGTAATTTGGTTCATGATTGATGCATAAAATATATTAACCAAATAGTAAGCCTCAAGGTGTATTACAGAGATTTTCATATTTAAATTTCAAATATTTATATAATGGAGAGTATTAGGATCACTTCTCATTTAGTATTCTTTCTCTCTCCTTTAGTTATGGATTTATGCGGTTAAGTTCCATATGATCTCTCCCCCTGAAACAATCTTTATAGAACTCAACTCAAGGCAAGCAATGGCAACATAAAGAGGTTCATCAAAATCAATCCATAAAACATCCAAGGAATGCATCAAGTGAAAGTGACTTTTAAATAAGATACAATATCTAAAGCTCCCCCTCAAAAGATGCATTCTTCTTTAATTATTCTTTTCTTTTTGTTGAATTTCAGATTTTGATGATAAGCGTGAATAAAACTGAAATTCTATGATATCAAGAATGTAAAGTGATCTAGAATTATTCAAAATTTGTAGCAATCACTCTTTTTAATCTTTCAAGAACAAGTTATGCTTCCTCTTAATCTTTGAGAAAATATTCTGAAATATTAATAAGAAAATAATTCATTTGAAGCTCAATTTCTTTCAAAAGCAATTACATTTTCTTTCTTTTAAGAGTCATTTGAGTGAGCTGAAATGTTTCTAGCTTTAAGATCATTCACTCTTTTAAAAATAGCTTTTTCTTTTAGTGATGGAAACAACAATCATGCAGAGAGGGATATAGAAGATCATTCAAGTGAATGTTTATAGAATTTAATTTCTTACTCATAGATTCATAGCAATGTATACATGAAATACAATGAATCTTTTTAATATCAAAATAAAGTCATATATTTAGAAACATTTGTTCGCAATCAAGATCATTGAAAAATACATCATTTAAACCAATTTTAGTGCACTTTAAAGATAAGAAATAATATGTTTCAGATGCGTATCGGAGCAATCAACCAAGGCATCAAAATTAATTCTGTTTTTCTTAAGTTAAAATTTTTATTTAGGAATCATATTGAGTTATTCTCCTAAATGATGCGATCATTGAAGCATATAACTAAGGTTACAAAGATGTAACGATATAAGCATTTTTTAAATTAAGTTTAAGCTTTTATACAAAATCGGATTTTGAACTTCATAAAGATTTTCAAGGAGACTTTCAAAGTTATAATTTGAGATATGTATCTTCCACATTGTAGCTCATCTTAAATCATTACGATTGAAAATATATATTTCAAACATATTAGAGCATATTCAAAATATTTGTATTTAATGTTGAGTTTTGGTACGGATTAGAACATTATGTACCAAAGTTAGGCAAGTTGAAAGATAAAACAAAATCAATTCATTTTGCCTAAATAGAGATATTATTCTCTTCTTCTTTTTACAAATTTATTCAACTTTCATATTTCAAAGATGATTGTGAACGACAAATCTGAAATTTCTTTTCAATAATACCAAAAAAAATTCTATGTAGTATTTCAAACATTCAATCAAATTATCCAAGTATGGAGCATTACAAAATATTGAGAACCCATAATTCAAAACATCATGCCACATGCAAAATATATTATGTGTTAAGTCATGCATTAAAATATTAAGAACAAGTATGTCAATGATCAAAATCAATTCTTTTCAAATAAACCTTCCCTATTTAAATATAATCTTGCATTGATTTCATCCTTAAGGTGTGTTTTCAAGTGATTAAAACTTGACTTGATTCTTCTTATATACTTTCATTTACTTTGTCATTCATTTTCTCATTTTTCTTTTTTGAATTTCTTTCCTTAACCAATTAACGAACATTTTGATTTTGTTTTTTTTTGTTTTTACTTTCTTATGCTCTATACTCTATTTGCTCCCTATCCAGTGGAGTTGGAAGGGGCACGAGGTACTACCACTAGCCTCCCTCTTGTGCCGTCCCTAATATACCCTACACCAAATAGTTGGGTCAAATAGTGCCGGGTACTACCACTAGCCTCCCCATTGGCACCATCCCTATGATGAGCAATATAGAAAGGTTAAAATGTTCACTTCAAATTTTTTCTATTTAAGTGTAATTAATTATGGATTTTATCCCTTCCAAAAGAATGCTCACACAAGTCTCACAAATATGCCGAATATATTATGCTTGTTTTGCTTTTCCTTAAGATTGGAGTATTTGCCTTTACTTAGATTTTTTACTTCCCTTGAATAATGTTTATTTTCTTTTCTTTTTCTCTCTCTCTTTTTGTTATTCTCAAGTAATTTACATGAAAGAGCAGAATAAAGAAATAATCTTATGTATCATATAGATGTATATCATGCAAACAACATTTTCATTATGCTCAAGGATTCATAGCTTCTCACAAGTTATTTTAAATCAAAATTTTAAGCATAAACTTGTGTATTTTATGGCTATGACATAGGCAAAGATATATTTTAGTTTAGACAAACCATGAAACAATTTCTAAAAGCATAAGTCAATCAATACATATATAGACATGATATCAAGAAATTAATAATTAAAGACTTTAATCAAGCCATAATAAGATTTAAGTTATTGACTTTGCTCAACTAATTTATAAGAGAGGTATCTAGAATTACCGATTCATTCTGCATTCTTCAAGTCAAATACCTACTAGATTTCTTATGTGTAAACTTTTGGCTGAAGAAGGTCCCCTTTCTTGGTTACATGTGAGTATTTATTGTATCTTATGTGGAGGTGTCCTTCAGGTTGAAATCTCTCATTTTCTTGCTTAAGGATTGTGCATTATTAACAAGATTTTTTTCTTTCTTGAAGGAAAGTCATTAGTTTCTTCAAGATACAACATATTTCTTAACTAGATGACTCAACATAAGATATGACAATAATTGAATGTTGAGTCACTTTACTCAAGAGATTGCCTAAATATAAGCAAGCACAAGTCACTTGAACTAAAGAGACAATTCTATTAAGCAAGATGGCTCAAGGACAAACATGTGAGGCAATAGAAAGATTCACCAAGATCAAATCAATTTCTTGTTTTCAAAATTAATTTAGCTTAGATTCTATTTGCTTAAGATATTATCAATAAGACATGCTAGCTAAGTTTTAATCAAATTATCTTAAACAGTTATTTCTATCAAAATTCAGATTATGATTCATTTGTCATCAATAAAATATGATTCATTAGAGTTAGATTGAAGTCTTGCACAAGGGCACATAATGAGCATACAATCTAGTCTACTAGCTGTATGATAAAATAATTATTCTATCATGCTTCAATACAGTTTTAAAATAATAGATCTACCTTGCTCATCCTTTTCAAATTCTACAAGATGGGGTCATAGACATACCTTCTTCATGCCAATCTTCTATAAGAGTTTTCTTGTAGACTAACTTTGATCAATGAAGATTTCCTTTCTTGTTTGTCTTAATTTGGAGTTCGAGAAAAAATGTTAATTCATTCATCATACATTTTTCAAACTCACCTTGCATGAGCTTAGTGAAATCTTTATATAAATCTTCATTAGTAGAACCAAAAATGATGTCATCAATGTATACTTTGAGCAAATAAGATATCACAAATTCTTCTTTTTAATGCATAGATTTATCACTATTACTTTCTATCAAAAAGGTTACTCAAGCTTTTATATCATGCTTTTGGTGCTTGTTCCAAATCATATATTGCTTTATCATATTTGTAATGAGTATTTTCAGATAAGGTGGTTATTTTACATAGTTCTTCTTTAATGAAATAACCACATAGGAGTGCATTCTACACATTCATTTGACAGAATATAAAGCTCATAAAGCAAGCAAATGATAATGGTGATCTTTACTTCTAATCATGCAAGAATTTCATTTAAATCTATTTCATCTTTTCTTGAATGAATTTTTTAGTAGTCACCAATTTTTCTTCATTAAGTGCATTTATGAAAAACTCAATTTGGTTCTAATTATTAACAAGTTTTCAGATTTTATCGGCAAGATTTCAAATTCTATCTCTTTCAAAAATAATTTAGTTTAACTTGACCAATTATAATCTTGTTCATTCTTCTTAAGGTGTTTTAGTTTCAGATTGTTATATGTAAGCAAAAAGATTAACCATATACATATATAATCTGATCTTAGTGACTTGATGAAAGATCATTAGTCTCATAAAGAATAAAATGAATTGATATTTCTACAACTAGGATCTTTTCATTGAATATTCTATATGCATTGCTTGATGAATGATACCCAAAGATAGGAGTATCTTTATCAGATTTGGCATTATTTTCATAAGAACATATCAAGCATAACATGTACGACTGAAAAATATAAAAGATATGCAATAGTTCATTTGCTATTTTTCAGAAGATCAAAAGGAGTTTTCATCAAAAATAGATCTAATAGAAACCATATGTATGACAAGCAGTGATGATAGCTTTTTTTTAAAAAAAATGACTATCATACAACATTGTCTTTTTCATTTCCTCAAGGATTCTATTAACCCTATTTTACTTATGGTGTCCTTGGTGCAGAAACAATTGTATTCAATATTATTTTCTGTGCAAACCTTATCAGAATTTTGGTTTTCAACACTGTGCTATGATACTCTTTATCTTCACAGTTTGGAAACCTTTTTCATTTGAATCACTTTTACAAGATTTAGTAAATACAGAAAATACTTCAATTTTATTTGCCAAGAACAAATCCAATGTAAGCTTTTGAAAACTTAGTGATGGAAACATCTTTAGATTTAGAAATTGATTCTTGTTTGTTTCCTTAGTTAACATGCATAGCAAACTTTGACCTTGCAGAAGATAATCTAAATAAGCCAATGACAAGGTCTTTTGAGATTAAGTATATACTAGTACGAGTTGATTTTGTATATCAAAAGTGATTTCTTTTGTCTTGGTATTTATAATGCATATATATAAAAATATACCAAGTACACATTCTTATGCCTAAGATCAATAAAAGATAATGCCATGGATAAAAACTCTCAATCAAGCATATAGAGAACTCAAAAAGATATTTTAAGGAAATTGATTAATCATTAACAAAGTATGCATCAATAAGTAAAGTATAACATAGAAGGATGGAGGAATTTGAATTTATTTCTTCTATTTTAATTACTTTTCTTGATTATATTTTAAGTTCCATTCTGTAACGTGTGTCTAGAACACCCATTTGTGTGAAAGTTCTATTTGTTCCATGGGTATCTTGGCACACTTACATCTATACCTTCATATTTTCATTTTGGGTACCCAAGCTTGCTTGGGTTCTTGAGAGTTAGGACATATGGTTCCTTTTGGAACCCAAATCTGTTTAATAGTAATAACTTTACCATTTGATTTAATTGTACTAGAACTATAGGTAAAGTTGTTATGCCCATTCTTTTGATGTTTGAAATACGTTATTCTTTTTGATGATTTGCTTGACGAATTTATAACCTTTTTCTTTAGGGATTCATTGCTAAACGAAGGAGTCAAGCCAAGTTTTGATTTATCAAAATCAGCATATTGGCTTTGAAACATCATTTTTAATCTTTCTGAACTTACAGTAAATTTGTTAATAAAAGATTTCAATTGGTTAATTTCTTCACTTAAGTTTTGATTTTCTTTAATTAAATTCTGATTTTTCTGAATCAATTGTTCTGAATTTAATCTTAAGCTTTCATTTTCAGAATTTAGTTTGTCTTGTATTTCAGCAATAGAATTTCTTTCTTTTGAAATTTTCAAATTTAGTTTCTTAAGATTTTTATTCTTCATAGCTAATTTTCTACATTCACCATATAAATCATGAAAAGCATTTAATAATTCATCATAAGAAAATTTTTCTTGAAAATCATTTGATGTAAAAGTAGATTCAGATTTTACCTTATCTTCTTGTGCCATAAAGCACAAGTTAGTTACCTCTTGTAGTTCTTTGAAGCTAATATCTTCATTGTTGCTCCTAACTTTCATTTTCTTGCTTGACTCTTCCTTGGTCAAGGCTTTCTTACTTTTTATCTCTTTCTTCCTTTCATCTTGCTTCCTCTTCTTCTTTGTCTTTAGGAAGCTTTTGAATTTTTCGATGTTTGGGAATGGATCCTTGTTTTCATCATCGAATTCTTTATTTGTTGTTCTTTCTTCCTCGAGTCGACTCGAGTTTACTTGGAGTTGACTCGACTGACTTAAGAGGCGACTCGAGATCTTCGGAAGACGTCTCGTTCTCAGAGGCTGAAGAATTTGTTTTCTGTCTTTTGAACTGTTCTGCCTCGGAGTCGACTCGGGCCTTGTTGGAGTCGACTCGGCTAACTTGGGGGTCGACTCTGAAATACTTGGAGTCGACTCGTTCACAGGGTCTCCGAAACTGAGTCTCTGCCATTCAGACTGTTTTTCTCTAGGAGTCGACTCAGACAAACTGGGAGTCGACTCAGCTGATGTGGAAGATTCAACATCTTTTTCTGCAAGCTCACTGTTAGTGTGTAATTGAAGCATATGTGAGCTAGTCTGGATTTTGTTATAAATATTTTCTAAAGTGTCCCATATTTCCTTAGCAAATAAGCATGCAGAGATTTCATTAAATTTAGTCTCATGGATAGCACAATATAGTATATTCATAGCATTAGCATTCAGTTGTGCTAAGTCTTTTTCATTAACAGTGTAAGAGAGTGAGTAGGGGCCATTTATTACGATATTCCATAAATCATAGTTTTGTGATTGAATAAAAATGCGCATGCGTGCTTTCCAATGTGTGTAGTTTATACCATTAAATAGTGGAGGTCTATCAATTAATTGTCCCTCTCCTAGAAAACTATCTATTTGAGTTGTCATGATCTTTGGCTCTTGATCGTGAGATCAACAATTAAACTTAGAGCACCTGTTCTGATACCACTTATTGCCCAGTAGATGCAACCCAAGAGGGAGGGTGAATTGGGTCTTTTAAAACTTTTATACTACTTCTAAAACTTTTCAATTAATTATGCTAAGTTGTATAGATGCACAGTGGAATTTAAACTTAGCAATAGTTTGATTTTAATCTTATCAAGATTAAAACTATTAAGCAGCGGACTCAATAAAAGATTACTCTAAGTTTGCCCAAGCATGCAATTCAATACAATGAGTCTTAATGCAGTTTTATTGAATGAGACTTGATTAAGTAAATTGAATATGCTCGCAACTAAAGGATGTGCGGATAAGAGTTAAGCAAGCAATTTATCTAAGTAAGTAAGTGAGGAAGTTAGACAATGACAGAAAGCATCACAAACACAACAAACATATAGTGGTTCGGTGCACCCCAGCACCTACATCCACTCCCCAAGATCTCTTGGTAATTTCACTATAATCCTTCAGATTGCAGCTGGTTGTTTTACAAGCTCACAACCTAACTTGTTGTTTTCACAAGATCACAACGAACTCGGTCGGTTTTCACAGGCTCGCCGACTAGAACCACCCGATTATTTTTCCGGGTTCACAATCAAACCCAGTTGGTTTTTTCCGGTTCACCAACCACAACTTTACACCGTTGGTTTTTCTTTTGGCTCACCAACAAACCCTAACCCCTTGATTCAATTCCTTAATTGAATCAAGTTACAAGATATTAAAACAAAAAAACAAATACAAGCTTCTTAAACAAGCAGATATAACAATGTAAATAAATAGAGTAAAGAGAAGAAGCCTTCAAATAGATTTTGTAGATGAAGGAACTCGGCTTCTTCTTTACTTGACCCTCTTCTGATTTCGCACGAGGTAGAGGATCACTGAGGTAGCACACAGTCGGAGAGAAAGCTTTGGGATTCACTCGGATACTCTTCTTCACTCTCTTTTGCTTTGAATGGCCCTTTTGTGCTTATGGGAGGCTTCTCTAGAAATCTCTTTGAAAAATCTTCCCTATGTGTTCTGTTCCACTTCCTTAGCTTCTCCCCTAGCTTTCCTTGATTTTATAGCTTTGGATGGCGTGGGAACAAAGATCTAGCCGTTAGAGACAAAAATAGAGCCGTTGGAGTTGAGAAAAAACTAGCCATTATGCCTTTCAGCGTGTTCGAGTCGACTCGGCTGAAGCAGGAGTCGACTTGGCTAAAGCAGGAGTCGACTCTGCTGGGAGTCGACTCGGCTGGAAATCGACTCGAGCACTGTAGCGCTGAAAATCAACTCTCTGTCTTTTTATCTGTTCTCAGTCGGAGTCGACTCGCAGAGTCTCGGAGTCGACTCGCAGAGTCTCGGAGTCGACTCGAGCACTGTTCCTTGAAACTTCAGAGTGCCAAAGTCGACTCTAAACTTCCAGGAGTCGACTCGAAGACTATTATTTTGAATCTTTCTTTGAATTTGCCCTCCAACTTGAATCCTTTAAACTTGAATCTTGGGCCAATGAAGTGTAGCTTTCGTCCAACTTTTCTTGAGAGCTTTTGAGACCTTCTTGTATTTTTTCAACTTGCTATATTCCTTGCAAAACAAATTATTTTTCTTCTTGCAACACAAACATTAGTAATTATGCTTCAAGGTTTTCTGATCATCAAAATCAATCTTTAAATCAATCTTTGGGTCATCAGATTTGCTTCCTAGGAGCCATGAAGGACTGGCCGGGACCACATTGGGGTTTTAGGGTTTTTGGATTTTGGAAAGAAAGATGATGGAAAGGGAAATTTTGGAATGAATGAAACGTTTTGTGGAACAGGAGTCGACTCTTGACTAAGTGAATAATGTTTCGGGAGAAAGCTATTTCAGAACAGCGATGGTCGACTCATTTGTTTGATGAGTCGACTCAAGTAAGGCGGTGGTCAACTCCCGACTTGGGTGAGTCATCTCTTCTACTTGAGACAGAGTTGTTTCAGACCTTTATATGATGCAGACTCTCCTCCGCACTTCATGAGTCGACTCCTCATTACCATGAGTCATCTCCTCATTAGTCAAGACTCAAATTTTCAGCTTAAGATTCTCCGAATATGATTTAATCAATAAGAATAATCGGAATTAATCATGTAAGTATTCAACTAAACAAATGTTTGTACTATAGTTTTAATCAAATGGGTCACAAATACACAGTTCTCCTCTTGTCTCATTAAATCTCTCTTCATTTAGAGGTTTGGTGAAAATGTCAACAATTTGTTTTTCAATGTTAACAAATTCAATTATGATATTCTCGTTTTGAACATGATTCCTTATGAAATGATGTCTTATTTCTATGGGTTTGGATCTTGAGTGCGGAATTGGATTCTTGGTTAAATTTATGGCACTTGTGTTATCACATCTTATGGGGATTTTGTTTAGTTTAATGCCATAATTCTCAAGTTGTTTGATCCATAAGATTTGAGCACAACAACTCCCAGCTGCAATATATTCAACCTTAGTCGTTAACAATGCAACTGAATTTTGTTTCTTGCTAAACCAAGAAATTATATTAGCTCCAAGGAATTCACAGATTCCACTTGTACTTTTTCTGTCTAATCTACAGCCGGCAAAATCAGCATCCGAATAGCCAATTAAGTCAATTGTAGAGTCCTTAGAGTACCATAGGCCAAAATTTTGTGTGCCTAATAGATATCTCATGATTCTTTTAACAGCAATTAAATGTAATTATTTAGGATTTGATTGATATCTTGCACATAAGCAAACACTGAACATTACATCTGGCCTACTAGCTGTAACATAAAGTAGAGATCCTATCATGCTTCTATACAGCTTTAAGTTAACAGATTTACCTAGCTCATCTTTGTCAATCTTACAGGATGGGGTCATAGGTGTACCTATTGGCTTTGTATCCATGCCAAACTTCTTTAAGACTTTTCTTATATACTTGCTTTGGCTAATGAAGATACCCTCTCTTGTTTGCTTAATTTGGAGTCCGAGAAAGAAGGTTAGCTCACCCATCATGCTCATCTCAAACTCACCCTGCATGAGCTTAGCAAAATCTTCACACAAAGCTTCATTAGTAGCACCAAAAATAATGTCATCAACATATATTTGAGCAATCAAGATATCAGAATTTTTTCTTTTGATAAAGAGAGTTTTATCAACATTTTCTCTTGAGAAGTTGCTTTTTATCAAAAAGTTACTTAGTCTTTTATACCATGCTCTTGGTGCTTGTTTAAAATCATATAGTGCTTTATTGAGTTTGGAGACATGATCTGGGAATGTTTGGCTTTCAAATCCAAGTGGTTGTTCTACATATACTTCTTCAGCAATATAACCATTTAAAAAGGTACTTTTGACATCCATTTGAAAGAGCCTGAAGTTCATGTAGCAAGCAAATGATACAACAATCTTATGGCTTCTAATCTTGCTACAGGTGCAAAGGTCTCATCAAAATCTATTCTTTCTTCCTGATTATATCCTTTAGCAACCAACCTAGCTTTGTTTCTTGTTACTAAACCTTCTTCATTAAGTTTATTTCTGAAAACCCATTGAGTTCCAATTATAGAGTAATTTTCAGGTCTTTCAACTAAATCCCAAACATTATTTCTTCTGAATTGATTAAGTTCATCTTGCATTGCCATTATCTAATTACTGTCTTGTTCAGCTTCTCTAATATCGTTTGGTTCAGTTTATGAGACAAAGGCAATATGATTAATGATATCCCTAGCAGAAGATCTAACTTTAACACCTTGAGTAGGATCACCTATAATTAAATCTTTGGGGTGATGGATTGCTTACCTCCATTTTTTTGGCTGGTCATGCTTACCTTGTTGAATTTATCTTGATCATTTTTCTGCTCTTCATTACCCTGACTTTTTATTTTCTAATGCAGAACCATCTCTCAGGGTCAAGTCTCCAATTCCTTTATCAAGCTCTTCTGCATCTTCATCAGCATCTACATCATTTCTTGATGAGAGGTCATTAGTTTCATCAAAAATAACATGAATTGATGCTTCCACAACTAATGTCTCTTATTAAATACTCTATATGCTTTGCTTGATGATGAGTATCCTAGAAAAATAGCTTCATCAGATTTGGCATCAAATTTTCCTAAGTTTTCTTTTCCATTGTTTAGAACATAGCATGTGCAGCCGAAAACATGAAAATATGCAACATTTGGTTTTCTGTTTTTCATGAGTTCATAAGGGGTTTTCTTTAAGATAGATCTAATGGTAACCCTATTAATGATGTGACAAGCTGTGTTAATAGCTTCAGCCCAGAAATATTTAGACAGATTACTATCACAAAGCATTGTCCTTGCCATTTCTCCAAGGGTTCTGTTTTTTCTTTCTACAGCCTCGTTTTGTTGTGGTGTTCTTGGTGCAGAAAAGTTATGTTCAATACCATTTTCTGTGCAGAACTTTTCAAAATCTTGGTTTTCAAATTCTGTACTATGATCACTTCTGATTTTTATAGTTTGTAAACCTTTTTCATTTGAGATTCTTTTGTACAATTTTGCAAATGCAGAAAATGCTTCATTTTTATGTGCCAAGAATAAAACCCATGTAAATCTTGAGAAATCATCCACAATCATAAAACCATAATGTTTGCGTCCTAGGCTTGCAGTTCTAGTGGGTCCAAATAAATCCATGTGGAGAATTTCCAAAGGCCTAGTAGTGGAAACAATATTTTTAGATTTAAAAGAGGTTCTAGTTTGTTTCCCTAACTGACATGTATTGCACACTTTGTTCTTTTCAAATTTTAATTTAGGTAAACCATTAATAAGAACTTTTTGAATGATCTTTGAGACTAAGTCCATACTAGCATGAGCAAATATTCGATGCCATTACCAGCTAGCTTCCTTGGTTTTCATAGCTACTAGACATGTCATATTTTTTATGAAAATTTGATCTAGATCTACCATGTACACATTCCCATGCCTATGTCCAGAAAAAATAATGCTACTGTTATGGGGTTCAGAAATTAAGCACATAGAGGATTCAAAGGTTACTTTATAGCCTTTATCACAGAATTGACTAATGCTTAGCAAATTATGTTTTAGTCCATCAACTAATAAAACATTTGCAATGTAAGAGGATGGAGTGATTCGAATGTTACCTGTACCAATTATTTTACCTTTGCCATTATCACCAAAAGTAACCATTCCCCCATTTTTCTTTTTAAGGGTGATGATCTGAGCTTCATCCCCTGTCATGTGTCTAGAACACCTGCTGTCCAAGTACCATCTTCTGTTGGATCCTTGGGTAGCTAGACACACCTGCAAAACACCAATCAAATTTTCATCCTAGGTTTCCAAGCTCTTTTGGATCCTTGCTGGTTAGCAATAATGCTTCCTCTTGGAACCCAGATTTTCTTAAAAGATATGTTGCTAACAAGATTGCAGGTTTTTAGATTACAAGGTGTATATTGCAGTGTGCTTTTGTTGAGTCTAAATGGAATGGTTTCAGCATACACAGATGATAGATTTTCAGGGATGCTTTTAACATATTTCTGTTTCTGCTCATCAGATTTGTAGTGAACTATTTCAGGATAAATAGAGGAGGATTTAACAAACATGTTTTTGTGTGATTTTTGTTTGTTCCAAGGGTGATATCCCAAACCAGCCTTATCAAACACAACTCTTTGATTATCTAAAATTAAGTTCAGTTTTTCAGAGCTGAGGGTAAATCTTTGAACAAAAGGTTTTAATTTGTTAATTTCTTTGATTAACTTTTCATTAATTTCTGAAAGCTGCTCACTATTTTTCTGAATTTTAACATTGCTTTCAGTAAGAAGTTGATTTCTCTATTTTAATTCTTTATTTCTTAGAACAAGTTTTTTTGTATTCTAAGAGAAGATCAGAAAAGGCATCATGAGTTCTTCAAATGAAAAGTTAATTTGAGTTTCAGCACATACCTCATCTTCATGTGCCATAAAGCATAGAAGTGCAGTTTCTTGTTGTTGCTCTTCTTCTTCAGAGCTCGTTTCGTCACTGTCACTCCAAGTGGCCATCATGGCCTTCTTTTTGTACTTTTTAGGAGCCTTTGTGAGTAGTGAACATTCAGTTCTGAAGTGATCCGGTTTCTTCTTACATTCATAATAGGTCACTTGCTGCTCCTGTTCTTTTTCTCTACTTTGCTTCCCTCGAGTCACTGGCATTTTTTTGAATCCAGAATTCTTCTCTCTAAAGAACTTTCTAAATCCCTTGTGATCAAGGCCATTTTCTCACTATCTTCAGAATCAGAACTGTCACTCTCATTTTCAACTTGAATTGACTTTAGAGCAATGGTTCTGCGCTTCTTGGATTCATCCTCTTCTAGGCTCTATTTCATGGAGAGTTCATGAGTCATCAATGAGCCCAAGAGTTCTTCCAATGGGAGTGTGTTGAGGTACTTGGCTTCTTGAATGGCAGGGACTTTTGCTTCCCAAGTTCATGGAAGTGACCTGAAAACTTTTCGGACAAGATCACTGTTAGTGTAAGATCTGCCAAGAATTTTTAGACTGTTAAGAATATCAGCGAATCTAGTAAACATTTCAGATATAGGCTCACTGGGTCCCATTCTAAACGGTTCATATTTGTGCACTAACATGTTAACCTTAGATTCTTTACCCTGGTTAGTGCCTTCGTGTGTAACTTCCAGCCTATCCCAGATTTCATTTGCAGACATGCAGATGGAAATGCAATTAAATTCACTAGAATCTAATAAACAGTATAAAACATTCATGGCCTTTGCACTCAGCTGAGCCATTTTCTTGTCATGATCATCCCATTCCCCTTCAGGTTTAGGTAGTGGGATGCTATCAATGATCATCGTGGGTGTGTGCGGCCCATTGATTATGATGTTCCATAAATCACAGTTAAGTGCTTGGACGAATATGTGCATGCGTGCTTTCCAATATGTGTAATTGGTGCCATTAAAGAGTGGTGGTCTATTTGTGGATTGTCCTTCTGTCACGGCTCCGCGAATCGGGGCTGGACCGGACGCGGATCAAGGTATAAACCAGATCAGGTCGCTGGACGGGTTCGAGGTCTGACCGTGCTCTTTGGAGATTTGGGCAATTTGGAGACCAAATCTGGGCCCTAGGACCACCTAGGGAAATGTGTGCAAGATCTAGGAGGAATACCCAAGAGCATGGGGCCGTAGGCATGTGCTCCAAGGCGTGTATTGTTGAGAATACATGTTGGTTCATCATCAGGAGGAAAGCAGCTGCAACGAGACTGATTCAACGTTGTAGGCTTATCTCGAAGCATGTACTGAATCCGAGAAATTGGGATGCATGGAAATGCGTGCCACTAATGGAGAAACGTGGCATAAGTCTCGAGAAGGCAAGGGACACATTTTAACACGTTTTCATAACTGAAAGATGTACGGTTAGAAAACGTGGTTGTAACGTTGTTTCCACGCGTTCTCACTTTGAGAGGCATTTAGGGGAATTCTACAGAAGTCCGTTTAAAGTCGAAAAGGTACCAGCTAGAAGGATTTTTCGTCTCGAATCCAACGAATCCAATTTCGTGGTAATCCGAGTTTGTTTGAGGCACGAACATGGCTGGTTCATCTGACTGCGCAGAATCCTACAGGAATGGGGGGTTTTTCTCTCTTATCTAAGATTGATCCTTATCTTGTAAAAAGGAAGTGTAGTTCATGAGGGACTTGTAATTTGAGGTTGCTCTTCTATAAGAGGACCCTCAAAGGGGAGGGGCTGGTATCAGGTAGAGCTGGAGAGACCAGGAGAGCTTATTGTAATCAGTTGAGTGGTTATTCAATAAAGTTCTCTTTTCCTGTATTTCTCCTTCTCCTTCGTGGTATTTTCTGGTGTCGTGCTTCGCTGCATTATTGTTGTTAGGCGTGACCTAAGTCATAAAGACTAGGTTCCCATGCCAGGAAGGCTGATCGATTCTCTTCGGTAGATCGAGCCGCACGTTGTTGGGATCCGCTCTGAGATCCCTTCGTACGTGACACTTGGTATCAGAGCCATACAAGAAATGAAGGAGACGACCTCTACAGCAGCTTCCATGGTGGGAACTGGGGATGCATCATCCTCGACCGTGGATCCCAATCCAGCCTCAGGAGGAGGTACGGCGATGGGTGGAACACATCCAGTTGATGATTCCCTGCATGGGTTACGCATTGCATCTCCGGTTATCTCCGCCGACAATCGATTTCGAAGGTGTGAGGCCCAAATAGCTGAGGTTGAAGGGCAAATGGAGGACCTTGAGGGTAGGGATGCAACCCTCCAAGGTGAGATCGCCGCTCAGCTAAACCAGATTTTCTTCGATATAGAGAGGCGCTATAAGGAAGTGCTGCATCATAATGGAGAGTTGGAGACCATGGTGAAGGCTCTCCAAAACTAGGTGGTTGACCTTTTAAAGGAAGGTACCACCACGGGCGTGTCCTCTTCTCCATTGACAATGGAGGTCGCAAGAGAGGCTACGCACCCCCTGCACAAGCTTGATGTTCCCAAGCCACAGGAGTTCTGTGGACGGCGGTCTGCGAAGGAGGTGGATAACTTTCTTTTCGCTGTAGAACAATACCTGCAGGTTACCGACGTAGGGGAGGAAGCCATGAAGGTGAGCACGGCGGCCATGTTCTTGAAGGACGTGGCGATGCTTTGCTGGCGATGTTGGACTGACGATGTGAAGCGAGGGGCTGTTCCAATCACCACTTGGGTACAGTTCCAAATTGAACTTCGGAAGCAATTCTTTCCTGCATTCGCTAAGGATGATGCTCGAGCACGACTACGGTGACTCACGCAAAAGGGCGATGTGCGTATGTGCGAGAGTTCAGCAAATTGTTGTTGGAGGTACCAGACCTCAGCAACGAGGACTCTCTCTTCACCTTTCTTGACGGGCTCAAACCATGGGCTAAGATGGAATTGCAGCGAAGAGGAGTTCAGAGTTTGAACAAGGCGATAGCTCAAGCGGAGGCTCTTATCGAGTTCAAGACTCAACCCATAGCCCCCAAAGCCCAAGCATTGAAATAGGGCAAAGGTGGGGGAGCGAAATCAAGTTACAAGGGAGGTGCAAAAGGCTCGAATCCGGGCTCTCCGAGTGGAGGGGCTTCCCAAGCGAAGGGCAAAGGGGTGGTGCAAGGTACCAGCACTATTTCATGCTATATTTGCAATGGACCGCACAAGATGAAGGACTGTCCATTGAGGGGCAAGATAGCAACTATGGCGGTGGAGGAGAAGCAAGGGACCAACCAAAGGATGGGCTCACTCAGTCTCAACACCCTGAAGGCCTAGGGGCCACGAGGCCTACTCTATGCACCTATCAGCATTGGTGGTCACACCTTCCAGGCACTCATTGATACGGGTGCCACTGACTTCTTCATGAACTTAGCTTCGACGAAGAGACTCAATCTGAAGATTGAACATGACGAACACACGTTCAAGGTGGTCGACTCTGCAGAGGTAGCTACAAGCGGAACATCGAAGGATGTTGAGATCCAATTGGGCACATGGACCAGACAGGTGACAACAGTGGTCGCCCCGATCGACGACTACGAGGTGGTCATCGGTATGTCTTTGCTTACCCAGCTACAAGCCATGGTAAAGCCGGATTCAGATGTGGTAGTAGTCTTGAATTCGAGTGCAGCGTGCATAGTTTCAGGGAAGCGAATTAAAAGGACTCGGCAGCGAGTCCTATTGGCGATGCAACTTGCTAAGGGGCTGAGAAAGGGACTTCCAACATATATTGCATTCCTTCAGGATGAAGGCCTATTGGAGGGAGAGGAGATTCCAGCACCCATCAAGGGGGTTCTCACTGAATTCGAGGACGTGATGCCCCCCAAATTATCCAAGCAATTGCTGCCAAAAAGAGAAATCGATCATCGGATTGATTTGGTGCATGGAGCATGTCCACCATCTCAAGCACCATGTAGAATGGCCCCACCTGAACTCTAGGAGCTGAGGAGGCAGTTAACGGAGTTGGTGGACAGCGGGTTCATTCGACCTTCGAAGAGTCCGTATGGCCCTCAACAAGTTCACGGTGAAGAACAAGTACCCCATTCCACGGATTGATGATTTGTTCGATCAACTTAGTAAGGCCCGATGGATTTCCAAGTTGGATCTTCGCAGCGGGTACTATCAGGTCCGTGTGGCAGAGGAGGACATTGAGAAGACTGCAAGTGTGACAAGGTACGGGAGCTTTGAGTACCTTGTCATGCCTTTTGGCCTCACCAATGCGCTAGCAACTTTCTGTGCTTTAATGCAGCGTGTACTCCATGACTTCATCGATAAATTCGTGGTAGTATACTTGGATGACATTGTTGTGTACAGCCGAACGTTAGATGAGCATATGGCGCACCTGAGGCAAGTCTTCTCCACCTTACGGCAGCACCAGCTCTTTGTGAAAAGGGAGAAGTGTGTGTTTGTGCAGCAGAGGGTGCCGTTCCTCGGGCACATCATTGGGGATGGAAGGCTCATGATGGATCCCTCGAAAATTTCAGCCATAGCCGAGTGGGAGGTACCTACACAAGTTACACACTTACGCACTTTTTTTGGCTTGGCAAATTACTATAGGAGGTTTATCACTGGATATTTGAAGTTATGTGCCCCACCGACGGATTTGTTAAAGAAGGATCGACCATGGCGGTGGTCAAACCAATGTCAGGAAGCGTTTGATCATCTCAAGCAGGCGGTCACGGTGGAACCGGTCCTCATGCTACCGAAATTTTCCATTTTTTTTTGAAGTCCACACCGACGCATCAGATTTTGCCATTGGAGGGGTGCTCATGCAGGAAGGGCACCCAGTGGCCTACGAGAGTCGGAAGTTGAACGACACCGAGCGTAGGTATACGGTTCATGAAAAGAAGATGACAGCGATTGTGCACTACCTTTGACATCGAGGAGTATGTTCGCATTTGTTTGAACATCGAGGACCTGCGGGGTTGTTGGAACCATTGCATACACTAGAGCATCCGTGGAACCATTGCATACACCAGAGCATCCATGGGAGAGTGTCTCCATGGACTTCATCATCGGGCTACCTCCAATGGATGGGAACAGTTCTATCATGGTAGTGGTGGATCGTTTTTCGAAGTACGGAGTCTTCATTCCAGCACTTACTACTTGCCATGAGGAGGACGTGGCACAGTTATTCTTCACATATGTGGTAAAATATTGGGGGATACCGTGGAGTGTCGTTTCTGATCGCGATGCTCACTTCACGGGGAGGTTTTGGACGGAGATATTTCGGATACTCGAAACGGAGCTGAAGATGTCCACAGGCTTCCACCCTTAGACAGACGGCCAAACAGAGCGAACCAATGCATTATTGGAGATGTATTTGAGGCACTATGTGAGTGCCAACCAGCGGGATTGGGTGCGACTCTTGGACCAAGCCCAATTTAGCTACAACTTACAGCGATCGGAGTCGACAGGTAAATCACCGTTTGAGGTGATTATAGGTTTGCAACCAGACACTCCGAAAAGTTTCGCAGCGGACTACATGGGACGTAGTCTGACCGCCTACAGGTTCGTGAGGGATCTGAGGAGGATATAGATTTGGTTCCAGTCTTCTTGTTGAAGGCGACCAAATGGATGAAGAAGCGGGCTGACATAAAACGGCGGGAAGCTGAGTTTCAGGTTGGTAATCGGGTATTGGTGAAGCTTTACCATCACATGAAATTGAAGGCGGGCTACCACAAAGCACTCGTGAGAAGGTATGAAGGTTCCTTCATCATCACACATCGAATTGGAGAGACAGCGTACCGATTATCGCTGCCTTCCAAGCTGAAAGTGCACTCGGTGTTCCACGTGTCCCTATTAAAACCGTTCAAAGAGGACACAACCGACCCTTCTCGGGCTCAAAGCGGGAGCTCCAGTGGCCGTACGAGTTCATTGCACCAAGAAGGTTTCTGAAATCAAGGTGGACAGGAAAAAGGGTAACCGTGTGCAATACTTAGTCCGATGGAAATGACTATCAGTAGGAGTTGCAGAAGCCGAGGTAGAAATTTCTCTAGAGTTGGTATTAACTAGGGTAATCTCTTTGGACTTTCCCATGATGATGTCCTTAGTCTTGGTAACAGTTATCCAATCAATCAATTATTTATTCTGGTTCTTTGTCTACTTTTATTTTTCCTGATCTTGCTACTTATCTCTGTATATCTGGTGGTAATTTGATTCACTTGTAAACTTTTATGCTTCAGAGGCCTGGATCATACTCTATTGCTATGTGGTGGTCTATCGGTTGCTGCTGCAGGAATTTCTATACAATAGTTTGAATTTGATTTTCCACTGCAACTGTTCATGAAATACTCTTTCCTTATAAACTTATTACTATTGTTTGACTACTAGAATTATTCCGAATTTGTTATTTATAAGATTCACTTCTATTTATTTGCCCCTTTTTCTTCATAGCTATTTATTTGCCCCTTTTTTCTTCCTAGCTATTTCGTAGTATTATTTGCTAATCAAATTGGAAAGGGCAGAAATAAAATATAAAAATTTTATGCTTTGCAAGTTGGAAGGTCCATTGTTCTGCAGGCTACTGCTGCAGCCTATTGGAGACTGGACAAGATTTTTGGATCGCTAAATGCCTTTCCTCCTACTCAACTCTGTATACCATTTCTTTTCCTACTCTTCTGTTGGTTGATTTGTTCATTAAATATTGCACTTTATTCTTTTATTGACAGCTTTTGAATTTATATGTTAAGGCCATTTTCTCCAGAAGGTTGTGATGATTCTTGGACCCGGGTTTTGCTATGAAAGGAAAGCGGCTATTTTCTTGACGACGAGGCAATCTTGGATTTGGCATTCTTGGCTGTTTGTGGGACTCCGTTTAATTTGGTTCTGGTGGTTATGTTCTATATTGTTTCGATGTGCTCTCTCTACCTCTTTTCAATTGTTAATGTTCTGGCTTGTGAAATGATCTCTGACATGCTAAATTCATGGGAAATCCTAAACCATTAAGCTTAAAAGGTTGCTATTTAGGATTTCTCCGGAGGCTTATTTCGTTAAATGCTAAGACTAGTTCTCTGGTTCTTCATATAAAGAGTTTGGATTAATTTATTGCTTCTATATCTCTCATCCTACTTGGTTGTTGTGCATAAATTTGTGCTGGTTGTTGTTTCGGTTGGCTGCCATTGCTTGCTCCATTTGATGACATGTGAATGATGGTCATCAAGTTCTGGGCAAACTTTTTTTGGGTCTGTTAGTCTTGGTGATGCAATTGGTTGTCCACCCGCTTTAATTTGTTGTTGCCCGCACCACGTTTGTGGAATGCCCCCGCATCTATTTAATGTTGGCATTATGTGGTTCTGTATGCTGTTTTTTGCCACTGTGACTGAGACACATATAACTTTAGTGTTTTCGTGGATGTATTATAGTAATTTCTGCGCGTTTGTTACCTGTTGCTATAAACTTTGAATGATATGATCGACCCTTTCTTGGTAGATGCTGTTTGTAGGTCACTGTTGGTTTGAACTGTGGATGAAATGTTCTGCTAGTTGATTGCACTTCTAGTCATCGTATCTGGCGTTGATAAATAGTTAATTTTTGAACCAACAATTTTATTTTTTTGGGCTATGGTAATGTGCATTTTGTTGTTTTAATTCAATGTTCAATAAGCATTATTCAGTTGATCTCACCTATGTTCAATCTTGACGTGTTCAATAAGTGGTTCTGTATGCTATTTTTTGCCTGTGACTGGGGCACACATATAACTTTAGTGTTTTCATGGATCGATTATAGTAATTTCTATGCTTTTGTTGCTTTTTGCTGTCAACTTTGAATGATATGGTCAGGCCTTTCATGGTGGATGTTGTTTGTAGGTCACTGTTGGTCTAGACTGTGGTTGAAATAGTTTGGTGCTGGAGATTATGTTCTCTTCAGCAGCGATTGAGCGAGCAGCTCCGGAAGGTCTGCTGTTCCGCAGACAATTGAGCAGCAACAATCGTTCGATGGGGGGAGGAGAATAAGAGACACTGTGGGATCTTTTCCCCAGGTCGGCTTCTAGTTCTTTTGCTCACGATTTGTTGGTCTTCTCTTTCTTCTTCTCCTTCAACTTGTTGTTGGTCTCCCGGGGGGGTAATTGTTGGGAGTTGTATCCTACGTGTCAATCGTCAGCGTGTTGATCTCTTATATTCATTGTTGGGAATTGATTGATAAATTAATAAAGTGTTATTTGGCATTATTCATTATTTCATTGTACATCTTCAAATGATCTCTTATATGATGTTCTTAAGACTTATTTTATGATAAAGAAGGATTTATGTTCTTAAACCTTTTTGCGACCAAATGATATGCTGTTAATAGGACAACAACATTGTCGAGATTAGGTCGTTATGAGACATATACGTTGGTTGTCCTCTTAACCAAGGAGTGTGGAGATACTGATATGTCACACAGGTGAAGTGGAGTACATTTCACTGAACGTGACCAATTCCGGAACGCTCTACTGTCAAGAGATGTTCCGAGTGGATATGGGTGTAAATATCCCTCAGACCTAAGATCACCACAGTGATTAGCAAGCAACTTACTGTACTTTGGTACCGAATTAGCAGAATTTCTAATTCTGGAATGGAAGGTTATTGGGTGCAGTCAAGTACTTGCGAAATCAGTGCGTGAGTCAAGATGGAATTGACCCCTCCTGAAAATAGGAGATAATGCTGTGTTCAATTTAGCAAAATCTTGGCCAGGGCAATCCTTGTGATGAGTCACAGGATTTCTAAAGTTGATCACATAGTGGATGTACTGATTAGAGAGTTGACAGAACTCTGAGGTCATCCTAGCATTAGGAGTCAAAGAGATGAATTATACAGTAACCATAGTCTAGGGTTTCAGAATATTTGCTTCGCATATATTCGGCCTATCCGGACGTCGGATACCATTGCTAGATGGTCGCATCGATTAGTGCAAGAAGTCGTTCCTGTACTACTGGCTTAGGTTCGAACCAATGAGGTCACACGCATAGAAGTTTTCTGATTGATCAAGATAGCTGATGGATGATTGAGAATCATTTAGGAATAATTTGGTCAATTCGATTGGCAAATTATCCTATAAAATAATTAAAGTAATTATTGGAGGATTAATTAGTAATTAGATTACTAATAAACTCAATTTGATTGAGTAAACGGACTAAGGATGAGCCAAATTGAATTGGATTTAATTTTGGTTTTGACCTAATTGGATTAGTGGCGCAAGGGTCGACTCGAAGTAAAGAGGGGTCGACTCGAGCTGGGCTGGGGTCGACTCAAGCTTGGTTGGGGTCGACTCTCTCTCAGAGAATCCAAAGAACGAATTCTTCCCAGGTGGGGTCGACTCGAAGTAAAGAGGGGTCGACTGGAGTTGGGTTGGGGTCGACTCTCTCAGACAATCCAAAGAACGACTTCTGTTTTTCCAGGTGGGGTCGACTCGAGTTTTCTTGGGGTCGATTCGAAGCAAGTTGGGGTCGACTCGAGCTCTGAAAGGGTCGACTCGTTGGGGGTATCAGGAGTTCTCTGTCGTCTCAGCCAGGGTTGACCTGCGAAGCTATGGGGTCGACTCGGGTCGACTTTGGAGTCGACTCGAAGGGGAAGGAGTCGACTCGAGATCGGGAAGGTCGACTCCTTATGAAAATCCTGAAACTCGTGGACGGGCTGAATTCGGGGGATTCGATCTGGACGTGGATTTTCAATGAAAAGTGAAGGGATTTGGATCGTGAGACGTGGGAGAATGGTTAGATGATGATGGAATATCAGCACCATCTATTTCGATCCTATCTCACCTGCATGAACCATCTATTGTTTGAATTTTGAATTCAAACAAGATAAGAACTATCTTGTTACAACCAACACCTTCATGCGCCAACAAGATACCAAATTTCCATTTGAATTTCGAATTCAAATGATCAGATGGCGGGCCTTTAAAAGAAGAGTTCCAATTGTGGCTAAAAAAGAAATGAAATTTTGTGAATGAAATTCAGCCTTCCATCTCGCCCATTTTCATCTTCCTCTGAGTCCATCTCGTCATAGCTGATAGGGATCCCAGATAAGAGCCTTTAGATCAGATCTAAGTCCTCTTCAATCCCTACTAACCATTCCTCCAAGTTCTTCCAAGAAGGCGAACCAAAAGTTGATAGCGTTGGAAAGATCAAAATTCAGCAAAGGAAGATCCTGCGCAAGCTAGCACTTTCGCGGGATTGGATCACTCCAGGAGCTTCGTGTGGATTACTTGTAGAGGCCAGACGAGTGTGTGGCTACGAAGCTCGAGCATCAGATCCGTTACTTTCAGATTTCATAAAGGTATAATCCGTATAAATCTAGGTCCAAAGATATATCTTATAGGTTTCAATCCCCGAGGGTTAAACCTCTTTTGGGGCTCTTCACAGAGTAATCTTCCGAGCCTATTCGATGGGCATTCGAAGATTAGTTGGGTGTTAGATTAGTTGAGTTTAGAACTTAATTAATAATCTCATTTCAGATTTGAAATTAATCGTGCAATGATTTTAGCTTAATCGTTTAAACAATCCCGACATATTGATCATGTATACTTGTAGTGGTACTTTGAAATTTGATTTCTTATGCATATCTGAATTAAAATGTCTAATTCGATTTTTTCGCTGTGAATTTCAAAATTAAAAGAACTACGTATGGCTTGATCTCCCTTGTGAAGGGGGTACGTAGGCAACCCCAACAGGTACAGCCATTATTTTTGAAAAATTCTAAATTTCAACATGCTATCACTACTAGCATCATAGGATCGCTTTCGGTAATGGCCGTGATGCTGTGCTTCTTGTTCTCTTTGTTTGTTTATGTTTCTTCTCTTTTGCTTTTCTTCTTCTTTGTTTCGCAAACTGGGAGAGCGGCATTGCTTTTGGGTTCTATACAAAGAGGCTGTGATGATTCTTGGATGAGGGTTTTGATGGAGAGAGAATATTTTGATCGCTATTTGTTCAATCTGGATTTGGTATTCTTGGTTGTTGGTGAGATTCTGTCTAATTTGGTTCTGGAGGTTATGTTTATATTGTTTCGATGTGCCATCTCTCCCTCTTTTCAATTGTTAATGTTATAGCATGTGAAATGATCTCTGACATGCTAAATCCATAGGAAATCCTAAACCATTGAGCTTAAATGGTTGCTATATAGGATTTCTTCGGAGGCTTATTTAGCTAGATGCTAAGACTAGTTCTATGGTTCTTCATATAAAGAGTTTGGATTATTTTATTGCTTCTATTTCTCTCATCCTGCTTGGTTGTTGTAGATAAATTTGTGCTGGTTGTTGTTTTGGTTGGCTGCCATTGCATGCTCCATTTGATGACATGTGAATGATGTTAATCAAATTTTGAGCAAACTTCTTTTAGGTCCGTTAGTCTTGGTGATGCAATTGGTTGTCCACCTGCTTTAATTTGTTGTCGCAAGCACCACATTTGTGGAATGCCTGAACATCAATTTAAAGTCGGCATTATGTGGTTCTGTATGCTGTTTTTGCCACTGTGACTGAGACACACATAAAACTTTAGTATTTTCATGGATGTATTATAGTAATTTCTGTGCTTTTGTCGCCTCTTCCTGTCATGATATGATCAAGCCTTTCAAGGTGGATAATGTTTGTTGGTCACTGTTGGTCTAAACTCTTAAGCTGTGGATGAAATAGTTTGGTGCTGGCGGTTATGTCGTCTTCGATAGCGGTAGAGCGAGCAGCTTTTGAATGTCTGCTGTTTCGCAGACATCCGAGCAGCGGCCATGGTTAGAAGGGGGGAGGAGAAGAAGACATTGTGGGATCTTTTTCCTAGGTCGGCTTCTAGTTCTCTTTTTCAAGATTTGCTGGTATTCTATTTCTTCTCCTCCTACTTGTTCTTGGTCTCTCGGGTGGATAATGGTCGCGATGTTGTGCTTCTTGTTATCTTTTTCTCTTTGTTTATGTGCCTTCTCTTTTGCTTTTCTTATTCTTCTTTGTTTCCCAAATTGGGAGAGCGGCGCTGCTTTTGGGTTCTTTACAAGGAGGCTATGATGATTCTTGCTCGAGGGTTTCGCTACAATTGAGAGGAAAGCAGTTATTCTCTTGACGGCAAGGCAATCTTGCAGGCAACTATTTGCAGCCATTTTGATTTATTAGCTGCAGATCAATCGGTGAATCAGAGCCCCCCTCTCCATCTTCCCCTTCCCTGCTTTCAAATTGCTGGGATTTTTGTTTTCAATATTCTTTTTACGGTTGTTTCCGAGAGATTTTAAAGTAGATTTAGGTGGAGAGTGTAGGAAGTGGGGAGATCTTGGTCAAAGTCTCTCTCCCTCCCTTTTCTTCAGTATATCTTCAAAAGTTTTGAACTTGGTTCAGATATTTTATTTTGTCAACTTTGCTTTAAGTTCTCTCTGGACTTGAATAATAGTGAGATAATATTTTGATCGGTGTTTGTTCAATCTAGATTTGGTATTCTTGGTTGTTGGTGGGACTCCATCTAATTTGGTTCTGGAGGTTATGTTCTATATTGTTTCGATGTGCTTTCTCTCCCTTTTTTCAATTGTTGACGTTCTGGCATGTGAAATGATCTCTGACATTCTAAATCCATGGGAAATTCTAAACCATTGAGCTTAAAAGGTTGCTATATAGGATTTCTTTGGATGCTTATTTCGTTAAATGCTATGACTAGTTCTCTAGTTCTGCATAGAAAGAGTTTGGATATTTTATTGCTTCTATATCTCTCGTCCTGCTTGGTTGTTGTACATAAATTTATGCTGGTTGTTGTTTCGGTTGGCTGCCATTGCTTGCTCCGTTTGATGACACGTAATTGATGGTCATCAAATTTTGAGCAAACTTTTTTTGGGTCCGGTAGTCTTGGTGATGCAATTGGTTGTCCACCTGCTTTAATATGTTGTTGCACGCACCACATTTGTGGAATGCCCAAACATCTATTTAATGTTGGCATTATGTGGTTCTGTATGCTGTTTTTTGCCGCTGGGACTGAGACAATATAACTTTAGTATTTTCATGGATGGATTATGGTAATTTCTTTGCATTTGTTACCTCTTGCTGTCAACTTTGAATGATATGATCAACCCTTTTTTGGTAGATGCTGTCTGTAGGTCCCTGTTGGTCTAAACTGTGGATGAAATGCTCTGCTAGTTGATTGCACTCTCTGTCATTGTATTTGTCTTTGATAAATAGTTAATTTTCGGACCAACAAATTTTTTTTTTGGGGCTATGATAATGTGCATTTTGTTGTTTTAATTCATTTTCGATAAGCATTATTCATTTGATCTCACCTAAGTTCAATCTTCACGTGATGCTACAGGCCTTAAAGCATTCACGTCATAAGTTATATTAATTGCAGTTGTGTTCAAAGTATTTCCGTTCCCTTTTTTATATTTATCATATCCACAACTGAAGTGACATATGTCACGCCCCGGACCCGGATCCGTGATATGGCCGTGCTATTGCCGACTACCGCCCACAATAGCACGAAGCCTCATACATGGGTAACAGGGTAGTCAGACTTGTCAAACTGTCATATATTTAAAATATTTGCTGTGTACCATATAAGGTAGTACAGGGTATTTCTTCTTCCATCTCTGTGCCAGAGTCTTTTTTCCTCTGTTTTACTGTTGAAACAGAGGGGAGAAACATTCCACAGAGGAACTTTCCCTCTTTTTATTTTGTTTAAACCCATTTAAGTAAATCAGGTCATACCTTGCTCCGGGTTGGCTACAGCCGAGCAGTACACCCTTCAAGAAATCCCTCCTTCCTCTCCTAGGGCTTCAGAGGTTCAGCTCCATCAACCTTCGGCTCTAGGGTTCGGCTTCTCTGGTACAGTACTCGAGAGGGCTAAGGAATAAAAGGGTATAGTAACTCCTAAGTTAAGAAACTGAGAGTTTAAATAAACTCTGCTTAGGAGGTGACCCTTGGAGAGGCGGCACCCTCTCCTTCCTCCTTGCTCCGGAAGCCTACAGATGCCCTTTCCCTCAGGCCAGCTGGGCTTGTCCTTTCAACCTGGGTGAGGTGGCAGACTCCCATTTTGCATGGATGAGGGCCCAACAGCTGGTCTTCCCCCCTATTGGCCAGCTGGGGCCCGTCACTTCAGTCCTCAGGCATGAGGTGAGGGCTGCCATCCATGGGCCCAATACGGCCCCATTAACGACCGAGCCCAAATACCCTTAAACTGGGCCTCAGAAGTATTGGGCCCAGTTAGTATCAGGCCCGGATGTTACATTCTTTCCCTCTTAAATAAATTTCATCCTCGAAATTAATCATACCTCTATTCTTAGGTATGCAGTGTAATTCTCTAGAAAAACTAACTGAAATAAAGAAATGTGCATGGCCAGAATCAAACAAAATCCATGGGAAATCCTAAACCATTGAGCTTAATAGGTTGCTATATAGAATTTCTTTGGAGGCTTATTTCGTCAGATGCTAAGACTATTTATCTGGTTCTTCATATAAGGAGTTTGGATTATTTTATTGCTTCTATATCTCTCATCTTGCTTGGTTGTTGTACATAGATTTGTGCTGGTTGTTGTCTTAGTTCGCTACCATTGCTTGCTCCATTTGATGACATGTGAACGATGGTCATCAAATTTTGAGCAAACTTTTTTTTGGTTCCATTAGCCTTGGTGATTCAATTGGTTCTGGAGGTTATGTTCTATATTGTTTCATTGTGCTCTCTCTCCCTCTTTTCAATTGTTGACGTTCTGGCATGTGAAATGATCTCTGACATTCTAAATCCACGGGAAATTCAAAACCATTGGGCTTAAAAGGTTGCTATATAGGATTTCTTCGGATGCTTATTTCGTTAAATGCTAGGACTAGTTCTCTAGTTCTTCATAGAAAGAGTTTGGATTATTTTATTGCTTCTATATCTCTCGTCCTGCTTGGTTGTTGTACATGAATTTATGCTGGTGGTTGTTTCGGTTGGCTGCCATTGCTTTTTCCGTTTGGTGGCACGTAATTGATGGTCATCAAATTTTGAGCAAATTTTTTTTGGGTCCGGTAGTCTCGGTGATGCAATTGGTTGTCCACCTGCTTTAATATGTTGTTGCACGCACCACGTTTGTGGAATGCCCGAACATCTATTTAATGTAGGCATTTTGTGGTTTTGTATGCTGTTTTTTGCCGCTGTGATTGAGACACATAACTTTAGTATTTTCATGGATGGATTATGGTAATTTCTTTGCATTTGTTACCTCTTGCTGTCAACTTTGAATGGCTTGATCAACCCTTTTTTGGTAGATGCTGTCTGTAGGTCCTTGTTGGTCTAAACTGTAGATGAAATGGTCTGCTAGTTGATTGCACTCCCCGTCATTGTATCCGTCTTTGATAAATAGTTAATTTTCGGACTAACAAATTTTTTTTTTTGGGCTATGATAATGTTCATTTTGTTGTTTTAATTCAATGTTCAATAAGCATTATTCATTTGATCTCACCTAAGTTCAATCTTCACGTGATGCTACAGGCCTTAAAGCATTCACGTCATAAGTTATATTAATTGCAGGTGTGTTCAAAGTATTTCTGTTCCCTTTTTTATTTTTATCATATCCACAACTGAAGAGACATATGTCACGCCCCGGACACGATCCGCGACACGGCCGTGCTATTGCCGACTACCGCCCACAATAGCACGAGCAGTACAACCTTCAAGAAATCCCTCTTTCCTCTCCTAGGGCTTCAGAGGTTCAGCTCCTTCAACCTTCGGCTCTAGGGTTCGGCTTCTCTGGTACAGTACTCCAGAGGGCTAAGGAATAAGAGGGTATATTAACTCCTAAGTTACGAAACTGAGAGTTTAAATAAACTCTGCTTAGGAGGTGACCCTTGGAGAGGCGGCACCCTCTCCTTCCTCCTTGCTTCCAAAGCCTACAGCTGCCCTTTCCCTCTGGCCCGCTGGGCTTGTCCTTTCAACCTGGGTGAGAGGTGGCAGACTCCCATTTTGCATGGATGAGGGCCCAACAGCTGGCCTTCCCCAATACGGCCCCATTAACGACCTGGCGCAAATACCCTTAAACTGGGCCTCAAAAGTATTGAGCCTAGTTAGTATCAGGCCCGGACATTTATTCTTTCCCTCTTAAATAAATTTCATCCTCGAAATTAATCATGCCTCAATTTTTAGGTATGCAATGTAATTCTCTAGAAAAACTGACTGAAATAAAGAAATGTGAATAGCCAGAATCAAACAAAATCCATGGTAAATCCTAAACCATTGAGCTTAAAAGGTTGCTATATAGAATTTCTTTGGAGGCTTATTTCGTCAGATGCTAAGACTATTTCTCTGGTTCTTCATATAAAGAGTTTGGATTGTTTTATTGCTTCTATATCTCTCATCTTGCTTGGTTGTTGTACATAGATTTGTGCTGGTTGTTGTCTCAGTTCGCTGCCATTGCTTGCTCCATTTGATGACATGTGAACGATGGTCATCAAATTCTGAGCAAACTTTTTTTGGTTCCATTAGCCTTGGTGATTCAATTGGTTGTCCACCTGCTTTAATTTGTTGTTGCTCGCACCACGTTTGTAGAATGCCCCAACATCTATTTGATGTTGGCATTATGGGGTTATGTATGCTATTTTTTGCCTTTGTGACTGAGACACATATAACTTTAGTGTTTTCATGGATCGATTATAGTAATTTCTATGCTTTTGTTGCCTCTTGCTGTGAACTTTGAATGATATGATCAAGCCTTTCATGGTGGATGCTGTTTGTAGGTCACTGTTAGTCTAGACTATGGATGAAATAGTTTGGTCATCTCATGGTCATCTCATCTTATAGGGGCTAGATTCGTGATTTTCTGTGGAAATTGTCGATAAATCCTAACCATTGATGTCTCTTTAGCAAGCATATCTGATTGGTGGAACAACATGCTCAGGTCGAAAAACTGTCCGATTGCAGTATTTCTTGAAGTTTGTAAGTATATTTTGATTTATTTGCCAATACTTTGTCACAGTATTACTTTTATTGCTTAAGGCTGTGATTTCTTGAATCAGATTAACTTTTTGGTCTGTTACTGACGTTCAACAAGCATCAATAGTGCTGGACACCAATTTTTAGACTGGTATACTAGATTAAATTATCCATTTGTTGCTGACCTGTTCTGACCAGATCTTGATTTGAAAGCATTGGTAGGTTGAGAGTTGAGAGGGAACCCTCTTGAGTAATATTCGGATTTGCAGTAAACCTTATTTATTTGTTGCAGTAGACCTGTTTATCTAATGCTGGAGATTATGTGAACTTGTCATGTAAGACATAAGGTTCAAAATGGTATTTATAATGGTTCCAAGAATTAGGAGCATGGGCGGGCATACAATGTGACGGATAATCGCCTTCTCAAAGAACTGGTTCTTTTATGTTGGTAAACAAGGCTCAACCTTCCACCTCTTCTTTCTCCTAGCTTTCTACTTGAGAGAGGAGGTGAGCATCTATAGTGATTTCTCAGTTACCCTTCAAGCATTGTTCCTTCTCCTTTTCTTCTTCGCTTTATTGTGTATGGATGTATTTATGTATGAATATTCATGCAACAAGGGGTGACTTCTAAAATTGTTCTTCTCTTCTTTGCATGCCATCTTCTCTAGCAATAGGCGAGACATATATGGAAGGTCTACTACATTGCTGGCACCCGATCTGCATTCATTGTAAGTTGGAGAGGTCATCACCAGAGGAGAAGAGGTGCAGGGATCTTCTCCTCTTTTTTGCGTGCATGTATATTAATGAGATGATGGGCAAGTTGTGAAATTACTCCTCTTCTTTGCGTGTCAACTTCTCTAGCAATAGGCGAGGAACTTCTGGAAGTGGTGAATTTGAGCCTCTTCTTCCTTTTCCCTTTTTGCCTTTCAATTTCTTGTTTTTTGAAGATTATATTTTTGTAGCACTTTTTTAATTACATAACTGTAATTAAATTTTTTTTGATGTAATTTTTCGGTTGTTCCTGAAGAATTCATTGGATTTGGAGGCTGATGATAGTTTCAAGATAAAGATGGTATCGATAAAGGTACGATTTTGACTTCGAGAACCCAAATTCTCAAAGTTTCTATTTTGCTTGTCAAAAATCAGGAGTTGTTTGCTCAATACTCGAATGTGTCACATTTTTACATTTTCTCCTTGACAAAATCCCGACCATAAATACATGGGCTCTTTTACATGAACTACCAGTTTATGTGTGAATCTTATTGTGCTTTTTTTTTTCTGCAATTCTTTTACGTCTCTTGTTATAAAGTTATCTGAAATGCCTGCTTCACCATTGGATAACTTTTTCTCGCATTTGTTGCGATTGGCTAATTAAGTTAATATGTTTTTTCATTTTTATTTCTGCTCTCATTTAATTTGGGAAGCTGTGGTGTTTTTCTAACATTTACATCCTTGTTTTCTATAAATCATGACAGTGACACCTCTACTTTTGCTCCCATTTTTATGTGCTGTGTATGTTGCTTAATATTTTATTTGACAAATGTGGTTGGTTCTCTTAGTACACTTTCAAATAGTATCATATGCAGTTCCCATGAGATAATGACATGATCTTCTGAAAATGCATTTGCATAATCTCAGAACCGAACTATTAGACTAATCCCTGTATAGCTCCTATGCCTTTTTATATTAGATCAAGTTCAGAACCAGAAGAATTTCTCTTTGTTTTGTCTGCTGGCCATCAGTTATGGTTATATCCTTGTGACATACTGTGTGGTAATTCCAATCCTTCAATCATTTAATCATTTTTTGTTAACCTTGTTGGTTACATTGATCAGCATGACTTTCCATTGGCTTGGAAAACATTTCTGCATGTTGTTCTGGATACTTTACCATTTCTTTTTCAACCTCTCTTTCTCTTTAATTTTCATGATTTCATTTCTGAGCATGTTTGTTAATGTATTACGTGCGGGCGGGGCTTGGTGCAATGGTAAGGTTGCTCCATTTGACCTGTGCATCATGTATTCGAAACACCTCAGATGCTAAGTGGCAGAAACCTTGGGGATGCCTTTTTTTGTTTTCTTGAATGTATTATGTATCATAAAGGTAAGGCTTGTGATATGTCGGGATGATTATATTCTATTAAGTTGTGAATGATTGTTTTATGATTATTATTTTTTAGGATGTAGTCTTATCTTCTAAAGTTCAAATGGACCAACAATTAGCATATCTGGTTGACTCGGTGATTTATTTTTCGAACTGAGGTTGGCTCGTTACAAAGCCAAATATTGTGTATTCTAGGTAAATTGTCTGTTTTGGTTTCTTAGGACTCACTTCTCGTAGGCTAAACATGATTCCTTTTTTGGCTTCCAAAAAGGCTCCATTTATTTTTATACAAGAATTGACTTGTGTCTGGCCTGTAGTGGATATAGCTTTGTGTTCTTTATTATTGGAAGCCATTCTTTTCTTTTCTTTTTCTTTTTTCTAACATTTTTTAATATGTTTTTCTTTTTTTAATAAAAAACGTTGTCTTCTTGCACCTTCCATGCTAGACCTAATGATTTCTATTGAACACAGATAATTCCTTGACCTGTACGTGGTTTGACGGCCATACTCTTTCTGGTTCCCTTTAGATGAGATGAAGTTGCTTGATTCCACCTAGTTTGAGACTAAGTTTGTTTAATTTATTTACATAAATAGTACACTTGTATTGCGTTCAGATGAGAATGTACTTGCTTGAGTTTCTATTGTCCGCCGGCCTTTGTAGTTTAGGTAATTATGGATAGCCACTCTCTTTTCCAGCTATCCCTTTTTAACCACAACTTTTATGTTGATTATGCACTTTGCATTCCGCTTTATTCATGGTAAATCTACTTCATCAGTTTTTGTGGCTCGGACCTTCAAACTGCATCATCCTAGAATTTTACCAAACTCATAAAAACTGTTCAAGTATATTCGTGTCTGCTGTTGTCTTACTTATCTATTTATCTTCCGAGCTATTGCTGACCCTATGCAGCAGCTAAAGTCCGAACCTTTTGGGTGATGATGACATCTTTACTCCTTTCTTTGATAGCCTTTAAATGAAATATTACAGCTCCTAGTCATCTTATCTTATAGGGGCTTGATTCGTGATTTTTTGTGGAAGCTGTCCTCGATAAATCCTAACCATTGATGTCTCTTTAGCAAGCATATCTGATTGGTGGAACAGCGTGCTCAGGTCGAAAAATTTTCTGAATTTGTTCTCTTCTTTGCATGCCACCTTCTCTGGCAATAGGTGAGGCATTTTTGGAAGGTCTACTACACTGCTGACAACCAATCTGCATTCATTGTAAGTTGGAGAGGTCATCACCCGAGGAAAGGAGCGGGGATCTTCTCTTTTTTGTGTGTATGTATGTATATTGATGAGATGATGGGTGACTTGTAAAATTGTTCTTTTCTTCTTTGCGTGTCAGCTTCTCTAGCAATTGGCGGGGAACATCTGGAAGTGGCGAATTTGAGCCTCTTTTTCCTTTTCCCATTTTGCCTTCTAATTTCTTGTTTTTTGAAGATTATATTTTTTTTAAGGCTTCTTTAATTACAAAACTGTAATTAAATTTCTTCTGATGTGTTTTTTCTGGTGTTCCTGAAGAATTCATATGATTTGGAGGCTGATGATAGTTTCGAGATAAAGGTGGTATCAATAAAGGTACGATTTTGACTTCGAGAACCGACATTCTCAAAGTTCGTGTTTTGCTTGTCAAAAATCAGGAGTTGTTTGCTCAATACTAGAATGTGTCGCATATTTACATTTTCTCCTTCACAAAATCCCGACCATAAATAGATGGGCTTTTTTACATGAACTACTAGTTTGTGTGAATCTTATTGTGCTATTTTTTTCTGCAATTCTTTTGTCTCTTGTTATTAAGTTAGCTGAAATGCCTGCTTCACCATTGGATAACTTTTCTCCTAATTGTTGCGATTGGCTAATTAATTTAATTTGTTTTTTCATTTTTATTTCTGCTCTCATTTAATTTGGGATGCTCTGGTGTTTTTTTGACATTTACATCTTTGTTTTCCGATCGCAGTATTTCTTGAAGTATGTAAGTATATTTTGATTTATTTGCCAACAATTTGTCATAGTATTACTTTTATTGCTTTAGGCTGTGATTTCTTGAATCAAATTAGCTTTTTGGTCTATTATTGACGTTCAACAAGCATCAATAGTCTTGGACACCAATTTTTAGACTGGTATACTAGATTAAATTATCCATGTGTTGCTGACCTGTTCTGGCCAGATCTTGATTTGAAAGCATTGGTAGCTTGCAGGTTGGGAGGGAACCCTCTTGGTTCACGTATCCAAAAGCTCCAAAAGAATTTGGAACCGGTACGGGCCGATACGGTTAGCCGGTTCGGGCCGGTACGGATTTTTAACACCGAACCAGATCTTTCCGAGCCAGTATCGGTTCGGTACGGGCTGAACCGGCTGGTACAGCATTCCTTGCTTTTTTGTTTGTATGGATGCATTTATGCATGAATATTGATGCAACAAGGGGTGACTTCTAAATTTGTTCTCTTCTTTGCTTGCCATCTTCTTTAGCAATAGGTGAGGCATTTCCGGAAGGTCTACTACATTGCTGGCAGCCAATCTGCATTCATTGTAAGTTGGAGAGGTCATCACCCGAGGAGAAGAGGAGCGGGGATCTTCTCTTTTTTGTGTGTATGTATGTATATTGATGAGATGATGGGTGACTTGTAAAATTGCTCTTTTCTTCTTTGCGTGTCAGCTTCTCTAGCAATTGGCGGGGAACATCTGGAAGTGGCGAATTTGAGCCTCTTTTTCCTTTTCCCATTTTGCCTTTTAATTTCTTGTTTTTTGAAGATTATATTTTTTTTAAGGCTTCTTTAATTACAAAACTGTAATTAAATTTCTTCTGATGTGTTTTTTCTGCTGTTCCTGAAGAATTCATATGATTTGGAGGCTGATGATAGTTTCGAGATAAAGATGGTATCAATAAAGGTACGATTTTGACTTCGAGAACCGACATTCTCAAAGTTCGTGTTTTGCTTGTCAGAAAGGAGTTGTTTGCTCAATACTAGAATGTGTCGCATATTTACATTTTCTCCTTCACAAAATCCCGACCATAAATAGATGGGCTCTTTTACATGAACTACCAGTTTGTGTGAATCTTATTGTGCTATTTTTTTCTGCAATTCTTTTATGTCTCTTGTTGTTAAGTTAGCTGAAATGCCTGCTTCACCATTGGATAACTTTTCTCCTAATTGTTGCGATTGGCTAATTAATTTAATTTGTTTTTTCATTTTTACTTCTGCTCTCATTTAATTTGGGATGCTCTGGTGTTTTTCTGACATTTACATCCTTGTTTTCTATACATCATGACAGTGACACCTCTACTTTTGTTTTGGTTTTTATGTGCTGTGTATGTTGCTTAATCTTTTATTTGACAAAAGTGATGGATTCTTTTAGTACAACTTTCAAATCATATCATATGCAGTTGCCATGAGATAATGACATGATCTTCTGAAAATGCTTTTACATAATCTTAGAACTATTAGACTAATCCCTGTATAGCTCCTATCCCTTTTTATATTAGATCAAGTTTCGAATCGGAAGAATTTCTCATTGTTTTGTCTGCTGGCCATCAGTTATGGTTATATCCTTGTGACATACCGTGTGGTAATTCCAATCCTTTAATCTTTTTTTATTAACCTTGTTGGTTACAATGAATCTGCATGACTTTCCATTTGCTTGGAAACTTTAATTTTCATGTTTTCATGCCTGAGTTTGTATTGTAATTTTAGTATGTTTGTTAATGTATTTTATGTGGGCGGGGCTTGGTGCAGTGGTAAGGTTGCTCCATTTTGACCTGTGCATATTATGTGTTCGAACCACCTCTCGAGATCCTGTGGGGCAGAAACCTTGGGACGCCTTTTTTTTCTTTTGAATGTATTATGTCTAATAAGGGTGAGATTTGTGATATCTTGTAATGATTATATTCTATTAAGTTGTGAATGATTGTTTTATCCTTATCATTTTGTAGGGTGTAGCCATATCTGCTGAAGTTCAAATGGACCAACAATAAGCATATGTTGGTTGACTCTGATTTATTTTTGGATCTGAGATTGACTTGTTACAAAGCCAAATATCGTGTATTCTAGGTAAATTTTCTGTTTTGATTTCTTAGTACTCACTTCTCAGCTATTGTTGGACCCTATGCTGCAGCAAAAGTCCGTACTTTTTGGGTGAAGATGACAGCATCTTTACTCATTCCTGTGTTATCCTTCAAATGAACTATTTCTACTCCTGGTCATCTCATTTTTATAGGGGCTAGATTCGTGATTTTCTGTGGAAGCTGTCCTTGATAAATCCTAACCATTGATGTCTCTTAAGCAAGCATATCTAATTGGTGGAACAACATGCAAAGGTCGAAAAACTGTCCGATCGCAGTATTTCTTTACTATTACCTTTATTGCTTATGGCTGTGCTTTCTTCAATCAGATTGGCTTTTTGATCTGTTCTTGATGTTCACCAAGCATCAATAGAGCTAGTCATATTTTAGATTGGTATACTAGATTAAGTTATTCATGTGTTGCTGACCGGTTCTGACCATATCTTGATTTGAAAGTACTGGTAGGTTGTGAGCTGGGAGGGAACCCTCTTGAGTCATATTCAGATTTGCGGTAAACCTTATTTATTTATTGCAGTAGACCTGATTATCTAATGTTCAAGATTTTGTGAGCCTGTCATGCAAGACATAAGCTTCAAAATGGCTTTTATAATGGTTCCATGCTTTAGATGGGGCACGGGCAGGCATACAATGTGACGGATAATCGCCTTCTCAAAGAGTTGGTTCTTGTATGTTGGTAAAAAAGGCTCAGCCTTCCACCTCTCCTGCCCCCTATCTTTCTTCTGCTCTTTTTTGTGTATGTATGTATATTGATGAGAAGATGGGTGACTTGTAAAATTGCAGTTCTCTTCTTTGCGTGTCAGCTTCTCTAGCAATAGGCGAGGAACTTCTGGAAGTGGTGAATTTGAGCCTCTTCTTCCTCTTCCCTTTTTTCCTTTTAATTTCTTGTTTTTTGAAGATTATGTTTTTTTATGACTTCTTTAATTACATAACTGTAATTATATTTCTTTTGATGTGTTTTTTCTTCTGTTCTGAAGAATTCATAGGATTTGGAGGCTGATGAAAGTTTTGGGATAAGGATGCTATAAAAAATGGTACGATTTTGACTTCGAGAACCCAAATCCTCAAAGTTTGTATTTTGCTTGTCAAAAATCAGGTGTTGTTTGCTCAATAACAGGCTGTCACATTTTTACATGTTTCAAATCTACTCGCATTCCAACCTCATTGTTTCAGTTTTCCTGACTCTTCTTTTTTATTTCACTTATTCTTTCCCAGGTAATTTTTGGTCTTGCCTGGATTCTGTCATCCTTCATTATTCTCTATTTTCCATCTTTTCTTCAAGTAATAGTGTGAAAAAAGACGAAGTGGCTTGCTTAGAGGCCAACTAGTGCTGGCGATAACTTTAAGTTCCATTTTTGCGCTTCATTTATGTAGGAGTTGCAGAAGCCGAGGTAGAAATTTCTCTAGAGTTGGTATTAACTAGGGTAATCTCTTTGGACTTTCCCATGATGATGTCCTTAGTCTTTGTAACAGTTATCCAATCAATCAATTATTTATTCTGGTCCTTTGTCTACTTTTATTTTTCCTGATCTTGCTACTTATCTCTGTATATCTGGTGGTAATTTGATTCACTTCTAAACTTTTATGCTTCAGAGGCCTGGATCATACTCTATTGCTATGTGGTGGTCTATCGGTTGCTGCTGCAGGAATTTCTATACAATAGTTTGAATTTGATTTTCCACTACAACTGTTCATGAAATACTCTTTCCTTATATACTTATTACTATTGTTTGACTACTAGAATTATTCCGAATTTGTTATTTATAAGATTCACTTCTATTTATTTGCCCCTTTTTCTTCATAGCTATTTATTTGCCCCTTTTTCTTCCTAGCTATTTCGTAGTATTATTTGCTAATCAAATTGGAAAGGGCGGAAATAAAATATAAAAATTTTATGCTTTGCAAGTTGGAAGGTCCATTGTTCTGCAGGCTACTGCTGCAGCCTATTGGAGACTGGACAAGATTTTTGGATCGCTAAATGCCTTTCCTCCTACTCAACTCTGTATACCATTTCTTTTCCTACTCTTCTGTTGGTTGATTTGTTCATTAAATATTGCACTTTATTCTTTTATTGACAGCTTTTGAATTTATATGTTAAGGCCATTTTCTCCAGAAGGTTGTGATGACTCTTGGACCCGGGTTTTGCTATGAAAGGAAAGCGGCTATTTTCTTGACGACGAGGCAATCTTGGATTTGGCATTCTTGGCTGTTTGTGGGACTCCGTTTAATTTGGTTCTGGTGGTTATGTTCTATATTGTTTCGATGTGCTCTCTCTCCCTCTTTTCAATTGTTAATATTCTGGCTTGTGAAATGATCTCTGACATGCTAAATTCATGGGAAATCCTAAACCATTAAGCTTAAAAGGTTGCTATTTAGGATTTCTCCGGAGGCTTATTTCGTTAAATGCTAAGACTAGTTCTCTGGTTCTTCATATAAAGAGTTTGGATTATTTTATTGCTTCTATATCTCTCATCTTACTTGGTTGTTGTGCATAAATTTGTGCTGGTTGTTGTTTCGGTTGGCTGCCATTGCTTGCTCCATTTGATGACATGTGAATGATGGTCATCAAGTTCTGGGCAAACTTTTTTTGGGTCTGTTAGTCTTGGTGATGCAATTGGTTGTCCACCCGCTTTAATTTGTTGTTGCCCGCACCATGTTTGTGGAATGCCCCCGCATCTATTTAATGTTGGCATTATGTGGTTCTGTATGCTGTTTTTTGCCACTGTGACTGAGACACATATAACTTTAGTGTTTTCGTGGATGTATTATAGTAATTTCTGCGCGTTTGTTACCTGTTGCTATAAACTTTGAATGATATGATCGACCCTTTCTTGGTAGATGCTGTTTGTAGGTCACTGTTGGTTTGAACTGTGGATGAAATGTTCTGCTAGTTGATTGCACTTCTAGTCATCGTATCTGGCGTTGATAAATAGTTAATTTTTGAACCAACAATTTTATTTTTTTAGGCTATGGTAATGTGCATTTTGTTGTTTTAATTCAATGTTCAATAAGCATTATTCAGTTGATCTCACCTATGTTCAATCTTCACGTGTTCAATAAGTGGTTCTGTATGCTATTTTTTGCCTTTGTGACTGGGGCACACATATAACTTTAGTGTTTTCATGGATCGATTATAGTAATTTCTATGCTTTTGTTGCTTCTTGCTGTCAACTTTGAATGATATGGTCAGGCCTTTCATGGTGGATGTTGTTTGTAGGTCACTGTTGGTCTAGACTGTGGATGAAATAGTTTGGTGCTGGAGATTATGTTCTCTTCAGCAGCGATTGAGCGAGCAGCTCCGGAAGGTCTGCTGTTCCGCAGACAATTGAGCAGCAACAATCGTTCGATGGTGGGAGGAGAATAAGAGACACTGTGGGATCTTTTCCCCAGGTCGGCTTCTAGTTCTTTTACTCACGATTTGTTGGTCTTCTCTTTCTTCTTCTCCTTCAACTTGTTGTTGGTCTCCCGAGGGGGTAATTGTTGGGAGTTGTATCCTACGTGTCAATCGTCAGCGTGTTGATCTCTTATATTCATTGTTGGGAATTGATTGACAAATTAATAAAGTGTTATTTGGCATTATTCATCATTTCATTGTACATCTTCAAATGATCTCTTATATGATGTTCTTAAGACTTATTTTATGATAAAGAAGGATTTATGTTCTTAAACCTATTTGCGACCAAATGATATGCTGTTAATAAGACAACAGCATTGTCGAGATTAGGTCGTTATGAGACATATACGTTGGTTGTCCTCTTAACCATGGAGTGTGGAGATACTGATATGTGACACAGGTGAAGTGTAGGAGTACATTTCACTAAACGTGACCAATTCCGGAACGCTCTACTGTCAAGAGATATTCCGAGTGGATATGGGTGTAAATATCCCTCGGACCTGAGATCACCACAGTGATTAGCAAGCAACTTACTGTACTTTGGTACCGAACTAGCAGAATTTCTAATTCTGGAACGGAAGGTTACTGGGTGCAGTCAAGTACTTGCGAAATCCGTGCGTGAGTCAAGATGGAATTGACCCCTTCTGGAAATAAGAGATAATGCTGTGTTCAATTTAGCAAAATCTTAGCCAGGGCAATCCTTGTGATGAGTCACAGGATTTCTAAAGTTGATCACACAGTGGATGTACTGATTAGAGAGTTGACAGAACTCTGAGGTCATCCTAGCATTAGGAGTCAAAGGGATGAATTATACAGTAACCATAGTCTAGGATTTCAGAATATTTGTTTCGCATATATTCGGCCTATCCGGACGTCGGATACCATTGCTAGATGGTCACATCGATTAGTGCAAGAAGTCGTTCCTGTACTACCGGCTTAGGTTCGAACCAATGAGGTCACACGCATAGAAGTTTTCTGATTTATCAAGATAGCTGATGGATGATTGAGAATCAGTTAGAAATAATTTGGTCAATTCGATTGGCAAATTCTCCTATAAAATAATTAAAGTAATTATTGGAGGATTAATTAGTAATTAGATTACTAATAAACTCAATTTGATTGAGTAAACAGACTAAGGATGAGCCAAATTGAATTGGATTCAATTTTGGTTTTGACCTAATTGGATTAGTGGCGTAGGGGTCGACTCGAAGTAAAGAGGGGTCGACTCGAGATGGGCTGGGGTCGACTCAAGCTTGGCTGGGGTCAACTCTCTCTCAGAGAATCCAAAGAACGAATTCTTCCCAGGTGGGGTCGACTCGAAGTAAAGAGGGATCGACTGGAGATAGGTTGGGGTCGACTCTCTCAGACAATCCAAAGAACGACTTCTGTTTTTCCAGGTGGGGTCGACTCGAGTTTCCTTGGGGTTGATTCGAAGCAAGTTGGGGTCGATTCGAAGCTAGTTGGGGTCGACTCGAGCTCTGTAAGGGTCGACTCGTTGGGGGTATCAGGAGTTCTCTGTCGTCTCAGCCAGGGTTGACCTGCGAAGCTATGGGGTCGACTTTGGAGTCGACTCGAAGGGGAAGGAGTCGACTCGAGGCGACTTGGAGTCGACTCGAGATCGGGAAGGTCGACTCCTTCTGAAAATCCTGAAACTTGTGGACGGGCTGAATTCGGGGGATTCGATCCGGACGTGGATTTTCAATGAAAAGTGAAGGGATTTGGATCGTGGGACGTGGGAGAATGGTTAGATGATGATGGAATATCAACACCATCTATTTCGATCCTATCTCACCTGCATGAACCATCTATTGTTTGAATTTTGAATTCAAACAAGATAAGAACTATCTTGTTACAACCAACACCTTCATGCGCCAACAAGATACCAAATTTTCATTTGAATTTCGAATTCAAATGATCAGATGGCGCGCCTTTAAAAGAAGAGTTCCAATTGTGGCTAAAAAAGAAATGAAATTTTGTGAATGAAATTCAGCCTTCCATCTCGCCCATTTTCATCTTCCTCTGAGTCCATCTCGCCATAGCTGATAGGGATCCCAGATAAGAGCCTTTAGATCAGATCTAAGTCCTCTTCAATCCCTACTAACCATTCCTCCAAGTTCTTCCAAGAAGGCGAACCAAAAGTTGATAGCGTTGGAAAGATCAAAATTCAGCAAAGGAAGATCCTGCGCAAGCTAGCACTTCCGCGGGATTGGATCACTCTAGGAGCTTCGTGTGGATTACTTGTAGAGGCCAGACGAGTGTGTGGCTACAAAGCTCGAGCATCAGATCCGTTACTTTCAGATTTCATAAAGGTATAATCCGTATAAATCTAGGTCCAAAGATATATCTTATAGGTTTCAATCCCCGAGGGTTAAACCTCTTTTGGGGCTCTTCACAGAGTAATCTTCCAAGCCTATTCGATGGGCATTCGAAGATTAGTTGGGTGTTAGATTAGTTGAGTTTAGAACTTAATTAATAATCTCATTTCAGATCTGAAATTAATCATGCAATGATTTTAGCTTAATCGTTTAAACAATCCCGACATATTGATCATGTATACTTGTAGTGGTACTTTGAAATTTGATTTCTTATGCATATCTGAATTAAGATGTCTAATTCGATTTTTTCGCTGTGAATTTCAAAATTAAAAGAACTACGTATGGCTTGATCTCCCTTGTGAAGGGGGTACGTAGGCAACCCCAACAGGTACAACCATTATTTTTGAAAAATTCTAAATTTCAACATGCTATCACTACTAGCGTCATAGGATCGCTTTCGGTAATGGCCGTGATGTTGTGCTTCTTGTTATCTTGTTCTCTTTGTTTGTTTATGTTTCTTCTCTTTTGCTTTTCTTCTTCTTTGTTTCGCAAACTGGGAGAGCGGCATTGCTTTTGGTTTCTATACAAAGAGGCTGTGATGATTCTTGGATGAGGGTTTTGATGGAGAGAGAATATTTTGATCGCTATTTGTTCAATCTGGATTTGGTATTCTTGGTTGTTGGTGAGATTCTGTCTAATTTGGTTCTGGAAGTTATGTTTATATTGTTTCGATGTGCCATCTCTCCCTCTTTTCAATTGTTAATGTTATAGCATGTGAAATGATCTCTGACATGCTAAATCCATAGGAAATCCTAAACCATTGAGCTTAAATGGTTGCTATATAGGATTTCTTCGGAGGCTTATTTAGCTAGATGCTAAGACTAGTTCTATGGTTCTTCATATAAAGAGTTTGGATTATTTTATTGCTTCTATTTCTCTCATCCTGCTTGGTTGTTGTAGATAAATTTGTGCTGGTTGTTGTTTTGGTTGGCTGCCATTGCATGCTCCATTTGATGATATGTGAATGATGTTAATCAAATTTTGAGCAAACGTCTTTTAGGTCCGTTAGTCTTGGTGATGCAATTGGGTGTCCACCTGCTTTAATTTGTTGTCGCATGCACCACATTTGTGGAATGCCCAAACATCAATTTAAAGACGGCATTATGTGGTTCTGTATGCTGTTTTTGCCACTGTGACTGAGACACACATATGACTTTAGTGTTTTCATAGATGTATTATAGTAATTTCTGTGCTTTTGTCGCCTCTTCCTGTCATGATATGATCAAGCCTTTCAAGGTGGATGCTGTTTGTTGGTCACTGTTGGTCTAAACTCTAAGCTGTGGATGAAATAGTTTGGTGCTGGAGGTTATATTCTCTTCAGTAGCGGTAGAGCGAGCAGCTTTCGAATGTCTGCTGTCCCGCAGACATCCGAGCAGCGGCCATTGTTAGATGGGGGGAGGAGAAGAAGACATTGTGGGATCTTTTCCCTAGGTCGGCTTCTAGTTCTCTTTCTCAAGATTTGCTGGTATTCTATTTCTTCTTCTCCTTCTACTTGTTCTTGGTCTCCCAGGTGGATAATGGTCACGATGTTGTGCTTCTGGTTATCTTTTTCTCTTTCTTTGTTTATGTGCCTTCTCTTTTGCTTTTCTTATTCTTCTTTGTTTCCCAAATTGGGGGAGCGGCGCTGCTTTTGGGTTCTTTACATGGCGGCTGTGATGATTCTTGCACGAGGGTTTCGCTACAATTGAGAGGAAAGCAGTTATTCTCTTGACGGCAAGGCAATCTTGCAGGCAACTGTTTGCAGCCATTTTGATTTATTAGTTGCAGATCAATCGGTGAATATGAGCCCCCCTCCATCTTCCCCTTCTCTGCTTTCAAATTGCTGGGATTTTTGTTTTCAATATTCTTTTTTACGGTTGTGTTTTCGAGAGATTTTAATGTAGATTTAGGTGGAGAGTGTAGGAAATGGGGAGATCTTGGTCAAAGTCTCTCTCCCTCTCTCCCTTTTCTTCAGTATATCTTCAAAAGTTTTGAACTTGGTTCAGATATTTTATTTTGTTAACTTTGCTTGAAGTTCTCTCTGGACTTGAATGATAGTGAGATAATATTTTGATCGGTGTTTGTTCAATCTACATTTGGTATTCTTGGTTGTTGGTGGGACTCCGTCTAATTTGGTTCTGGAGGTTATGTTCTATATTGCTCTGGCATGTGAAATGATCTCTGACGTTCTAAATCCACGGGAAATTCTAAACCATTGAGCTTAAAAGGTTGCTATATAGGATTTCTTCGGATGCTTATTTCGTTAAATGCTAGGACTAGTTCTCTAGTTCTTCATAGAAAGAGTTTGGATTATTTTATTGCTTCTATATCTCTCGTCCTGCTTGGTTGTTGTACATAAATTTATGCTGGTTGTTGTTTCGGTTGGCTGCCATTGCTTGCTCTGTTTGATGATACGTAATTGATGGTCATCAAATTTTGAGCAAACTTTTTTTTGGGTCCGGTAGTCTTGGTGATGCAATTGGTTGTCCACCTGCTTTAATATGTTGTTGCACGCACCACGTTTGTGGAATGCCCGAACATCTATTTAATGTTGGCATTATGTGGTTTTGTATGCTGTTTTTTGCCGCTATGACTGAGACACACCTAACTTTAGTATTTTCATGGTTGGATTATGGTAATTTCTTTGCGTTTGTTACCTCTTGCTGTCAACTTTGAATGATATGATCAACCCTTTTTTGGTAGATGCTATCTGTAGGTCCCTGTTGGTCTAAACTGTGGATGAAATGGTCTGCTAGTTGATTGCACTCCCCGTCGTTGTATCCGTCTTTGATAAATAGTTAATTTTTGGACTAACAAATTTTTTTTTTGGGCTATGTTAATTGGATTTTGTTGTTTTAATTCAATGTTCGATAAGCATTATTCATTTGATCTCACCTAAGTTCAATCTTCTCGTGATGCTGCAGGCCTTAAAGCATTCACGTCATAAGTTATATTAATTGCAGTTGTGTTCAAAGTATTTCTATTCCCTTTTTTATTTTTATCATATCCACAACTGAGGTGACATATGTCACGCCCCGGACACGATCCGTGACATGGCCGTGCTATTGCCGACTACCGCCCACAATAGCACGAAGCCTCATACATGGGTAACAGGGTAGTCAGACTAGTCAAACTGTCATATTTTTAAAATATTTGCAGAGAATCATATAAGGTAGTACAGGTTATTTCTTCTTCCATCTCTGTGCCAGAGTCTTCCTCCCTCTATTTTACTATTGAAACTTGAAACAGAGGGAAGAAACATTCCACAGAGGAACTTCCCCCCTTTTTATTTTGTTTAAACCTATTTTAGTAAATCAGGTCATACTTTGCTCCGGGTTGGCTGTAGCCGAGCAGTACACCCTTCAAGAAATCCCTCCTTCCTCTCCTAGGGCTTCAGAGGTTCAGCTCCTTCAACCCTCGGCTCTAGGGTTCGGCTTCTATGGTATAGTACTCCAGAGGGCTAAGGAATAAGAGGGTATAGTAACTCCTAAGCTAAGAAATTGGGAGTTTAAATAAACTCTGCTTATTGGAGAGGTGGCACCCTCTCCTTCCTCCTTGCTTCGGAAGCCTACAGCTGCCCTTTCCCTCAGGCCAGCTGGGCTTGTCCTTTCAACCAGGGTGAGAGGTGGAAGACTCCCATTATGCATGGATGAGGGCCCAACAGCTGGCCTTCCCCCCTACTGGCCAGCTGGGGCCCGTCACTTCAGTCCTTAGGCTTGAGGTGAGGGTTGCCATCCATGGGCCCAATACGGCCCCATTAATGACATGCCCCAAATACCCTTAAACTGGGCCTCAAAAGTATTGGGCCTAGTTAGTATCGGGCCTGGACATTACATTCTTTCCCTCTTAAATAAATTTCGTCCTCGAAATTAATCATACCTCAATTCTTTGGTATGCAATGTAATTCTCTAGAAAATCTGACTGAAATAAAGAAATGTGTATAGCCAGAATCAAACGAAATCCATGGAAAATCCTAAACCATTGAGCTTAAAAGGTTGCTATATAGAATTTCTTTGGAGGCTTATCTCGTCAGATGCTAAGACTATTTCTCTGGTTCTTCATATAAAGAGTTTGGATTATTTTATTGCTTCTATATCTCTCATTTTGCTTGGTTGTTGTACATAGATTTGTGCTGGTTGTTGTCTCAGTTCGCTGCCATTGCTTGCTCCATTTGATGACATATGAATGATGGTCATCAAATTTTGAGCAAACTTTTTTTGCTCTGTTAGCCTTGGTGATTCAATTGGTTGTCCACCTGCTTTTATTTGTTGTTGCATGCACCACGTCTGTGGAATGCCCCAATATCTATTTGATGTTGGCATTATGTGGTTTTGTATGCTATTTTTTGCCTTTGTGACTGTGACATATAACTTTAGTGTTTTCATGGATCGGTTATAGTAATTTCTCTGCTTTTGTTGTCTCTTACTGTCAACTTTGAATGATTTGATCAAGCCTTTCATGGTGGATGTAATAGTTTGGTGCTTGAGATTATGTTCTCTTTTTTTTTTTTTTTGGTGTACCAGCATCTCACTGCAAACCGTGAGAACGCCCAGAATAATCAAAAAGCAAAACACGCTCTAGTGCCACCGGCACTCGCTCGAAACCCCTCCATAGGACGGCTCCAGAGTGGTGTGCTACGAATGAGGCGACCCAGTCTGCTGCACTGTTCGCCTCACGAAAGACATGCGTGGCTCGGAAGGAGTCCACCTCCCCCACCAGATAGCAGATATCATAGACAAGAGGGTGCAGATCTGGCCGCGGCTCTTTAGCAGCGATTGAGTGAGCAGCTCTGGAAGGTCTGCTGCTCCGCAGACAGCCGAGCAGCAACGATCGTTCGATGGGGGGAGGAGAAAAAGAGACACTGTGGGATCTTTTCCCCAGGTCGGCTTCTAGTTCTCTTACTCAAGATTTGTTGGTCTTCTCTTTCTTCTCCTTCAACTTGTTGTTGGTCTCCCGGGTGGATAATGGCCGCGATGGTGTGCTTCTTGTTATCTTGTTCTCTTTGTTTGTTTATGTTTCTTCTCTTTTGCTTTTCTTCTTCTTCTTTGTTTCGCAAACTGGGAGAGCGGCATTGCTTTTGGGTTCCATGCAAAGAGGCTGTGATGATTCTTGGATGAGGGTTTTGCTACATTTTGAGAGGAAAGCAACTATTCTCTTGATGGTGAGGCAATCTTGGATGGTCTGCTGCTGTTGTTCTGCAGGCAACCGTTTGCAGCCGTTTTGATTTATTAGTTGCAGATCAATTGGTGAATCTGAGTCTCCTTCTCCATCTTCCCCTTCTTTGCTTTCCAATTGCTGGGATATTTTTTTCAATATTCCTTTTTAAGGGTTTCTTGAATTTCTGAGAGATTTAAAGTAGATTTTGGTGGAGAGCGTAGGAAGTGGGGAGATCTTGGTAAAAGTCTCTCTATCCCTCTCTCCCTTTTCTTCAGTATATCTTCAAAAGTTTTGAACTTGGTTAAGATAATGCCTTTTGTCTAAGTTGCACATGATAATGTACTTGCTTGAGTTTCTATTGTCCGTCAGCCTTTGTAGTTTAGGTAATTATGGATAGCCACTCTCTTTGCCAACTATTCCTTTTAACCACAAATTTTATGTTGATTATACACTCTGCATTCTGCTTTATTCATGGTAAATCTACTTCATCAGTTTTTGTGGCTCGGTCCTTCAAAACTGCATCATCCTAGAACTTTACCAAGCTCATAAAAATTGTTCAAGTTTATTCTTGTCTTTGTTGTTGTCTTAATTATCTATTTATCTTCTGAGCTATTGTTGGACCCCTATGCTGCAGCAAAAGTCCGAACCTTTTGGGCAATGATGACAGCATCCTTACTCATTCCGGTGATAGCCTTCAAATAAACTATTACAACTCATGGTCATCTCATCTTATAGGGGCTAGATTTGTGATTTTCTGTGGAAATTGTCTTCGATAAATCCTAACCATTGATGTCTCTTTAGCAAGCATATCTGATTGGTGGAACAGCATGCTCAAGTCGAAAAACTGTTCGATTGCAGTATTTCTTGAAGTTTGTAAGTATATTTTGATTTATTTGCCAACAATTTGTCAGAGTATTACTTTTATTGCTTAAGGCTGTGATTTCTTGAATCAGATTAACTTTTTGGTCTGTTATTGACGTTCAACAAGCATCAATAGTGCTGGACACCAATTCTTAGACTAGTATACTAGATTAAATTATCCATTTGTTGCTGACCTGTTGTGACCAGATCTTGATTTGAAAGCATTGGTAGGTTGTGAGTTGAGAGGGTACCCTCTGAGTCATATTCGGATTTGCAGTAAACCTTATTTATTTATTGCAGTAGACCTGTTTATCTAATGCCGCAGATTATGTTAACTTTTCATGTAAGACATAAGGTTCAAAATGGTACTTATAATGGTTCCAAGAATTAGGAGCATGGGCGGGCATACAATGTGATGGATAATCGCCTTCTCAAAGAGCTGGTTCTTATATGTTGGTAAACAAGGCTCAGCCTTCCACCTCTCCTTTCTCCTAGCTTCCTACTTGAGAGAGGAGGTGAGCATCTATAGTGATTTCTCAGTTACCTTTCAAGCATTGTTCCTTCTCCTTTTCTTCTTCGCTTTTTTGTGTACGGATTTATTTTTGTATGAATATTCATGCAACAAGGGGTGACTTCTAAAAATTGTTCTTCTCTTCTTTGCATGCCATCTTCTCTAGCAATAGGCGAGACATATGTGGAAGGTCTGCTACATTGCTGGCACCTGATCTGCATTCATTGTAAGTTGGAGAGGTCATCACCATCGGAGAAGAGGTGCGGGGATCTTCTCCTCTTTTTTGTGTGCATGTATATTAATGAGATGATGGGCAAGTTGTGAAATTACTCTTCTTCTCTTCTTTGCGTGTCAGCTTCTCTAGCAATAGGCGAGGAACTTCTGGAAGTGGTGAATTTGAGCCTCTTCTTCCTTTTCCTTTTTTGCCTTTCAATTTCTTGTTTTTTGAAGAATATATTTTTGTAAGACTTCTTTAATTACATAACTGTAATTAAATTTCTTTTGATGTGTTTTTTCGGTTGTTCCTGAAGAATTCATAGGATTTGGAGGCTCATGATAGTTTCAAGATAAAGATGGTATCGATAAAGGTACGATTTTGACTTCGAGAACCCAAATTCTCGAAGTTTGTATTTTGCTTGTCAAAAATCAGGAGTTGTTTGCTCAATACTCAAATGTGTCACATTTTTACATTTTCTCCTTCCCAAAATCCCGACCATAAATACATGGGCTCTTTTACATGAACTACCAGTTTATGTGTGAATCTTATTGTGCTTTTTTTTTTTCTGCAATTCTTTTACGTCTCTTGTTATAAAGTTATCTGAAATGCCTGCTTCACCATTGGATAACTTTTTTTCCCATTTGTTGCGATTGGCTAATTAAGTTAATATGTTTTTTCATTTTTATTTCTGCTCTCATTTAATTTGGGAAGCTGTGGTGTTTTTCTAACATTTACATCCTTGTTTTCTATAAATCATGACTGTGGCACCTCTACTTTTGCTCCCATTTTTATGTGCTGTGTATGTTGCTTAATATTTTATTTGACAAATGTGGTTGGTTCTCTTAGTACACTTTCAAATAGTATCATATGCAGTTCCCATGAGATAATGACATGATCTTCTGAAAATGCATTTGCATAATCTCAGAACCGAACTATTAGACTAATCCCTGTATAGCTCCTATGCCTTTTTATATTAGATCAAGTTCAGAACCAGAAGAATCTCTTTGTTTTGTCTGCTGGCCATCAGTTATGGTTATATCCTTGTGACATACTGTGTGGTAATTCCAATCCTTCAATCATTTAATCATTTTTTGTTAACCTTGTTGGTTACATTGATCTGCATGACTTTTGTTGGCGGAGGCCTGAGGGGCCGAGTCAACGTTGGCGGAGGCCTGGAGGGCCGAGTCAGTCCCGCCGCCTGCCAACGTGGATGCGCTGGAGGAGTAGGGTGGGTTATACCACTAGGGGGTCCCTGAACCCACTGGCGAGGCCCTGTCGGAGTCCGGAGTTGGGCGAGGCTTGGTCGGAGTCGACTCGTGGCGCTATGGGCCCCTGCGCTAGTTTAAGGAAATAAAGTTGCGCCTTCACTAACACCTGCGGGTTTTGGTGTAATGGTAGCGCTTGATCCTGACAATTGGTATCAGAGCCATAGGTCTCGAGTTCGAAACCCAGGCATCACGTTGGGGGGGGATTGTTGGCGGAGGCCTGAGGGGCCGAGTCAACGTTGGCGGAGGCCTGGAGGGCCGAGTCAGTCCCGCCGCCTGCCAACGTGGATGCGCTGGAGGAGTAGGGTGGGTTATACCACTAGGGGGTCCCTGAACCCACTGGCGAGGCCCTGTCGGAGTCCGGAGTTGGGCGAGGCTTGGTCGGAGTCGACTCGTGGCGCTATGGGCCCCTGCGCTAGTTTAAGGAAATAAAGTTGCGCCTTCACTAACACCTGCGGGTTTTGGTGTAATGGTAGCGCTTGATCCTGACAGGATGCATTTTTGCAGGAATATTGATGCAACAAGGGTTGACTTCTAAATTTGTTCTCTTCTTTGCATGCCACCTTCTCTGGCAATAGGCGAGGCATTTTTGGAAGGTCTACTACACTGTTGACAACCAATCTGCATTCATTGTAAGTTGGAGAGGTCATCACCCGAGGAGAGGAGGAGCGGGGATCTTCTCCTCTTTTTTGTGTGTATGTATGTATATTGATGAGATGATGGGTGACTTGTAAAATTGCTCTTTTCTTCTTTGCGTGTCAGCTTCTCTAGCAATTGGCGGGGAACATCTGGAAGTGGCGAATTTGAGCCTCTTTTTCCTTTTCCCATTTTGCCTTCTAATTTCTTGTTTTTTGAAGATTATATTTTTTTTAAGGCATCTTTAATTACAAAACTGTAATTAAATTTCTTCTGATGTGTTTTTTCTGCTGTTCCTGAAGAATTCATATGATTTGGAGGCTGATGATAGTTTCGAGATAAAGATGGTATCAATAAAGGTACGATTTTGACTTCGAGAACCGACATTCTCAAAGTTCGTGTTTTGCTTGTCAGAAATCAGGAGTTGTTTGCTCAATACTAGAATGTGTCGCATATTTACATTTTCTCCTTCACAAAATCCCAACCATAAATAGATGGGCTTTTTTACATGAACTACCAGTTTGTGTGAATCTTATTGTGCTATTTTTTTTCTGCAATTCTTTTATGTCTCTTGTTATTAAGTTAGCTGAAATGCCTGCTTCACCATTGGATAACTTTTCTCCTAATTGTTGCGATTGGCTAATTAATTTAATTTGTTTTTTCATTTTTATTTCTGCTCTCATTTAATTTGGGATGCTCTGGTGTTTTTCTGACATTTACATCTTTGTTTTCCGATCGCAGTATTTCTTGAAGTATGTAAGTATATTTTGATTTATTTGCCAACAATTTGTCATAGTATTACTTTTATGCCTTTTCGAAGGGGATTTTTTCTTTCTGGGTTTGTTTTTGATCCCAAAATGGATGATTTGTTGCCCCTAGCCAAGGTTCGGGAGCTAGATTTTATGTTTTTCTTTCTATTGGATTCGATTTTCTGCCAAAGATTTGGTTTTGGAATCTCTATCTTGATTGCCCATCAAAGATGGAACCTTTATCTTGATCTCTTTAAATTTTTCATCGTCTTTTTTTTTTAATTATTATTTAGCTGGATTCTTTATTTCTTATTTGCTTTGTTATTTCTCTCTCTCCAGCGCGCGCGCGTCTCATGCCAAGTATTTAGAGTCACTTATCTAACGTTGGAGTTTGGATTTTATAATATCATGGAAGAGCTGCTTTGATAAATTTTTTTTCCTGATTTTAGTTTCTATTTATTGAGAGTCGAAATTTGGCACTAGTTAAACATCTGCTTGAGTTGTGAAAAACAAAAAGATCTGAATTTGGGTTTTGAAGATTGAAGAATAGGTGGCAATATTCAGAAGCCAGGATTTTTTTTTTCTCAATTGTTTAGCTTGTCCAAGAATGTTCTGACCTCGTAAAAGTAGATATGATATGTTTTCAGCTTATGTTTTAACTATGACTGCCGTGAGTGTTGGACTAACTTTAATTTACTATCTTAGCTCGTTTACAAAACTTAATTTATTTGGATTGTTTAATGATTACAGCAGTCTTTTGTTAAGTATGTCGAATCTGAAAAGGTCCCCAAGGAATTTAAATCATTCCTTTACTGTTCTCCTTGAGGCTTGGAAGAAAAATTTGCTCCATGGCTTTTTATTTAGTCTGTATTAAGTTATTTGATTTTTCATTTTTCCCATCAATTTCCTATGCCTATCAGAGCATCATAATTTTACTGTTGTTAATTCTTTTTTTATCATGTAAAGGATTTCAACCAATTTTTACAAGACAATTATAAATGTGATATAAAATTTTGCCCCAAAGTCAAACCTATGGAAAAAACATTAATTTTTCTTGGATTAAAGTTGGAACACTACCTTGCTTTTGACCCAGCCTATTTCAGATATTGTTTTCTTGTTTTGGATGAAGACTTTCTTAAATGCAATTAAAGAAGTTGAATTTTATGTAAACCTAAATTGATTATGCTCTCATCTGCTTGTGGTCAAGAAGTTTTCAACCCCATGCTATTAGCACAATGGTCATTGAAAATATATTTATAATTTTCTTGATGAATAGAGTATTTTTAAAAATCTAGCATAGTTTGCAAGTACTTTACAAATCACTGTGACAAGATTTTGCTGTACTCTTCCCTTTTACATACTCAAATTTCAGGAGATTCGTTATTTTTCCTACTTTACTCGCAACTTTATCTCATGTTATTACATTTCCTCTATCATCGTTATCACATATTTTGACATTGTTACCGTGACAATCTAAACTAGAATATGATTCTCAGTGTTTTGACTTTTACGCTATCAAGGTTAAGGACTAAAACTGTCGTTCTTTTTCCTAATGTAGGTATCTGCCCTTGCTTATACTTTTGTAGAATGGGAGGCACCATCAACTGACTGCTTTTGCCTCCATAATATTGTGTAATAATTGTAAAGTAACTGGTTGACATGAAATGGCGACCAGTGTTGGTCAGACTTATTATGGATGGTCACAGGAGGAGTTATCTGATCGAGATGATTCTCAAGTAATTTTTTTCTAATCTCTTTGGGTTGTTCACCATCATAATTATTTGTCTAAAAAAATCTTTAATGCTCCTTTAGAGTGCTAAACTAACAGCAATTCATTCTTACATGTATCAAACCATCTATTTTTTGCTCTTTAACCCTTTTTTAATGACATTATTCAGGTTACATAAATGCTAACTACAATGATAAGATATTTATCTATTGCTAGTTTCATTTTGCATTTCAGATTTTTTAATATATGATCTTACATGTAATATATTGTATCAAATTCTACACTATATTTGCAACAGAATGGTACGAGTTCTTTTATTCTCTGCTGTGGTCTTATTGGTTCTATTTTGCTTGTTTTCCTCTCCTGGCAGTTTCATTGCTGTTTTTGAAGTATATACAGTTGGGATGATATAAACTCCTTACATCTGCTTATTAAGTTAGATTGCTATGCAAAAGGTCTATAATGAATATAATTTTCCTATTCTGTTGTTATTGGGTGGCTAAATGGGTGCTTGAGCTTTATTAAGTACCTGAGTTTCATTTCTCTGTATTTCCTGATGTGACCTACTTTGTTATTCTTCTCCTATATTGAATTCTGAACTCATGATACATTACCTTTCAGCTGTGTTGGTATATTAATTTTCCCCTTTTTGTTTCTTACATTTTCTGTTGATTTATATGGATATTATATTAAGTTTGATACAAAGTTAGCAGAGAATATAGCATGTGATACAAAGAAGCCAATGAAAGATAATTGGGGTGCTGTAATTATTTAAATATATTGTTTTCTTTCATTTATGTAGAGTATTAATATTGTTAATGTGGTTTGCAGGAAGCTTCGGTCTCGCAAATGCTTGATCATGGTTCTATATCCTTTGGAAGATTTGCAGCTGAGTCATTGTCATGGGAGAAAAGGTCAGTGTTTACTCACGACAGACGCCAGGAGGAACTGGACAAGTTTAGTGGCTTAGTTGCCAAAAAGAAAGCATACTTTGAAGAATACTACAGAAGGCTTCGAGCTTTAAAGGCCTTGGAACAGAACCAGCAAACTGAGCTCACATTGGATTATGGTGGTGATGGTAGTAATTCTAGCCAAACTGGAGAAGATGATGAAACAGCTCTGCAGCATGGAAGTCTTAGAGATGGGGCAGCAGAAACTATTGATGCCCCTTCTACAGAAACTGAAAATGAACTAAACTTCAAGCAGGATACGAAGTGCAGTCAAGCTCTTCAAACTAGACCGCTGTATCCAGGATCCACAACATCAAAAATAGACTCGCTGAGAAGAAGCATGGAAAAAATTGAGCCAGAGAAAAACTTTAACCATGCTGTGATGCAAGACCTGGACAGAGAATCCTTGTCGTCATTAAGTAGAAGCATAGAAGAGATTGAACAGAATGATATCAGTAGTGTTGATGACAGAGAGATTCTGAGGGAACAGGAGAGTCCAGGGTCTAATGTTGAATCTGGGCCTCCTACCAACAGGTCTGTGTCAGACGTGACAAATTCTAGAACCGGAGTCTCACAGCATGCACCTGGTCACAACTTGATACCATACAAAACCAAACTGGCTGTTGAGAAACCTCCAGACTGTAAATCAGTTCCTGAAGTGAAGAAGGTATGGCAAACTTGGAATGTTTTCTTGCATGTGTATAAAAACTACTTGTTACTTTGAATAAGCTAGTTTGTTTTTCTTCAGTGACCAAATGAAATCAAGACTGGGAAAGGAACTGGAAATGTTTGTTTCGCTATGCTGCAGCAAATCCAACTTCCCAGTCAGATATGATGTCCAAATTTGTTTTAAAAATACGGCGTGCTAGGGACATACTTGGGCAATAGCTCATTTAGGAGGAAAATCTTGACCACCATGGGTCACCCAGTCCACAAAATTGATTCAGATAGGATTTTGGGTGCAGTAGTTCGTGCACATTTTCTAAATGCAATATCTCCTTTTCCACCATTCAGCTCAGAGCTAAAGCAGAGCCGGCTTGTTACTGACCGTCTCCACAGAATCCCAGCATGATTTATTGATCAGAAATTGTTTCTTCCTTTCATCCCTTTAACCTTCCAATCAGATATAACTTATTTTTATATTAGTTATCTAACCAAGGGTATATATCATGGCCATCACCCACAATTCAGAGAAGCATAAAAAAAGAGAAGTTGATGTACTCCATACGGTGGATTTTGATATGCCAAATATTACCTATTCTTCAGTTTATTCTTAATAGTAAATACAGACTTACTGTATATGCTAAGTATTGTTTGTTCCTGCTAGCGTACTGAATATATTCAGTCAAGAGAATAGTGTAAGCCTAATTCTGTTATACCATGAGATTGATCCTTAACATTCTAGGAAAATGCTTCCCTTAAAACAATATCGTTTTGGTTGTGACAGGCGAGAAACACCACGATGGCAATGACTTGTCTGAAGATGCAAAGCCTCAGGTGTTCCCATTAAAAGGAATCAATCATCAGATAGCTGCAATCATGCATAATGCAGTGTGTCAGCAGCTGCCTGCTGTGTGCGGTTAACTAGTTATAATACCTGTTTTCTCTCCTAGTTAAAATGGCTGCTGCTGTCAAGTGGTACATATCTGTAGTCTGTGTAACTTGCTGTATCATATATGCCATAAAAGGCTGTAATTTAGATCTTGTATTGCTTTGGAGCGTTGATCCCATCGGGTTACTCTCGCACGCGTTGCGACGATTGCAGTGGAAACACACGTGCGGGGTTGTTCATCACATGAACATTCCAGGAAGGGTAGAATTCAGTTCACAAACTTAGAAAATTATGAATTAAAAAAAAGAGATTAAAATTAAAACTTGATTAATTTAATTCTATAATAAAGAATTGTAAAGATCCTATTTTACCTTTGAGCGGGTAGATCTTTACCGCTATCTGATGATCGAAGGATTAAGCTGTACAAGTGTCCGACCTTTATAGGTATCCACACGAGGTACAGATCGCTTCAAGCATCTTGATTTCATCGGAGTGCTAGCTTCCTTACAGAAGATTCTCTTTTGAAGGTTGAAACTTTTTTAAGCAATTAACTTTTGATTGCTTCCAAGAGGAGGAAGAAGGAAGAAGAAAAAGAAACATTTTCTCTTTTTCTTGGAAGGAGGAAGAAGAAAAGGACTTCCTTGCGGCTAAAGAAGAGGAAGAGAAGGCTGAATTCAATAATCTCTAATGCATATTTAGCCCTCACGCCCCCCTCCTCTTTATGTAAGCATCTCATGTCTAGCTTAAAGAAGGAAAAGGATTTGGAGAAATTCTTTCTTGATTCACCCCTTCCAATCCTTTACTTAAAAGAGGTTGGAGAGAACCAAGGAGAGGCAACATGGCCTCTCCTTGTGCCGTGTGGAAGGCCAAAAAAGGAAGGAGGGGTGGGGCGTGATGCAATCAAGAGGTTCTTGGCATGATTCAAGGAGGGGTGGATGCCCCTCCTTTGTTTCACCCGAGGAAGAAAAGGAGGGGGAGTTCCTTCCTTTTATGCTTCTAATTCAATTAGGAATCATATGGTTCCTCTTGATTAATTGAATCCTAATCTAATTAGGACCCAATATGTCCTCCAATTTGATTCATGTAAATTCTAATCCAATTAGATCCAAATTGGATTTATGAATTAAGTTCCTTATCAAATAAGGAGTTCTAATTAATTAGGACTTTCCATCCTTATCCAATAAGGTTAAGTCTAATTGATTTAGTCCAATTGAAATCCTCCTTCTTTAACTCACTAACTCTTAGTGGGTTAAACCAATTATCAATCAAATTGACAATCAAGATATATTGCAATTCTAAATCGCAATCCAACCGTCGGAATGACCAAAATCTCTTATATGTGTGACCCCATAGGTTCTATTCTGTCTGATAGTGAGATATATTGTGATCTCCATCATAATATTATTGAAACTCCTTTCAATTGGTTGAAATAATTTCAACTCTTTTCTTCAGAATTTACTGATCATCAAGTGAATGCCTTCGAGTCTCACAATCCACCAGTGATACCTAGCAGCATGTAGTGACAATCCAGTAAAACGGAATAGATGAACTTCTAGGTGCAGTTAGCGTATGATATAGTCCTTCTATCGTGGATCCCGACAAGATGGAGGTCATGGATAACTCCTCAAACCCCATCATCTGTCATATGTCAAAATTTATTTGACTTAAGTTCGAGATTAGAAAACTCCTTTTCCAAAATGTCTTAGCCAAGGTTTTTCGAACTCAGACTCATAAATCACATAGGATCTCTCTTAGTCTATCAAGATCGATAGATCCCATCTAGATGCAACCCTAATTCGACAGTGAACCTACTGCAGCCAATCTGCACCACAAGGATCCTAATGGATAGGGCCCATGTTTATGTGCTCGTCAAACTACAGCGACCTCACTGTGAATAGCTGTGGCATCGCAGGTCTAAGTACCAATCATACAACTGCAGCATCAAGTAAATCACTGACATCCAAGTGACTTCTTGCTTTGGTCACGCTCAGTACCCTTATTCTCTAACAAGCACTTGCACAATCATTTCAGTGTCCCCACACTGTGGACTCAAGACTCGTCCATTAAAAAATATGATATGTGCACTAATCTCATCGAATCGATCACCGTCCTTCGTAATGATCCATCGATCAAGAGTAATTCAGAAATTAATCAACAATGGCACATGCTTTAAATTCTCAACTCTTGAGAATATATGTCATTATCTTATTAATTCTTTGGACAATTCATGGACGGATAATAACATGAATGAAAAAAATATCCAATTTTATTAATTAATAAAAAGATCAAGTACAAATTTATGTCTCAGAATATATACAATTTTTCTGCCAAATTAGCTTCTAGGGCATACTTCTAATAGATCCTGCAGCTAGAAGTGTCATTGGATATTTAAAGATGGTGTATATACATCAAAGAGAAAGGAATGAACTTAGACATATGAGCATGATAGATCATCAAACATCTCTTTCTAATTTTGATTGATGTGGTGATCATGTAATTTGGAATGTATAGTAGGTCAGTGGATTCCTTTGGGCCTTGATATGCATGTTAATGGTTCCTTTTGCCCTGTTGCTTCAGCAGCTCAACCGAAAAAAAAAAAAAAAAAAGCTGGCTAGAGGCTGTTGTCTTCCAGCAATAAATCCACCTCATATTTATGAGGAGAAAGGGCTGTGGTATCTACCAACCACTTGCTCATGCAATTCTCCACAAGGAGCAGAGTAGGAGAAATCTGAGGTGACTAGATGATAGCTCGTCAATGCTACAGGGCCACCCTCAAGAGAAAGAAATCCATAGAAATCCTACCGATAGAAGGGTTGGACACAAGGGACAAACTGAAGGAGCAGCGAGGAGAACTAGCCGAAGAGTTGGTGCAGGTTTCCTTAAAGAAATATAAGCCTGACCAAACTGTTTGGATCAGCTCCAACTTGAGTGAAGAAAATCGAGGTAAAGTAATCAATTTCTCTATGCCAATGCGGATGACTTCACCTAGTCGGCCCAACAACATGCTGGGTTTAAGCTCCAAGGTGTTGGTTCACAGGCTCAATGTGGACCCAACTCATCGACTTGTGTAATAAAAGAAGAAAAACTTCATCGTAGAAAAACAACAAGTCATCGACCAAAAAGTTGACAAACTCTTGGAGAATAGTTTTGTTCACGAGGTGAACTATTCTGATTGGTCAGCCAATATTGTACTTGTGAATAAAACTAACAAAAAATGACAAGTTTGCATCGACTATACCGACCAGAATAAGACTTTTTTGAAAGACAGCTTTCCACTCCCCAAGATTGATCAGCTCGTAGATGTGACCTTTGGACATCAATTACCAACCTCCATAGATGCAATCTCTAGGTACAACCAGATCCAAAAGACATCCGAAGACGAGTAGAAAACAACCTTTCTCACTGGCAGAGGCCTCTACTGCTACAAGGTAATGCCCTTTGGCTTAAAGAATACAAGGGCAACTTACCAACACCTCATCAATAAGATCTTCAAGGAGCAAATCGGCCGAAACATGGAGGTGTATATGGATAACATGTTCGTAAAAAGCTAAGTAATGGGGCAGCACATAGCCGACTTAGAGGAAACTTTTGCGACCCTCAAAAGGTTCCAAATAAAGCTCAATCGGACGAAGTACGCCTTCGGAGTTGCGTTAAGAAAATATCTGGATTCCGTAGTGACACAGCGAGGCATTGAGGCAAATCCAGAGAAGATCTGAGCAGTGCAGGACATACAACTCCCAAAGACCGTCAAAGAAATTCGGCGCCTGGCTGGTCAGGTCGCCGCGCTGGCAAGATTTGTCTCCAAATCAGTGGAGTGCTGCCTTCCATTCTTCAAGATCCTAAAGCATCCAAAGAACTTTCAATGGATCAAAAAGTGTCAAAAGGCCTTCGACCAACTAAAGAAGTACCTCAGCTCTATCGTCTTTCCTCACCAAGCCATAAGTTAGAGAAATGCTTTACTTATAATTAGTCGTTTCTCCTTTTGCTGTGAGTGTGATCTTGGTGCGGGAGGAAGAAGGATGCTAGAAATTGATCTACTACACAAGTAGTATCCTACAAGATGCCAAGACCAGATATTCTAAGTTGGAGAAGGTGGTTTATGCTCTCATCATCTCAGCTCGGAAGCTCCGCCCATATTTCTAGACCCATTCAGTCACAATCTTGACCGACCAGCTAGTGAGGCAAATTATAAGAAAGCCCAGAAATGCAGATTAGTTGGTGAAGTGGGCAGTGAAGCTCGAAGAATTCGACTTGGAGTACCAACCTAGGCCGTCCATCAAGGCAAAAGGGTTGGCATACTTTCTGGTGGAATGCACCATCCCTAATGAAGATCCTGCCGAGCTCTCCAAAATAAAGACCACAGAGTGGTATGGATCCTGCACGTAGACGAGTCATCAAACCTAGGGGGCAGTAGGGTTGGGCTCATACTTACCAGCCCAGATGGAGTAATCATAGAGTACGCTCTGCGATTCAAGTTTTCGACCTTAAATAAGAAGGCTAAATATGAAGTGCTCATCACCAGGCTCAAGCTTTCCAAGGAGCATGGGTCCAGCAGTTGAAGGTCTTCAAAGACTCACAATTGATCGTCGGCCAAGTTCGAAGAGAATTCGAAGCTCGGTGGCCATCGATGATCATATATCTACAGAAAGTAAACGACATCACTTTAGCCTTTCATAGCTTTGATATACATTAGATTTCTCATACGGAGAATGCAAGGGTCGACCTGCTGTCAAAACTAGCCACCTCGAAGATTGTCGACCCGACCAAAGCTACATCTCTCGAAGTCCTAGAGAAGCCGAGCATCGACGAGCCCGAGGTCATGATAAACACTATTTCGAGCCGAGCTAGATTGATCCCCTCTTCGACTTCTTGAAGGACAAAAATTGTCTACGAACTAGGGTGGAGCCTGCTGGATGAAGCAACAAGCCTCCCACAATGCTCTCTTTGATGACAAGTTATATTGGAGATCATTTTCATTGCCTCTCCTCAGATGCCTTTGTCTGACTGAGGTAGATTATGCACTTCAGAAAGTGCATGAGGGCATCTGTGGAAATCACTTGGGGGGAATATCCTCGGCCTATAAGATCTTACGACAAAGATACTGTTGGCCCACCCTGCAAAAGGATACTGCCGACATCGTCAAGAGATGCAACCAATACCAATGCTAGGCAAGCATCCAATAATGACTAGTTGTGTCGCTGACACCGATTAGTGCCCTTTAGTTATTTGCACAGTGGAGAATCGACATCCTTGGACCTTTTTCAAAGGCAATCGGGCAGTGCCAGTTTTTCTTTGTGGCGGTGGACTACTTCACCAAATGGGCAAAAGTCGAGCTAGTGGCTTGGATTACCAAGGTGAAAGCTCAAAATTTTGTTTGGAAGGCCATAATTTCTATATTCGGACTCCCTCGAGTGATCATCACCGATAATGGGCGTCAGTTTGACAATGCCCAATTCACAGAATTTTACACTAAGCTCGGAATCGACCACCGGTTTACTTCGGTGGCACACCTCCAATCAAACAGAGAGGCCAAAGTAACCAACCGAACGATTTTGTAGGGACTAAAGGCAAGACTGGACTGAGTAAAGGGCATGTGAGTTGAAGAGCTCTACAGTGTTTTGTGGGCATATAGAACCACGTCTCGAGTCCCCACCAAAGAGACGCCCTTCAACCTTGCTTTTGGAACAAAGGCAGTAATCCCATTAGAGATTAGGCTTCCGTCACTTCGGGTGAAAAGCTTTGATGACCAAACAAATCTCGATCAGCTCCGAGCCAACCTTGATCTATTGGAAGAAACTAGAGAGCAAACTCAAATCCGCCTCACAAAGTACCAGTGGAAAGCAGCTCGGTACTACAACTCAAAGGTCAAGAGTAAGATCTTCTGACTTAGCGACCTCGTCTTAAGAAAGATCGAAGTATTTTGACCAAGAGAGCCCGAAAAGCTAAACCCAAACTGGGAAGGCCCATACTGAGTAGCCGAATCAATGCGACCTAGAATATATAAGTTGGAGCACCTTGACGATGCTCTGATCCCATGAACTTAGAATTTCGACAATCTTCATATTTATCACCAATAAGGTTCGTTTGTATTTCAAGTTTATTCCTAATAAAAATTTTCTCGTTATGTCTCTATCTTTTAGATTGGACAAGTATAACAAGCATTTTGACTCAAGACACCCCACGAATGCCTGGGCTCCGAACTAAGGAGACACCCCAAATCCGTCTAGGACATCCTCAAGCCGAGCTCATTTGAAGTTCTTCTAGACTCGAACTCTAGAGAGAACAACTAAGGAGACACCCCGAATCCATCTGGGACCTCCTCAAGCCAAGCTCACTCAAAATTCCTCCTAACATAAATTTCGAAGAGGTCAACTAAGGAGACACCCCAAGCCAACTTGGGACCTCCTCAAGCTAAGCTCACTTAAAATTCCTTCGGAGACGAACTCCAAAGAGGTCAACTAAGAAGACACCCAAGGCCGACCGGGAACCTCCTAAAGCCAAGCTCACCTAGAGTTTATCTAGAGACAAACTCAAGAAGGATCAACCGAGGAGCCCAAGATAGGCCAAAAACCCTTGCCAATCCTGTGGTTGGAATTGAATATAAGAAGATGCGTCAAAGGAAGGTTCAATGCTATAACCCAAACACAAGCAAAAAGTAGACAACATAAGCAAAATCTGAAGTCAGGTATTTTAGAAAATTCTTTATTTTCATTACTTTTAAATATATACATTGACCTCGACAAAGGTCGAGCAAAAATAGATGTACATCAACCTCGGTAAAAATCGAGCCAAAAATGAAGTACAAGCCCAGTCCAAAGCAAAAAAGGTAAAGAAGTGAAGGGCTTCATTCTTTGCCTTCACCCTCACCAACATCGCCGTCCTCGCCATCTTTGCCGCCTCCGCCGGCCTCGCTACCTTCGCCGTCCTCATCGCTTCTTTCACCGAAGTTAGGTTGAAGGTCGAAAAAGTCCATCTTCGGGAAGAGTTGCTGGTCCCGAGCTCAACATTCCTCAAAGCCCTTTACAAAAGCATCAGTCGCGTTCTCCTCGTAGTCATCCTTATACTAGTCTAAGGAGAGATATTCCTCAATTGCCTTGGCGGCCCTCTACTTGGCTTGGATGACGAGCTCCTTGGCCTCTGCGACTTACCCCTTAGCTCAGATGACAAACTCCCAGACCTTGTTAGCCTTTTGTTCAGCCTAACCTAGCTTCGTAGAAAGCTCTGCGGCCTTTTGCTTGATAGCTTTGAAGGCCTCTCTGGCCGCAGACAGTTGAGATCTCATTGCATGATTGAACTGATTCATTTTTTATGAGCAAATATTAAACTCATTCTTTCTGCAGCTGCATAATTTATACTGTAGCCTTTGAGTGCGATCACTTCTAACTTACCGTCCATAAACCATTAAGGTCTTTATTGAGAGAGCTGCTGAGGTCTTTATGGGCCTCTCCTGTGGTTACCTGAGCTGAGGCTATAAAAAGGCTCTAAATCTTCGAACTTGAGCACAACATATCACACCTGAGACAAGCCTTGTACAACTACTTATCAGATAGAGAACTTCCACTTGCCCACTTATTTTTCCACTCTTTTCCGCTCTCAATTTTTCTATCTTTTCTTTTTGGATAATAAAGGAGAGTTAATTGGATCAGATCTTCACACAATGATGTCATGATAGGAGGACTAAGCTGAATTTATTGTACCTTAGAGATGATCTCACAGTGAAGTTGCACAAGAGGGATATTTATACCCTATCTCAACAATCCAGCTGATGGTTAAGAGCAAGCGCGACGTAAATCAGATTTGATAAAATCCATCACATGGCCCTTACTAAATTGAGTAAAGTTTGATTACAATAAAATTCAACATGTGTGGATGCACAGATCGAAGGAGAAGAGTTAGGTCAAAAACAAACCGAAGGCCTAGGACTTGGCTATAATTAGCTACGATATGTAGAAGTAGACTAAGATGACTAAAACATTTTGAAGGATAGCCTCAAATATAAAACTGCATCTTAGCCAAAAAAATACATGATTATCTGTCTAACAGTTGTGGAGCAACTATACTAAGGAGCGTGCATAATGAGGCATACGTAGCGCTAGTTACTAGAATTGCTAAGAATAGAGGCCAGACATGAGAGCAATCATCAAAGTGTGTATACACTATCTATTAGTATAAATAAGTAGAATTGTACTTTGTAATAGATCCTTCAACAATCAATCCGATGCATATTTATCTCATCTTAGTTTTGCTTTACGTTTTATCCTAGAAATAGGCATAACTTAGCTTTTTACTATAGCCCAATGCTATATCCCTACCGTAGCTCGATGCTATACCGTTAATCTCTCTTCAAACAGTAGTGTAATGGTGATGCAAATTTTTGAAAATCAAGGCATCCAAACCTACGCTACTTTTATCCTTTCTTTAATCCCGATCATCATATTTCCAGCTGATCAGATGTCGGTGGTATGTCCGCACACAATAACCTTGATGCTGTTGAAGATTTGGTGCCTTTCTCCGCTTACCAATCGAGTTTCGTAGGACCCCAAGTTTCCTGGCACTCACTTGAACGGGATAGAAAAATCACAAATGGAGGTGAAATTTGTTCATAAGGTAGCCTTTTAACATGCCTCATTCCAAGAACATCTTCCTTCCCATTTATTTTTTTAAACTAATCTTGTTATTAATTTTTGAAATTACTATTTTATGTAATTATTGGTAATTTCTAGGAACTACATCTCCAATAAAAAGCACTCCAAGGATCAAGGTGGAGCAGAGAAGATAAATGTCGGCGCCATTTTAATTAGACATTTTCGTTATATATAAAGAGTTAACAAATTATATAATTTACTTTGAAGAACATAAACTATGGGATGAATGACCTTCTTATGACACAACGTTTTAATACATTGGAACACAGAAGAAAAAATGTTAACCAGAAGGAACATATGGTTGTTGACAATTACACAGATGGCAAGAGCCAGATAGGTCCAACATAGGCACATAGCTATAGGCAGTTAGTAACTTCATGAGCTAAGGTGCAAAACCTCTATTGAGGAGTCGAAAAGGATTGCGAGCCAACCGACGCTAGACTAAGCCTTCCAACTCCGACTTCAAGTGACTCAATTGACATAATTTGACAACATCCAGGGTGCCATGATATAATCAAAATGGATGTTTGGCACGTTATGTCATTTAGGAGGCCGCCAAGTGTCAAAATACAAGCCCCCTTCCCTTATAATAAATTCCAGCAAAAACAAGCTTGTCAACCCGCATATATATAAATATATATACACACACATATATATATATATATATATATATATATATATATATATATCCACCATCCGATGCTGCCATGCGTCTACATCGAGACACCGAACACCATAGATAATCTGCTGTCACATGTCACGCGGTAAGGAGTAGAGATGGGCATCGGGCCGTGCCAGGCCCGGCCCGGCCCAGGCCCCCCGGGCCACAGAATAAACGGGTCGTGCCTGGCCCGGCCCGCTTCGTAAATGGGCCGTGCCGGGCACGGCCCGCTTAGCCTAAAAGCTAAGCCCGGCCCGGCCATCACGGACCCGTTACGGGCCGTGCCTGGCACGGCCCGTCTGGCAGGGGGAAGAAAATAGCCGTTTCCAAACGGCTATTTTTTGGTTTTTACCCAAAATACCTGTGGAGTGATTGATAATACCCCAATTTGATTTTGATGAGACCAAAGCATTTGAGTATATTTTATGTAATACTAATGAATTCAATATAATATCTCAGGCAAAATTTGTGAGAATCTTCTTTTGAGTGCATGTGAAAATCAGCTTGAGTCAAAGGCTGAAACTCGAGTCGACTCCGGAGGATTACGAGTCGACTCCAAGTGTTTCAGATGTTCTGGCACAGGCTCGAGTCGACTCCGGCACACTGCGAGTCGACTCCGACTGAGAACAGACAGCAGGACAGAAAAATGAATCTCAGACCCTGTCACCGAGTCGACTCAACGGCTTCGAGTCGACTCCGATGCTTACCGAGTCGACTCCCGACAGTTCCGAGTCGACTCCAAGGAATAACAGACCGAAAGACAGATAGAAAAAGCACCAGCGGGTCATGTCAATTCTTAGAAAAAAACTTAATCTCTTGGTTTAGCAAGAAACAAAACTCGGTTGCACTATCTACGGCTGAAGCCGAATATGTAGCTGCCGGGAGTTGTTGTGCTCAAATCTTGTGGATTAAACAACAACTTGAAGATTATAGCATTAAACAAGATAAAATTCCCATTAACTGTGATAATACAAGTGCCATTAATCTAACTAAAAATCCAATTCAACATTCAAGAACTAAACACATTGAGATAAGACATCACTTCATAAGAGATCATGTTCTGAATGGTGATGTGACACTTCAATTTGTTTGTACTGATGATCAACTTGCTGATATCTTCATAAAACCTTTGAGTGAAGATCGATTTTGTATGCTTAGAAGAGGGTTAGGAGTGATTGATCCATTCTAGTGATACTCTCCTCTAATTTATTGATTTTGATGATTAGTTTATGTTGGACATAGGACTTCTTATCTATGATCATCAAATCAGTTCTTAAATCTTAGATAGTTCCATAACTCTCTCTTTTGGCATGGAAATAACAAGTTTTTTGGTTATGTGCCAGAGTTCGAGTCGACTCGAAAAGAATTTAGAGTCGGCTCGTGGGCGAGTCGACTCGCGCATATTTAGGAGTCGACTCGAGGTCGAGTCGACTCGCGACTTACCGGAGTCGACTCGAGGTCGGGAATCCGATTTTTAACCCTAAGCAGAATGTTTTTCTCTTTACTTCTATTTTCAGTCGCCACTGTTCAAAAGCCCTAGAGCCGTCTCCGACCTCATCTCCGACCCATTTTAGGTCATCTCCGTCGAGTTTTCTTCCATTTTTCTTGTCCTTCCCCTGTGTTTAGGTCAAAAATGCCTAGGAAAGCCATTGTCCCAAGCCGGAAGAGACCTCTCTCCGCGAGCGGCGCCGAGCGACGGTCAAAGGCTCAGAACGAACCCGCGAGGCCACCACCTCCGGTTCCTTCCCCGCCTCGGTCGGTTCCCTCGCGTCCGTACGCCAGGAGGGCAGTCTCCACCGGGAGGAAAGTCGACTTTGACTTCCTCTCCCGGGAAAGGTTCACCCTAGGGCATCGTCTCAGGGCTCAAGGGTTAGAGTTATTCTGTTCCTTAGACATCCCTACTTACCCGGAGTTAGTTAGGAAATTCTATGGGACTGTAGCCCGAAGTAGTGGTGGTATCCAGGGAACCGTAGCGGGTGTCCCTGTATTCATCTCAGAGGACTTCATTGCTCGAGTCCTCCATCTCTCCCGAGAAGGGATCTTTCCTAGTCACCCCCTTGATAGGACTGAGGCCCTTACGGCAGTGTTAGAAAGACCCCCTCAGTCCCCTATAGAGGAAGTATCTGCAAATCAGCTTTCAGCTGAAATGCGGCTCCTCCTCAGTATCATTTCTAGGACTCTCTTTCCAAAAACTGGCTGATTTGACTTTATCTCTGAGAGGGACCTACCCTTGATGTTCCACATACTCCAGGACACTCCTATCAACTTCCCTAAACTCATCTACAAGTATATCTGTGAACCCCTAGATAAACCTAGGTTGAGTCTCCCATATGGTATGCTATTCACTCTTATCTTTAGGGAGTTAGAGGTCCCTATTCCTGAGGGGGAACCCTCTCGCTCACTGCGTCACACAGATCGCATGGGTGAGGGACTCTCCATCGTATGGGCTTTCATAGAGTTGAGGGAGTCTAGGCACGGAGACCATCCACTTCCACACCATCTGACCCTACCACTCATCACTCCCCTAGCCCTGACCATGACCAGGAGCACTACAGATCTTCCCACCTTTTCTTCCACTTCTGGTCCATCTTTCCCATCCACTTCAGCCGGACCCTCGACTGCACCACCTTTTCAACAGTAGCCTCTAGAGGTTCGGATATCTTCTGAGCAGCTCCGAGAGTTGCGGCAGGAAATAGTGAGGGAACTGAGGGATGACCTGCTGAGGAAGCTCCGAGGTCCTCAGACTGCTCCCTCCACCAAGGTAGTTTCCTCCTTGGCAGCCGTGACAGAGATGACTGCACACCTGAAGGAGGAAATATCCAATGTGCGAAGCCTAGTTCAAGCTCAATACTGGAACATGAGTGACGTCAAGGACGACACGAGGAAGATGCAAGACGACATCCGACATGATCTAGGCAGTCAGAGTCAGGGTCCAGAGCGGTTAGCCAATGCATTGATCTCCAAGTTGGACACCCTCCAGGAGAGTGTGACCGAGCTTACCTCGATCCAGACTAGGGCCACCTCGGAGATCATAGCTCAGCTAGGGAATGTCTTAGAGGGGCTCAGCTTGGTCTTGAAACACACAAGACTAAGTTCGGGAGCCACATCCTCCAAGAAACCCTAGTGTAGCACTTTATGATGTATTTGTTTTTACACTTGTCTGATGTATTTACAATTGTATTTAAATGAACATCAATACAATGAGTAGACATTTCTTTTTCAAGACTGTGCACTTGTGCTTCTATACTTGTATGGTTTCTGTCTTTTTGCTATGATGACAAAAAGGGGGAGAAAATATGATGAATTGAAATGTAAAGGGAATCACAAAAAAAGAAATCCTTAAAGCAAAAGTCGCACTTAAAAGCCGAGTACTCTACCGTTGAGTTCGGCGCTGCTTTCATTCTTGTTTACCAAGACGTAGCTGATCTCTCGATTCACCCTTGCCTCTACGGGATCAACTACTACTATGTAATTTGTTCTAAGTGGATTCGATACCTCAAGGCTCATTATCTCTCTGTTGGGGTTCCTCAAGGAGTAATCTCCAGAATCTATTCAAAGGATATTCGGAGATTAGTTGAATCATACTCAAGAACAAATTGTCAGATTTTTCCTCTGAAAGTAAGAATTTAAGCTAAAAAGATTCAAGACATTAAAAGAAAATTCAGAAAATCTAAACAAAATTGAATGCATATGTTGAGGGAGAGAATCTGAAATCTTAAGAAAGCAAATTCATTAAACACATATAAGCCAAACAATTGATTGCATGATATGAAGGCTTATATAATTCCAAATGAAAGGGGGAGCTTTAATTTCAGGATTTACTGATTCATACCTTTCAATTCTGGATAGATTAAAATAACTAGACATTTGAATTCATTTCAAAATTTTATTATGAATCATCTTTTTAGATGGGCATTTCTCTCATCAAATACTCAATGTTTTGTCATCATCAAAAAGGGAGAGATTGTGGAGTGATTGATAATACCCCAATTTGATTTTGATGAGACCAAAGCATTTGAGTATATTTTATGTAATACTAATGAATTCAATCTAGTATCTCAGGCAAAATTTGTGAGAATCTTCTTTTGAGTGAATGTGAAAATCAGCTTGAGTCAAAGGCTGAAACTCGAGTCGACTCTGGAGGACTACGAGTCGACTCCAAGTGTTTCAGATGTTCCGGCACAAGCTCGAGTCGACTCCGGCACACTGCGAGTCGACTCCGACTGAGAACAAACAGCAGGACAGAAAGATGAATCTCAGACCCTGTCACCGAGTCGACTCCAACGGCTTCGAGTCGACTCCCGACAGTTCCGAGTCGACTCCAAGGAGTAACAGACCGAAAGACAAAGAAGTGGTTTCTGGACCCTGTTACTGAGTCGACTCCGGAAGAATTCGAGTCGACTCCAACGGTTGGGAAGTCGACTCCTAAACAAGCAAGAGTCAACTCTCAGAGGAAAGCAAGACTAATAGTCAGAGAACCAACTTCGGGCTCTGAGAGCCGAGTCGACTCCGAGGCAGTTCAACTCCAAAGACAGAAGATCAGTTTTTGGGTTCTGAGAGCCGAGTCGACTCCAAGATAATTCGAGTCGACTCGAGAAAGAAATACGGAAAAATAGATCTCTGGAATCCTGAGAACGAGTCGTCTCCAGAGGGTCGAGTCATCTCCGGATACTGGCGAGTCGACTCCAAGTTTGGCCGAGTCGACTCCAGAACGGGACAGCACTTTAATTCAAATCCTGAACAGTAGGCGAGTCGTCTCCAGTGAAGCATGAGTCGACTCCAGCAACAGCCGAGTCGACTCCAGATCGAGCGAGTCGACTCCGATCCCAACGGACACATTGTCAGGAATTGCAGATTGTGCAGAACGGCCACAAATTGGTGTCTAACGGCTAGTTTTCAAAGTGGACTGCTTAAATAGCCAGAGTGAACAGTAATAGACATTAAGAGAGAGATTCCATTCAAAGAAAAAGTGATTTCCACCTACCAAAGGCTCTCAAGAGTAAATACAAGGAAAAGAAGGAAGAAGCGCATTGAACTCCATCCTACATTCTCTTTCCTTCGCATTCAAGGCTCTCCTTCTGACATCAAGTCTTTAGCGCATTCAAAGAGGAGACTCTGAATTCGAGAAGCCCCTTCTTCCACTTTCAAAATCTGTTTGAGGGCTTCTAACTTCACTCTTTTCATATTATTTAATATTTGCTTATTAAGAAGCTTTCCGTGTAATTTTCCCAAACTATTTTCTTACTTGATTCAATCAGAGGATTGAATCAAGGGTTGTAAGGTTTGTTGGTGAGCCGAGGGTAAAACCAATGGTGTAAGGGTTCGATTGTGATCCCGGAAAAACAATCGGATGGTTCTAGTCGATGAGCCTGTGAAAACCGACCGAGTTCGTTCTAATCTCGTAAAACAACAAGTTGGGTTGTGAGCTTGTAAAACAACCGGCTGTAATCCAAGAGATTATAGTGAACTCCCAAGTGTAGCTTAGGAAGTGGACGTAGGAGCAAGGGTTAGCTCCGAACCACTATAAAACTGCTTGTGTTTGTGTTGGTTGCTGCTTTGTCTCTTACACTTTCTCTACTCATTCACTGCATTTAAATTGCTTAACCTGAATACTTGAAATAGAATTAGTTAATCATTAAACATAGTTTTTTAATTGGTCGAGATTTAAGTCATAACCCAATCCCCCCCCCCTCTTGGGTTGTCTTCTTGGGCAACAATACCCCTCCCAACAGTCCAAAAACGGCTAATTTGAGGGGTATTTTGGAAAAAAAATATTTGGAGTCCTATAAATACCCCTTTCCTCCCTCATTCTCACCACACCAAACCAACTATTCTCTCCTTCTCTACTACTATTATTTCTCTCTTCTAAAGTGCTCTTCTAGCAATTTAATTTTTAGAAGAGACTACAATGGTCTAGTAGATCTTTGATGCTCAGCCTTTACCTGCTAACAAACTAAACACTGAGCAACATATTGAGTGATATCTCTTCTCATGCCAGTCCACCAGAAATTTTTCTCGGTATATCTTAGTGCCTCCTGGGTGCAATATATAACCTGAATTGTGAGCCTCATCAAGAATTTCTTTTTTAATTCTGGAACTTTCGGCATACACCCCCTACTACCAAGCCTCAAACAACTATCCTCATGTATCCAAAATTATGATTGGATACAAGATTCTACAACTTCTCTAATCTTCTATAACTTTGAGTCCTCTTTTTAAGACAACTTTATTCCCTCAATTAAGGTAAGCTGCAACGTGAGAGTGCAAGCTGAATCTTAGGATCATATAGTCGTACCTCAATCCCAAATCTTTCTAAATCTAATAAAATATATTTTTGTGTAGTAATCAGAACCACCAATTCATCCGAAAATTTTTTGCTCAAAGCATCAGCTACAACATTTGACTTTCTTGGCTTATAATTGATAATCAAGTCATAATCCTTTAGTAGCTCCAACCATCTTCTTTACCTCAAGTTCATCTCCTTTTGAGTAAAGATATAGTTCCTCAGAATGCTCTCCATAAAAATAGTACCTCCATATTTTTAGAGAAAAAACCACACCTGCTAACTTTTAGGGTAGTTCAGCTAATATGACTTGAACTATCTAGAAGTATAAGCTATTACTTTTCCAATCTGCATCAAGATACAACCAAGTCTCTTATGAGATGCATCCACGTAGATGGTGAAAACTCCTATTCCATATGGAATTGTCAACATTGGGTTGTCACCAGCCGTGTTTTCAACTCCTAAAAGCTTTGTTCACAATCTTCCATCCAATCAAACTTTACTCACTTTTGGGTCAAACGAGATAGGGGTATAGTAATACAAGAAAATCTTTCAACAAATTTTTGACAATAACTTGCCATTCCTAAGATGCTTTAAGCAGCGGATAAACTATGATTTCAACTTGAGAATATAATGTGCTTTAAGCAGTGAATGAATAAAAGCAGAAGTTGAAGTGCAATAGTGTAAAGAGAAAAGCACACACAAATACAAGAAATTTTATAGTGGTTTGGTGTAACCCACACCTACATCCACTCCCCAAAACTCTTAAAAATTTTACTATAACCACCCATATCACAGTACGGCTGTTTTTTCAGCTCACAACCGAACTCGCTGTTTTTCCGGGATCACAACGAACCCAGTCGGTTTTCACAGGATCACTAACTACAACCTATCCATTTGTTTTTCGGGTTCACAAACAACCCAGTCGGTTTTCACAGGCTCATCAACCAAAACCTTACACGATTGTTTTTCGGGTTTCCAAACAACCCAGTCAGTTTTCACAGGCTCACCAACCACAACCTTAACCTTGTTGAATCCCCTGATTCAACAACTTTCAATTAAGGTTTGAAAGAACCTTTATCAGTTTTGGATTTAGTGGACACTGATACAACAAAGTTTAAAGCAAGAAAATAAATGTTGTAACAAAGTAAGCAAAGCTTCAAATATAAGTGAAATCAATAAAGATGGATCAGAAGCTTTGAAGATGGTCGTTGGATGCGGACGAGAAGCTTGATTGCACAGCAGTACTTTTCTGTGGAATATCCCAACTGATTTTCTCACAAAATGGTTTTTCTCTTTGAAAGCTCTCTTGTGAGGATATGAACTTTGGAAGCTTGGATTTTGAGTTTTTTGGATTCTCTCTTTTGTTGTTCTCTTTTCTCACTTTTTTTCTCTGGTGTTCCTTTGAATTTATGGACTGTAAGCTTTTTAGGAAGTACTGGATACCCATCACACCAAGAAACTATCCGTTGTTCACCTAGAAGAAGTACTAATAAAATAGCCGTTGGAGCTGTCAGGATGCCATGGGTCGACTCACCAGGTTTGGGGGTCGTCCCGTGTACAAAGAAAAACGGCCCACTGATTTTAGGAGTCGGCTCTTTCCTTCAATCCATATAATGTTTCTGTGTTTGCTTCTAGGGTCGACTCGTCAATGTTGGTAGTCGGCTCATGTAGATATTGGGTCGGCTCATCAAACACAAGAGTCGCCTCATTCTTTTAGTGCTCATAGGTTACCTGCACTCCCCCAAGGGTCGACTCAACAATGTTGGGAGTCGGCACATATAGATATTGGGTCGGCTCATCAAAATACCTGCGCTCCCCTAAGGGTCGACTCAATAATGTCAGGGGTCGGCTCATGTATAAATTGAATCGCCTCTGCAAGCACGAGAGTCGGCTCATGTACTTGGTCCCAGGCGGTGTTTCTTCTCTGTTTCTCTTGAACTACATAAGGGTCGACTCTTTAAACACAAGGGTCGGCTCACTCAGTTTACAAACGGAGTTTTTCATGTTTCTTGATTTTGTTTTTCTTGATTCTTTGGAGTTTGTAGGTGCAACTTTCGTCTAGAGATCTATCCCTTCACATTTGAGCCAACATCATTAGAGTACACATTTAACTCAATTATTTTCGTGATCATCAAAATACATCCTTTAGGATTAACAATCTCCCCCTTTTTGATGATGAATCATCGCGGTATACTTGAAATCAATCTTTGCCTATCCGATGGAAAGCGAATCGACAAAACTATTGAGTCTAAAAAAATTTAGCAATAATTTTCAGAGTATTTTTGCTATATAGTTCAGAGCAAAAAGGATATTTAGAAAGTTCAAAATATTCAATAAAGTTTAGTGTGAGAGCATGTTTTGCAATAACATTCAGAGCAAGGAAATATTCATAATATGTGCATTATTGATTCTTAAAACTTTCAAAAAAAATATGTTTATGATAGAATCTCCCCCTTTATATTATGATTAATCAAATTATGCTTCTCCCCCTATCTCTTGTCATTTATCGATTTTCTTCAATAGGATAGTCTTCAAAGCAGTGTCTCTCCCCTGTTTGAAGTTCTGGTACTTCTTTCCCTTTCTTGAAATTCTTTTACTTCTCCCCAATTTAAAATTTATGAAATTCTTTTACTTCCCCCTTTTTGTCATCAACAAAATGGTGAGGGGTTAGAAAATTTTCTATTTATAGATCATGATTGAAGCATCAAGAGTTAAGGAGAATAATTGAATTTAATACTGAAATAGAGTTTCAGTGCCAACATTTTTAGAGCAATTTGACTTAACAAGATTAGAGCTTTTTGAGTGAAAGATATAGCGGTCTTTTAAATATATCAACATAGCTTATCATACCAAAAGCAAGTTGTGAATGTTTCAGAGCTAATTTATTACTGTATCAAAGCTTTTGTTTTGTAAGTGTATCAGAAGATTAAATGTATCAGAGCACCTTTTAAATTATACATGTATCAGAGCTTCTTTTAACAAGTATTAGGTCATTTCATCAGCATGTTGACTTTGAGAATGTATCTGATTTTTTGATTTTAGAAATAGATCAGTTGAATATAGGCAGTTGGAGACAATTAAGATATAATAATTGTACTGAAGTCATAGCTAATGAAACATGTATTTCATTGATAACAGTGCAATTTACAACCAAAGTGTTCATATAACAAGTAGATGATTGTCTAGAATGAAATACAAAAGATGTGAAGATCTTTTGACATTCAAATAGATCTAGGCTAAGGGAGCTAGGCCTAAGATGATGGTCTAGGCTGATCGGGCTTCCTATCTGCTAGCAGTTGACTAACTTTAGAATCTATAGTGGAGAGTGAAGCAGTCAGCTGAGAGCCTTTTTCCTTAGCTTGCTGTAGTGATGCTTGGAGTTCATTTCCTTGTTGCCTAGTATGTTCTTCAATAACACCAAGTCTTCTCTGTTGGGCAGCAGCAAGTGTCCTCAAACTTTCTAATTCAGTCTTCACTTCTTTCACCATCACAGTCAGATTATTGACTTAATCCCAACAGATTCCAGAATGAAAAAGACCTTATAGTATGTGATTTCCTATAAATCTTAGTTGGTCTCTTTCTAGCCTTAGGGACTAAGCAGGTGGCCTTTCTCCATGCGCACTAGTGCTGGGTACTCTCTGTGAAGGTCCTGCACTAGTTTGTCTTGAATCAGCTGGCCTTTGTGTCTATGTCCTTGTTCCTTTTTTCTTGTCTTCTCCTTTATGTGCCCACTTGTCATTGGCTTTGACAAACCCTATTCTTATCAGTGACTTTTCACTATAAATGTCAGTGTGTTTGAGCTCCATTTTAGCTTCCACTAAAATCAAATCTAATAAAAATAAGGGATAGAACCATACCATAAGGGAGTGATGCTCCCTTTCTCTATCCAAGATCTGCCATATGCTTCCTCATCATGGCAGGGAGGTTTAGTGGTTGGCCTTTAAGCAGATGATGCATTACCAGTATATCTCTCTCTGACACATGATCAAATCGACCAGTTTTGGGGAACAAAATCCGACAGATAATGTGATGAAGTAGCCTCATCTCAGCATTCAATTTATTGGCCTTGATTTCTTCTTCTTTAGCAACTTCATCCTTGGATAGAATCAACTTTAGTCCTTCAGTTCTATCCTCCAGCTCTTCTAAATTCTCTCCATCAGTTGGTGCCCTAATTGCATTTCCCAAAATTTCTTTTGTGATTAGTGTTGCGAGATTTTCACCCAGGCAATAGCCCGCACACCGGCCGAGCAGGGAAAGCGAATGCGTCCCCACCGAGGTATTGTCCGCTCTGGGCCCCGTGGGCGCGGAGCTCGCACGGGGTGCGCACCCACCCGCAGGCGCGGAGCTCGTACGGAGGGCTTGGGCGTCCCTCACGGTTTTGTCCCCAAAAGACCCCTCGGTAAGAAGAGGTTATTGAGCCCCCCATTTAAGGCACAGACCTTTCCGCTGATTAACCGATGTGGGACTAAACTGGGAACCCCATCCCACAACACAGCCCCCCCAGTGGGAAGGTCTGTGCGTGGGCGGGGCCGTCCTTCTAACGCCATCTGTTGCGAAATTTTCACCCCGGCAACAGCCCGCACACCGGCCGAGCAGGAAAAGTGAATGCGTCCCCACCGAGGTATTGTCCGCTCTGGTCCCCGTGGGCACGGAGCTCGCACGGGGTGCGCACCCACCCGCAGGCGCGGAGCTCGTACGGAGGGATTGGGCGTCCCTCACGGTTTTGTCCCCAAAAGGCGCCTCGGTAAGAAGAGGTTATTGAGCCCCCCATTTAAGGCACAGACATTTCCGCTGATTAACCGATGTGGGACTAAACTGGGAATCCCATCCCACAACAATTAGGATAGGAACGTCCCTGACCTTTGACAAAATCTGAGCTAGGCCGTGCCTAAAATTGCCATGGAACTCTTTAACCATGTCGGGGTAGGTCAGAAGGTCCAGTGAACATATATATACTCCCATCCCATTTCTTTTAGATTTGTCCCAATGTGGCTCTAAAAACTGGAAATCTACCTTTCTACCGGTAGACAACATTTGGATGGACAATGTGGTGAACGATATAAGTCTAGGAATGGGAGAAAGTGGTGACGGAATGGGTGAGGATGGAATGGATTCTTGTTGAGATGGTGACGGATTTGTAGGTTCCACCGTTCTGTCCAATCGTGCTTTAGATCTTCTTTCTTGTTGCATGATTGGTTGCTTTCTCTTGAAACCATATGTGATTTTGTTGCCTAGTAGATACAACCCAAGATGGGGGGTGAATTGGGTCTTTTGAAACTTTTATACTACTTCTAAAACTTTTCAATTAATTATGCTAAGTTGTATAGATGCACAGTGGAATTTAAACTTAGCAACAGTTTAATTTTAATCTTATTAAGATTAAAACTATTAAGCAGCGGACTCAATAAAAGATTAGTCTAAGTTTGCCCAAGCATGCAATTCAATACAATGAGTCTTAATGCAGTTTTATTGAATGAGACTTGATTAAGTAAATTGAATATGCTCGCAACTAAGGGATGCGCAGATAAGAGTTAAGCAAGCAATTTATCTAAGTAAGTAAGTGAGAAAGTTAGACAATGACAGAAAGCATCACAAATACAACAAACATATAGTGATTCGGTACACCCCAGCACCTACATCCACTCCCCAAGACCTCTTGGGAATTTCACTATAATCCTTTAGATTACAGCCGGTTGTTTTACAAGCTCACAACCTAACTTGTTGTTTTCACGAGATCACAACGAACTCGGTCGGTTTTCACAGGCTCACCGACTAGAACCACCCGATTGTTTTTCCGGGTTCACAATCAAATCCAGTTGGTTTTTTCCGGTTCACCAACCACAACCTTACACCGTTGGTTTTTTCTTTGGCTCACCAACAAACCTTAACCCCTTGATTCAATCCCTTGATTGAATCAAGTTACAAGATATTAAAACAAAAAAATAAATACAAACTTCTTAAACAAGCAGATATAAAAATGTAAATAAATAGAGTAAAGAGAAGAAGCCTTCAAACAGATTTTGTAGATGAAGAAACTCGGCTTCTTCTTTACTTGACCCTCTTCTGATTTCGCACGAGGTGGAGGATCACTGAGGCAGCACACAGTCGGAGAGGAAGCTTTGGGATTCGCTCGGATACTCTTCTTCACTCTCTTTTGCTTTGAATGGCCCTTTTGTGCTTATGGAAGGTTTCTCTAGAAATCCCTTTGAAAAATCTTTCCTATGTGTTCTCTCCCACTTTCTTAGCTTCTCTCCTAGCTCTCTTCTTGATTTTATAGCTTTGGATGGCGTGGAAACAAAGATCTAGCCGTTAGAGACAAAAATAGAGCCGTTGGAGTTGAGAAAAAACTAGCTGTTATGCCTCCCAGCGTGTTCGAGTCGACTCGACTGAAGCAGGAGTCGACTTGGCTGAAGCAGGAGTCGACTCTGTTGGGAGTCGACTCTGCTGGGAGTCGACTCGGCTGGGAGTCGACTCGAGCACTGTAGCGTTGAAAATCAACTCTCTGTCTTTTTGTCTGTTCTCAATCGGAGTTGACTCGCAGAGTCTCGGAGTCGACTCGAGCACTGTTCCTTGAAACTCCAGAGTGCCAGAGTCGACTCTGAACTTCCAAGAGTCGACTCGAGGACTATTCTTTTGAATCTTTCTTTGAATTTGCCCTCCAACTTGAATCCTTTAAACTTGAACCTTGGGCCAATGAAGTGTAGCTTTTTTCCAACTTTTCTTAAGAGCTTTTGAGACCTTCTTGTATTTTTTCAACTTGCTATGTTCCTTGCAAAACAAATTATTTTTCTTCTTGCAACACAAACATTAATAATTATACTTCAAGGTTTTGTGATCATCAAAATCAATCTTTAAATCAATCTTTGGGTCATCAATCTCCCCCTTTTTGATGATGACAAAACTTGGAGTATGTGCAATATAAAATAGATTGTGTTCTAGAACTAATGCATAGCTAAGTTGCATGAAGTAGAAAACATATATCTTTAAAATATACTTCATGATAATGCTTTAGATTTAATCAACTTAACATAATCAACACATAAAGCATTATGAGCATATACTCAGATATTTCTCCCCCTTTTTGACAACATCAAAAAGGTTGCAGGATAATGAAACATTAAGCACAAAGATAATGATACTCAAATATTTCTTTTCCTTATTGTACTCTGATTTTCAGTTAATGCATGTCAAATTATTGCAAGAATATGAATCATATAACTCAAGGCAATAATGTCAGAATAAGATTAATTAGCATTGATCAGAGCCAATTAAGATGATTTCAGAGTAAATTATAATGAGAGCACATCGAATCAAATCAAGTGTAGGTGGAACCTTTTTCAAGTTAATTCAAGAAGTATCAAGACTGATATTCAAAGAAGGCACGAATGGAAATCTAACCCCCTTTTTTTGAAAGATCTTTAATAACAATTATGAAAGCTTGTTCATTTAAGATCTTTTGCCCAATATATTAAATATATAGCAACATGAGAGCAATCTAATCAATTTTTTGAGTATAATATCAAAACTTATATACTCGAAAAATATAACATCATGTTGGATCATTAATTCTGAATGACTTCAAAGTTCTTTTATGATATAAAAACATTGGGGCACAAAATATCGAAACATGAATTCATGCAATTTATGATATATCTTAGAGCATACATAAAATTCAAAGCTTTGAAGGTTCTTTTAGAGCTCTTTTAAAGATTTTCTTTTACTCCGTTAAAGAGAAACACATTTTGATACATATAAAAATGAATTGGCACAAAATTAAAGTTCTAAAGAGCAAGCCAATAAGAACTCATTAGTGAATTCCAAAATAGATTTTCTAATAAAGACAGATGGAATTCGTATTCAACACATTATTCTCCCCCTTTTTCATTAAACTAGAGGCTCTTAAGATCAACTGTTTGAATTGTAATTTGGTTCATGATTGATGCATAAAATATATTAACCAAATAGTAAGCCTCAAGGTGTATTACAGAGATTTTCATATTTAAATTTCAAATATTTATATAATGGAGAGTATTAGGATCACTTCTCATTTAGTATTCTTTCTCTCTCCTTTAGTTATGGATTTATGCGGTTAAGTTCCATATGATCTCTCCCCCAGAAACATCTATATAGAACTCAACTCAAGGCAAGCAATGGCAACATAAAGAGGTTCATCAAAATCAATCCATAAAACATCCAAGGAATGCATCAAGTGAAAGTGACTTTTAAATAAGATACAATACTAAAGCTTCCCCTCAAAAGATGCATTCTTCTTTAATTATTCTTTTCTTTTTGTTGAATTTCAGATTTTGATGATAAGCGTGAATAAAACTGAAATTCTATGATATCAAGAATGTAAAGTGATCTAGAATTATTCAAAATTTGTAGCAATCACTCTTTTTAATCTTTCAAGAACAAGTTATGCTTCCTCTTAATCTTTGAGAAAATATTCTGAAATATTAATAAGAAAATAATTCATTTGAAGCTCAATTTCTTTCAAAAGCAATTACATTTTATTTCTTTTAAGAGTCATTTGAGTGAGCTGAAATGTTTCTAGCTTTAAGATCATTCACTCTTTTAAAAATAGCTTTTTCTTTTAGTGATGGAAACAACAATCATGCAGAGAGGGATATAGAAGATCATTCAAGTGAATGTTTATAGAATTTAATTTCTTACTCATAGATTCATAGCAATGTATACATGAAATACAATGAATCTTTTTAATATCAAAATAAAGTCATATATTTAGAAATATTTGTTTGCAATCAAGATCATTGAAAAATACATCATTTAAACCAATTTTAGTGCACTTTAAAGATAAGAAATAATATGTTTCAGATGCGTATCGGAGCAATCAACCAAGGCATCAAAATTAATTCTGTTTTTCTTAAGTTAAAATTTTTATTTAGGAATCATATTGAGTTATTCTCCTGAATGATGCGATCATTGAAGCATATAACTAAGTTTACAAAGATGTAACGATATAAGCATTTTTTAAATTAAGTTTAAGCTTTTATACAAAATCGGATTTTGAACTTCATAAAGATTTTCAAGGAGACTTTCAAAGTTATAATTTGAGATATGTATCTTCCACATTGTAGCTCATCTTAAATCATTACGATTGAAAATATATATTTCAAACATATTAGAGCATATTCAGAATATTTGTATTTAATGTTGAGTTTTGGTACGGATTAGAACATTATGTACCAAAGTTAGGCAAGTTGAAAGATAAAACAAAATCAATTCATTTTGCCTAAATAGAGATATCATTCTCTTCTTCTTTTTACAAATTTATTCAACTTTCATATTTCAAAGATGATTGTGAACGACAAATCTGAAATTTCTTTTCAATAATACCAAAAAAAATTCTATATAGTATTTCAAACATTCAATCAAATTATCCAAGCATGGAGCATTACAAAATATTGAGAACCCATAATTCAAAACATCATGCCACATGCAAAATATATTATGTGTTAAGTCATGCATTAAAATATTAAGAACAAGTATGTCAATGATCAAAATCAATTCTTTTTAAATAAACTCCCCCTATTTAAATATAATCTTGCAATGATTTCATCCTTAAGGTGTGTTTTCAAGTGATTAAAACTTGACTTGATTCTTCTTATATACTTTCATTTACTTTGTCATTCATTTTCTCATTTTTCTTTTTTGAATTTCTTTTCTTAACCAATTAACGAACATTTTGATTTTGTTTTTTTTTTTGTTTTTACTTTCTTATGCTCTATACTCTATTTGCTCCCTATCCAGTGGAGTTGGAAGGGGCACGAGGTACTACCACTAGCCTCCCTCTTGTGCCGTCCCTAATATACCCAACACCGAATAGTTGGGTCAAATAGTGCCGGGTACTACCACTAGCCTCCCCATTGGCACCATCCCTATGATGAGCAATATAGAAAGGTTAAAATGTTCACTTCAAATTTTCTCTATTTAAGTGTAATTAATTATGGATTTTATCCCTTCCAAAAGAATACTCACACAAGTCTCACAAATATGCCGAATATATTATGCTTGTTTTGCTTTTCCTTAAGATTGGAGTATTTGCCTTTACTTAGATTTTTTACTTCCCTTGAATAATGTTCATTTTCTTTTCTTTTTCTCTCTCTCTTTTTGTTATTCTCAAGTATTTTACATGAAATAGCAGAATAAAGAAATAATCTTATGTATCATATAGATGTATATCATGCAAACAACATTTTCATTATGCTCAAGGATTCATAGCTTCTCACAAGTTATTTTAAATCAAAATTTTAAGCATAAACTTGTGTATTTCATGGCTATGACATAGGCAAAGATATATTTTAGTTTGGGCAAACCATGAAACAATTTCTAAAAGCATAAGTCAATCAATACATATATAGACATGATATCAAGAAATTAATAATTAAAGACTTTAATCAAGCCATAATAAGATTTAAGTTATTGACTTTGCTCAGCTAATTTATAAGAGAGGTATCTGAATTACCGATTCATTCTGCATTCTTCAAGTCAAATACCTACTAGATTTCTTATGTGTAAACTTTTGGCTGAAGAAGGTCCCCTTTCTTGGTTACATGTGAGTGTTTATTGTATCTTATGTGGAGGTGTCCTTCAGGTTGAAATCTCTCATTTTCTTGCTTAAGGATTGTGCATTATTAACAAGATTTTTTTCTTTCTTGAAGGAAAGTCATTAGTTTCTTCAAAATACAACACATTTCTTAACTAGATGACTCAACATAAGATATGACAATAATTAAATGTTGAGTCACTTTACTCAAGAGCTTGCCTAAATATAAGCAAACACAAGTCACTTGAACTAAAGAGACAATTCTATTAAGCAAGATGGCTCAAGGACAAACATGTGAGGCAATAGAAAGATTCACCAAGATCAAATCAATTTCTTGTTTTCAAAATTAATTTAGCTTAGATTCTATTTGCTTAAGATAATTATCAATAAGACATGCTAGCTAAGTTTTAATCAAATTATCTTAAACAGTTGTTTCTATCAAAATTCAGATTATGATTCATTTGTCATCAATAAAATATGATTCATTAGAGTTAGATTGAAGTCTTGCACAAGGGCACATAATGAGCATACAATCTGGTCTACTAGCTGCATGATAAAATAATTATTCTATCATGCTTCAATACAGTTTTAAAACAATAGATCTACCTTGCTCATCCTTTTCAAATTCTACAAGATGGGGTCATAGACATACCTTCTTCATGCCAATCTTCTATAAGAGTTTTCTTGTGGACTAACTTTGATCAATGAAGATCCTCTTTCTTGTTTGTCTTAATTTGGAGTTCGAGAAAAAATGTTAATTCATTCATCATACATATTTCAAACTCACCTTGCATGAGCTTAGTGAAATCTTCGTATAAATCTTCATTAGTAGAACCAAAAATGATGTCATCAATGTATACTTTGAGCAAATAAGATATCACAAATTCTTCTTTTTAATGCATAGATTTATCACTATTACTTTCTATCAAAAAGGTTACTCAAGCTTTTATATCATGCTTTTGGTGCTTGTTCCAAATCATATATTGCTTTATCATATTTGTAATGAGTATTTTCAGATAAGGTGGTTATTTTACATAGATCTTCTTTAATGAAATAACCACATAGGAGTGCATTCTACACATTCATTTGACATAATATAAAGCTCATAAAGCAAGCAAATGATAATGGTGATCTTTACTTCTAATCATGCAAAAATTTCATTTTGATCTATTTCATCTTTTCTTGAATGAATCTTTTAGTAGTCACCAATTTTTCTTCATTAAGTGCATTTATGAAAAACTCAATTTGGTTCTAATTATTAACAAGTTTTCAGATTTTATCGGCAAGATTTCAAATTCTATCTCTTTCAAAAATAATTTAGTTTAACTTGACCAATTATAATCTTGTTCATTCTTCTTAAGGTGTTTTAGTTTCAGATTGTTATATGTAAGCAAAAAGATTAACCATATACATATATAATCTGATCTTAGTGACTTGATGAAAGATCATTAGTCTCATAAAGAATAAAATGAATTGATATTTCTACAACTAGGATCTTTTCATTGAATATTCTATATGCATTGCTTGATGAATGATACCCAAAGATAGGAGTATCTTTATCAGATTTGGCATTATTTTTATAAGAACATATCAAGCATAACATGTACGACTGAAAAATATGAAAGATATGCAATAGTTCATTTTCTATTTTTCAGAAGATCAAAAGGAGTTTTCATCAAAAATAGATCTAATAGAAACCATATGTATGACAAGCAGTGATGATAGCTTTTTTTAAAAAAAAATGACTATCATACAACATTGTCTTTTTCATTTCTTCAAGAATTCTATTAATCCTATTTTACTTATGGTGTTCTTGGTGCAGAAACAATTGTATTCAATATTATTTTCTGTGCAAACCTTATCAGAATTTTGGTTTTCAATACTGTGCTATGATACTCTTTATCTTCACAGTTTGGAAATCTTTTTCATTTGAAACACTTTTACAAGATTTAGTAAATACAGAAAATACTTCAATTTTATTTGCCAAGAACAAATCCAATGTAAGCTTTTAAAAACTTAGTGATGGAAACAACATGTTTAGATTTAGAAATTGATTCTTGTTTGTTTCCTTAGTTAACATGCATAGCAAACTTTGACCTTGCAGAAGATAATCTAAGTAAGCCAATAACAAGGTCTTTTGAGATTAAGTACATACTAGTACGAGTTGATTTTGTATGCCAAAAGTGATTTCTTTAGTCTTGGTATTTATAATGCATATATATAAAAATATACCAAGTACACATTCTTATGCCTAAGATCAATAAAAGATAATGCCATGGATAAAAACTCTCAATCAAGCATATAGAGAACTCAAAAAGATATTTTAAGAAAATTGATTAATCATTAACAAAGTATCCATCAATAAGTAAAGTATAGCATAGAAGGATGGAGGAATTTGAATTTATTTTTTCTATTTTAATTACTTTTCTTGATTATATTTTAAGTTCCATTCTGTAACGTGTGTCTAGAACACCCATTTGTGTGAAAGTTCTATTTGTTCCATGGGTATCTTGGCACACTTACATCTATACCTTCATATTTTCATTTTGGGTACCCAAGCTTGCTTGGGTCCTTGAGAGTTAGGACATATGGTTCCTTTTGGAACCCAAATCTGTTTAATAGTAATAACTTTACCATTTGATTTAATTGTACTAGAACTATAGGTAAAGTTGTTATGCCCATTCTTTTGATGTTTGAAATACGTTATTCTTTTTGATGATTTGCTTGACGAATTTATAACCTTTTTCTTTAGGGATTCATTGCTAAGCGAAGGAGTCAAGGCAAGTTTTGATTTATCATAATCAGCATATTGGCTTTCAAACATCATTTTTAATCTTTCTGAACTTACAGTGAATTTGTTAATAAAAGATTTCAATTGGTTAATTTCTTCACCTAAGTTTTGATTTTCTTTAATTAAATTCTGATTTTTCTGAATCAATTGTTCTGAATTTAACCTTAAGCTTTCATTTTCAGAATTTAGTTTGTCTTGTATTTCAGCAATAGAATTTCTTTCTTTTAAAATTTCCAAATTTAGTTTCTTAATATTTTTATTCTTCATAGCTAATTTTCTACATTCACCATACAAATCATGAAAAGCATTTAATAATTCATTATAAGAAAATTCTTCTTGAAAATCATTTGATGTAAAAGTAGATTCAGATTTTACCTTATCTTCTTGTGCCATAAAGCACAAGTTAGTTACCTCTTGTAGTTCTTTGGAGCTAATATCTTCATTGTTGCTCCTAACTTTCATTTTCTTGCTTGACTCTTCCTTGGTCAAGGCTTTCTTACTTTTTATCTCTTTCTTCCTTTCTTCTTGCTTCCTCTTCTTCTTTGTCTTTAGGAAGCTTTTAAATTTTTCGATGTTTGGGAATGGATCCTTGTTTTCATCACCGAATTCTTTATTTGTTGTTCTTTCTTCCTCGAGTCGACTTGGGTTTACTTGGAGTCGACTCGACTGACTTGAGAGGCGACTCGAGATCTTCGGGAGACGTCTCGTTCTCAGAGGCTGAAGAATTTGTTTTCTGTCTTTTGAACTGTTCTGCCTCGGAGTCGACTCGGGCCTTGTTGGAGTCGACTCGGCTAACTTGGGGGTCGACTCTGAAATACTTGGAGTCGACTCGTTCACAGGGTCTCCGAAACTGAGTCTCTGCCATTCAGACTGTTTTCCTCTAGGAGTCGACTCAGACAAACTGGGAGTCGACTCAGCTGATGTGAAAGATTCAACATCTTTTTCTGCAAGCTCACTGTTAGTGTGTAATTGAAGCATATGTGAGCTAGTCTGGATTTTGTTATAAATATTTTCTAAAGTGTCCCATATTTCCTTAGCAAATAAGCATGCAAAGATTTCATTAAATTTAGTCTCATGGATAGCACAATATAGTATATTCATAGCATTAGCATTCAGTTGTGCTAAGTCTTTTTCATTAACAGTGTAAGAGAGTGAGTGGGGGCCATTTATTACGATATTCCATAAATCATAGTTTTGTGATTGAATAAAAATGTGCATGCGTGCTTTCCAATGTGTGTAATTTATACCATTAAATAGTGGAGAGTCTATCAATTAATTGTCCCTCTCCTAGAAAACTATCTATTTGAGTTGTCATGATCTTTGGCTCTTGATCGTGAGATCAACAATTAAACTTAGAGCACCTGCTCTGATACCACTTATTGCCCAGTAGATACAACCCAAGAGGGAGGGTGAATTGGGTTTTTTAAAACTTTTATACTACTTCTAAAACTTTTCAATTAATTATGCTAAGTTGTATAGATGCACAGTGGAATTTAAACTTAGCAACAGTTTGATTTTAATCTTATCAAGATTAAAACTATTAAGCAGCGGACTCAATAAAAGATTACTCTAAGTTTGCCCAAGCATGCAATTCAATACAATGAGTCTTAATGCAGTTTTATTGAATGAGACTTGATTAAGTAAATTGAATATGCTCGCAACTAAAGGATGTGCGGATAAGAGTTAAGCAAGCAATTTATCTAAGTAAGTGAGGAAGTTAGACAATGACAGAAAGCATCACAAACACAACAAACATATAGTGGTTCGGTGCACCCCAGCACCTACATCCACTCCCTAAGATCTCTTAGGAATTTCACTATAATCCTTCAGATTACAGCTGGTTGTTTTACAAGCTCACAACCTAACTTGTTGTTTTCACAAGATCACAACGAACTCGGTCGGTTTTCACAGGCTCACCGACTAGAACCATCCGATTGTTTTTCCGGGTTCACAATCAAACCCAGTTAGTTTTTTCCGGTTCACCAACCACAACCTTACACCGTTGGTTTTTCCTTTGGCTCACCAACAAACCTTAACCCCTTGATTCAATCCCTTGATTGAATCAAGTTACAAGATATTAAAATAAAAAAACAAATACAAGCTTCTTAAACAAGCAGATATAACAATGTAAATAAATAGAGTAAAGAGAAGAAGCTTTCAAATAGATTTTGTAGATGAAGGAACTCGGCTTCTTCTTTACTTGACCCTCTTCTGATTTCGCACGAGATAGAGGATCACTGAGGCAGCACACAGTCGGAGAGAAAGCTTTGGGATTCACTCGGATACTCTTCTTCACTTTCTTTTGCTTTGAATGGCCCTTTTGTGCTTATGGGAGGTTTCTCTAGAAATCTCTTTGAAAAATCTTCCCTATGTGTTCTCTCCCACTTCCTTAGCTTCTCCCCTAGCTCTTTCCTTGATTTTATAGCTTTGGATGGCGTGGGAACAAAGATCTAGCCGTTAGAGACAAAAATAGAGCCGTTGGAGTTGAGAAAAAACTAGCCATTATGCCTCCCAGCGTGTTCGAGTCAACTCGGCTGAAGCAGGAGTCGACTCTGCTGGGAGTCGACTCGAGCACTGTAGCGCTGAAAATCAACTCTCTGTCTTTTTATCTGTTCTCAGTCGGAGTCAACTCGCAGAGTCTCGGAGTCGACTCGCAGAGTCTCGGAGTCGACTCGAGCACTGTTCCTTGAAACTTCAGAGTGCCAGAGTCGACTCTAAACTTCCAGGAGTCGACTCGAGGACTATTATTTTAAATCTTTCTTTGAATTTGCCCTCCAACTTGAATCCTTTAAACCTGAATCTTGGGCCAATGAAGTGTAGCTTTCTTCCAACTTTTCTTGAGAGCTTTTGAGATCTTTTTGTATTTTTTCAACTTGCTATGTTCCTTGCAAAACAAATTATTTTTCTTCTTACAACACAAACATTAGTAATTATACTTCAAGGTTTTCTGATCATCAAAATCAATCTTTAAATCAATCTTTGGGTCATCAGATTTGCTTCCTAGGAGCCATGAAGGACTGGCCGAGACCACATTGGGGTTTTAGGGTTTTTGGATTTTGGAAAGAAAGACGATGGAAAGGGAAATTTTGGAATGAATGAAACGTTTTGTGGAACAGGAGTCGACTCTTGACTAAGTGAATAATGTTTCGGGAGAAAGCTATTTCAGAACAGCGATGGTCGACTCATTTGTTTGATGAGTCGACTCAAGTAAGGCGGTGGTCAACTCCCGACTTGGGTGAGTCATCTCTTCTACTTGAGACAGAGTTGTTTCAGACCTTTATATGATGCAGACTCTCCTCCGCACTTCATGAGTCGACTCCTCATTACCATGAGTCATCTCCTCATTAGTCAAGACTCAACTTTTCAGCTTAAGATTCTCCGAATATGATTTAATCAATAAGAATAATCGGAATTAATCATGTAAGTATTCAACTAAACAAATGTTTGTACTATAGTTTTAATCAAATGGGTCACAAATACACAGTTCTCCTCTTGTCTCATTAAATCTCTCTTCATTTAGGCAAGGGACATGTTTTAACATGTTTTCATAACTGAAAGATGCATGGTTAGAAAATGTGGTTGTAACGCTGTTTCTACGCATTCTCACATTGAGGGGCATTTAGGGGAACTCTATAGAAGTCTGTTCAAAGCTGGAAATATACCAGCTAGAAGTATTTTTTGTCTCGAATCCAACGAATCTAATTTCATGGTAATCCGAGTTCATTTGGGGCACGAACATGGCCGGTTCATCTGACTGCTCCTCTATAAGAGGATCCGAGTTCGTTTGGGGCACGAATCCCATCTTATCTAAGATTGATCCTTATCTTGTAAAAAGGAAGTGGAGTTCATGAGGAATTTGTAATTCGAGGTTGCTCCTCTATAAGAGGATCCTCAAAGGGGAGGGGCTGGTATCAGGTAGATCTGGAGAGACCAGGAGAGCTTATTGTAATCAGTTGAGTGGTTATTCAATGAAGTTCTCTTCCCCTGTATTTCTCCTTCTCCTTCGTGGTATTTTCTGGTGTCGTGCTTCGCTGCATTATTGTTGTTAGGCGTGACCTAAGTCATAGAGACTAGGTTCCCATGCCAGGAAGGCTGATCGGTTCTCTTCGGTAGACCGAGCCGCATGTTGTTGGGATCCACTCTGAGATCCCTTCGTACGTGACACTTGGTATCAGAGCCATACCAGAAATGAAGGAGATGACCTCTACGGCAGCTTCCATGGTGGGAACTAGGGATGCATTATCCTCGATCGTGGATCCCAATCCAGCCTTAGGAAGAGGTACGGCGATGGGTGGAACACATCCAGTTGATGATTTCCTGCATGGGTTACGCATTGCATCTTCGGTTATCTCCGCCGACAATCGATTACCGAGGTGTGAGGCCCAAATAGCTAGGGTTGAAGAGCGGATGGAGGACCTTGAGGGTAGGGATGCAACCCTCCGAGGTGAGATCGCCGCTTAGCTGAACCAGATTTTCTTCGATATGGAGCAGCGCTATAAGGAAGTGCTGCGTTATAACGGGGAGTTGGAGACCATGGTGAAAGCTCTCCAAAATCAGGTGGTTTACCTTTTAAAGGAAGGTACCACCACGGGCGTGTCCTCTTCTCCATTGACAATGGAGGTCGCAAGAGAGGCTACGCACCCTCTGCACAAGCTTGATGTGCCCAAGCCACAGGAGTTCTGCGGACGGCGGTCCACGAAGGAGGTGGATAACGTCCTTTTCGCTGTGGAACAATACCTGCAGGTTACCGGCGTAAGGGAGGAAGCCATGAAGATGAGCACGGCGGCCTTGTTCTTGAAGGACGTGGCGATGCTTTGGTGGCGACGTTGGGCTGACGATGTGAATCGAGGGGTTGTTCCAATCACCACTTGGGTACAGTTCCAAACTGGTCTTCGGAAGCAATTCTTCCCCGCGTTCGCTAAGGATGATGCTCGAGCACAACTGCGGCAACTCATGCAAAAGGGCGATGTGCGTGAGTATGTGCGAGAGTTCAGCAAATTGTTGTTGGAGGTACTAGACCTCAGCAACGAGGACTCTCTCTTCACCTTCCTTGACGGGCTCAAACCGTGGGCTAAGATAGAATTGCAGCGAAGAGGAGTCCAGAGTTTGAACAAGGCGGTAGCTCAAGCGGAGGCTCTCATCGAGTTCAAGACTCAACCCACAGCTCCCAAAGCCCAAGCATCGAAATAGGGCAAAGGTGGGGGAGCGAAATCAGGTTACAAGGGAGGTGTAAAAGGCTCGAATACGGGCTCCTCGAGTGGAGGGGCTTCCCAAGCGAAGGGAAAAGGGGTGGTGCAAGGTACCAGCACTATCTCATGCTATATTTGCAATGGACCGCACAAGGTGAAGGACTGTCCATTGAGGGGCAAGATAGCATCTATGGCGATGGAGGAGAAGCAAGAGACCGACCAAAGGATGGGCTCACTCAGTCTCAACGCCCTAAAGGCCAAGGGGCCACGAGGCCTACTCTATGCACCTATCAACATTGGTGGTCACACCTTCCAGGCACTCATTGATACGGGTGCCACTGACTTCTTCGTAAACTTAGCTACGGCAAAGAGACTCAATCTGAAGATTGAACATGATGAACACACGTTCGAAGCGGTCAACTCCATAGAGGTAGCTACAAGCGGAACGTCGAAGGATGTTGAGATCCAATTGGGCACATGGACCGGACGGGTCACATTGGTGGTCGCCCCAATCGACGACTACGAGGTTGTCATCGGTATGTCTTTTGCTTGCCCAGCTACAAGCCATGGTAAAGTCGGATTCAGATGTGGTAGTAGTCTTGAATTCGAGTAGAGCGTGCATAGTTCCAGGAAAGCGAATTAAAGGGACTCCGCAGTGAGTCCTATTGGCGATGCAACTTGCTAAGGGGCTGAGAAGGGGACTTCCAACATATATTGCGTCCCTTCAGCAGGAAGGCCTACTGGAAGGAGAGGAGATTCCAGCACCCATCAAGGGTGTTCTCACTGAATTCGAGGATGTGATGCCCCCCAAATTACCCAAGCAATTGCTACCAAAAAGAGAAATCGATCATCGGATTGATTTGGTGCATGGAGCATGTCCACCAGCTCAAGCACCAAATAGAATGGCCCCACCTGAACTCTAGGATCTGAGGAGGCAGCTAAGGGAGATGGTGGATAGCGGGTTCATTCGACCTTCGAAGAGTCCATATGGAGCACCGGTACTTTTTCAGAAGAAGCACGATGGTTCGTTGAGACTCTGCATCGACTAATGGGCCCTCAACAAGTTCACGGTGAAGGACAAGTACCCCATTCCACGGATTGATGATTTGTTCGATCAACTTAGTAAGGCACGATGGATTTCCAAATTGGATCTTCGCAGCGGGTACTATCAGGTCCCTGTAGCGGAGGAGGACATTAAGAAGACTGCATGTCTGACAAGGTATGGGAGCTTTGAGTACCTTGTCATGCCTTTTGGCCTCACCAATGCGCCAGCAACTTTCTGTGCTTTAATGCAGCGTGTACTCCATGACTTCATCGATAAATTCGTGGTAGTATACTTGGATGACATTGTTGTGTACAGCCGAACGTTGGATGAGCATGTGGCGCACCTGAGGCAAGTCTTCTCCACCTTACGGTAGCACCAGCTCTTTGTGAAAAGGGAGAACTATGTGTTTGCGCAGCGGAGGGTGCCGTTCCTCGGGCACATCATTGGGGATGGAAGGCTCATGATGGATCCCTCGAAAATTTCGGCCATAGCCGAGTGAGAGGTACCTACATGAGTTACACACTTACACTCTTTTCTTGGCTTGGCAAATTACTTTAGGAGGTTCATCACTGGATATTTAAAGTTATGTGCCCCACCGATGGATTTGTTAAAGAAGGATCGACCATGGTGGTGGTCAAACCAATGTCAGGAGGCGTTTGATCGTCTCAAGCAGGTGGTCACGGTGGAGCCGGTCCTCGTGCTACCGGATTTTTCCATTTCTTTTGAAGTCCACACCGACGCATCAGATTTTGCCATTGGAGGGGTGCTCATGCAGGAAGGGCACCCAGTGGCCTACGAGAGTCGGAAGTTGAACGACACTGAGCGTAGGTATACGGTTCATGAAAAGGAGATGATAGCGATTGTGCACTGCCTTTGAACCTGGCACCATTACCTCGCTGGATCTAAGTTTCTGGTGCGCACGGATAACATGGCCACAAGCTACTTTCAGACCCAGCCAAAGCTCACCTCTAAGCAGTCGAGATGGCAGCAATTTCTCGCTGAATTTGATTTCGACATCGAGTACAAGCCGGGCCGAACTAATTCAGTCCTTGATGCCTTGAGTAGGAAGGTACAGTTGGCTACGGTTTCTTCCTTTTTCGGACCAGCAAGTAACCCAATAGAGAGGGTCAAGGCCGAGATGGAGAAGGATCCGTGGGCCGCTTCCATGGGTAAACTCATCATGGACGGCAAGGCGCGCCGTTTCTGAACCGAAGGAGGGCATATTTTGACACGAGGGCGACGTGTCTATGTGCCTTCAGGCGGAGGGCTAAGGCGCGAGGTGCTGCGAGAACACCATGATTCTATGTGGGCGGGACCCAATCTCTCATAGAACATAACTATTATTGGCCGAAGATGCGGGATGACATCGCGGAGTATGTTCTCACTTGTTTGCTATGCCAACAAGACAAGGTTGAACATCGAGGACCTGCGAGGTTGTTGGAACCATTACATATACCAGAGCATCCGTGGGAGAGTGTCTCCATGGACTTCATCATCGGGCTACCTCCAATGGATGAGAACAGTTCTATCATGGTAGTGGTGGATCATTTTTTGAAGTACGGGTCTTCATTCCAGCACCTACTACTTGCCATGCGGAGGACGTGGCACAGTTATTCTTCACATATGTGGTAAAATATTGGGGGATACCGCGGAGTATCGTTTCTGATCGCGATGCTCGCTTCACGGGGAGGTTTTGGACGGAGTTATTTCGGATCTCGAAACGGAGCTGAAGATGTCCACAGCCTTCCACCCTCAGTCAGGCGGCCAAACAGAGCGAACCAATGCATTATTGGAGATGTATTTGAGGCACTATGTAAGTGTCAACCAGCGGAATTGGGTGCGACTCTTGGACCAAGCCCAATTCAGCTACAACTTACAGCGATCGGAGTCTACAAGTAAATCACTGTTTGAGGTAATTATAGGGTTGCAACCAGACACTCTGGGAAGTATCGCAGCGGACTACATGGGATGTAGTCTGACCGCCTACAGGTTTGTGAGGGATCTGAAGGAGGATATAGATTTGGTTCCGATCTCCTTGTTGAAGGCGACCAATTGGATGAAGAAGTGGGCTGACATAAAGCGGCGGGCAGCTGAGTTTCAGGCTGGTGATCTGGTATTGGTGAAGCTTTACCATCACATGAAATTGAAGTCGAGCTAATGTAACGGAATTTTATTAAGAATTTTTTGAAATTCCTTGCTTCCACTGCGCCCCTAGATCACTTCGAAACCCTATAGTGGTATCAGGCCAATCTTTATTGGTTCAATCAAATGACCATGCATGATGTAGGATTCATAATTGCTATAAGAGCGCAATATTATATGATTGTTATATGCTATGAGATAGCAATGTTATAGTATGTCTATAGAAATGCTATGTATGAATGTGTTACATTTATAGAATGTGCCAGAGACCAGAAAGCCCTCATAAAAATTATATTAAGTTGTAGTGAAAAATACTTTAAGCTTACCCATTCTGGATCAATTGATCAATTGGTGTCTAGGAAAGTGTTAAAGGTGGTTACTTAATTAGGACCGTTGCGAAAGCACGGGGAGCCTCCCACCTACTTACCTGACCAATTTGGTTAATTGTCTTTTATAGATAGCTTAATGTTGAAAAACACTATTCCTAGCCTTTCTTCATGTGTCGATACTATTTTGTCGAGATCCATGCTAGTTTGTTGTGCTAACACAAGGCTTGCTCAGGGGACTGATATAATATTGTCTTGGTGCATTAAGATGCTTATGGCATATTTTAATATGTTGTTTTGTTGTGCTAACACAAGGGCAGCATTATTCAAATATGACTTTATGGAAATGAAGGGTCTGACTTAACTAAAACATTATAGATTCTTGTGCTAACATAAGGCTATAAGTGTTTTTAGAGGACAAGGTAATGTTGAGAATTGCATGAGATGCAATTGGAAAGAGTTTCCTACCTCTGAACTCATAAAGGTTTGTTGTACTAACACAGCCTTTTACGAGGAATTAGGATCTCAACCTTACTAAGAAAAATCAATTAGGGTTTTCTCGTTTATCATAGGAGAGGGCTATGATATTCGATAAAAATAGTGGAAGTAACAATTAGATAGAAGTTCTTATCTAATTGTATATATGTCATCATGATTGGTCTGCTTATGTTAGTTTTGTTCTTTGCTTATGTAGAATTAATTCTGAATTAATAGCTTCTTCACTATCATTGAGAGGCATCTTGAATGCCAACAAGTTGACCGGTCCGAACTATGTGGACTGGTTGAGGAATCTTAAGATTGTGCTCACTCAAGAAAAACTTTCTTACATCCTTGAAACTCCTGATCTTGGATCAATAGGAGATGATGCTACTGAAGATGAGGTTGCCACACACAAGATGTGGAAGAATGACAGTTTGACTGTCAAATGTATCATGCTGGCCTCCATGTCCAGTGAATTGCAAAGGCAGCATGATAGCATGGATACTCTCTCTATACTTCTCAATCTAAAGGAGCTATATGGAGCGCAAAGTAGAACTGCTAGATATGAGATATCTAAGCAGTTATTCCGTGCAAGAATGAATGAAGGAATATCCGTACAAAACCATGTTCTTATGGTTATTAACTTGATCACTAGATTGAGTCAACTAGGTTTTGCTATGGATGGTGAGCTAAGTCAAGATTTGATCCTGTAATCACTTCCTGAATCCTTCTCTCAGTTTGTTGTGAATTTTTTCACATGAACAAACTGAATACCTCTTTGCCTGAGCTGTTGAATATGCTCAAGACAGCCGAGACCCATATCAAGAAAGATAAGGGTCCACTCCTTATAGATAAAAGAAGGTCAGGCAGTAAGAGTTCTAAGAAAACATCGAACCCTAAAAGTAGCAAGATGAAGAGGAAGAAAGAAAAGAAAATCTCCGGATCAAGTATCTATTTTCATTGCGGCAAGAAAGGCTACTAGAAAAGGAATTGCAAGAGTTTTCTTGCAACTGTAAAGCCTGATGCAAGAGTTGCATCAAAACGTATGTTTATGTTGCATGCCAGTTTGTCATTAAGTTCTTCAAATTCAAATTCATGGATATTGGATACCGGCTGTGGTTCTCATATATGCAAGTCATTACATGGACTACAAAGAATTAGAAGTTTGAAGAAAGATGACTTCGAGCTTTATGGCGTCGGAGGAGAGTCCATCCAGGCTGAAGCTGTTTGAACCTACAGATTGGAGTTGCCGTCGGGCAAGCTCTTGAAAATGAAAAACTGTTATTACATGCCAAAAATTATTAGAAATGTAATTTCTATTTCTTTATTATTAAAGAAAGGATTTGAAATTAATATAAAGAGCAATGGTTGCTCTATTTTATTTTCTAATGAATTTTATCGCAATGGCATTATGGAAAATGGTCTTCTAGCTCTGTCTCTTAATGACAATATCTATCATATTGATAAAAGCAGCAAAAGGAAAAGAGAAAATGTGAATAACACCCTCCTTTGGCATTACTGACTTAGTCACATAAGTGAATCAATCATTGGAAACTTGTGAATCTTGTCTTATGGGAAAAATGACCAAGTCTCCATTCACTGGACATGGAGAAAGGGCATGTGAGTTATTAGGACTTGTGCATACAGATGTATGTGGTCTTATGACAACTCCAGCTAGAGGTGGATACTCTTACTTCATCACATTCACTAATAATTTATGAAGGTTCGGATATGTGTATCTTATGAAACAAATCCGAAGCCTTTGATAAGTTTAAAGAGTATCAAAGTATAGTTGAAAAACAAACTGGAAAGAGTATTAAAATTCTTCGATCAGATCGAGGAGGTGAATATCTTTTTAGTGAGTTTTTAAATCATCTTAAGGAAAAGGATATTCTCTCTGAATGGACACCTTCGTATACGCCACAGTTAAATGGTGTAGCAGAAAGGAGGAATCGTACTCTATTAAATATGGTATGGTCCATGATGTGCTTTACAGACCTTTCTATTTTCTTCTGGGATTTTGCCCTAGAGACTACTGCATATGTATTAAACATGGTTCCGTCTAAATCTGTATCTAGCATTCCATATGAGATATGGAGAGGTAAGAAGCCAAATCTTAAGTACCTTAAGATATGGGGCTGTCAAGCTTATGTCAAAAGAAATTTTAGACACAAGCTAAGTGCTAGATCAGATAAGTGTGTATTTGTAGGTTATCCTAAAGAGAGTATAGGATACCTCTTCTATCATCTTACTGATCGGTTCTTTCAATTTTGAAAATAAACCACGCAATAGCACGTATCCTGTAGGATAGTGATTACGGGTGTTAGTCCACAGGGATTGAAGAATAAGTTATTTTTCTTTTAAAAATAAATCAAGAAGAAGGATTTGCTAACTTGATTTAACTAAATTAAACTATGAGTGCGAATTGAAATTTATTAGAGTAGATAGATCTAGGATTTGGAATCCACCACATAGCATTGCATTAGGGACTGTGTTCTTAATTTTTATCTTTTGGAGAGGCATGCAAATTGGCTACAAGCCTTTTAAAATAAAAGCATAAAGAGTGTTAGAAAGATCCATCTTCGGTGTAGCATGAAGTGTCTACCTAAGTATGCTAATCTAGGATGCAGCACACTTCATCTTCCTAGGCATGAATCATCTTAGACTACTTTAGCAAACATGATTAGTAACTAGCATGCTCAAAGTTTAAATATCATAAAGGAATATTTCATTGAAAATAAGAATTTAAACAAGCTCCAAAATAATAAAAAAAAATAAGAACTACAATGCCCTGATACATTGCTAGGGCTTCATCCAGCCCTAGACTAGACGTTTAGCCGCGCATGGCTTCCGGACAACCTCCCATCTGCAAATGAAAGCCTTCACCTCCCATCATTCCCAAAATATCACAAAACATTCTCTTTTCCCCTCCTTTCTCTTTTTTTTATTTCTTTTTCTCTCCCTCTCGGCTTTCTTCTTCTTTTCACCGAAACAGGGGGTCTCCCCTGTTTTTCTGTCGAAGCCCCCTCCTCTCCCTCGGCTCTCTTCTTCTACCCTTTATATAGATCTCTCCCTGGCAATGAATCCAAGGGGAACAGACGCATGATCCTTGGGCGGAATGCGCATCAACGGCTGGATCATGGGAGCTGGTTGCGGAAGAGTGGTCGGTGGAATATGAATACGGATGGGAGAAGGGTTGAATACATGTCCCGATTTGGATGCGTGATCCTTGGCTTGATGCGAGAGGCTGAATCACCGGCTGCTGGGATTTCCTTCACGGATGCCGGGGATGCGCTGGGAGGAGCCAATCGGAGGATCGATGGGAATCCGGAAGAGGAAGAGGCGGAACGCCATTTCTGTGATTCGGCAGCTGGTGGCTGGTGTGGATCCGTGGATGGAATCATGCTTCATTGCTTTCCTTCTTTGGACCATTGGCTGCTGGGAGGTGAATCCGGAGGAGTTGCTCGCTGGTGTGCTCGTTGGATGCGGCTGGAACGGGCTAATGGCGTTGGTGCACTACGTGGATCACGGAGGAAGAAATGGATCACGAGTTCTCGGTGGAGGCCGGATCGCAGGAAGATGAGATTGGCTCCGGATGCATCACGGGCAGAAGAAGGGCCGGAGGATCTGGTCGCAGGATCGTCGGGAGGTTGCCGTGGAAGGTGGACGGCCACGGGATCTGCGGGAGGGGAAGAAGATAAACAGTGAAATGCATTTTTAGTTTTTTTTTTTCTAACACTGTTCATATGAACAGTGTTTTCACGGAACACTGTTCATATGAACAGTGATTCCAGTAATTTTCGGAAAAAATTCTTTCCTTGCTCTATTTTGACATGAAAATGGGCATATGTGGATTTAAATTAAAGGTCTCCCCTATTTTGCTTAGTTTGCAAACGTGATACGGAGATGAGAATTTATGAACCGTTGGATTGCTTGGGTGCATGCATGTCAGTTGGGCATTGGGCTCGAACCCAGTGTTATTGAACTGAAACGTGCTGGCTGATACGCTTGGAAGGCGAGGATATGTGAATTATTTACTTCTTATCATATTTTAAATTTATTTCAAAGATTGTTCTATTTTATGGTAAAATAAGTGGTTATCTGTTTAAGAACATTGAAAAGTGCTGAAAAAAGAATATTAAATTATAGATTAGTCAGCACTTATCACACCCCCAAACCTACATTTTGCTAGTCCTCGAGCAAAATTAAAAAAAAAAAAAAGCTCTAACTCACTTTCGCTGGCATCCCGATTGCATTTACCATATGCAACAAGGCTTTAAACTCCTAAGTTACCCTAGTGGACGAGTTATAGTCTCGTGAGGGTTTCTAGTGAAGATATCCACAAACTTCAAAATAAATCATTATTGTTATGAATTTTTTTTTTCTTTTTCCTTTTTTTTTCTCGTGAGGGTTTCTAGTGAAGATACCCACAAACTTCAATATTAAAATAAATCATTATTGTTATGAATTTTTTTTTCTTTTTCTTTTTTTTAAAAAAAATCTAATTTAACATACATAAATGATAAGAATTTCAAAGCACACACGGTTTTATTTACTAAGTCAGCCCAAATCCTAGGTCAAGATGCAATTCAAGTTGAAGTCATCAAGTTTCCGTTAGGGAAGTTGTAAGACTCATTTATGCTGGAGTGCTCGGTGAAATCTGGACCGTTCACAAGCTAAGTGTTTGGATCTCCAAAATGTTGCTAATACCAGTAGTTTCCAAGGATTGGTCGAAAGAACCTGCTCACTGATTCAAAATCATCTTATCTGCAGGATTTCGAGAGTTGTGGATGTTTACTTTAGTACCTCACGGGCTTTATCTGTAATATTCCAGTTTACTCGAATTTTTACAACGACGGCTTTCACACTATTATCTTTTTCAAGGTCAATACAGAGTTTTTTTTTTATAAAGATATATAAATTGTGCACTTTTACTCTTGTCGTGATTTCTCCGTGTAACGAGCAATCAGTCGACAACTCTCACACCAGTTGGCACAAGGTATCAGGCATCAAGACTCCCCTACGGACTTATGCTCGGAGTTCTCATCACAAGCCCACTTGACCTTTGACAATAGGTAGCCCTTTTCGATGTTCCTAACTAAACCATGATTATTGATGATTTTTTTTTTTTGAATTAGATAAGTATGATTCATCAGGGTCCAAGGTTGCTACTATACTATCAATATAATGTCGAGCCTAGACCTTAGAAGTGTCGGCCAGTGTGTAGTGAAATTCCGAAGCATTAATTAGCTTACAACTCCCTAAGAGAGACTTAATTAAAAGAACTTAAATTTGTATTACTTCCGACTAGTCATTGGGCTTTTTAGATTTTATATACCTTGTGTGTTTAGCATTCTCGTATTAATGTATAGAAATGAGGTTTTTTAAAAACAAAAACTTTTTTTAATTTTTTTTATTATTATTATTTTATAAAAAATGAAAATGAACATATTTTTTTAAAAAGATATTTTTATATTTTTATTTTTTTTGATAAACCTGACATTATGAAGTGAAAACGAATGCAAGAGATGCAAACAAAACAAAAAATGATTAAAAATACTTAAAAATACCCCCAAACCTAAACCTAACATTGTCCTCAATGTTAAAGAAAACTAAAAGAATTGGATTGCCTCCCAACAAGCGCTAAGTTTATTGTCTTCAGCCAGACACAGTGAGATAGTTTTTTGCATCTTCTTTTATGAGGTCATCTATTTTGTCTATCATAAAACACTCAACTTCCCTCGCGGGTTGGTCGGCCGCATTGAACACATTTAATTTTACCTTCATGTTCCCAAATGATATGTTCATTACCCCTGTTCTACAATTGATGCATGCATTGGCTGTTGCTAAAAAGGGCCGCCCAAGGATCACGGGGATTTGTTTCTTAGGATTAGGCTCGTACTCCATATCAAGGACAATGAAATCTACTGAAAAATAGAATTTGTCTACCTTGACAAGAACATCTTCAATTATCCCACGTGGTATTTTTACAGATCGATCAGCCAATTGAAGGGATACCGAGGTTGGTTTTAACTCACCTAAACCAAGTTTCTCATAAACTGAATAAGGTAAAAGGTTGACACTTGCCCCTAGATCTAAGAGTGCTCGATCAATGAAATTATTTCCTAAGACACAGGAGATGGTGGGAGCACTAGGATCTTTGAATTTTGGAGGAGTCTTGTGTTGGAGAATAGAACTCACTTGCTCGGTTAGGAAGACCTTTTTAGGCACATGTGCCCTAGATTTTCGCTTTTGTGTACAAAGGTCTTTGAGAAATTTGGCATAGGAGGGAACTTGTCTAATAGCATCAAGAAGCGGAAGGTTGATTTTCACTTGTTTGAAAACCTCCATCATCTCCTCTAGTGAAGTTTCCTTCTTGCCAAAGGGAGAGGGTGAATTAAGAGCTTCAGGAAATGGGGCCTTTGGGATGTGATTTTTGGCAGAAGGTGGACTTAGGGGTGGCAAAATATGACCCGATTCGCCAACCCGACCTGTGTTCGACCCGCCATAAACAGGTTTGGGTTTGGCCTAAACAGGTTCGGGTCGTAAACAGGTCGACCCGTTTAACCTGTTTATTAATTGGGTCGGATACGGGTTTTAGATGTCTGACCCGTTTAAACCGTTTAACCCGTTTAACTGTTGGGCAGGTTAAACAGGTCTAAACAGGTTAAACGAGTTAAACAGGTTAAACAGGTCTAAACAGGTTAAACGGGTCTAAACAGGTCTAAACAGGTCGGGTTGGGCAGGTTAAACAGGTTGGGTTGGACAGATTAAACAGGTCTAAACAGGTTAAACGGGTCAGGTTGGGCAAACAGGTTACCTGTTTATTAAACAGGTTAAACGGGTCGGGTCGGGTTACCTGTTTAATAAACAGGTCAGGTTCAGGTTTGCAATTCCTGACCCGTTTAATAAACAGGTCGGGTTCAGATTTATAGTTTTCTGACCCGACCTGTATTTGACCCGACCTGTTTATGCCTGACCCGACCCGATTGCCACCCCTAGATGGACTAGCTGAAGAAGAAGAAGATTTTAGATTTTTATTTGACACATGTCTATCCTCTTCTTCATCTTCCTTATTGTTATCTTCCCCAATCTTATTGTCTACTACACGTCCACTCCTTAGGGTAGCCAAAGCACTGGCTTGTTCCTGATGAATTGCATTTAATTGATTTTCTTGAGCCATATATTGTCCCCTAGGATTACTTAGTGGTTGGCTTGGAAGCTTTCCTTCCTCTCGCTTGTTCAGTGCATTAGCTAGTTGCCCCATTTGGGATTCTAGCTTGGCGATGGATTGCGTGTGAGAGTGCACCAATTGTGTAATGGTTTCCAAACCTTGAAGGGCGTTCAACACTTTCTCCTCAAAGGCTGTGTTTCTTTGGGGTGGAGGAGGAGTGTGTTGAAATTGAATCGAGGGATGGTAGGGATGAATATTTTGTGGGGTTTGAAAATTCTGAGGATTTTGAAAATTTTGGGAATAGGGTTGGGCTGTGTTCGAAGCTTGCTGCTTCCAAGAAAAATTTGGATGATTTCGCCATCCCGGATTATATGTATTGGAAAATGGGTCAGTACCCGATCTAGGCTGTGTTTGAGCAGCATTGATGTGTTCTTGCACGAGTTCGGGGAATTGGGGCGCTGAAGGGCACTCATGAATAGGGTGGGATGGGCTAGAATAGATAGTACACACTTGTGCTTGGGAAGAGTTCATGTAATGTCCACCTATCATCAGTTGGTCAATCTTATGGGACAATGCATCTACCTTGCTAGACAGGTCCATAGAATGACTTATTTCATAAATGGTCCCTTTTCTTTGAGAATTCGGAGGTGCTGGACGAGAACAAGAAGCATAGTGGAGGGAGTTTTCATTTAGATTTTCAAATAATTGCCATGCTTCATGCTCATTTTGAAGCATGAATGTCCCCCCGCATGCAGCATCGATCATCTGACGGTTTCGTTCAGTCAATCCGTCATAGAAACATTGCACTAGTTGCCACTTAGGTATTTGATGATGAGGGCATTTACGGATTAGGTCCCAAAATCTCTTCCAAGTTTCATGAAATTCTTCTCCCTCAGTTTGGGAGAAGCTTGTAATGGCACGTCTAAACTGGTTTGTTCTTCCTATGGGAAAGTATTTTTTTAGGAATTCTTGTTGCATTTGATCCCAAGAACGAATCGAGTTGGCTTCTAAAGAATTTAACCATTGTTTGGCTCTATCTTTAAGGGAGAAGGGGAATAATCTAAGTTTTAGAGCATCATCAGTAAAGTTCTAAATCTTGACAGTAGTGCAAATCTCAAGGAATTCATCTAGGTGTTTATATGGGTCTTCATTGGTGAGCCCATAAAAAGATGGGAGCATTTGGATCACACTAGATTTTATTTCATATTGTACGGCTGCTACTTCAGGTAATCGAATGCAAGATGGGGAAGTGTAAATGGTGGGAGTAAAGTACTCCCTCAGGAGTTTGGGTTGTTCTTCAGCCATCTCAGGAGGTGGGAATGATTCTAAGGTTTTGATTTCAGCTCGAATATTTCTAAGGGTCCGTTCTATTTCAGGGTCAAAAGGTAATAGGTTACGTACTCTAGAACGACTTCCTTGCATACACTAGTACTTGATCAATCAAGCATGCAATAAAAAAAAAACACATAAATCCTTGTATTTGTCCTAAAACCACTAGACAGCTCCTAACTGGTTTGAAGAGGGCACCTAAGCCTCCAATCCGGTCTAATGAACCGAGTTGACCAGGTAAGCTCCCAGGTAAGTAGAGGGGTCACGATGCGTTCGCAAAGGTTCCACTTAAAACCCACTTGCCTCGAATAGATGAACTGTCTCCCTTATAGGGACAAAGCTTGCCTAGACATCAACTAAGCCACAGAGCGAAATTGGTGCAACTTTCGGTGATATTCGTCCTATTGAGCTCGAATGTCCCTAGGAGCCAATGTCTAATTGATTTTAATTAAGCTGACACTATGTGAGATTGAGTTCACCTAAGTTGGGCAAGAGTCCGATGATGAAATCCGGCTCTTATCTTGTTGGGGTGATTGCCTTTACTATGTGCGGATTAATTTGTGTATGTGTATCAAGCATGCATTCACACTTTTGCTGAAATTAAAATCAAACAATCACCACAAAATTTCAAGCTAATAATTAATTTAAATAAGAAAGGTTTAGAGGTTACCAAAGAGAATTTTTCCAACAATTTAAAATTTTTTTAAGCAAACCTCTAAAGCATTCCTTTTTGATAGCCCAGATCTCCTCTTCGATTCCTGATCAAATAAGACCAAAAGAAAAATTAAAAAAAAAATTAGTAGAAGAGAAAAAGGAGATAAAAAAAGTAACAATAATAGAAAATAATTTTTTATTTTATTTTAGATATATATATTTTTTGAAAGTTTTTTTTAATTAATTAATTTTTTTTAATGATAGGAAAAATAACTATGGTAGCAATCCCCGGCAACGGCGCCAAAAATTTGATCGGTTCTTTCAATTTTGAAAATAAACCACGCAATAGCACGTATCCTGTAGGATAGTGATTACGGGTGTCGGTCCACAGGGATTGAAGAATAAGTTATTTTTCTTTTAAAAATAAATCAAGAAGAAGGATTTGCTAACTTGATTTAACTAAATTAAACTATGAGTGCAAATTGAAATTTATTAGAGTAGATAGATCTAGGGTTTGGAATCCACCACATAGCATTGCATTAGGGACTGTGTTCTTAATTTTTATCTTTTGGAGAGGCATGCAAATTGGCTACAAGCCTTTTAAAATAAAAGCATAAAGAGTGTTAGGAAGATCCATCTTCGGTGTAGCATGAAGTGTTAGGAAGATCCATCTTCAAGACCTACAAATGGAGACACAAGATATTCCTCAACCAAATGTACCCATGGATAAGGTACAACCACAACACACATCTCCTCTTCGAAGGTCAGATAGAGCGCGAAGAGCACCTGAGAGGTATGCCGAACCAATCTCCATACCGGACGTACCGAACCGATGTACAAGGACAATTTGCTGGAATTTCTCCTTGCAGGCCAGGGATGATCTCTGTCATTGCTTGGACAATTTTTGGATCGTCGCTGTAGCTTTTATAGCAGCGACCCCATCTTGGATCTCTACAAACCTGCACAAGGCTCGAGCAGAAGAAGACTGAAACTGAATGGTCCTGGATGTTCTCCGTGAGATATGTTTAGCTTATTTATCTTTTTTGTAAGAACCAAAATTCACAGCAACATAATGGTTTTATGTCATTGTTATCGAACACATGGAGCGAAAACATAAGGAATACCTGTTGCTCTCACTTCAAGAGCAGTTGCAGCCCCAATTCTCTTCACAAGTGCTGGTTCTCTAATAGAAAAAAAAAACATTTTTAACAAGAGCACAAAGATTATGAACATATAAAGAAAACGCTATGGAATAAAAGCAGGTTTACTTAATTTGATTATCCTTTGTAACTACTGTGACAACTAAATTAAGCTGCACCTTAGGAAAGAAAATATTTGGAACCACTTGAGCTGCCAGAATGCTGAACTGGCAACAATGCACTGATTGTTTCAAGTCATTTCACCCTCAGTGTGAATAAGTAGCAACAATAAGTTTAGTGGTACCAATACATATGCTGGATACGGCCTTACAACCATGAGAACTTTTGACACTCTTTGATGATAGCAAGCAGTGATGAAGGTATTGCCTTTTCAAAATGACTAAAATTGCCACGCCCCCAGCCCGAAATCGCGAGCCAAGGGTCGCGCCAACCGCCGCACACCAGTAGGAAACTCTCCCCACGAGCATGCAAGGCATCTTAGCCAACATCTCAATTTATATAAATTTAAAATAATTCAACTAAATAAATGCAATCTTATTTCATTGACTAACTCAAGTCATAAAGTCTCACAGTTCTAAATATGCAGCGGAACAATAATTTACCAACATGCAAAACTTAGTTCTTAAAATAACAAAACCTAGCAATGTCTAACAATTATAATAAATGTCCAAGATAATAGTTCAACTTAAATAACCCTAATCTAAGATAGCTTGTGCACAATCCTTCTAGTCGCCCTCCCATTTTGAAACCTCAATAGACTAGTTCTCGAGATCTGTAAAACAACAATAAATTGTATAATGATCTAAACAGCCCAGTAAGTAACAAACACTCTAGCTAGATAAATCAGGCAATAATATGCAGAAAATAAATATATATGCAGTTCCAAGATACAAATCAAATATTTCTTAAATTCTTAAGATTCTTTTTACGATTTCGAGATTCTTTCACATATTCAATTCATCTTGTCGATCCTGGACTATGACCACATGTTTCCTATGGCAGGGTCATCAATACCGACTAATCTTCTCGCGATGAGTCCTTCAGGATAGTCAATTGCCAACGTATCTGCCCCCATTGGCGGGGTCCTCAATATAGCCAGGTCGAAGTTCAATTAGTTCTCTATTTCATATTTCAGTTATGAAAACATGCAGCGTCAAAACCAAATATCGTTCATATCTCAATTTCTTTCAATTTATCAGAATTCAACTTAATAGCCGGAACTATGACCACATGTTTCCTGTGGCAAGGTCATATCACCGACTAATCTTCTTGCGGTACCAATGTATTAGCCCCTATTGGCAGGGTTCTCAACATAGCCCGACTGCGAGTCCAAATCTATTACGAGTTATTATTCTTTTCTTGCATTACGTTCAATTTTCTAAACCGAAAATATGATATCGAATCAATCAAACACAATCCAAGTCGAAAGCAAAATATGTTCAATCAGAATTATACAATATTCTAAAAATAGACATATAACACCATGCATCGAATTTGTAACTCAAGAATAACTCGACTCGAGAAAATATTTATAACTTGCCGATAAATCTAGAAAAAGGTTACATTACTTACCTTACGAACGAGATCCACAACAAATCCAATTAATTACGCAAATCCCTCACAGAACCTAATATCCAAAAATCATATTCTTCTTTTAAAATTCATCACTATATATATATATATATAACTTAAATTTTAACATCCTTCCATGGTCGAGCCTGCAGAAGTGCCTAGCACTCCGAGTTCAGGTTCATACCCGTAAACCACCTCCCTCCCTTTATATATATATATATATTTCCTTTTCTCTTTCTTTTTCTTTTTCTTTTCCTTTTCTTTTCTTTTCTTTTCTTTTCTTTCCTTTTCTTTTCTTTTTCTTTTCTTTTCTTCTCTTCTTCTCCAGAATCTTCTCCCAACTCCTCTCTTCCTTCCCCCCTTTCTTTTTTTCTTTTTCTTTCTCCTCCTCTTCTCTTCACCCGACTTCCTCTCCTTCCCCCGCTTTCTTTCTTCTTCTTTCTTCTCCCGCAAAGGGAGGTCGGCGAACTTGGGAGAGGCCAAGTCGAGGCCGGCGATGCCCGCGGCGGCCGACCCTCTCCTTCTTCCCGCGGAGGAGGCATGCGCATGGGAGAAGAAGAGCCCGCAGCGGTCGGCCTTCTCCTTCTTCCCTCTCTTCTTCTTTCTTTCTTTCTCTTTTTTTTTCAAATGGTATAACAAAGAGGTGAAGGCTAGAAATCTTTACCTCAGCCCCGGCAAAAATCCGGCGGCTTCCTTCCGACGGCAAACGGAGGAAGAAGAGCACCCAACCCATTGCTTTAATGGCTCTCCTCCCTCTCTCTTGGGCGGCAACACGAAGAAGAAGGAGAACCCCCAACCAGTTGGGCATGGCGGCTCCGCTTTGGATGGCTTCAAAGGAGGAGGAAGAAGCCCTAAAAATAACCAGGCATTCCTGGCTTCTTCGGGATGATTCTCCCCTTCATCACGCCCCCTCACATGCAACGCACGTGAGGCCGAAAGTTTTGGAGCTGGGCTGGTCAAGTGGACTGGGCTCCGTTCCAGGGTCTCACATCCTTCCTCCCTTAAAAAAAATTTAATCTATGAAATTTTTGTACATGCAGTTCAAGAATAATACTTCTTCCAAATCAAGTCATAACACTCTTCAAATCAAAGTCATCTTGTTTAACCAATGTCAAATAATTCTATTCACCACACTTCCTCTGCACGCTCTGATTTAAACCTCAACATACCCGTGTCAAGTCTAGAGATTTTTTTCTCCTAGAATTACTTGCTTATTGGTACATTCATTATTATGTCTTAATCCGTGTGAACACTTTCGAAATTCAAAAGCTCATATTCTTCTTTTGACAATTAATCAAAAAAAATTGTTATGTAACTATTTAATCTTTTCTAGCAGCATAATAAGTTGTCTAACAAGGAGCAGTGGGCATAGCTAGACAATAAATAGAAATAAATATTGGAACTAGATTAATACCTGTCGTCCTTCAGGACAGTCAATTGCCAACGTAGCTGCCTCCATTGGCGGGGTTCTCAACATAGCGATGTTGAAGTTCAATTAATTCTCTATTTCATATTTTAGTTATAAAAACATGCAGTGTCAAAACCAAATATCGTTCATATCTTAATTTCTTTCAATTTACCAGAATTCAACTCAACAGCCAATAACTATGACCATATGTTCCCTGTGGCAGGGTCATATCACCGACTAATCTTCTTACGATACCAATGTATTAGCCTCTATTGGCGGGGTCCTCAACATAGCCCAACTGCGAGTCCGAATCTATTACGAGTTATTATTATCTTTTCTTGCATTACGTTCAATTTTCTAAACCGAAAATATGATATCGAATCAATCAAACACAATCAAGTCGAAAGCAAATATGTTCAATCAGAATTATACAATATTCTAAAAATAGACATATAACACTATGCATCAAATTTGTAAATCAAGGATAACTCAACTCGAGAAAATATTTATAACTTACCGATAAATCTAGAAAAAGGTTACATTACTTACCTTGCGAACGAGATCCACAACAAATCCAATTAATTACGCAAATCCCTCGCAAAACCTAATATCCAAAAATCATATTCTTCTTTTAAAATTTAAGTTATATATATCTATATAACTTAAATTTTAACATCCTTCCATGATCGAGCCTGTAGAAGTGCCTAGCTCTCCGAGTTCGGGTTCATACCCGTAAACCACCTCCCTCCCTTTATATATATATATATATAAAGATATATATATATATTCTCTTTCTTTTCTTTTTTCTTTTCTTTCCTTTTCTTTTCTTTTTTCTTTTCTTTTCTTTCCTTTTCCTTTCCTTTCCTTTTCTTTTCTTCGCTTCTTCTCCAGACTCCTCTCTTCCTTCCCCCCTTTCTTTCTTTTTTTTCTTTTTCTTTCTCCTCCTCTTCTCTTCACCCGACTTCCTCTCCTTCCCCCTCTTTCTTTCTTCTTCTTTCTTCTCTCGCGAAGGGAGGTCGGTGAGCCCGGGAGAGGCCAAGTCGAGGCTGGCGACGCTCGCGGCGGCCGACCCTCTCCTTCTTCCCGCGGAGGAGGCATGCGCACGGGAGAAGAAGAAGTGCCTGCGGTGGTCGGCCTTCTCCTTCTTCCCTCTCTTCTTCTTTCTTTCTTCTTTTTTTTTCAAATGGTATAACAAAGAGGTGAAGGCTAGGAATCCTTACCTCAGCCCTGGCGAAGATCCGGCGGCTTCCTTCCAGCGGCAAATGGAGGAAGAAGAGCACCCAACTTGCTACTTTAATGGCTCTCCTCCCTCTCTCTTGGGCGGCAACACGAAGAAGAAGGAGAACCCCTAACCAGTTGGGCGTGGCGGCTCGACTTTGGATGGCTTCAAAGGAGGAGGAAGAAGCCCTAAAATAACCAGGTGTTCTCGGCTTCTGCGGGATGATTCTCCCCTTGATCACGCCCCCTCACGTGCGACGCACGTGAGGCCGAAAGTTTGGGGCTGGGCCGGTCAAGTGGACCGGCCAGTTCCAGGGTCTCGCAAAAATACTATTAAAATATTTTTTCTAAACTTACTTGGGATCCTATCTTTCTTTGCTCGTAGGATTTGAGTCAATTTAGCAATTAAGCGACCATTGGTTTTCGAATGGACATAATAGCTTCTTTTATTAGCTGTTACTCTATATGGCCTTGGTCTCGTTCGTCTCACTCTTTCACACTAGTCGAGGCGAGCAATTCTTACTCGGAAAAAAGAAGACTGTGACGAGGGAGTCCAATTAGTCAAATAGGAAGAAAATACGAAGAAAAATGGAAAGTCGTCGAAAAGCAGGGGTGGGATGTGATTCGCCAAGCTAGGGCAAACAAAGCCGTCCGGCCCTATAGGATTAGGAATGCGAAGGCCTTAGAGAATTGACCTATTCATAGAGTAATCCTATGATCTATATAGAGGATATATGCTACGTCTTTATTTATATAAATAAATATAAGGGTGACTCAATCAATTGGGGGTGGGACTCAGTAAGATTTAGAGATGCTCTTTTCAGTTTGTTTACAGATGTATGGCACCACTGCTGGTGTACATTGTTCCCTCTTCCGAAGTTCTTGCAGGGCCACTAGCAACACATTAAGCTGGTTGTGAAGGAGAAAAAAGGTGCATCAACAGATAAAATACATTATTTGGCCCATTACTTTGACAAGTCTTAAAATATGGTGCATGGCTGCAAGACTTGCAAAGCAAAATGAATTGTTCCCAAATGTTTATATGTGGATGCAAAAATGAAAAAAAAAAAATCTAGAGTTTTTTGGTGACAAATTAGTTTCATCACTAATCTTTTTTATATATGGTGACTGAATAAGTTTCATTGCAAACAGATTTTGATTTTTTGGCAAGGATAAGATTTCATTGCTAAATAATTCATTTATAGTTTTGGCGCAAAATGTAGACCATTTGTCAAATTGGTCTTCTGATTGGGTCATTAGGCTCAGTCCAAGGTCTAATTGGGTCTAACCTTGGTCTAGTATCATTTTAAATCATTTGGGCTTGAATTAGGGTCGGTCCAAAGCTAATTTGGTCTCTAATTAGTTGAATTAGGCTTGATTCAGATTGAATTGGGCCTGCTAGGACTAGCTCAGCTTAATTGGGTTCGGACCCAACTGAATTTGGGCTTGATTTAATTCGCATTTAACTTGGTCTGCAATTTAGGCTCGTCCAGCCTTAGCCTAATCTGTTTGGGACCGGGCTTAGCCAGATTTAGCTAAGCCAATTATTTTTTATTGGGCTTAACGGGTTTTGGACCCGAACCAGGATCCGCCCCGTTATGCCGTAACCGTTAAGGTCCTTCTTCCAGAGTATTCCCGCCTCTTCGCCTCCATCCTCTCTCTCTCTCTCTCTCTCTCGCCCCCCCCCCCCCCCTCCTTCGTCTCCACCGGAAGCCCTAGCCCCTTTCTTTCTTCTTCTTTCACCTCCGGCCGAGCCCTTCTCCCCTCCTTCCTCTCTCTCTTTGCTTCCCCCCTCCCACCTCCTCTTCTCCCTCTCGCCGTGCCACCGTGGGGCGAGCCTCCTCCGGGAGATGCTTCCACCTCGGAGCCGCAGAAGGCGGACGCTTCCTCGGCCTGCAGCCGCTCCGGCGACTGCGGCCGAGGGGTGCCCTTCTCCAGGGTGGGAGCAGTGGGAGAGGGAGGGCCTAAACCTCCTCCAAAGTGATGCCGGAGTGAGTTTTAGTCTCCGGGGACCTCCCTTACCCCGATCCGACCACGGCGGAGGAGGAGAACCACCGTGACCGAGAAGGAGGCGCGAGAGACCCAGGTACGATCCTCCTTTTTTTTTTCCCCTCTTTTTCTTTCTTTATTTTCTTTTATTTTCTTTTTCTCCTCCTCCCTCTGTGGTGGCGCCACCACCTCCTCCGTTTTTCTTTCCAGAGTTTTCCCGCCTCTTCGCCTCCATCCTCTCTCTCTCTGTCCCTCTCTCTCTCTCGCCCCCCCTTCCTTCGTCTCCACCGGAAGCCCTAGCCCTTTTCTTTCTTCTTCTTTCACCTCCGGCCGAGCCCTTCTCCCCTCCTTCCTCTCTCTCTCTGCTTCCCCCCTCCCACCTCCTCTTCTCCCTCTCGCCATGCCACCGTGGGGCGAGCCTCCTCCGGGAGATGCTCCCACCTCGGAGCGGCAGAAGGGAAAGGGTAGGGGGCCCTGGACCTCCTCCGAAGTGGTGCCGGAGGAGTCAAACGGGTCCCCGAGGTGGGGCCGAGCCCCTGGGAGCTCCCCTGAGGAGGCGGACGCTTCCTCGGCCTGCAGCCGCTCCGGCGACTGCGGCCGAGGGGTGCCCTTCTCCAGGGTGGGAGCAGTGGGAGAGGGAGGGCCTAAACCTCCTCCAAAGTGACGCCGGAGTGAGTTTTAGTCTCCGGGGACCTCCCTTACCCCGATCCGACCACGGCGGAGGAGGAGAACCACCGTGACCGAGAAGGAGGCGCGAGAGACCCAGGTACGATCCTCCTTTTTTTTTTCCCCTCTTTTTCTTTCTTTATTTTCTTTTATTTTCTTTTTCTCCTCCTCCCTCTGGTGGCGCCACCACCTCCTCCGTTTTTCTTTCCGGAGTTTTCCCGCCTCTTCGCCTCCATCCTCTCTCTCTCTCTCTCTCTCGCCCCCCCCCCCCCCCCCTCCTTCGTCTCCACCGGAAGCCCTAGCCCCTCTGTGGTGGCTTTAAATTCTGTCTTTTGAGTTTTCACATGCTTCTCCAGGGTGGGAGCAGTGGGAGAGGGAGGGCCTAAACCTCCTCCAAAGTGATGCCCGAGTGAGTTTTAGTCTCCGGGGACCTCCCTTACCCCGATCCGACCACGGCGGAGGAGGAGAACCACCGTGACCGAGAAGGAGGCGCGAGAGACCCAGGTACGATCCTCCTTTTTTTTTCCCCCTCTTTTTCTTTCTTTATTTTCTTTTATTTTCTTTTTCTCCTCCTCCCTCTGGTGGCGCCACCACTTCCTCCGTTTTTCTTTCCAGAGTTTTCCCGCCTCTTCGCCTCCATCCTCTCTCTCTCTCTCTCTCTCGCCCCCCCCCCCCCCCTTCCTTCGTCTCCACCGGAAGCCCTAGCCCCTCTGTGGTGGCTTTAAATTCTGTCTTTTGAGTTTTCACATGCTTCTTTTTTCTAGAAGCCAACTATGTTTTTTTTCTCTTGATCAAGTCACCATGTATTTAGTTTCCCATTCATACTTACTAAGTATTCCTCCCGCTTTTCAAGAGAGGGAGGCACCTATTTTATGGCATCTTAGTTTTTATATTCTTATAATTAAGTAAGCTCTGTGATAACTGAATTATGTCGCCAATAGTTATATAAGTTCTGCATTTTTCTACACTTGTTATTGGCATGCTATCCATGTGATTTTGTGTTGATTATGGTGGGATATAGAATCACCGTTCCTGTAATTTATGCATTACACAGTAAGTCATGGATCTCCTCTCCATTATGTTTAAGTGCACTTAGTTTTGAGAGTTCCTTGAATTTCAGCCTCCCTCTTCATCTTCGCCTTCTCTGCTTTCTAATTGCTGGGCTTTTTGTTTTCAAGATTCTTTTTTAAGGGTTTCTTGAATTTTTGAGAGATTTTAAAGTAGATTTAGGTGGAGAGTCAAGGAAGTGGGAACTTGGTTCAGCCTCCCTCTCTCCCTTTTCTTCAGTATATCTTCAACCGTTTTGAACTTGGTTGCGATTGACTAATTAATTTAATTTGTTTTTTTCATTTTTATTTCTACTCTCATTTAATTTGGGATGCTCTGGTCTTTTGCTGACATTTAAATCCTTGTTTTCTGTACATCATGATAGTGACACCACTACTTTTGCCCCCATTTTTAATTAGTCATGCCTTTCATGGTAGATGCTGTTTCTAGGTCTCTATTGGTCTAAAGTCTAAACTGTGGATGAAATAGTCTGCTGGATGATCGCACTTCATGTCATTGTATCAGGCATTGATAAATAATTAATTTTCAATCCAACAATATTTTTTGGGTATGGTAATGTGCATTTTGTTGTTTTAATTCGTTGTTCAGTAAGCATTATTTAGTTGATCTCACCTAAGTTTAATCTTCACGTGATGCTACAGGCCTTAAAGCATTTATGTCATAACTTATATTAATTGTAGTTGGGTTCTAAAGTATCTCTGTTCCTTTTTTATTCTTATCATATCCACAACTGAAGTGACATAACAAAATCCTGACCATAAATAGATGGGCTCTTTTACATGGACTACCGGTTTATTTGTGAATCTTATTATACTATTATTTTTCTGCAATTCTTTTAGGTCTCTTGTTATTAAGTTAATTGAAATGCCTGCTTCACTATTGGATAACTTTTTCTCCCATTTGTTGCGTTTGAATCTTGACAAATTAATTTAAGTTGTTTTTTCATTTTTTTTTCTGCCCTCAGTTAATTTGGATGCTCTGGTCTTTTGCTGACATTTACATCCTTGTTTTCTGTACATCATGATAGGGACACCACTACTTTTGCTCCCATTTTTATGTGCTGTGTATGTTGCTTAATCTTTTATTTGACAAAATTGTTTGGTTCTCTTAGCACAACTTTCAAATAGTATCATTTGCCGTTGCCATGAGACAAGGACATGATCTTCTGAAAATGCATTTGCATAATCTCAGAACTATTAGACTAATCCCTATACAACTGGGGGAGCAGCATTGCTTATGTTTCTTCTATTTGGCTTTTCTTCTTCTTCATTGTTTCGCAAACTGGGAGAGCGGCATTGCTTTTGTGTTCTATACAAAGAGGCTGGATGATTCTTGGATGAGGGTTTTGCTACATTTTGAGAGGAAAGTAACTATTCTCTTGACGGTGAGGCGATCTTGGATGGTCTGCTGCTGTTGTTCTGCAAGCAACCGTTTGCAGCTGTTTTGATTTATTAGTTGCAGATCAATTGGTGAATCTAAGCCTCTCCCTCCATCTTCCCCTTCTCTGCTTTCAAATTGCTGGGAGTTTTGTTTTTCAATATTCTTTTTGAGAGATTTTAATTTAGATTTTAATGTAGATTTAGGTGGAGAGTGTAGGAACTAGGGAGATCTTGGTAAAAGTCTCCTCTCCCTCTCTCCCTTTTCTTCAGTATATCTTCAAAAGTTTTGAACTTGGTTCTCTCTGGACTTGAATGATGGAGAGATAATATTTTGATCGCTGTTTGTTCAATCTGGATTTGGTATTCTTGGTTGTTGGTGATATTCTGTCTAATTTGGTTCTGGAGGTTATGTTTATATTGCTTCGATGTGCAATCTCTCCCTCTTTTCAATTGTTAATGTTATAGCATGTGAAATGATCTCTGACATGCTAAATCCATAGGAAATCCTAAATCATTGAGCTTAAATGGTTGCTATATAGGATTTCTTCGGAGGCTTATTTCGCTAAATGCTAAGACTAGTTCGATGGTTCTTCATGTAAAGAGTTTGGATTATTTTATTGCTTCTATTTCTCTCATCCTGCTTGGTTGTTGTAGATAATTTGTGCTGGTTGTTGTTTTGGTTGGCTGCCATTGCATGCTCCATTTGATGACATGTGAATGATGTTAATCAAATTTTGAGCAAACTTCTTTTAGGTCCGTTAGTCTTGGTGATGCAATTGGTTGTCCACCTGCTTTAATTTGTTGTCGCAAGCACCACATTTGTGGAATGCCTGAACATCAATTTAAAGTCGGCATTATGTGGTTCTGTATGCTGTTTTTGCCACTGTGACTGAGACACACATAAAACTTTAGTGTTTTCATGGATGTATTATAGTAATTTCTGTGCTTTTGTCGCCTCTTCCTGTCATGATATGATCAAGCCTTTCAAGGTGGATAATGTTTGTTGGTCACTGTTGGTCTAAACTCTTAAGCTGTGGATGAAATAGTTTGGTGCTGGCGGTTATGTCGTCTTCGGTAGCGGTAGAGCGAGCAGCTTTTGAATGTCTGCTGTTTCGCAGACATCCGAGCAGCGGCCATGGTTAGAAGGGGGGAGGAGAAGAAGACATTGTGGGATCTTTTTCCTAGGTCGGCTTCTAGTTTTCTTTCTCAAGATTTGCTGGTATTCTATTTCTTCTCCTCCTACTTGTTGTTGGTCTCCCGGGTGGATAATGGTCACGATGTTGTGCTTCTTGTTATCTTTTTCTCTTTGTTTATGTGCCTTCTCTTTTGCTTTTCTTATTCTTCTTTGTTTCCCAAATTGGGAGAGCGGCGCTGCTTTTGGGTTCTTTACAAGGAGGCTATGATGATTCTTGCTCGAGGGTTTCGCTACAATTGAGAGGAAAGCAGTTATTCTCTTGACGGCAAGGCAATCTTGCAGGCAACTATTTGCAGCCATTTTGATTTATTAGTTGCAGATCAATCGGTGAATCAGAGCCCCCCTCTCCATCTTCCCCTTCCCTGCTTTCAAATTGCTGGGATTTTTGTTTTCAATATTCTTTTTACGGTTGTGTTTCCGAGAGATTTTAAAGTAGATTTAGGTGGAGAGTGTAGGAAGTGGGGAGATCTTGGTCAAAGTCTCTCTCCCTCTCTCCCTTTTCTTCAGTATATCTTCAAAAGTTTTGAACTTGGTTCAGATATTTTATTTTGTCAACTTTGCTTTAAGTTCTCTCTGGACTTGAATAATAGTGAGATAATATTTTGATCGGTGTTTGTTCAATCTAGATTTGGTATTCTTGGTTGTTGGTGGGACTCCATCTAATTTGGTTCTGGAGGTTATGTACTATATTGTTTCAATGTGCTTTCTCTCCCTTTTTTCAATTGTTGACGTTCTGGCATGTGAAATGATCTCTGACATTCTAAATCCATGGGAAATTCTAAACCATTGAGCTTAAAAGGTTGCTATATAGGATTTCTTTGGATGCTTATTTCGTTAAATGCTATGACTAGTTCTCTAGTTCTGCATAGAAAGAGTTTGGATATTTTATTGCTTCTATATCTCTCGTCCTGCTTGGTTGTTGTACATAAATTTATGCTGGTTGTTGTTTCGGTTGGCTGCCATTGCTTGCTCCGTTTGATGACACGTAATTGATGGTCATCAAATTTTGAGCAAACTTTTTTTGGGTCCGGTAGTCTTGGTGATGCAATTGGTTGTCCACCTGCTTTAATATGTTGTTGCACGCACCACATTTGTGGAATGCCCGAACATCTATTTAATGTTGGCATTATGTGGTTCTGTATGCTGTTTTTTGCCGCTGTGACTGAGACACATATAACTTTAGTATTTTCATGGATGGATTATGGTAATTTCTTTGCGTTTGTTACCTCTTGCTGTCAACTTTGAATGATATGATCAACCCTTTTTTGGTAGATGCTGTCTGTAGGTCCCTGTTGGTCTAAACTGTGGATGAAATGGTCTGCTAGTTGATTGCACTCTCTGTCATTGTATTTGTCTTTGATAAATAGTTAATTTTCGGACCAACAAATTTTTTTTTTGGGGCTATGATAATGTGCATTTTGTTGTTTTAATTCATTTTCGATAAGCATTATTCATTTGATCTCACCTAAGTTCAATCTTCACGTGATGCTGCAGGCCTTAAAGCATTCACGTCATAAGTTATATTAATTGCAGTTGTGTTCAAAGTATTTCCGTTCCCTTTTTTATTTTTATCATATCCACAACTGAAGTGACATATGTCACGCCCCGGACCCGGATCCGTGACATGGCCGTGCTATTGCCGACTACCGCCCACAATAGCACGAAGCCTCATACATGGGTAACAGGGTAGTCAGACTTGTCAAACTGTCATATATTTAAAATATTTGCTGTGTATCATATAAGGTAGTACAGGTATTTCTTCTTCCATCTCTGTGCCAGAGTCTTTTTTCCTCTGTTTTACTGTTGAAACAGAGGGAAGAAACATTCCACAGAGGAACTTTCCCTCTTTTTATTTTGTTTAAACCCATTTAAGTAAATCAGGTCATACCTTGCTCCGGGTTGGCTACAGCCGAGCAGTACACCCTTCAAGAAATCCCTCCTTCCTCTCCTAGGGCTTCAGAGGTTCAGCTCCATCAACCTTCGGCTCTAGGGTTCGGCTTCTCTGGTACAGTACTCGAGAGGGCTAAGGAATAAGAGGGTATAGTAACTCCTAAGTTAAGAAACTGAGAGTTTAAATAAACTCTGCTTAGGAGGTGACCCTTGGAGAGGCGGCACCCTCTCCTTCCTCCTTGCTCCGGAAGCCTACAGATGCCCTTTCCCTTAGGCCAGCTGGGCTTGTCCTTTCAACCTGGGTGAGGTGGCAGACTCCCATTTTGCATGGATGAGGGCCCAACAGCTGGTCTTCCCCCCTATTGGCCAGCGGGGGCCCGTCACTTCAGTCCTCAGGCGTGAGGTGAGGGTTGCCATCCATGGGCCCAATACGGCCCCATTAACGACCGAGCCCAAATACCCTTAAACTGGGCCTCACAAGTATTGGGCCCAGTTAGTATCAGGCCTGGATGTTACATTCTTTTCCTCTTAAATAAATTTCATCCTCGAAATTAATCATACCTCTATTTTTAGGTATGCAGTGTAATTCTCTAGAAAAACTAACTGAAATAAAGAAATGTGCATGGCCAGAATCAAACAAAATCCATGGGAAATCCTAAACCATTGAGCTTAAAAGGTTGCTATATAGAATTTCTTTGGAGGCTTATTTCGTCAGATGCTAAGACTATTTATCTGGTTCTTCATATAAAGAGTTTGGATTATTTTATTGCTTCTATATCTCTCATCTTGCTTGGTTGTTGTACATAGATTTGTGCTGGTTGTTGTCTTAGTTCGCTACCATTGCTTGCTCCATTTGATGACATGTGAACGATGGTCATCAAATTTTGAGCAAACTTTTTTTTGGTTCCATTAGCCTTGGTGATTCAATTGGTTTTGGAGGTTATGTTCTATATTGTTTCATTGTGCTCTCTCTCCCTCTTTTCAATTGTTGACGTTCTGGCATGTGAAATGATCTCTGACATTCTAAATCCACGGGAAATTCAAAACCATTGAGCTTAAAAGGTTGCTATATAGGATTTCTTCGGATGCTTATTTCGTTAAATGCTAGGACTAGTTCTCTAGTTCTTCATAGAAAGAGTTTGGATTATTTTATTGCTTCTATATCTCTCGTCCTGCTTGGTTGTTGTACATGAATTTATGCTGGTGGTTGTTTCGGTTGGCTGCCATTGCTTGCTCCGTTTGGTGGCACGTAATTGATGGTCATCAAATTTTGAGCAAACTTTTTTTGGGTCCGGTAGTCTTGGTGATGCAATTGGTTGTCCACCTGCTTTAATATGTTGTTGCACGCACCACGTTTGTGGAATGCCCGAACATCTATTTAATGTAGGCATTTTGTGGTTTTGTATGCTGTTTTTTGCCGCTGTGATTGAGACACATAACTTTAGTATTTTCATGGATGGATTATGGTAATTTCTTTGCATTTGTTACCTCTTGCTGTCAACTTTGAATGGCATGATCAACCCTTTTTTGGTAGATGCTGTCTGTAGGTCCTTGTTGGTCTAAACTGTAGATGAAATGGTCTGCTAGTTGATTGCACTCCCCGTCATTGTATCCGTCTTTGATAAATAGTTAATTTTCGGACTAACAAATTTTTTTTTTTGGGCTATGATAATGTGCATTTTGTTGTCTTAATTCAATGTTCGATAAGCATTATTCATTTGATCTCACCTAAGTTCAATCTTCACGTGATGCTACAGGCCTTAAAGCATTCACGTCATAAGTTATATTAATTGCAGGTGTGTTCAAAGTATTTCTATTCCCTTTTTTATTTTTATCATATCCACAACTGAAGTGACATATGTCACGCCCCGGACACGATCCGCGACACGGCCGTGCTATTGCCGACTACCGCCCACAATAGCACGAGCAGTACAACCTTCAAGAAATCCCTCCTTCCTCTCCTAGGGCTTCAGAGGTTCAGCTCCTTCAACCTTCGGCTCTAGGGTTCGGCTTCTCTGGTACAGTACTCTAGAGGGCTAAGGAATAAGAGGGTATATTAACTCCTAAGTTAAGAAACTGAGAGTTTAAATAAACTCTGCTTAGGAGGTGACCCTTGGAGAGGTGGCACCCTCTCCTTCCTCCTTGCTTTCGAAGCCTACAGCTGCCCTTTCCCTCTGGCCCGCTGGGCTTGTCCTTTCAACCTGGGTGAGAGGTGGCAGACTCCCATTTTGCATGGATGAGGGCCCAACAGCTGGCCTTCCCCCCACTGGCCAGCTGGGGCCCGTCACTTCAATCCTCAGGCGTGAGGCGAGGGTTGCCATCCATGGGCCCAATACGGCTCCATTAACGACCTGGAGCAAATACCCTTAAACTGGGCCTCAAAAGTATTGAGCCTAGTTAGTATCGGGCCCGGACATTTATTCTTTCCCTCTTAAATAAATTTCATCCTCGAAATTAATCATGCCTCAATTTTTTAGGTATGCAGTGTAATTCTCTAGAAAAACTGACTGAAATAAAGAAATGTGAATAGCCAGAATCAAACAAAATCCATGGTAAATCCTAAACCATTGAGCTTAAAAGGTTGCTATATAGAATTTCTTTGGAGGCTTATTTCGTCAGATGCTAAGACTATTTCTCTGGTTCTTCATATAAAGAGTTTGGATTATTTTATTGCTTCTATATCTCTCATCTTGCTTGGTTGTTGTACATAGATTTGTGCTGGTTGTTGTCTCAGTTCGCTGCCATTGCTTGCTCCATTTGATGACATGTGAACGATGGTCATCAAATTCTGAGCAAACTTTTTTTGGTTCCGTTAGCCTTGGTGATTCAATTGGTTGTCCACCTGCTTTAATTTGTTGTTGCTCGCACCACGTTTGTAGAATGCCCCAACATCTATTTGATGTTGGCATTATGGGGTTATGTATGCTATTTTTTGCCTTTGTGACTGAGACACATATAACTTTAGTGTTTTCATGGATCGATTATAGTAATTTCTATGCTTTTGTTGCCTCTTGCTGTGAACTTTGAATGATATGATCAAGCCTTTCATGGTGGATGCTGTTTGTAGGTCATTGTTGGTCTAGACTATGGATGAAATAGTTTGGTCATCTCATGGTCATCTCATCTTATAGGGGCTAGATTCGTGATTTTCTGTGGAAATTGTCTTCGATAAATCCTAACCATTGATGTCTCTTTAGCAAGCATATCTGATTGGTGGAACAGCATGCTCAAGTTGAAAAACTGTTCGATTGCAGTATTTCTTGAAGTTTGTAAGTATATTTTGATTTATTTGCCAACAATTTATCAGAGTATTACTTTTATTGCTTAAGGCTGTGATTTCTTGAATCAGATTAACTTTTTGGTCTGTTACTGATGTTCAACAAGCATCAATAGTGCTGGACACCAATTTTTAGACTAGTATACTAGATTAAATTATCCATTTGTTGTGGACCTGTTTTGACCAGATCTTGATTTGAAAGCATTGGTAGGTTGTGAGTTGAGAGGGAACCCTCTTGAGTAATATTCGGATTTGCAGTAAACCTTATTTATTTGTTGCAGTAGACCTGTTTATCTAATGCTGGAGATTATGTGAACTTGTCATGTAAGACATAAGGTTCAAAATGGTATTTATAATGGTTCCAAGAATTAGGAGCATGGGCAGGCATACAATGTGACGGATAATCGCCTTCTCAAAGAGCTGGTTCTTTTATGTTGGTAAACAAGGCTCAACCTTCCACCTCTTCTTTCTCCTAGCTTTCTACTTGAGAGAGGAGGTGAGCATCTATAGTGATTTCTCAGTTACCCTTCAAGCATTGTTCCTTCTCCTTTTCTTCTTCGCTTTATTGTGTATGGATGTATTTATGTATGAATATTCATGCAACAAGGGGTGACTTCTAAAATTGTTCTTCTCTTCTTTGCATGCCATCTTCTCTAGCAATAGGCGAGACATATATGGAAGGTCTACTACATTGCTGGCACCCGATCTGCATTCATTGTAAGTTGGAGAGGTCATCACCAGAGGAGAAGAGGTGCAGGGATCTTCTCCTCTTTTTTGCGTGCATGTATATTAATGAGATGATGGGCAAGTTGTGAAATTACTCCTCTTCTTTGCGTGTCAACTTCTCTAGCAATAGGTGAGGAACTTCTGGAAGTGGTGAATTTGAGCCTCTTCTTCCTTTTCCCTTTTTGCCTTTCAATTTCTTGTTTTTTGAAGATTATATTTTTGTAGCACTTTTTTAATTACATAACTGTAATTAAATTTTTTTTGATGTAATTTTTCGGTTGTTCCTGAAGAATTCATTGGATTTGGAGGCTGATGGTAGTTTCAAGATAAAGATGGTATCGATAAAGGTACGATTTTGACTTCGAGAACCCAAATTCTCAAAGTTTCTATTTTGCTTGTCAAAAATCAGGAGTTGTTTGCTCAATACTCGAATGTGTCACATTTTTACATTTTCTCCTTGACAAAATCCCGACCATAAATACATGGGCTCTTTTACATGAACTGCCAGTTTATGTGTGAATCTTATTGTGCTTTTTTTTTTTCTGCAATTCTTTTACGTCTCTTGTTATAAAGTTATCTGAAATGCCTGCTTCACCATTGGATAACTTTTTCTCCCATTTGTTGCGATTGGCTAATTAAGTTAATATGTTTTTTCATTTTTATTTCTGCTCTCATTTAATTTGGGAAGCTGTGGTGTTTTTCTAACATTTACATCCTTGTTTTCTATAAATCATGACAGTGACACCTCTACTTTTGCTCCCATTTTTATGTGCTGTGTATGTTGCTTAATATTTTATTTGACAAATGTGGTTGGTTCTCTTAGTACACTTTCAAATAGTATCATAGGCAGTTCCTATGAGATAATGACATGATCTTTTGAAAATGCATTTGCATAATCTCAGAACCGAACTATTAGACTAATCCCTGTATAGCTCCTATGCCTTTTTATATTAGATCAAGTTCAGAACCAGAAGAATTTCTCTTTGTTTTGTCTGCTGGCCATCAGTTATGGTTATATCCTTGTGACATACTGTGTGGTAATTCCAATCCTTCAATCATTTAATCATTTTTTGTTAACCTTGTTGGTTACATTGATCTGCATGACTTTCCGTTGGCTTGGAAAACATTTCTGCATGTTGTTCTGGATACTTTACCATTTCTTTTTCAACCTCTCTTTCTCTTTAATTTTCATGATTTCATGCCTGAGCATGTTTGTTAATGTATTACGTGCGGGCGGGGCTTGGTGCAATGGTAAGGTTGCTCCATTTGACCTGTGCATCATGTATTCGAAACACCTTAGATGCTAAGTGGCAGAAACCTTGGGGATGCCTTTTTTTGTTTTCTTGAATGTATTATGTATCATAAAGGTAAGGCTTGTGATATGTCGGGATGATTATATTCTATTAAGTTGTGAATGATTGTTTTATGATTATTATTTTTTAGGATGTAGTCTTATCTTCTAAAGTTCAAATGGACCAACAATTAGCATATCTGGTTGACTCGGTGATTTATTTTTCGAACTGAGGTTGGCTCGTTACAAAGCCAAATATTGTGTATTCTAGGTAAATTGTCTGTTTTGGTTTCTTAGGACTCACTTCTCGTAGGCTAAACGTGATTCCTTTTTTGGCTTCCAAAAAGGCTCCATTTATTTTTATACAAGAATTGACTTGTGTCTGGCCTGTAGTGGATATAGCTTTGTGTTCTTTATTATTGGAAGCCATTCTTTTCTTTTCTTTTTCTTTTTTCTAACATTTTTTAATATTTTTTTTCTTTTTTTAATAAAAAACGTTGTCTTCTTGCACCTTCCATGCTAGACCTAATGATTTCTATTGAACACAGATAATTCCTTGACCTGTACGTGGTTTGACGGCCATACTCTTTCTGGTTCCCTTTAGATGAGATGAAGTTTCTTGATTCCACCTAGTTTGAGACTAAGTTTGTTTAATTTATTTACATAAATAGTACACTTGTATTGCGTTCAGATGATAATGTACTTGCTTGAGTTTCTATTGTCCGCCGGCCTTTGTAGTTTAGGTAATTATGGATAGCCACTCTCTTTGCCAGCTATCCCTTTTTAACCACAACTTTTATGTTGATTATACACTTTGCATTCCGCTTTATTCATGGTAAATCTACTTCATCAGTTTTTGTGGCTCGGACCTTCAAACTGCATCATCCTATAATTTTACCAAACTCATAAAAACTGTTCAAGTATATTCGTGTCTGCTGTTGTCTTATCTATTTATCTTCCGAGCTATTGCTGACCCTATGCAGCAGCTAAAGTTCGAACCTTTTGGGTGATGATGACATCTTTACTCCTTTCTTTGATAGCCTTTAAATGAAATATTACAGCTCCTAATCATCTTATCTTATAGGGGCTTGATTCGTGATTTTCTGTGGAAGCTGTCCTCGATAAATCCTAACAATTGATGTCTCTTTAGCAAGCATATCTGATTGGTGGAACAGCGTGCTCAGGTCGAAAAATTTTCTGATCGCATTATTTCTTGAAGTATATAAGTATATTTTGATTTATTTGCCAACAATTTGTCATAGTATTACTTTTATTGCTTTAGGCTGTGATTTCTTGAATCAAATTAGCTTTTTGGTCTATTATTGACGTTCAACAAGCATCAATAGTCTTGGACACCAATTTTTGGACTGGTATACTAGATTAAATTATCCATGTGTTGCTGACCTGTTCTGGCCAGATCTTGATTTGAAAGCATTGGTAGCTTGCGGGTTGGGAGGGAACCCTCTTGGTTCACGTATCCAAAAGCTCCAAAAAAATTTGGAACCGGTACGGGCCGATACGGTTAGCCGGTTCGGGCCGGTACGGGTTTTTAACACCGAACCAGACCGTTCGGAGCCAGTATCGGTTAGGTACGGGCTGAACCGGCCGGTACAACATTCCTTGCTTTTTTGTTTGTATGGATGCATTTTTGCAGGAATATTGATGCAACAAGGGTTGACTTCTAAATTTGTTCTCTTCTTTGCATGCCACCTTCTCTGGCAATAGGCGAGGCATTTTTGGAAGGTCTGCTACACTGCTGACAACCAATCTGCATTCATTGTAAGTTGGAGAGGTCATCACCCAAGGAGAGGAGGAGCGGGGATCTTCTCCTCTTTTTTGTGTGTATGTATGTATATTGATGAGATGATGGGTGACTTGTAAAATTGCTCTTTTCTTCTTTGCGTGTCAGCTTCTCTAGCAATTGGCGGGGAACATCTGGAAGTGGCGAATTTGAGCCTCTTTTTCCTTTTCCCATTTTGCCTTCTAATTTCTTGTTTTTTGAAGATTATATTTTTTTAAGGCTTCTTTATTTACAAAACTGTAATTAAATTTCTTCTGATGTGTTTTTTCTGCTGTTCCTGAAGAATTCATATGATTTGGAGGCTGATGATAGTTTCGAGATAAAGATGGTATCAATAAAGGTACGATTTTGACTTCGAGAACCGACATTCTCAAAGTTCGTGTTTTGCTTGTCAGAAATCAAGAGTTGTTTGCTCAATACTAAAATGTGTAGCATATTTACATTTTCTCCTTCACAAAATCCCGACCATAAATAGATGGGCTTTTTTACATGAACTACCCGTTTGTGTGAATCCTATTGTGCTATTTTTTTCTGCAATTCTTTTATGTCTCTTGTTATTAAGTTAGCTGAAATGCCTGCTTCACCATTGGATAACTTTTCTCCTAATTGTTGCGATTGGCTAATTAATTTAATTTGTTTTTTCATTTTTATTTCTGCTCTCATTTAATTTGGGATGCTCTGGTGTTTTTCTGACATTTACATCTTTGTTTTCCGATCGCAGTATTTCTTGAAGTATGTAAGTATATTTTGATTTATTTGCCAACAATTTGTCATAGTATTACTTTTATTGCTTTAGGCTGTGTGATTTCTTGAATCAAATTAGCTTTTTGGTCTATTATTGACGTTCAACAAGCATCAATAGTCTTGGACACCAATTTTTAGACTGGTATACTAGATTAAATTATCCATGTGTTGCTGACCTGTTCTGGCCAGATCTTGATTTGAAAGCATTGGTAGCTTGCAGGTTGGGAGGGAACCCTCTTGGTTCACGTATCCAAAAGCTCCAAAAGAATTTGGAACCGGTACGGGCCGATACGGTTAGCCGGTTCGGGCCGGTACGGGTTTTTAACACCGAACCAGACCTTTCCAAGCCAGTATCGGTTCGGTACGGGCTGAACCGGCCGGTACAACATTCCTTGCTTTTTTGTTTGTATGGATGCATTTATGCATGAATATTGATGCAACAAGGGGTGACTTCTAAATTTGTTCTCTTCTTTGCTTGCCATCTTCTCTAGCAATAGGTGAGGCATTTTCGGAAGGTCTACTACATTGCTGGCAACCAATCTGCATTCATTGTAAGTTGGAGAGGTCATCACCCGAGGAGAAGAGGAGCGGGGATCTTCTCCTCTTTTTTGTGTATGTATGTATCTTGATGAGATGATGGGTGACTTGTAAAATTGCTCTTCTCTTCTTTGCGTGTCAGCTTCTCTAGCAACAGGCGGGGAACTTCTGGAAGTGGCGAATTTGAGCCTATTCTTCCTTTTCCCATTTTGCCTTTTAATTTCTTGTTTTTTGAAGATTATATTTTTTAAGGCCTCTTTAATTACAAAACTGTAATTAAATTTCTTCTGATGTGTTTTTTCTGTTGTTCCTGAAGAATTTGTAGGATTTGGAGGCCGATGATAGTTTCGAAATAAAGATGGTATCAATAAAGGTACGATTTTGACTTCAAGAATCCACATTCTCAAAGTTCGTATTTTGCTTGTCAGAAATCTGGAGTTGTTTGCTCAATACTAGAATGTGTCGCATATTTACATTTTCTCCTTCACAAAATCCCGACCATAAATAGATGGGCTCTTTTACATGAACTACCAGTTTGTGTGAATCTTATTGTGCTATATGTTTCTGCAATTCTTTTATGTCTCTTGTTATTAAGTTAGCTGAAATGCCTCCTTCACCATTGGATAACTTTTCTCCTAATTGTTGCGATTGGCTGATTAATTTAATTTGTTTTTTCATTTTTATTTCTGCTCTCATTTAATTTGGGATGCTCTGGTGTTTTTCTGACATTTACATCCTTGTTTTCTATACATCATGACAGTGACACCTCTACTTTTGTTTTGGTTTTTATGTGCTGTGTATGTTGCTTAATCTTTTATTTGACAAAAGTGATGGGTTCTTTTAGTACAACTTTCAAATCATATCATATGCAGTTGCCATGAGATAATGACATGATCTTCTGAAAATGCTTTTACATAATCTTAGAACTATTAGACTAATCCCTGTATAGCTCCTATCCCTTTTTATATTAGATCAAGTATCGAATCGGAAGAATTTCTCATTGTTTTGTCTGCTTGCCATCAGTTATGGTTATATCCTTGTGACATACCGTGTGGTAATTCCAGTCCTTTAATCTTTTTTTTATTAACCTTGTTGGTTACAATGAATCTGCATGACTTTCCATTTGCTTTGAAACTTTAATTTTCATGTTTTCATGCCTGAGTTTGTATTGTAATTTTAGTATGTTTGTTAATGTATTTTTATGTGGGCGGGGCTTGGTGCAGTGGTAAGGTTGCTCCATTTTGACCTGTGCATATTATGTGTTCGAACCACCTCTCGAGATCCTGTGGGGCAAAAACCTTGGGACGCCTTTTTTTTTCTTTTGAATGTATTATGTCTAATAAGGGTGAGATTTGTGATATCTTGTAATGATTATATTCTATTAAGTCGTGAATGATTGTTTTATCCTTATCATTTTGTAGGGTGTAGCCATATCTGCTGAAGTTCAAATGGACCAACAATAAGCATATGTTGGTTGACTCTGATTTATTTTTGGATCTGAGATTGACTTGTTACAAAGCCAAATATCGTGTATTCTAGGTAAATTTTCTGTTTTGATTTCTTAGTACTCACTTCTCAGCTATTGTTGGACCCTATGCTGCAGCAAAAGTCCGAACTTTTTGGGTGAAGATGACAGCATCTTTACTCATTCCTGTGTTATCCTTCAAATGAACTATTTCTACTCCTGGTCATCTCATTTTATAGGGGCTAGATTCGTGATTTTCTGTGGAAGCTGTCCTTGATAAATCCTAACCATTGATGTCTCTTAAGCAAGCATATCTAATTGGTGGAACAACATGCAAAGGTCGAAAAACTGTCCGATCGCAGTATTTCTTTAAGTACGTAAGTATATTTTGATTTATTTCCCAACAATTTGCCTTACTATTACCTTTATTGCTTATGGCTGTGCTTTCTTCAATCAGATTGGCTTTTTGATCTGTTCTTGATGTTCAACAAGCATCAGTAGAGCTAGTCATATTTTAGATTGGTATACTAGATTAAGTTATTCATGTGTTGCTGACCGGTTCTGACCATATCTTGATTTGAAAGTACTGGTAGGTTGTGAGCTGGGAGGGAATCCTCTTGTGTCATATTCAGATTTGCGGTAAACCTTATTTATTTATTGCAGTAGACCTGATTATCTAATGCTCGAGATTTTGTGAGCTTGTCATGCAAGACATAAGCTTCAAAATGGCTTTTATAATGGTTCCATGCTTTAGATGGAGCACGGGCAGGCATACAATGTGACGGATAATCGCCTTCTCAAAGAGTTGGTTCTTGTATGTTGGTAAAAAAGGCTCAGCCTTCCACCTCTCCTGCCCCCTAGCTTTCTTCTGCTCTTTTTTGTGTATGTATGTATATTGATGAGAAGATGGGTGACTTGTAAAATTGCAGTTCTCTTCTTTGCGTGTCAGCTTCTCTAGCAATAGGCGAGGAACTTCTGGAAGTGGTGAATTTGAGCCTCTTCTTCCTCTTCCCTTTTTTCCTTTTAATTTCTTGTTTTTTGAAGATTATGTTTTTTTATGACTTCTTTAATTACATAACTGTAATTATATTTCTTTTGATGTGTTTTTTCTTCTGTTCCTGAAGAATTCATAGGATTTGGAGGCTGATGAAAGTTTTGGGATAAGGATGCTATAAAAAAAGGTACGATTTTGACTTCGAGAACCCAAATCCTCAAAGTTTGTATTTTGCTTGTCAAAAATCAGGTGTTGTTTGCTCAATAACAGGCTGTCACATTTTTACATGTTTCAAATCTGCTCGCATTCCAACCTCATTTTTTCAGTTTTCCTGACTCTTCTTTTTTATTTCACTTATTCTTTCCCAGGTAATTTTTGGTCTTGCATGGATTCTGTCATCCTTCATTATTCTCTATTTTCCATCTTTTCTTCAAGTAATAGTGTGAAAAAAGACGAAGTGGCTTGCTTAGAGGCCAACTAGTGCTGGCGATAACTTTAAGTTCCATTTTTGCGCTTCATTTATGTAGGAGTTGCAGAAGCCGAGGTAGAAATTTCTCTAGAGTTGGTATTAACTAGGGTAATCTCTTTGGACTTTCCCATGATGATGTCCTTAGTCTTGGTAACAGTTATCCAATCAATCAATTATTTATTCTGGTCCTTTGTCTACTTTTATTTTTCCTGATCTTGCTACTTATCTCTGTATATCTGGTGGTAATTTGATTCACTTGTAAACTTTTATGCTTCAGAGGCCTGGATCATACTCTATTGCTATGTGGTGGTCTATCGGTTGCTGCTGCAGGAATTTCTATACAATAGTTTGAATTTGATTTTCCACTACAACTGTTCATGAAATACTCTTTCCTTATAAACTTATTACTATTGTTTGACTACTAGAATTATTCCGAATTTGTTATTTATAAGATTCACTTCTATTTATTTGCCCCTTTTTCTTCATAGCTATTTATTTGCCCCTTTTTCTTCCTAGCTATTTCGTAGTATTATTTGCTAATCAAATTGGAAAGGGCGGAAATAAAATATAAAAATTTTATGCTTTGCAAGTTGGAAGGTCCATTGTTCTGCAGGCTACTGCTGCAGCCTATTGGAGACTGGACAAGATTTTTGGATCGCTAAATGCCTTTCCTCCTACTCAACTCTGTATACCATTTTTTTTCCTACTCTTCTGTTGGTTGATTTGTTCATTAAATATTGCACTTTATTCTTTTATTGACAGCTTTTGAATTTATATGTTAAGGCCATTTTCTCTAGAAGGTTGTGATGATTCTTGGACCCGGGTTTTGCTATGAAAGGAAAGCGGCTATTTTCTTGACGACGAGGCAATCTTGGATTTGGCATTCTTGGCTGTTTGTGGGACTCCGTTTAATTTGGTTCTGGTGGTTATGTTCTATATTGTTTCGATGTGCTCTCTCTCCCTCTTTTCAATTGTTAATGTTCTGGCTTGTGAAATGATCTCTGACATGCTAAATTCATGGGAAATCCTAAACCATTAAGCTTAAAAGGTTGCTATTTAGGATTTCTCCGGAGGCTTATTTCGTTAAATGCTAAGACTAGTTCTCTGGTTCTTCATATAAAGAGTTCGGATTATTTTATTGCTTCTATATCTCTCATCCTACTTGGTTGTTGTGCATAAATTTGTGCTGGTTGTTGTTTCGGTTGGCTGCCATTGCTTGCTCCATTTGATGACATGTGAATGATGGTCATCAAGTTCTGGGCAAACTTTTTTTGGGTCTGTTAGTCTTGGTGATGCAATTGGTTGTCCACCCGCTTTAATTTGTTGTTGCCCGCACCACGTTTGTGGAATGCCCCCGCATCTATTTAATGTTGGCATTATGTGGTTCTGTATGCTGTTTTTTGCCACTGTGACTGAGACACATATAACTTTAGTGTTTTCGTGGATGTATTATAGTAATTTCTGCGCGTTTGTTACCTGTTGCTATAAACTTTGAATGATATGATCGACCCTTTCTTGGTAGATGCTGTTTGTAGGTCACTGTTGGTTTGAACTGTGGATGAAATGTTCTGCTAGTTGATTGCACTTCTAGTCATCGTATCTGGCGTTGATAAATAGTTAATTTTTGAACCAACAATTTTATTTTTTTGGGCTATGGTAATGTGCATTTTTTTGTTTTAATTCAATGTTCAATAAGCATTATTCAGTTGATCTCACCTATTTTCAATCTTCACGTGTTCAATAAGTGGTTCTGTATGCTATTTTTTGCCTGTGACTGGGGCACACATATAACTTTAGTGTTTTCATGGATCGATTATAGTAATTTCTATGCTTTTGTTGCTTCTTGCTGTCAACTTTGAATGATATGGTCAGGCCTTTCATGGTGGATGTTGTTTGTAGGTCACTGTTGGTCTAGACTGTGGTTGAAATAGTTTGGTGCTGGAGATTATGTTCTCTTCAGCAGCGATTGAGCGAGCAGCTCCGGAAAGTCTGCTGTTCCGCAGACAATTGAGCAGCAACAATCGTTCGATGGGGGGAGAATAAGAGACACTGTGGGATCTTTTCCCCAGGTCGGCTTCTAGTTCTTTTACTCACAATTTGTTGGTCTTCTCTTTCTTCTTCTCCTTCAACTTGTTGTTGGTCTCCCGGGGGGGTAATTGTTGGGAGTTGTATCCGACGTGTCAATCGTCAGCATGTTGATCTCTTATATTCATTGTTGGGAATTGATTGATAAATTAATAAAGTGTTATTTGGCATTATTTATCATTTCATTGTACATCTTCAAATGATCTCTTATATGATGTTCTTAAGACTTATTTTATGATAAAGAAGGATTTATGTTCTTAAACCTATTTGCGACCAAATGATATGCTGTTAATAGGGCAACAGCATTGTCGAGATTAGGTCGTTATGAGACATATACGTTGGTTGTCCTCTTAACCAAGGAGTGTGGAGATACTGATATGTCACACAGGTGAAGTGGAGTACATTTCACTGAACGTGACCAATTCCGGAACGCTCTACTGTCAAGAGATGTTCCGAGTGGATATGGGTGTAAATATCCCTCAGACCTGAGATCACCACAGTGATTAGCAAGCAACTTACTGTACTTTGCTACCGAACTAGCAGAATTTCTAATTCTGGAACGGAAGGTTACTGGGTGCAGTCAAGTACTTGCGAAATCAGTGCGTGAGTCAAGATGTAATTGACCCCTCCTGAAAATAGGAGATAATGCTGTGTTCAATTTAGCAAAATCTTGGCCAGGGCAATCCTTGTGATGAGTCACAGGATTTCTAAAGTTGATCACATAGTGGATGTACTGATTAGAGAGTTGACAGAACTCTGAGGTCATCCTAGCATTAGTAGTCAAAGGGATGAATTATACAGTAACCATAGTCTAGGGTTTCAGAATATTTGTTTCGCATATATTCTGCCTATCCGGACGTCGGATACCATTGCTAGATGGTCATATCGATTAGTGCAAGAAGTCGTTCCTGTACTACCGGCTTAGGTTCGAACCAATGAGATCACATGCATAGAAGTTTTCTGATTGATCAAGATAGCTGATGGATGATTGAGAATCATTTAGGAATAATTTGGTCAATTCGATTGGCAAATTATCCTATAAAATAATTAAAGTAATTATTGGAGGATTAATTAGTAATTAGATTACTAATAAACTCAATTTGATTGAGTAAACGGACTAAGGATGAGCCAAATTGAATTGGATTTAATTTTGGTTTTGACCTAATTGGATTAGTGGCGCAGGGGTCGACTCGAAGTAAAGAGGGGTCGACTCGAGATGGGCTGGGGTCGACTCAAGCTTGGCCGGTGTCGACTCTCTCTCAGAGAATCCAAAGAACGAATTCTTCCCAGGTGGGGTCGACTCGAAGTAAAGAGTGGTCGACTGGAGATGGGTTGGGGTCGAGACTCTCAGACAATCCAAAGAATGACTTCTGTTTTTCCAGGTGGGGTCGACTCGAGTTTCCTTGGGGTCGATTCGAAGCAAGTTGGGGTCGACTCGAGCTCTGAAAGGGTCGACTCGTTGGGGGTATCAGGAGTTCTCTGTCGTCTCAGCCAGGGTTGACCTGCGAAGCTATGGGGTCGACTCGGGTCGACTTTGGAGTCGACTCGAAGGGGAAGGAGTCGACTCGAGGCGACTTGGAGTCGACTCGAGATCGGGAAGGTCGACTCCTTCTGAAAATCCTGAAATTCGTAGACGGGCTGAATTCGGGGGATTCGATCCGGACGTGGATTTTCAATGAAAAGTGAAGGGATTTGGATCGTGGGACGTGGGAGAATGGTTAGATGATGATGGAATATCAGCACCATCTATTTCGATCCTATCTCTCCTGCATGAACCATCTATTGTTTGAATTTTGAATTCAAACAAGATAAGAACTATCTTGTTACAACCAACACCTTCATGCGCACAAGATACCAAATTTCCATTTGAATTTCGAATTCAAATGATCAGATGGCACGCCTTTAAAAGAAGAGTTCCAATTGTGGCTAAAAAAGAAATGAAATTTTGTGAATGAAATTCAGCCTTCCATCTCGCCCATTTTCATCTTCCTCTGAGTCCATCTCGCCATAGCTGATAGGGATCCCAGATAAGAGCCTTTAGATCAGATCTAAGTCCTCTTCAATCCCTACTAACCATTCCTCCAAGTTCTTCCAAGAAGGCGAACCAAAAGTTGATAGCGTTGGAAAGATCAAAATTCAGCAAAGGAAGATCCTGCGCAAGCTAGCACTTCCGCGGGATTGGATCACTCCAGGAGCTTCGTGTGGATTACTTGTAGAGGCCCGACGAGTGTGTGGCTACGAAGCTCGAGCATCAGATCCATTACTTTCAGATTTCATAAAGGTATAATCCGTATAAATCTAGGTCCAAAGATATATCTTATAGGTTTCAATCCCCGAGGGTTAAACCTCTTTTGGGGCTCTTCACAGAGTAATCTTCCGAGCCTATTCGATGGGCATTCGAAGATTAGTTGGGTGTTAGATTAGTTGAGTTTAGAACTTAATTAATAATCTCATTTCAGATCTGAAATTAATCGTGCAATGATTTTAGCTTAATCGTTTAAACAATCCCGACATATTGATCATGTATACTTGTAGTGGTACTTTGAAATTTGATTTCTTATGCATATCTGAATTAAAATGTTTAATTCAATTTTTTCGCTGTGAATTTCAAAATTAAAAGAACTACGTATGGCTTGATCTCCCTTGTGAAGGGGGTACGTAGGCAAGCCCAACAGGTACAGCCATTATTTTTGAAAAGTTCTAAATTTCAACATGCTATCACTAGTAGCATCATAGGATCGCTTTCGGTAATGGCCGTGATGTTGTGCTTCTTGTTATCTTGTTCTCTTTGTTTGTTTATGTTTCTTCTCTTTTGCTTTTCTTCTTCTTTGTTTCGCAAACTGGGAGAGCGGCATTGCTTTTGGGTTCTATACAAAGAGGCTGTGATGATTCTTGGATGAGGGTTTTGATGGAGAGAGAATATTTTGATCGCTATTTGTTCAATCTGGATTTGGTATTCTTGGTTGTTGGTGAGATTCTGTCTAATTTGGTTCTGGAGGTTATGTTTATATTGTTTCGATGTGCCATCTCTCCCTCTTTTCAATTGTTAATGTTATAGCATGTGAAATGATCTCTGACATGCTAAATCCATAGGAAATCCTAAACCATTGAGCTTAAATGGTTGCTATATAGAATTTCTTCGGAGGCTTATTTAGCTAGATGCTAAGACTAGTTCTATGGTTCTTCATACAAAGAGTTTGGATTATTTTATTGCTTCTATTTCTCTCATCCTGCTTGGTTGTTGTAGATAAATTTGTGCTGGTTGTTGTTTTGGTTGGCTGCCATTGCATGCTCCATTTGATGATATGTGAATGATGTTAATCAAATTTTGAGCAAACGTCTTTTAGGTCCGTTAGTCTTGGTGATGCAATTGGGTGTCCACCTGCTTTAATTTGTTGTCGCACGCACCACATTTGTGGAATGCCCAAACATCAATTTAAAGACGGCATTATGTGGTTCTGTATGCTGTTTTTGCCACTGTGATTGAGCCACACATATGACTTTAGTGTTTTCATAGATGTATTATAGTAATTTCTGTGCTTTTGTCGCCTCTTCCTGTCATGATATGATCAAGCCTTTCAAGGTGGATGCTGTTTGTTGGTCACTGTTGGTCTAAACTCTTAAGCTGTGGATGAAATAGTTTGGTGCTGGCGGTTATGTCGTCTTCGGTAGCGGTAGAGCGAGCAGCTTTTGAATGTCTGCTGTTTCGCAGACATCCGAGCAGCGGCCATGGTTAGAAGGGGGGAGGAGAAGAAGACATTGTGGGATCTTTTTCCTAGGTCGGCTTCTAGTTCTCTTTCTCAAGATTTGCTGGTATTCTATTTCTTCTCCTCCTACTTGTTGTTGGTCTCCCGGGTGGATAATGGTCGCGATGTTGTGCTTCTTGTTATCTTTTTCTCTTTGTTTATGTGCCTTCTCTTTTGCTTTTCTTATTCTTCTTTGTTTCCCAAATTGGGAGAGCGGCGCTGCTTTTGGGTTCTTTACAAGGAGGCTATGATGATTCTTGCTCGAGGGTTTCGCTACAATTGAGAGGAAAGCAGTTATTCTCTTGACGGCAAGGCAATCTTGCAGGCAACTATTTGCAGCCATTTTGATTTATTAGTTGCAGATCAATCGGTGAATCAGAGCCCCCCTCTCCATCTTCCCCTTCCCTGCTTTCAAATTGCTGGGATTTTTGTTTTCAATATTCTTTTTACGGTTGTGTTTCCGAGAGATTTTAAAGTAGATTTAGGTGGAGAGTGTAGGAAGTGGGGAGATCTTGGTCAAAGTCTCTCTCCCTCTCTCCCTTTTCTTCAGTATATCTTCAAAAGTTTTGAACTTGGTTCAGATATTTTATTTTGTCAACTTTGCTTTAAGTTCTCTCTGGACTTGAATAATAGTGAGATAATATTTTGATCGGTGTTTGTTCAATCTAGATTTGGTATTCTTGGTTGTTGGTGGGACTCCATCTAATTTGGTTCTGGAGGTTATGTTCTATATTGTTTCGATGTGCTTTCTCTCCCTTTTTTCAATTGTTGACGTTCTGGCATGTGAAATGATCTCTGACATTCTAAATCCATGGGAAATTCTAAACCATTGAGCTTAAAAGGTTGCTATATAGGATTTCTTTGGATGCTTATTTCGTTAAATGCTATGACTAGTTCTCTAGTTCTGCATAGAAAGAGTTTGGATATTTTATTGCTTCTATATCTCTCGTCCTGCTTGGTTGTTGTACATAAATTTATGCTGGTTGTTGTTTCGGTTGGCTGCCATTGCTTGCTCCGTTTGATGACACGTAATTGATGGTCATCAAATTTTGAGCAAACTTTTTTTGGGTCCGATAGTCTTGGTGATGCAATTGGTTGTCCACCTGCTTTAATATGTTGTTGCACGCACCACATTTGTGGAATGCCCGAACATCTATTTAATGTTGGCATTATGTGGTTCTGTATGCTGTTTTTTGCCGCTGTGACTGAGACACATATAACTTTAGTATTTTCATGGATGGATTATGGTAATTTCTTTGCGTTTGTTACCTCTTGCTGTCAACTTTGAATGATATGATCAACCCTTTTTTGGTAGATGCTGTCTGTAGGTCCCTGTTGGTCTAAACTGTGGATGAAATGGTCTGCTAGTTGATTGCACTCTCTGTCATTGTATTTGTCTTTGATAAATAGTTAATTTTCGGACCAACAAATTTTTTTTTGGGGCTATGATAATGTGCATTTTGTTGTTTTAATTCATTTTCGATAAGCATTATTCATTTGATCTCACCTAAGTTCAATCTTCACGTGATGCTACAGGCCTTAAAGCATTCACGTCATAAGTTATATTAATTGCAGTTGTGTTCAAAGTATTTCCGTTCCCTTTTTTATTTTTATCATATCCACAACTGAAGTGACATATGTCACGCCCCGGACCCGGATCCGTGACATGGCCGTGCTATTGCCGACTACCGCCCACAATAGCACGAAGCCTCATACATGGGTAACAGGGTAGTCAGACTTGTCAAACTGTCATATATTTAAAATATTTGCTGTGTATCATATAAGGTAGTACAGGGTATTTCTTCTTCCATCTCTGTGCCAGTGTCTTTTTTCCTCTGTTTTACTGTTGAAACAGAGGGGAGAAACATTCCACCGAGGAACTTTCCCTCTTTTTATTTTGTTTAAACCCATTTAAGTAAATCAGGTCATACCTTGCTCCGGGTTGGCTACAGCCGAGCAGTACACCCTTCAAGAAATCCCTCCTTCCTCTCCTAGGGCTTCAGAGGTTCAGCTCCATCAACCTTCGGCTCTAGGGTTCGGCTTCTCTGGTACAGTACTCGAGAGGGCTAAGGAATAAGAGGGTATAGTAACTCCTAAGTTAAGAAACTGAGAGTTTAAATAAACTCTGCTTAGGAGGTGACCCTTGGAGAGGCGGCACCCTCTCCTTCCTCCTTGCTCCGGAAGCCTACAGATGCCCTTTCCCTCAGGCCAGCTGGGCTTGTCCTTTCAACCTGGGTGAGGTGGCAGACTCCCATTTTGCATGGATGAGGGCCCAACAGCTGGTCTTCCCCCCTATTGGCCAGCGGGGGCCCATCACTTCAGTCCTCAGGCGTGAGGTGAGGGTTGCCATCCATGGGCCCAATACGGCCCCATTAACGACCGAGCCCAAATACCCTTAAACTGGGCCTCAGAAGTATTGGGCCCAGTTAGTATCAGGCCCGGATGTTACATTCTTTCCCTCTTAAATAAATTTCATCCTCGAAATTAATCATACCTCTATTCTTAGGTATGCAGTGTAATTCTCTAGAAAAACTAACTGAAATAAAGAAATGTGCATGGCCAGAATCAAACAAAATCCATGGGAAATCCTAAACCATTGAGCTTAAAAGGTTGCTATATAGAATTTCTTTGGAGGCTTATTTCGTCAGATGCTAAGACTATTTATCTGGTTCTTCATATAAAGAGTTTGGATTATTTTATTGCTTCTATATCTCTCATCTTGCTTGGTTGTTGTACATAGATTTGTGCTGGTTGTTGTCTTAGTTCGCTACCATTGCTTGCTCCATTTGATGACATGTGAACGATGGTCATAAAATTTTGAGCAAACTTTTTTTTGGTTCCATTAGCCTTGGTGATTCAATTGGTTTTGGAGGTTATGTTCTATATTGTTTCATTGTGCTCTCTCTCCCTCTTTTCAATTGTTGACGTTCTGGCATGTGAAATGATCTCTGACATTCTAAATCCACGGGAAATTCAAAACCATTGAGCTTAAAAGGTTGCTATATAGGATTTCTTCGGATGCTTATTTCGTTAAATGCTAGGACTAGTTCTCTAGTTCTTCATAGAAAGAGTTTGGATTATTTTATTGCTTCAATATCTCTCGTCCTGCTTGGTTGTTGTACATGAATTTATGCTGGTGGTTGTTTCGGTTGGCTGCCATTGCTTGCTCCGTTTGGTGGCACGTAATTGATGGTCTACTACACTGCTGACAACCAATCTGCATTCATTGTAAGTTGGAGAGGTCATCACCCGAGGAGAGGAGGAGCGGGGATCTCCTCTTTTTTGTGTGTATGTATGTATATTGATGAGATGATGGGTGACTTGTAAAATTGCTCTTTTCTTCTTTGCGTGTCAGCTTCTCTAGCAATTGGCGGGGAACATCTGGAAGTGGCGAATTTGAGCCTCTTTTTCCTTTTCCCATTTTGCCTTCTAATTTCTTGTTTTCTGAAGATTATATTTTTTTTAAGGCTTCTTTAATTACAAAACTGTAATTAAATTTCTTCTGATGTGTTTTTTCTGCTGTTCCTGAAGAATTCATATGATTTGGAGGCTGATGATAGTTTCGAGATAAAGATGGTATCAATAAACGTACGATTTTGACTTCGAGAACCGACATTCTCAAAGTTCGTATTTTGCTTGTCAGAAATCAGGAGTTGTTTGCTCAATACTAGAATGTGTCGCATATTTACATTTTCTCCTTCACAAAATCCCGACCATAAATAGATGGGCTTTTTTACATGAACTACCAGTTTGTGTGAATCTTATTGTGCTATTTTTTTCTGCAATTCTTTTATGTCTCTTGTTATTAAGTTAGCTGAAATGCTTGCTTCACCATTGGATAACTTTTCTCCTAATTGTTGCGATTGGCTAATTAATTTAATTTGTTTTTTCATTTTTATTTCTGCTCTCATTTAATTTGGGATGCTCTGGTGTTTTTCTGACATTTACATCTTTGTTTTCCGATCGCAGTATTTCTTGAAGTATGTAAGTATATTTTGATTTATTTGCCAACAATTTGTCATAGTATTACTTTTATTGCTTTAGGCTGTGATTTCTTGAATCAAATTAGCTTTTTGGTCTATTATTGACGTTCAACAAGCATCAATAGTCTTGGACACCAATTTTTAGACTGGTATACTAGATTAAATTATCCATGTGTTGCTGACCTGTTCTGGCCAGATCTTGATTTGAAAGCATTGGTAGCTTGCAGGTTGGGAGGGAACCCTCTTGGTTCACGTATCCAAAAGCTCCAAAAGAATTTGGAACCGGTACGGGCCGATACGGTTAGCCGGGTCGGGCCGGTACGGGTTTTTAACACCGAACCAGACCTTTCCAAGCCAGTATCGGTTCGGTACGGGCTGAACCGGCCGGTACAGCATTCCTTGCTTTTTTGTTTGTATGGATGCATTTATGCATGAATATTGATGCAACAAGGGGTGACTTCTAAATTTGTTCTCTTCTTTGCTTGCCATCTTCTCTAGCAATAGGTGAGGCATTTTCGGAAGGTCTACTACATTGCTGGCAACCAATCTGCACTCATTGTAAGTTGGAGAGGTCATCACCCGAGGAGAAGAGGAGCGGGGATCTTCTCCTCTTTTTTGTGTATGTATGTATCTTGATGAGATGATGGGTGACTTGTAAAATTACTCTTCTCTTCTTTGCGTGTCAGCTTCTCTAGCAACAGGCGGGGAACTTCTGGAAGTGGCGAATTTGAGCCTCTTCTTCCTTTTCCCATTTTGCCTTTTAATTTCTTGTTTTTTGAAGATTATATTTTTTTTAAGGCCTCTTTAATTACAAAACTGTAATTAAATTTCTTCTGATGTGTTTTTTCTGTTGTTCCTGAAGAATTTGTAGGATTTGGAGGCCGATGATAGTTTCGAAATAAAGATGGTATCAATAAAGGTACGATTTTGACTTCGAGAATCCACATTCTCAAAGTTCGTATTTTGCTTGTCAGAAATCTGGAGTTGTTTGCTCAATACTAGAATGTGTCGCATATTTACATTTTCTCCTTCACAAAATCCCGACCATAAATAGATGGGCACTTTTACATGAACTACCAGTTTGTGTGAATCTTATTGTGCTATATTTTTCTGCAATTCTTTTATGTCTCTTGTTATTAAGTTAGCTGAAATGCCTGCTTCACCATTGGATAACTTTTCTCCTAATTGTTGCGATTGGCTAATTAATTTAATTTGTTTTTTTATTTTTATTTCTGCTCTCATTTAATTTGGGATGCTCTGGTGTTTTTCTGACATTTACATCCTTGTTTTCTATACATCATGACAGTGACACCTCTACTTTTGTTTTGGTTTTTATGTGCTGTGTATGTTGCTTAATCTTTTATTTGACAAAAGTGATGGGTTCTTTTAGTACAACTTTCAAATCATATCATATGCAGTTGCCATGAGATAATGACATGATCTTCTGAAAATGCTTTTACATAATCTTAGAACTATTAGACTAATCCCTGTATAGCTCCTATCCCTTTTTATATTAGATCAAGTTTCGAATCGGAAGAATTTCTCATTGTTTTGTCTGCTGGCCATCAGTTATGGTTATATCCTTGTGACATACCATGTGGTAATTCCAATCCTTTAATCTTTTTTTATTAACCTTGTTGGTTACAATGAATCTGCATGACTTTCCATTTGCTTGGAAACTTTAATTTTCATGTTTTCATGCCTGAGTTTGTATTGTAATTTTAGTATGTTTGTTAATGTATTTTATGTGGGCGGGGCTTGGTGCAGTGGTAAGGTTGCTCCATTTTGACCTATGCATATTATGAGTTCGAACCACCTCTCGAGATCCTGTGGGGCAGAAACCTTGGGACGCCTTTTTTTTCTTTTGAATTTATTATTTCTTATAAGGGTGAGATTTGTGATATCTTGTAATGATTATATTCTATTAAGTTGTGAATGATTGTTTTATCCTTATCATTTTGTAGGGTGTAGCCATATCTGCTGAAGTTCAAATGGACCAACAATAAGCATATGTTGGTTGACTCTGATTTATTTTTGGATCTGAGATTGACTTGTTACAAAGCCAAATATCGTGTATTCTAGGTAAATTTTCTGTTTTGATTTCTTAGTGCTCACTTCTCAGCTATTGTTGGACCCTATGCTGCAGCAAAAGTCCGAACTTTTTGGGTGAAGATGACAGCATCTTTACTCATTCCTGTGTTATCCTTCAAATGAACTATTTCTACTCCTGGTCATCTCATTTTATAGGGGCTAGATTCGTGATTTTCTGTGGAAGCTGTCCTTGATAAATCCTAACCATTGATGTCTCTTAAGCAAGCATATCTAATTGGTGGAACAACATGCAAAGGTCGAAAAGCTGTCCGATCGCAGTATTTCTTTAAGTACGTAAGTATATTTTGATTTATTTTCCAACAATTTGCCTTACTATTACCTTTATTGCTTATGGCTGTGCTTTCTTCAATCAGATTGGCTTTTTGATCTGTTCTTGATGTTCAACAAGCATCAATAGAGCTAGTCATATTTTAGATTGGTATACTAGATTAAGTTATTCATGTGTTGCTGACCGGTTCTGACCATATCTTGATTTGAAAGTACTGGTAGGTTGTGAGCTGGGAGGGAACCCTCTTGAGTCATATTCAGATTTGCGGTAAACCTTATTTATTTATTGCAGTAGACCTGATTATCTAATGCTCGAGATTTTGTGAGCTTGTCATGCAAGACATAAGCTTCAAAATGGCTTTTATAATGGTTCCATGCTTTAGATGGAGCACGGGCAGGCATACAGTGTGACGGATAATCGCCTTCTCAAAGAGTTGGTTCTTGTATGTTGGTAAAAAAGGCTCAGCCTTCCACCTCTCCTGCCCCCTAGCTTTCTTCTGCTCTTTTTTGTGTATGTATGTATATTGATGAGAAGATGGGTGACTTGTAAAATTGCAGTTCTCTTCTTTGCGTGCCAGCTTCTCTAGCAATAGGCGAGGAACTTCTGGAAGTGGTGAATTTGAGCCTCTTCTTCCTCTTCCCTTTTTTCCTTTTAATTTCTTGTTTTTTGAAGATTATGTTTTTTTATGACTTCTTTAATTACATAACTGTAATTATATTTCTTTTGATGTGTTTTTTCTTCTGTTCCTGAAGAATTCATAGGATTTGGAGGCTGATGAAAGTTTTGGGATAAGGATGCTATAAAAAAAGGTACGATTTTGACTTCGAGAATCCAAATCCTCAAAGTTTCTATTTTGCTTGTCAAAAATCAGGTGTTGTTTGCTTAATAACAGGCTGTCACATTTTTACATGTTTCAAATCTACTCGCATTCCAACCTCATTTTTTCAGTTTTCCTGACTCTTCTTTTTTATTTCACTTATTCTTTACCTGGTAATTTTTGGTCTTGCATGGATTCTGTCATCCTTCGTTATTCTCTATTTTCCATCTTTTCTTCAAGTAATAGTTTGAAAAAAGACGAAGTGGCTTGCTTAGAGGCCAACTAGTGCTAGCGATAACTTTAAGTTCCATTTTTGCGCTTCCTTTATGTAGGAGTTGCAGAAGCCGAGGGGAGAAACATTCCACAGAGGAACTTTCCCTCTTTTATTTTGTTTAAACCCATTTAAGTAAATCAGGTCATATCTTGCTCCGGGTTGGCTACAGCCGAGCAGTACACCCTTCAAGAAATCCCTCCTTCCTCTCCCAGGGCTTCAGAGGTTCAGATCCATCAACCTTCGGCTCTAGGGTTCGGCTTCTCTGGTACAGTACTCGAGAGGGCTAAGGAATAAGAGGGTATAGTAACTCCTAAGTTAAGAAACTGAGAGTTTAAATAAACTCTGCTTAGGAGGTGACCCTTGGAGAGGCGGCACCCTCTCCTTCCTCCTTGCTCCAGAAGCCTACAGATGCCCTTTCCCTCAGGCCAGCTGTGCTTGTCCTTTCAACCTGGGTGAGGTGGCAGACTCCCATTTTGCATGGAGGAGGGCCCAACAGCTGGTCTTCCCCCCTATTGGCCAGCGGGGGCCCGTCACTTCAGTCCTCAGGCGTGAGGTGAGGGTTGCCATCCATGGGCCCAATACGGCCCCATTAACTACCGAGCCCAAATACCCTTAAACTGGGCCTCAGAAGTATTGGGCCCAGTTAGTATCAGGCCCGGATGTTACATTCTTTCCCTCTTAAATAAATTTCATCCTCGAAATTAATCATACCTCTATTCTTAGGTATGCAGTGTAATTCTCTAGAAAAACTAACTGAAATAAAGAAATGTGCATGGCCAGAATCAAACAAAATCCATGGGAAATCCTAAACCATTGAGCTTAAAAGGTTGCTATATAGAATTTCTTTGGAGGCTTATTTCGTCAGATGCTAAGACTATTTATCTGGTTCTTCATATAAAGAGTTTGGATTATTTTATTGCTTCTATATCTCTCATCTTGCTTGGTTGTTGTACATAGATTTGTGCTGGTTGTTGTCTTAGTTCGCTACCATTGCTTGCTCCATTTGATGACATGTGAACGATGGTCATAAAATTTTGAGCAAACTTTTTTTTGGTTCCATTAGCCTTGGTGATTCAATTGGTTCTGGAGGTTATGTTCTATATTGTTTCATTGTGCTCTCTCTCCCTCTTTTCAATTGTTGACGTTTTGGCATGTGAAATGATCTCTGACATTCTAAATCCACGGGAAATTCAAAACCATTGAGCTTAAAAGGTTGCTATATAGGATTTCTTCGGATGCTTATTTCGTTATATGCTAGGACTAGTTCTCTAGTTCTTCATAGAAAGAGTTTGGATTATTTTATTGCTTCTATATCTCTCGTTCTGCTTGGTTGTTGTACATGAATTTATGCTGGTGGTTGTTTCGGTTGGCTGCCATTGCTTGCTCCGTTTGGTGGCACGTAATTGATGGTCATCAAATTTTGAGCAAACTTTTTTTGGGTCCGGTAGTCTTGGTGATGCAATTGGTTGTCCACCTGCTTTAATATGTTGTTGCACGCACCACGTTTGTGGAATGCCCGAACATCTATTTAATGTAGGCATTTTGTGGTTTTGTATGCTGTTTTTTGCCGCTGTGATTGAGACACATAACTTTAGTATTTTCATGGATGGATTATGGTAATTTCTTTGCATTTGTTACCTCTTGCTGTCAACTTTGAATGGCATGATCAACCCTTTTTTGGTAGATGCTGTCTGTAGGTCCTTGTTGGTCTAAACTGTAGATGAAATGGTCTGCTAGTTGATTGCACTCCCCGTCATTGTATCCGTCTTTGTAAATAATTAATTTTCGGACTAACAAATTTTTTTTTTTGGGCTATGATAATGTGCATTTTGTTGTTTTAATTCAATGTTCAATAAGCATTATTCATTTGATCTCACCTAAGTTCAATCTTCACGTGATGCTACAGGCCTTAAAGCATTCACGTCATAAGTTATATTAATTGCAGGTGTGTTCAAAGTATTTCTGTTCCCTTTTTTATTTTTATCATATCCACAACTGAAGTGACATATATCACGCCCCGGACACGATCCGCGACACGGCCGTGCTATTGCCGACTACCGCCCACAATAGCACGAGCAGTACAACCTTCAAGAAATCCCTCCTTCCTCTCCTAGGGCTTCAGAGGTTCAGCTCCTTCAACCTTCGGCTCTAGGGTTCGGCTTCTCTGGTACAGTACTCCAGAGGGCTAAGGAATAAGAGGGTATATTAACTCTTAAGTTAAGAAACTGAGAGTTTAAATAAACTCTGCTTAGGAGGTGACCCTTGGAGAGGTGGCACCCTCTCCTTCCTCCTTGCTTCCGAAGCCTACAGCTGCCCTTTCCCTCTGGCCCGCTGGGCTTGTCCTTTCAACCTGGGTGAGAGGTGGCAGACTCCCATTTTGCATGGATGAGGGCCCAACAGCTGGCCTTCCCCCCACTGGCCAGCTGGGGCCCGTCACTTCAGTCCTCAGGCGTGAGGCGAGGGTTGCCATCCATGGGCCCAATACGGCCCCATTAACGACCTGGCGCAAATACCCTTAAACTGGGCCTCAAAAGTATTGAGCCTAGTTAGTATCGGGCCCGGACATTTATTCTTTCCCTCTTAAATAAATTTCATCCTCGAAATTAATCATGCCTCAATTTTTAGGTATGCAGTGTAATTCTCTAGAAAAACTGACTGAAATAAAGAAATGTGAATAGCCAGAATCAAACAAAATCCATGGTAAATCCTAAACCATTGAGCTTAAAAGGTTGCTATATAGAATTTCTTTGGAGGCTTATTTCGTCAGATGCTAAGACTATTTCTCTGGTTCTTCATATAAAGAGTTTGGATTATTTTATTGCTTCTATATCTCTCATCTTGCATGGTTGTTGTACATAGATTTGTGCTGGTTGTTGTCTCAGTTCGCTGCCATTGCTTGCTCCATTTGATGACATGTGAACGATGGTCATCAAATTCTGAGCAAACTTTTTTTGGTTCCGTTAGCCTTGGTGATTCAATTGGTTGTCCACCTGCTTTAATTTGTTGTTGCTCGCACCACGTTTGTAGAATGCCCCAACATCTATTTGATGTTGGCATTATGGGGTTATGTATGCTATTTTTTGCCTTTGTGACTGAGACACATATAACTTTAGTGTTTTCATGGATCGATTATAGTAATTTCTATGCTTTTGTTGCCTCTTGCTGTGAACTTTGAATGATATGATCAAGCCTTTCATGGTGGATGCTGTTTGTAGGTCATTGTTGGTCTAGACCATGGATGAAATAGTTTGGTCATCTCATGGTCATCTCATCTTATAGGGGCTAGATTCGTGATTTTCTGTGGAAATTGTCTTCGATAAATCCTATCCATTGATGTCTCTTTAGCAAGCATATCTGATTGGTGGAACAGCATGCTCAAGTTGAAAAACTGTTCGGTTGCAGTATTTCTTGAAGTTTGTATGTATATTTTGATTTATTTGCCAACAATTTATCAGAGTATTACTTTTATTGCTTAAGGCTGTGAGTTCTTGAATCAGATTAACTTTTTGGTCTGTTACTGATGTTCAACAAGCATCAATAGTGCTGGACACCAATTTTTAGACTAGTATACTAGATTAAATTATCCATTTGTTGTGGACCTGTTTTGACCAGATCTTGATTTGAAAGCATTGGTAGGTTGTGAGTTGAGAGGGAACCCTCTTGAGTAATATTCGGATTTGCAGTAAACCTTATTTATTTGTTGCAGTAGACCTGTTTATCTAATGCTGGAGATTATGTGAACTTGTCATGTAAGACATAAGGTTCAAAATGGTATTATAATGGTTCCAAGAATTAGGAGCATGGGCGAGCATACAATGTGACGGATAATCGCCTTCTCAAAGAGCTGGTTCTTTTATGTTGGTAAACAAGGCTCAACCTTCCATCTCTTCTTTCTCCTAGCTTTCTACTTGAGAGAGGAGGTGAGCATCTATAGTGATTTCTCAGTTACCCTTCAAGCATTGTTCCTTCTCCTTTTCTTCTTCGCTTTATTGTGTATGGATGTATTTATGTATGAATATTCATGCAACAAGGGGTGACTTCTAAAATTGTTCTTCTCTTCTTTGCATGCCATCTTCTCTAGCAATAGGCGAGACATATGTGGAAGGTCTACTACATTGCTGGCACCCGATCTGCATTCATTGTAAGTTGGAGAGGTCGTCACCAGAGGAGAAGAGGTGCAGGGATCTTCTCCTCTTTTTTGCGTGCATGTATATTAATGAGATGATGGGCAAGTTGTGAAATTACTCCTCTTCTTTGCGTGTCAACTTCTCTAGCAATAGGCGAGGAACTTCTGGAAGTGGTGAATTTGAGCCTCTTCTTCCTTTTCCCTTTTTGCCTTTCAATTTCTTGTTTTTTGAAGATTATATTTTTGTAGCACTTTTTTAATTACATAACTGTAATTAAATATTTTTTGATGTAATTTTTCGGTTGTTCCTGAAGAATTCATTGGATTTGGAGGCTGATGATAGTTTCAAGATAAAGATGGTATCGATAAAGGTACGATTTTGACTTTGAGAACCCAAATTCTCAAAGTTTCTATTTTGCTTGTCAAAAATCAGGAGTTGTTTGCTCAATACTCGAATGTGTCACATTTTTACATTTTCTCCTTGACAAAATCCCGACCATAAATACATGGGCTCTTTTACATGAACTACCAGTTTATGTGTGAATCTTATTGTGCTTTTTTTTTTCTGCAATTCTTTTACGTCTCTTATTATAAAGTTATCTGAAATGCCTGCTTCACCATTGGATAAGTTTTTTCTCCCATTTGTTGCGATTGGCTAATTAAGCTAATATGTTTTTTTCATTTTTATTTCTGCTCTCATTTAATTTGGGAAGCTGTGGTGTTTTTCTAACATTTACATCCTTGTTTTCTATAACTCATGACAGTGACACCTCTACTTTTGCTCCCATTTTTATGTGCTGTGTATGTTGCTTAATATTTTATTTGACAAATATGGTTGGTGCTCTTAGTACACTTTCAAATAGTATCATATGCAGTTCCCATGAGATAATGACATGATCTTCTGAAAATGCATTTGCATAATCTCAGAACCGAACTATTAGACTAATCCCTGTATAGCTCCTATGCCTTTTTATATTAGATCAAGTTCAGAACCAGAAGAATTTCTCTTTGTTTTGTCTGCTGGCCATCAGTTATGGTTATATCCTTGTGACATACTGTGTAGTAATTCCAATCCTTCAATCATTTAATCATTTTTTGTTAACCTTGTTGGTTACATTGATCTGCATGACTTTCCATTGGCTTGGAAAACATTTCTGCATGTTGTTCTGGATACTTTACCATTTCTTTTTCAACCTCTCTTTCTCTTTAATTTTCATTATTTCATGCCTGAGCATGTTTGTTAATGTATTACGTGCGGGCGGGGCTTGGTGCAATGGTAAGGTTGCTCCATTTGACCTGTGCATCATGTATTCGAAACACCTCAGATGCTAAGTGGCAGAAACCTTGGGGATGCCTTTTTTTGTTTTCTTGAATGTATTATGTATCATAAAGGTAAGGCTTGTGATATGTCGGGATGATTATATTATATTAAGTTGTGAATGATTGTTTTATGATTATTATTTTTTAGGATGTAGTCTTATCTTCTAAAGTTGAAATGGACCAACAATTAGCATATCTGGTTGACTCGGTGATTTATTTTTCGAACTGAGGTTGGCTCGTTACAAAGCCAAATATTGTGTATTGTAGGTAAATTGTCTGTTTTGGTTTCTTAGGACTCACTTCTCGTAGGCTAAACATGATTCCTTTTTTGGCTTCCAAAAAGGCTCCATTTATTTTTATACAAGAATTGACTTGTGCCTGGCCTGTAGTGGATATAGCTTTGTGTTCTTTATTATTGGAAGCCATTCTTTTCTTTTCTTTTTCTTTTTTCTAACATTTTTTAATATTTTTTTTCTTTTTTTTAATAAAAAACGTTGTCTTCTTGCACCTTCCATGCTAGACCTAATGATTTCTATTGAACACAGATAATTCCTTGACCTGTGCGTGGTTTGACGGCCATACTCTTTCTGGTTCCCTTTAGATGAGATGAAGTTTCTTGATTCCACCTAGTTTGAGACTAAGTTTGTTTAATTTATTTACATAAATTGTACACTTGTATTGCGTTCAGATGATAATGTACTTGCTTGAGTTTCTATTGTCCGCCGGCCTTTGTAGTTTAGGTAATTATGGATAGCCACTCTCTTTGCCAGCTATCCCTTTTTAACCACAACTTTTATGTTGATTATACAATTTGCATTCCGCTTTATTCATGGTAAATCTACTTCATCAGTTTTTGTGGCTTGGACCTTCAAACTGCATCATCCTAGAATTTTACCAAACTCATAAAAACTGTTCAAGTATATTCGTGTCTGCTGTTGTCTTATCTATTTATCTTCTGAGCTATTGCTGACCGTATGCAGCAGCTAAAGTCCGAACCTTTTGGGTGATGATGACATCTTTACTCCTTTCTTTGATAGCCTTTAAATGAAATATTACAGCTCCTAGTCATCTTATCTTATAGGGGCTTGATTCGTGATTTTCTGTGGAAGCTGTCGTCGATAAATCCTAACCATTGATGTCTCTTTAGCAAGCATATCTGATTGGTGGAACAGCGTGCTCAGGTCGAAAAATTTTCTGATCGCATTATTTCTTAAAGTATATAAGTATATTTTGATTTATTTGCCAACAATTTGTCATAGTATTACTTTTATTGCTTTAGGCTGTGATTTCTTGAATCAAATTAGCTTTTTGGTCTATTATTGACGTTCAACAAGCATCAATAGTCTTGGACACCAATTTTTAGACTGGTATACTAGAATAAATTATCCATGTGTTGGTGACCTGTTCTGGCCAGATCTTGATTTGAAAGCATTGGTAGCTTGCGGGTTGGGAGGGAACCCTCTTGGTTCACGTATCCAAAAGCTCCAAAAAAATTTGGAACCGGTACGGGCCGATACGGTTAGCCGGTTCGGGCCGGTACGGGTTTTTAACACCGAACCAGACCGTTCGGAGCCAATATCGGTTCGGTACGGGCTGAACCGGCCGGTACAGCATTCCTTGCTTTTTTGTTTGTATGGATGCATTTTTGCAGGAATATTGATGCAACAAGGGTTGACTTCTAAATTTGTTCTCTTCTTTGCATGCCACCTTCTCTGGCAATAGGCGAGGCATTTTTGGAAGGTCTACTACGCTGCTGACAACCAATCTGCATTCATTGTAAGTTGGAGAGGTCATCACCCGAGGAGAGGAGCGGGGATCTTCTCCTCTTTTTTGTGTGTATGTATGTATATTGATGAGATGATGGGTGACTTGTAAAATTGCTCTTTTCTTCTTTGCGTGTCAGCTTCTCTAGCAATTGGCGGGGAACATCTGGAAGTGGCGAATTTGAGCCTCTTTTTCCTTTTCCCATTTTGCCTTCTAATTTCTTGTTTTTTGAAGATTATATTTTTTTTAAGGCTTCTTTAATTACAAAACTGTAATTAAATTTCTTCTGATGTGTTTTTTCTGCTGTTCCTGAAGAATTCATATGATTTGGAGGCTGATGATAGTTTCGAGATAAAGATGGTATCAATAAAGGTACGATTTTGACTTCGAGAACCGACATTCTCAAAGTTCGTATTTTGCTTGTCAGAAATCAGGAGTTGTTTGCTCAATACTAGAATGTGTCGCATATTTACATTTTCTCCTTCACAAAATCCCGACCATAAATAGATGGGCTTTTTTACATGAACTACCAGTTTGTGTGAATCTTATTGTGCTATTTTTTTCTGCAATTCTTTTATGTCTCTTGTTATTAAGTTAGCTGAAATGCTTGCTTCACCATTGGATAACTTTTCTCCTAATTGTTGCGATTGGCTAATTAATTTAATTTGTTTTTTCATTTTTATTTCTGCTCTCATTTAATTTGGGATGCTCTGGTGTTTTTCTGACATTTACATCTTTGTTTTCCGATCGCAGTATTTCTTGAAGTATGTAAGTATATTTTGATTTATTTGCCAACAATTTGTCATAGTATTACTTTTATTGCTTTAGGCTGTGATTTCTTGAATCAAATTAGCTTTTTGGTCTATTATTGACGTTCAACAAGCATCAATAGTCTTGGACACCAATTTTTAGACTGGTATACTAGATTAAATTATCCATGTGTTGCTGACCTGTTCTGGCCAGATCTTGATTTGAAAGCATTGGTAGCTTGCAGGTTGGGAGGGAACCCTCTTGGTTCACGTATCCAAAAGCTCCAAAAGAATTTGGAACCGGTACGGGCCGATACGGTTAGCCGGGTCGGGCCGGTACGGGTTTTTAACACCGAACCAGACCTTTCCAAGCCAGTATCGGTTCGGTACGGGCTGAACCGGCCGGTACAGCATTCCTTGCTTTTTTGTTTGTATGGATGCATTTATGCATGAATATTGATGCAACAAGGGGTGACTTCTAAATTTGTTCTCTTCTTTGCTTGCCATCTTCTCTAGCAATAGGTGAGGCATTTTCGGAAGGTCTACTACATTGCTGGCAACCAATCTGCACTCATTGTAAGTTGGAGAGGTCATCACCCGAGGAGAAGAGGAGCGGGGATCTTCTCCTCTTTTTTGTGTATGTATGTATCTTGATGAGATGATGGGTGACTTGTAAAATTACTCTTCTCTTCTTTGCGTGTCAGCTTCTCTAGCAACAGGCGGGGAACTTCTGGAAGTGGCGAATTTGAGCCTCTTCTTCCTTTTCCCATTTTGCCTTTTAATTTCTTGTTTTTTGAAGATTATATTTTTTTTAAGGCCTCTTTAATTACAAAACTGTAATTAAATTTCTTCTGATGTGTTTTTTCTGTTGTTCCTGAAGAATTTGTAGGATTTGGAGGCCGATGATAGTTTCGAAATAAAGATGGTATCAATAAAGGTACGATTTTGACTTCGAGAATCCACATTCTCAAAGTTCGTATTTTGCTTGTCAGAAATCTGGAGTTGTTTGCTCAATACTAGAATGTGTCGCATATTTACATTTTCTCCTTCACAAAATCCCGACCATAAATAGATGGGCACTTTTACATGAACTACCAGTTTGTGTGAATCTTATTGTGCTATATTTTTCTGCAATTCTTTTATGTCTCTTGTTATTAAGTTAGCTGAAATGCCTGCTTCACCATTGGATAACTTTTCTCCTAATTGTTGCGATTGGCTAATTAATTTAATTTGTTTTTTTATTTTTATTTCTGCTCTCATTTAATTTGGGATGCTCTGGTGTTTTTCTGACATTTACATCCTTGTTTTCTATACATCATGACAGTGACACCTCTACTTTTGTTTTGGTTTTTATGTGCTGTGTATGTTGCTTAATCTTTTATTTGACAAAAGTGATGGGTTCTTTTAGTACAACTTTCAAATCATATCATATGCAGTTGCCATGAGATAATGACATGATCTTCTGAAAATGCTTTTACATAATCTTAGAACTATTAGACTAATCCCTGTATAGCTCCTATCCCTTTTTATATTAGATCAAGTTTCGAATCGGAAGAATTTCTCATTGTTTTGTCTGCTGGCCATCAGTTATGGTTATATCCTTGTGACATACCATGTGGTAATTCCAATCCTTTAATCTTTTTTTATTAACCTTGTTGGTTACAATGAATCTGCATGACTTTCCATTTGCTTGGAAACTTTAATTTTCATGTTTTCATGCCTGAGTTTGTATTGTAATTTTAGTATGTTTGTTAATGTATTTTATGTGGGCGGGGCTTGGTGCAGTGGTAAGGTTGCTCCATTTTGACCTCTGCATATTATGAGTTCGAACCACCTCTCGAGATCCTGTGGGGCAGAAACCTTGGGACGCCTTTTTTTTCTTTTGAATTTATTATTTCTTATAAGGGTGAGATTTGTGATATCTTGTAATGATTATATTCTATTAAGTTGTGAATGATTGTTTTATCCTTATCATTTTGTAGGGTGTAGCCATATCTGCTGAAGTTCAAATGGACCAACAATAAGCATATGTTGGTTGACTCTGATTTATTTTTGGATCTGAGATTGACTTGTTACAAAGCCAAATATCGTGTATTCTAGGTAAATTTTCTGTTTTGATTTCTTAGTGCTCACTTCTCAGCTATTGTTGGACCCTATGCTGCAGCAAAAGTCCGAACTTTTTGGGTGAAGATGACAGCATCTTTACTCATTCCTGTGTTATCCTTCAAATGAACTATTTCTACTCCTGGTCATCTCATTTTATAGGGGCTAGATTCGTGATTTTCTGTGGAAGCTGTCCTTGATAAATCCTAACCATTGATGTCTCTTAAGCAAGCATATCTAATTGGTGGAACAACATGCAAAGGTCGAAAAGCTGTCCGATCGCAGTATTTCTTTAAGTACGTAAGTATATTTTGATTTATTTTCCAACAATTTGCCTTACTATTACCTTTATTGCTTATGGCTGTGCTTTCTTCAATCAGATTGGCTTTTTGATCTGTTCTTGATGTTCAACAAGCATCAATAGAGCTAGTCATATTTTAGATTGGTATACTAGATTAAGTTATTCATGTGTTGCTGACCGGTTCTGACCATATCTTGATTTGAAAGTACTGGTAGGTTGTGAGCTGGGAGGGAACCCTCTTGAGTCATATTCAGATTTGCGGTAAACCTTATTTATTTATTGCAGTAGACCTGATTATCTAATGCTCGAGATTTTGTGAGCTTGTCATGCAAGACATAAGCTTCAAAATGGCTTTTATAATGGTTCCATGCTTTAGATGGAGCACGGGCAGGCATACAGTGTGACGGATAATCGCCTTCTCAAAGAGTTGGTTCTTGTATGTTGGTAAAAAAGGCTCAGCCTTCCACCTCTCCTGCCCCCTAGCTTTCTTCTGCTCTTTTTTGTGTATGTATGTATATTGATGAGAAGATGGGTGACTTGTAAAATTGCAGTTCTCTTCTTTGCGTGCCAGCTTCTCTAGCAATAGGCGAGGAACTTCTGGAAGTGGTGAATTTGAGCCTCTTCTTCCTCTTCCCTTTTTTCCTTTTAATTTCTTGTTTTTTGAAGATTATGTTTTTTTATGACTTCTTTAATTACATAACTGTAATTATATTTCTTTTGATGTGTTTTTTCTTCTGTTCCTGAAGAATTCATAGGATTTGGAGGCTGATGAAAGTTTTGGGATAAGGATGCTATAAAAAAAGGTACGATTTTGACTTCGAGAATCCAAATCCTCAAAGTTTCTATTTTGCTTGTCAAAAATCAGGTGTTGTTTGCTCAATAACAGGCTGTCACATTTTTACATGTTTCAAATCTACTCGCATTCCAACCTCATTTTTTCAGTTTTCCTGACTCTTCTTTTTTATTTCACTTATTCTTTACCTGGTAATTTTTGGTCTTGCATGGATTCTGTCATCCTTCGTTATTCTCTATTTTCCATCTTTTCTTCAAGTAATAGTTTGAAAAAAGACGAAGTGGCTTGCTTAGAGGCCAACTAGTGCTGGCGATAACTTTAAGTTCCATTTTTGCGCTTCCTTTATGTAGGAGTTGCAGAAGCCGAGGGGAGAAACATTCCACAGAGGAACTTTCCCTCTTTTATTTTGTTTAAACCCATTTAAGTAAATCAGGTCATATCTTGCTCCGGGTTGGCTACAGCCGAGCAGTACACCCTTCAAGAAATCCCTCCTTCCTCTCCCAGGGCTTCAGAGGTTCAGATCCATCAACCTTCGGCTCTAGGGTTCGGCTTCTCTGGTACAGTACTCGAGAGGGCTAAGGAATAAGAGGGTATAGTAACTCCTAAGTTAAGAAACTGAGAGTTTAAATAAACTCTGCTTAGGAGGTGACCCTTGGAGAGGCGGCACCCTCTCCTTCCTCCTTGCTCCAGAAGCCTACAGATGCCCTTTCCCTCAGGCCAGCTGTGCTTGTCCTTTCAACCTGGGTGAGGTGGCAGACTCCCATTTTGCATGGAGGAGGGCCCAACAGCTGGTCTTCCCCCCTATTGGCCAGCGGGGGCCCGTCACTTCAGTCCTCAGGCGTGAGGTGAGGGTTGCCATCCATGGGCCCAATACGGCCCCATTAACTACCGAGCCCAAATACCCTTAAACTGGGCCTCAGAAGTATTGGGCCCAGTTAGTATCAGGCCCGGATGTTACATTCTTTCCCTCTTAAATAAATTTCATCCTCGAAATTAATCATACCTCTATTCTTAGGTATGCAGTGTAATTCTCTAGAAAAACTAACTGAAATAAAGAAATGTGCATGGCCAGAATCAAACAAAATCCATGGGAAATCCTAAACCATTGAGCTTAAAAGGTTGCTATATAGAATTTCTTTGGAGGCTTATTTCGTCAGATGCTAAGACTATTTATCTGGTTCTTCATATAAAGAGTTTGGATTATTTTATTGCTTCTATATCTCTCATCTTGCTTGGTTGTTGTACATAGATTTGTGCTGGTTGTTGTCTTAGTTCGCTACCATTGCTTGCTCCATTTGATGACATGTGAACGATGGTCATAAAATTTTGAGCAAACTTTTTTTTGGTTCCATTAGCCTTGGTGATTCAATTGGTTCTGGAGGTTATGTTCTATATTGTTTCATTGTGCTCTCTCTCCCTCTTTTCAATTGTTGACGTTTTGGCATGTGAAATGATCTCTGACATTCTAAATCCACGGGAAATTCAAAACCATTGAGCTTAAAAGGTTGCTATATAGGATTTCTTCGGATGCTTATTTCGTTATATGCTAGGACTAGTTCTCTAGTTCTTCATAGAAAGAGTTTGGATTATTTTATTGCTTCTATATCTCTCGTTCTGCTTGGTTGTTGTACATGAATTTATGCTGGTGGTTGTTTCGGTTGGCTGCCATTGCTTGCTCCGTTTGGTGGCACGTAATTGATGGTCATCAAATTTTGAGCAAACTTTTTTTGGGTCCGGTAGTCTTGGTGATGCAATTGGTTGTCCACCTGCTTTAATATGTTGTTGCACGCACCACGTTTGTGGAATGCCCGAACATCTATTTAATGTAGGCATTTTGTGGTTTTGTATGCTGTTTTTTGCCGCTGTGATTGAGACACATAACTTTAGTATTTTCATGGATGGATTATGGTAATTTCTTTGCATTTGTTACCTCTTGCTGTCAACTTTGAATGGCATGATCAACCCTTTTTTGGTAGATGCTGTCTGTAGGTCCTTGTTGGTCTAAACTGTAGATGAAATGGTCTGCTAGTTGATTGCACTCCCCGTCATTGTATCCGTCTTTGTAAATAATTAATTTTCGGACTAACAAATTTTTTTTTTTGGGCTATGATAATGTGCATTTTGTTGTTTTAATTCAATGTTCAATAAGCATTATTCATTTGATCTCACCTAAGTTCAATCTTCACGTGATGCTACAGGCCTTAAAGCATTCACGTCATAAGTTATATTAATTGCAGGTGTGTTCAAAGTATTTCTGTTCCCTTTTTTATTTTTATCATATCCACAACTGAAGTGACATATATCACGCCCCGGACACGATCCGCGACACGGCCGTGCTATTGCCGACTACCGCCCACAATAGCACGAGCAGTACAACCTTCAAGAAATCCCTCCTTCCTCTCCTAGGGCTTCAGAGGTTCAGCTCCTTCAACCTTCGGCTCTAGGGTTCGGCTTCTCTGGTACAGTACTCCAGAGGGCTAAGGAATAAGAGGGTATATTAACTCTTAAGTTAAGAAACTGAGAGTTTAAATAAACTCTGCTTAGGAGGTGACCCTTGGAGAGGTGGCACCCTCTCCTTCCTCCTTGCTTCCGAAGCCTACAGCTGCCCTTTCCCTCTGGCCCGCTGGGCTTGTCCTTTCAACCTGGGTGAGAGGTGGCAGACTCCCATTTTGCATGGATGAGGGCCCAACAGCTGGCCTTCCCCCCACTGGCCAGCTGGGGCCCGTCACTTCAGTCCTCAGGCGTGAGGCGAGGGTTGCCATCCATGGGCCCAATACGGCCCCATTAACGACCTGGCGCAAATACCCTTAAACTGGGCCTCAAAAGTATTGAGCCTAGTTAGTATCGGGCCCGGACATTTATTCTTTCCCTCTTAAATAAATTTCATCCTCGAAATTAATCATGCCTCAATTTTTAGGTATGCAGTGTAATTCTCTAGAAAAACTGACTGAAATAAAGAAATGTGAATAGCCAGAATCAAACAAAATCCATGGTAAATCCTAAACCATTGAGCTTAAAAGGTTGCTATATAGAATTTCTTTGGAGGCTTATTTCGTCAGATGCTAAGACTATTTCTCTGGTTCTTCATATAAAGAGTTTGGATTATTTTATTGCTTCTATATCTCTCATCTTGCATGGTTGTTGTACATAGATTTGTGCTGGTTGTTGTCTCAGTTCGCTGCCATTGCTTGCTCCATTTGATGACATGTGAACGATGGTCATCAAATTCTGAGCAAACTTTTTTTGGTTCCGTTAGCCTTGGTGATTCAATTGGTTGTCCACCTGCTTTAATTTGTTGTTGCTCGCACCACGTTTGTAGAATGCCCCAACATCTATTTGATGTTGGCATTATGGGGTTATGTATGCTATTTTTTGCCTTTGTGACTGAGACACATATAACTTTAGTGTTTTCATGGATCGATTATAGTAATTTCTATGCTTTTGTTGCCTCTTGCTGTGAACTTTGAATGATATGATCAAGCCTTTCATGGTGGATGCTGTTTGTAGGTCATTGTTGGTCTAGACCATGGATGAAATAGTTTGGTCATCTCATCTTATAGGGGCTAGATTCGTGATTTTCTGTGGAAATTGTCTTCGATAAATCCTATCCATTGATGTCTCTTTAGCAAGCATATCTGATTGGTGGAACAGCATGCTCAAGTTGAAAAACTGTTCGGTTGCAGTATTTCTTGAAGTTTGTATGTATATTTTGATTTATTTGCCAACAATTTATCAGAGTATTACTTTTATTGCTTAAGGCTGTGATTTCTTGAATCAGATTAACTTTTTGGTCTGTTACTGATGTTCAACAAGCATCAATAGTGCTGGACACCAATTTTTAGACTAGTATACTAGATTAAATTATCCATTTGTTGTGGACCTGTTTTGACCAGATCTTGATTTGAAAGCATTGGTAGGTTGTGAGTTGAGAGGGAACCCTCTTGAGTAATATTCGGATTTGCAGTAAACCTTATTTATTTGTTGCAGTAGACCTGTTTATCTAATGCTGGAGATTATGTGAACTTGTCATGTAAGACATAAGGTTCAAAATGGTATTATAATGGTTCCAAGAATTAGGAGCATGGGCGAGCATACAATGTGACGGATAATCGCCTTCTCAAAGAGCTGGTTCTTTTATGTTGGTAAACAAGGCTCAACCTTCCATCTCTTCTTTCTCCTAGCTTTCTACTTGAGAGAGGAGGTGAGCATCTATAGTGATTTCTCAGTTACCCTTCAAGCATTGTTCCTTCTCCTTTTCTTCTTCGCTTTATTGTGTATGGATGTATTTATGTATGAATATTCATGCAACAAGGGGTGACTTCTAAAATTGTTCTTCTCTTCTTTGCATGCCATCTTCTCTAGCAATAGGCGAGACATATGTGGAAGGTCTACTACATTGCTGGCACCCGATCTGCATTCATTGTAAGTTGGAGAGGTCGTCACCAGAGGAGAAGAGGTGCAGGGATCTTCTCCTCTTTTTTGCGTGCATGTATATTAATGAGATGATGGGCAAGTTGTGAAATTACTCCTCTTCTTTGCGTGTCAACTTCTCTAGCAATAGGCGAGGAACTTCTGGAAGTGGTGAATTTGAGCCTCTTCTTCCTTTTCCCTTTTTGCCTTTCAATTTCTTGTTTTTTGAAGATTATATTTTTGTAGCACTTTTTTAATTACATAACTGTAATTAAATATTTTTTGATGTAATTTTTCGGTTGTTCCTGAAGAATTCATTGGATTTGGAGGCTGATGATAGTTTCAAGATAAAGATGGTATCGATAAAGGTACGATTTTGACTTTGAGAACCCAAATTCTCAAAGTTTCTATTTTGCTTGTCAAAAATCAGGAGTTGTTTGCTCAATACTCGAATGTGTCACATTTTTACATTTTCTTCTTGACAAAATCCCGACCATAAATACATGGGCTCTTTTACATGAACTACCAGTTTATGTGTGAATCTTATTGTGCTTTTTTTTTTCTGCAATTCTTTTACGTCTCTTATTATAAAGTTATCTGAAATGCCTGCTTCACCATTGGATAAGTTTTTTCTCCCATTTGTTGCGATTGGCTAATTAAGCTAATATGTTTTTTTCATTTTTATTTCTGCTCTCATTTAATTTGGGAAGCTGTGGTGTTTTTCTAACATTTACATCCTTGTTTTCTATAACTCATGACAGTGACACCTCTACTTTTGCTCCCATTTTTATGTGCTGTGTATGTTGCTTAATATTTTATTTGACAAATATGGTTGGTGCTCTTAGTACACTTTCAAATAGTATCATATGCAGTTCCCATGAGATAATGACATGATCTTCTGAAAATGCATTTGCATAATCTCAGAACCGAACTATTAGACTAATCCCTGTATAGCTCCTATGCCTTTTTATATTAGATCAAGTTCAGAACCAGAAGAATTTCTCTTTGTTTTGTCTGCTGGCCATCAGTTATGGTTATATCCTTGTGACATACTGTGTGGTAATTCCAATCCTTCAATCATTTAATCATTTTTTGTTAACCTTGTTGGTTACATTGATCTGCATGACTTTCCATTGGCTTGGAAAACATTTCTGCATGTTGTTCTGGATACTTTACCATTTCTTTTTCAACCTCTCTTTCTCTTTAATTTTCATTATTTCATGCCTGAGCATGTTTGTTAATGTATTACGTGCGGGCGGGGCTTGGTGCAATGGTAAGGTTGCTCCATTTGACCTGTGCATCATGTATTCGAAACACCTCAGATGCTAAGTGGCAGAAACCTTGGGGATGCCTTTTTTTGTTTTCTTGAATGTATTATGTATCATAAAGGTAAGGCTTGTGATATGTCGGGATGATTATATTATATTAAGTTGTGAATGATTGTTTTATGATTATTATTTTTTAGGATGTAGTCTTATCTTCTAAAGTTGAAATGGACCAACAATTAGCATATCTGGTTGACTCGGTGATTTATTTTTCGAACTGAGGTTGGCTCGTTACAAAGCCAAATATTGTGTATTGTAGGTAAATTGTCTGTTTTGGTTTCTTAGGACTCACTTCTCGTAGGCTAAACATGATTCCTTTTTTGGCTTCCAAAAAGGCTCCATTTATTTTTATACAAGAATTGACTTGTGCCTGGCCTGTAGTGGATATAGCTTTGTGTTCTTTATTATTGGAAGCCATTCTTTTCTTTTCTTTTTCTTTTTTCTAACATTTTTTAATATTTTTTTTCTTTTTTTTAATAAAAAACGTTGTCTTCTTGCACCTTTCATGCTAGACCTAATGATTTCTATTGAACACAGATAATTCCTTGACCTGTGCGTGGTTTGACGGCCATACTCTTTCTGGTTCCCTTTAGATGAGATGAAGTTTCTTGATTCCACCTAGTTTGAGACTAAGTTTGTTTAATTTATTTACATAAATTGTACACTTGTATTGCGTTCAGATGATAATGTACTTGCTTGAGTTTCTATTGTCCGCCGGCCTTTGTAGTTTAGGTAATTATGGATAGCCACTCTCTTTGCCAGCTATCCCTTTTTAACCACAACTTTTATGTTGATTATACAATTTGCATTCCGCTTTATTCATGGTAAATCTACTTCATCAGTTTTTGTGGCTTGGACCTTCAAACTGCATCATCCTAGAATTTTACCAAACTCATAAAAACTGTTCAAGTATATTCGTGTCTGCTGTTGTCTTATCTATTTATCTTCTGAGCTATTGCTGACCGTATGCAGCAGCTAAAGTCCGAACCTTTTGGGTGATGATGACATCTTTACTCCTTTCTTTGATAGCCTTTAAATGAAATATTACAGCTCCTAGTCATCTTATCTTATAGGGGCTTGATTCGTGATTTTCTGTGGAAGCTGTCGTCGATAAATCCTAACCATTGATGTCTCTTTAGCAAGCATATCTGATTGGTGGAACAGCGTGCTCAGGTCGAAAAATTTTCTGATCGCATTATTTCTTAAAGTATATAAGTATATTTTGATTTATTTGCCAACAATTTGTCATAGTATTACTTTTATTGCTTTAGGCTGTGATTTCTTGAATCAAATTAGCTTTTTGGTCTATTATTGACGTTCAACAAGCATCAATAGTCTTGGACACCAATTTTTAGACTGGTATACTAGAATAAATTATCCATGTGTTGGTGACCTGTTCTGGCCAGATCTTGATTTGAAAGCATTGGTAGCTTGCGGGTTGGGAGGGAACCCTCTTGGTTCACGTATCCAAAAGCTCCAAAAAAATTTGGAACCGGTACGGGCCGATACGGTTAGCCGGTTCGGGCCGGTACGGGTTTTTAACACCGAACCAGACCGTTCGGAGCCAATATCGGTTCGGTACGGGCTGAACCGGCCGGTACAGCATTCCTTGCTTTTTTGTTTGTATGGATGCATTTTTGCAGGAATATTGATGCAACAAGGGTTGACTTCTAAATTTGTTCTCTTCTTTGCATGCCACCTTCTCTGGCAATAGGCGAGGCATTTTTGGAAGGTCTACTACGCTGCTGACAACCAATCTGCATTCATTGTAAGTTGGAGAGGTCATCACCCGAGGAGAGGAGCGGGGATCTTCTCCTCTTTTTTGTGTGTATGTACGTATATTGATGAGATGATGGGTGACTTGTAAAATTGCTCTTTTCTTCTTTGCGTGTCAGCTTCTCTAGCAATTGGCGGGGAACATCTGGAAGTGGCGAATTTGAGCCTCTTTTTCCTTTTCCCATTTTGCCTTCTAATTTCTTGTTTTTTGAAGATTATATTTTTTTTAAGGCTTCTTTAATTACAAAACTGTAATTAAATTTCTTCTGATGTGTTTTTTCTGCTGTTCCTGAAGAATTCATATGATTTGGAGGCTGATGATAGTTTCGAGATAAAGATGGTATCAATAAAGGTACGATTTTGACTTCGAGAACCGACATTCTCAAAGTTCGTATTTTGCTTGTCAGAAATCAGGAGTTGTTTGCTCAATACTAGAATGTGTCGCATATTTACATTTTCTCCTTCACAAAATCCCGACCATAAATAGATGGGCTTTTTTACATGAACTACCAGTTTGTGTGAATCTTATTGTGCTATTTTTTTCTGCAATTCTTTTATGTCTCTTGTTATTAAGTTAGCTGAAATGCTTGCTTCACCATTGGATAACTTTTCTCCTAATTGTTGCGATTGGCTAATTAATTTAATTTGTTTTTTCATTTTTATTTCTGCTCTCATTTAATTTGGGATGCTCTGGTGTTTTTCTGACATTTACATCTTTGTTTTCCGATCGCAGTATTTCTTGAAGTATGTAAGTATATTTTGATTTATTTGCCAACAATTTGTCATAGTATTACTTTTATTGCTTTAGGCTGTGATTTCTTGAATCAAATTAGCTTTTTGGTCTATTATTGACGTTCAACAAGCATCAATAGTCTTGGACACCAATTTTTAGACTGGTATACTAGATTAAATTATCCATGTGTTGCTGACCTGTTCTGGCCAGATCTTGATTTGAAAGCATTGGTAGCTTGCAGGTTGGGAGGGAACCCTCTTGGTTCACGTATCCAAAAGCTCCAAAAGAATTTGGAACCGGTACGGGCCGATACGGTTAGCCGGGTCGGGCCGGTACGGGTTTTTAACACCGAACCAGACCTTTCCAAGCCAGTATCGGTTCGGTACGGGCTGAACCGGCCGGTACAGCATTCCTTGCTTTTTTGTTTGTATGGATGCATTTATGCATGAATATTGATGCAACAAGGGGTGACTTCTAAATTTGTTCTCTTCTTTGCTTGCCATCTTCTCTAGCAATAGGTGAGGCATTTTCGGAAGGTCTACTACATTGCTGGCAACCAATCTGCACTCATTGTAAGTTGGAGAGGTCATCACCCGAGGAGAAGAGGAGCGGGGATCTTCTCCTCTTTTTTGTGTATGTATGTATCTTGATGAGATGATGGGTGACTTGTAAAATTACTCTTCTCTTCTTTGCGTGTCAGCTTCTCTAGCAACAGGCGGGGAACTTCTGGAAGTGGCGAATTTGAGCCTCTTCTTCCTTTTCCCATTTTGCCTTTTAATTTCTTGTTTTTTGAAGATTATATTTTTTTTAAGGCCTCTTTAATTACAAAACTGTAATTAAATTTCTTCTGATGTGTTTTTTCTGTTGTTCCTGAAGAATTTGTAGGATTTGGAGGCCGATGATAGTTTCGAAATAAAGATGGTATCAATAAAGGTACGATTTTGACTTCGAGAATCCACATTCTCAAAGTTCGTATTTTGCTTGTCAGAAATCTGGAGTTGTTTGCTCAATACTAGAATGTGTCGCATATTTACATTTTCTCCTTCACAAAATCCCGACCATAAATAGATGGGCACTTTTACATGAACTACCAGTTTGTGTGAATCTTATTGTGCTATATTTTTCTGCAATTCTTTTATGTCTCTTGTTATTAAGTTAGCTGAAATGCCTGCTTCACCATTGGATAACTTTTCTCCTAATTGTTGCGATTGGCTAATTAATTTAATTTGTTTTTTTATTTTTATTCCTGCTCTCATTTAATTTGGGATGCTCTGGTGTTTTTCTGACATTTACATCCTTGTTTTCTATACATCATGACAGTGACACCTCTACTTTTGTTTTGGTTTTTATGTGCTGTGTATGTTGCTTAATCTTTTATTTGACAAAAGTGATGGGTTCTTTTAGTACAACTTTCAAATCATATCATATGCAGTTGCCATGAGATAATGACATGATCTTCTGAAAATGCTTTTACATAATCTTAGAACTATTAGACTAATCCCTGTATAGCTCCTATCCCTTTTTATATTAGATCAAGTTTCGAATCGGAAGAATTTCTCATTGTTTTGTCTGCTGGCCATCAGTTATGGTTATATCCTTGTGACATACCATGTGGTAATTCCAATCCTTTAATCTTTTTTTATTAACCTTGTTGGTTACAATGAATCTGCATGACTTTCCATTTGCTTGGAAACTTTAATTTTCATGTTTTCATGCCTGAGTTTGTATTGTAATTTTAGTATGTTTGTTAATGTATTTTATGTGGGCGGGGCTTGGTGCAGTGGTAAGGTTGCTCCATTTTGACCTATGCATATTATGAGTTCGAACCACCTCTCGAGATCCTGTGGGGCAGAAACCTTGGGACGCCTTTTTTTTCTTTTGAATTTATTATTTCTTATAAGGGTGAGATTTGTGATATCTTGTAATGATTATATTCTATTAAGTTGTGAATGATTGTTTTATCCTTATCATTTTGTAGGGTGTAGCCATATCTGCTGAAGTTCAAATGGACCAACAATAAGCATATGTTGGTTGACTCTGATTTATTTTTGGATCTGAGATTGACTTGTTACAAAGCCAAATATCGTGTATTCTAGGTAAATTTTCTGTTTTGATTTCTTAGTGCTCACTTCTCAGCTATTGTTGGACCCTATGCTGCAGCAAAAGTCCGAACTTTTTGGGTGAAGATGACAGCATCTTTACTCATTCCTGTGTTATCCTTCAAATGAACTATTTCTACTCCTGGTCATCTCATTTTATAGGGGCTAGATTCGTGATTTTCTGTGGAAGCTGTCCTTGATAAATCCTAACCATTGATGTCTCTTAAGCAAGCATATCTAATTGGTGGAACAACATGCAAAGGTCGAAAAGCTGTCCGATCGCAGTATTTCTTTAAGTACGTAAGTATATTTTGATTTATTTTCCAACAATTTGCCTTACTATTACCTTTATTGCTTATGGCTGTGCTTTCTTCAATCAGATTGGCTTTTTGATCTGTTCTTGATGTTCAACAAGCATCAATAGAGCTAGTCATATTTTAGATTGGTATACTAGATTAAGTTATTCATGTGTTGCTGACCGGTTCTGACCATATCTTGATTTGAAAGTACTGGTAGGTTGTGAGCTGGGAGGGAACCCTCTTGAGTCATATTCAGATTTGCGGTAAACCTTATTTATTTATTGCAGTAGACCTGATTATCTAATGCTCGAGATTTTGTGAGCTTGTCATGCAAGACATAAGCTTCAAAATGGCTTTTATAATGGTTCCATGCTTTAGATGGAGCACGGGCAGGCATACAGTGTGACGGATAATCGCCTTCTCAAAGAGTTGGTTCTTGTATGTTGGTAAAAAAGGCTCAGCCTTCCACCTCTCCTGCCCCCTAGCTTTCTTCTGCTCTTTTTTGTGTATGTATGTATATTGATGAAAAGATGGGTGACTTGTAAAATTGCAGTTCTCTTCTTTGCGTGCCAGCTTCTCTAGCAATAGGCGAGGAACTTCTGGAAGTGGTGAATTTGAGCCTCTTCTTCCTCTTCCCTTTTTTCCTTTTAATTTCTTGTTTTTTGAAGATTATGTTTTTTTATGACTTCTTTAATTACATAACTGTAATTATATTTCTTTTGATGTGTTTTTTCTTCTGTTCCTGAAGAATTCATAGGATTTGGAGGCTGATGAAAGTTTTGGGATAAGGATGCTATAAAAAAAGGTACGATTTTGACTTCGAGAATCCAAATCCTCAAAGTTTCTATTTTGCTTGTCAAAAATCAGGTGTTGTTTGCTCAATAACAGGCTGTCACATTTTTACATGTTTCAAATCTACTCGCATTCCAACCTCATTTTTTCAGTTTTCCTGACTCTTCTTTTTTATTTCACTTATTCTTTACCTGGTAATTTTTGGTCTTGCATGGATTCTGTCATCCTTCGTTATTCTCTATTTTCCATCTTTTCTTCAAGTAATAGTTTGAAAAAAGACGAAGTGGCTTGCTTAGAGGCCAACTAGTGCTGGCGATAACTTTAAGTTCCATTTTTGCGCTTCCTTTATGTAGGAGTTGCAGAAGCCGAGGTAGAAATTTCTCTAGAGTTGGTATTAACTAGGGTAATCTCTTTGGACTTTCCCATGATGATGTCCTTAGTCTTGGTAACAGTTATCCAATCAATCAATTATTTATTCTGGTCCTTTGTCTACTTTTATTTTTCCTGATCTTGCTACTTATCTCTGTATATCTGGTGGTAATTTGATTCACTTGTAAACTTTTATGCTTCAGAGGCCTGGATCATACTCTATTGCTATGTGGTGGTCTATCGGTTGCTGCTGCAGGAATTTCTATGCAATAGTTTGAATTTGATTTTCCACTACAACTGTTCATGAAATACTCTTTCCTTATAAACTTATTACTATTGTTTGACTACTAGAATTATTCCGAATTTGTTTTTTATAAGATTCACTTCTATTTATTTGCCCCTTTTTCTTCATAGCTATTTATTTGCCCCTTTTTCTTCCTAGCTATTTCGTAGTATTATTTGCTAATCAAATTGGAAAGGGCGGAAATAAAATATAAAAATTTTATGCTTTGCAAGTTGGAAGGTCCATTGTTCTGCAGGCTACTGCTGCCGCCTATTGGAGACCGGACAAGATTTTTGGATCGCTAAATGCCTTTCCTCCTACTCAACTCTGTATACCATTTCTTTTCCTACTCTTCTGTTGGTTGATTTGTTCATTAAATATTGCACTTTATTCTTTTATTGACAGCTTTTGAATTTATATGTTAAGGCCATTTTCTCCAGAAGGTTGTGATGATTCTTGGACCCGGGTTTTGCTATGAAAGGAAAGCGGCTATTTTCTTGACGACGAGGCAATCTTGGATTTGGCATTCTTGGCTGTTTGTGGGACTCCGTTTAATTTGGTTCTGGTGGTTATGTTCTATATTGTTTCGATGTGCTCTCTCCCCTTCTTTTCAATTGTTAATGTTCTGGCTTGTGAAATGATCTCTGACATGCTAAATTCATGGGAAATCCTAAACCATTAAGCTTAAAAGGTTGCTATTTAGGATTTCTCTGGAGGCTTATTTCGTTAAATGCTAAGACTAGTTCTCTGGTTCTTCATATAAAGAGTTTGGATTATTTTATTGCTTCTATATCTCTCATCCTACTTGGTTGTTGTGCATAAATTTGTGCTGGTGGTTGTTTCGGTTGGCTGTCATTGCTTGCTCCATTTGATGACATGTGAATGATGGTCATCAAGTTCTGGGCAAACTTTTTTTGGGTCTGTTAGTCTTGGTGATGCAATTGGTTGTCCACCCGCTTTAATTTGTTGTTGCCCGCACCACGTTTGTGGAATGCCCCCGCATCTATTTAATGTTGGCATTATGTGGTTCTGTATGCTGTTTTTTGCCACTGTGACTGAGACACATATAACTTTAGTGTTTTCGTGGATGTATTATAGTAATTTCTGCGCGTTTGTTACCTGTTGCTATAAACTTTGAATGATATGATCGACCCTTTCTTGGTAGATGCTGATTGTAGGTCACTGTTGGTTTGAACTGTGGATGAAATGTTCTGCTAGTTGATTGCACTTCTAGTCATCGTATCTGGCGTTGATAAATAGTTAATTTTTGAACCAACAATTTTATTTTTTTGGGCTATGGTAATGTGCATTTTGTTGTTTTAATTCAATGTTCAATAAGCATTATTCAGTTGATCTCACCTATGTTCAATCTTCACGTGTTCAATAAGTGGTTCTGTATGCTATTTTTTGCCTTTGTGACTGGGGCACACATATAACTTTAGTGTTTTCATGGATCGATTATAGTAATTTCTATGCTTTTGTTGCTTCTTGCTGTCAACTTTGAATGATATGGTCAGGCTTTTCATGGTGGATGTTGTTTGTAGGTCACTGTTGGTCTAGACTGTGGTTGAAATAGTTTGGTGCTGGAGATTATGTTCTCTTCAGCAGCGATTGAGCGAGCAGCTCCGGAAGGTCTGCTGTTCCGCAGACAATTGAGCAGCAACAATCATTCGATGGGGGGCGGAGAATAAGAGACACTGTGGGATCTTTTCCCCAGGTCGGCTTCTAGTTCTTTTATTCACGATTTGTTGGTCTTCTCTTTCTTCTTCTCCTTCAACTTGTTGTTGGTCTCCCGGGGGGGTAATTGTTGGGAGTTGTATCCTACGTGTCAATCGTCAGCGTGTTGATCTCTGATATTCATTGTTGGGAATTGATTGATAAATTAATAAAGTGTTATTTGGCATTATTCATCATTTCATTGTACATCTTCAAATGATCTCTTATATGATGTTCTTAAGACTTATTTTATGATAAAGAAGGATTTATGTTCTTAAACCTATTTGCGACCAAATGATATGCTGTTAATAGGACAACAGCATTGTCGAGATTAAGTCGTTATGAGACATATACGTTGGTTGTCCTCTTAACCAAGGAGTGTGGAGATACTGATATGTCACACAGTTGAAGTGGAGTACATTTTACTGAACGTGACCAATTCCGGAACGCTCTACTGTCAAGAGATGTTCCGAGTGGATATGGGTGTAAATATCCCTCAGACCTGAGATCACCACAGTGATTAGCAAGCAACTTACTCTACTTTGGTACCGAACTAGCAGAATTTCTAATTCTGGAACGGAAGGTTACTGGGTGCAGTCAAGTACTTGCGAAATCAGTGCGAGTCAAGATGGAATTGATCCCTCCTGGAAATAGGGGATAATGCTGTGTTCAATTTAGCAAAATCTTGGCCAGGGCAATCCTTGTGATGAGTCACAGGATTTCTAAAGTTGATCACATAGTGGATGTACTGATTAGAGAGTTGATAGAACTCTGAGGTCATCCTAGCATTAGGAGTCAAAGGGATGAATTATACAGTAACCATAGTCTAGGGTTTCAGAATATTTGCTTCGCATATATTCGGCCTATCCGGACGCCGGATACCATTGCTAGATGGTCACATCGATTAGTGCAAGAAGTCGTTCCTGTACTACCGGCTTAGGTTCGAACCAATGAGGTCACACGCATAGAAGTTTTTTGTTTGATCAAGATAGCTGATGGATGATTGAGAATCATTTAGGAATAATTTGGTCAATTCGATTGGCAAATTATCCTATAAAATAATTAAAGTAATTATTGGAGGATTAATTAGTAATTAGATTACTAATAAACTCAATTTGATTGAGTAAACGGACTAAGAATGAGCCAAATTGAATTGGATTTAATTTTGGTTTTGACCTAATTGGATTTGTGGCGCAGGGGTCGACTCGAAGTAAAGGGGGGTCGACTCGAGATGGGCTGGGGTCGACTCTCTCTCAGAGAATCCAAAGAACGAATTCTTCCCAGGTGGGGTCGACTCGAAGTAAAGAGGGGTCGACTGGAGATGAGTTGGGGACGACTCTCTCAGACAATCCAAAGAACGACTTCTGTTTTTCCAGGTGGGGTCGACTCGAGTTTCCTTGGGGTCGATTCGAAGCAAGTTGGGGTCGACTCGAGCTCTGAAAGGGTCGACTCGTTGGGGGTATCAGGAGTTCTCTGTCGTCTCAGCCAGGGTTGACCTGCGAAGCTATGGGGTCGGCTCGGGTCGACTTTGGAGTCGACTCGAAGGGGAAGGAGTCGACTCGAGGCGACTTGGAGTCGACTCGAGGCGACTTGGAGTCGACTCGAGATCGGGAAGGTCGACTCCTGAAAATCCTGAAACTCGTGGACGGGCTGAATTCGGAGGATTCGATCCGGACGTGGATTTTCAATGAAAAGTGAAGGGATTTGGATCGTGGGACGTGGGAGAATGGTTAGATGATGATGGAATATCAGCACCATCTATTTCGATCGTATCTCACCTGCATGAACCATCTATTGTTTGAATTTTGAATTCAAACAGGATAAGAACTATCTTGTTACAACCAACACCTTCATGCGCCAACAAGATTACCAAATTTCCATTTGAATTTCGAATTCAAATGATCAGATGGCGCGCCTTTAAAAGAAGAGTTTCAATTGTGGCTAAAAAAGAAATGAAATTTTGTGAATGAAATTCAGCCTTCCATCTCGCCCATTTTCATCTTCCTCTAAGTCCATCTCGCCATAGCTGATAGGGATCCCAGATAAGAGCCTTTAGATCAGATCAAGTCCTCTTCAATCCCTACTAACCATTCCTCCAAGTTCTTCCAAGAAGGCGAACCAAAAGTTGATAGCGTTGGAAAGATCAAAATTCAGCAAAGGAAGATCCTGCGCAAGCTAGCACTTCCGCGGGATTGGATCACTCCAGGAGCTTCGTGTGGATTACTTGTAGAGGCCAGAAGAGTGTGTGGCTACGAAGCTCGAGCATCAGATCCGTTACTTTCAGATTCATAAAGGTATAATCCGTATAAATCTAGGTCCAAGATATATCTTATAGGTTTCAATCCCCGAGGGTTAAACCTCTTTTGGGGCTCTTCACAGAGTAATCTTCTGAGCCTATTCGATGGGCATTCGAAGATTAGTTGGGTGTTAGATTAGTTGAGTTTAGAACTTAATTAATAATCTCATTTCAGATCTGAAATTAATCGTGCAATGATTTTAGCTTAATCGTTTAAACAATCCCGACATATTGATCATGTATACTTGTAGTGGTACTTTGAAATTTGATTTCTTATGCATATCTGAATTAAAATGTCTAATTCGATTTTTTCGCTGTGAATTTCAAAATTAAAAGAACTACGTATGGCTTGATCTCCCTTGTGAAGGGGGTACGTAGGCAACCCCAACAGGTACAGCCATTATTTTTGAAAAATTCTAAATTTCAACATGCTATCACTACTAGCATCATAGGATCGCTTTCGGTAATGGCCGTGATGTTGTGCTTCTTGTTATCTTGTTCTCTTTGTTTGTTTATGTTTCTTCTCTTTTGCTTTTCTTCTTCTTTGTTTCGCAAACTGGGAGAGCGGCATTGCTTTTGGGTTCTATACAAAGAGGCTGTGATGATTCTTGGATGAGGGTTTTGATGGAGAGAGAATATTTTGATCGCTATTTGTTCAATCTGGATTTGGTATTCTTGGTTGTTGGTGAGATTCTGTCTAATTTGGTTCTGGAGGTTATGTTTATATTATTTCGATGTGCCATCTCTCCCTCTTTTCAATTGTTAATGTTATAGCATGTGAAATGATCTCTGACATGCTAAATCCATAGGAAATCCTAAACCATTGAGCTTAAATGGTTGCTATATAGGATTTCTTCGGAGGCTTATTTAGCTAGATGCTAAGACTAGTTCTATGGTTCTTCATATAAAGAGTTTGGATTATTTTATTGCTTCTATTTCTCTCATCCTGCTTGGTTGTTGTAGATAAATTTGTGCTGGTTGTTGTTTTGGTTGGCTGCCATTGCATGCTCCATTTGATGACATGTGAATGATGTTAATCAAATTTTGAGCAAACTTCTTTTAGGTCCGTTAGTCTTGGTGATGCAATTGGTTGTCCACCTGCTTTAATTTGTTGTCGCAAGCACCACATTTGTGGAATGCCTGAACATCAATTTAAAGTCGGCATTATGTGGTTCTGTATGCTGTTTTTGCCACTGTGACTGAGACACATAAAACTTTAGTGTTTTCATGGATGTATTATAGTAATTTCTGTGCTTTTGTCGCCTCTTCCTGTCATGATATGATCAAGCCTTTCAAGGTGGATAATGTTTGTTGGTCACTGTTCTAAACTCTTAAGCTGTGGATGAAATAGTTTGGTGCTGGCGGTTATGTCGCTTCGGTAGCGGTAGAGCGAGCAGCTTTTGAATGTCTGCTGTTTCGCAGACATCCGAGCAGCGGCCATGGTTAGAAGGGGGGAGGAGAAGAAGACATTGTGGGATCTTTTTCCTAGGTCGGCTTCTAGTTCTCTTTCTCAAGATTTGCTGGTATTCTATTTCTTCTCCTCCTACTTGTTCTTGGTCTCCCGGGTGGATAATGGTCGCGATGTTGTGCTTCTTGTTATCTTTTTCTCTTTGTTTATGTGCCTTCTCTTTTGCTTTTCTTATTCTTCTTTGTTTCCCAAATTGGGAGAGCGGCGCTGCTTTTGGGTTCTTTACAAGGAGGCTATGATGATTCTTGCTCGAGGGTTTCGCTACAATTGAGAGGAAAGCAGTTATTCTCTTGACGGCAAGGCAATCTTGCATGCAACTATTTGCAGCCATTTTGATTTATTAGTTGCAGATCAATCGGTGAATCAGAGCCCCCCTCTCCATCTTCCCCTTCCCTGCTTTCAAATTGCTGGGATTTTTGTTTTCAATATTCTTTTTACGGTTGTGTTTCCGAGAGATTTTAAAGTAGATTTAGGTGGAGAGTATAGGAAGTGGGGAGATCTTGGTCAAAGTTTCTCTCCCTCTCTCCCTTTTCTTCAGTATATCTTCAAAAGTATTGAACTTGGTTCAGATATTTTATTTTGTCAACTTTGCTTTAAGTTCTCTCTGGACTTGAATAATAGTGAGATAATATTTTGATCGGTGTTTGTTCAATCTAGATTTGGTATTCTTGGTTGTTGGTGGGACTCCATCTAATTTGGTTCTAGAGGTTATGTTCTATATTGTTTCGATGTGCTTTCTCTCCCTTTTTTCAATTGTTGACGTTCTGGCATGTGAAATGATCTCTGACATTCTAAATCCATGGGAAATTCTAAACCATTGAGCTTAAAAGGTTGCTATATAGGATTTCTTTGGATGCTTATTTCGTTAAATGCTATGACTAGTTCTCTTGTTCTGCATAGAAAGAGTTTGGATATTTTATTGCTTCTATATCTCTCGTCCTGCTTGGTTGTTGTACATAAATTTATGCTGGTTGTTGTTTCAGTTGGCTGCCATTGCTTGCTCCGTTTGATGACACGTAATTGATGGTCATCAAATTTTGAGCAAACTTTTTTTGGGTCCGGTAGTCTTGGTGATGCAATTGGTTGTCCACCTGCTTTAATATGTTGTTGCACGCACCACATTTGTGGAATGCCCGAACATCTATTTAATGTTGGCATTATGTGGTTCTGTATGCTGTTTTTTGCCGCTGTGACTGAGACACATATAACTTTAGTATTTTCATGGATGGATTATGGTAATTTCTTTGCATTTGTTACCTCTTGCTGTCAACTTTGAATGATATGATCAACCCTTTTTTGGTAGATGCTGTCTGTAGTTCCCTGTTGGTCTAAACTGTGGATGAAATGGTCTGCTAGTTGATTGCACTCTCTGTCATTGTATTTGTCTTTGATAAATAGTTAATTTTCGGACCAACAAATTTTTTTTTTGGGGCTATGATAATGTGCATTTTGTTGTTTTAATTCATTTTCGATAAGCATTATTCATTTGATCTCACCTAAGTTCAATCTTCACGTGATGCTACAGGCCTTAAAGCATTCACGTCATAAGTTATATTAATTGCAATTGTGTTCAAAGTATTTCCGTTCCCTTTTTTATTTTTATCATATCCACAACTGAAGTGACATATGTCACGCCCCGGACCCGGATCCGTGACATGGCCGTGCTATTGCCGACTACCGCCCACAATAGCACGAAGCCTCATACATGGGTAACAGGGTAGTCAGACTTGTCAAACTGTCATATATTTAAAATATTTGCTGTGTATCATATAAGGTAGTACAGGGTATTTCTTCTTCCATCTCTGTGCCAGAGTCTTTTTTCCTCTGTTTTACTGTTGAAACAGAGGGGAGAAACATTCCACATAGGAACTTTCCCTCTTTTTATTTTGTTTAAACCCATTTAAGTAAATCAGGTCATACCTTGCTCCGGGTTGGCTACAGCCGAGCAGTACACCCTTCAAGAAATCCCTCCTTCCTCTCCTAGGGCTTCAGAGGTTCAGCTCCATCAACCTTCGGCTCTAGGGTTCGGCTTCTCTGGTACAGTACTCGAGAGGGCTAAGGAATAAGAGGGTATAGTAACTCCTAAGTTAAGAAACTGAGAGTTTAAATAAACTCTGCTTAGGAGGTGATCCTTGGAGACGCGGCACCCTCTCCTTCCTCCTTGCTCTGGAAGCCTACAGATGCACTTTCCCTCAGGCCAGCTGGGCTTGTCCTTTCAACCTGGGTGAGGTGGCAGACTCCCATTTTGCATGGATGAGGGCCCAACATCTGGTCTTCCCCCTATTGGCCAGCGGGGGCCCGTCACTTCAGTCCTCAGGCGTGAGGTGAGGGTTGCCATCCATGGGCCCAATACGGCCCCATTAAAGACCGAGCCCAAATACCCTTAAACTGGGCCTCAGAAGTATTGGGCCCAGTTAGTATCAGGCCCGGATGTTACATTCTTTCCCTCTTAAATAAATTTCATCCTCGAAATTAATCATACCTCTATTCTTAGGTATGCAGTGTAATTCTCTAGAAAAACTAACTGAAATAAAGAAATGTGCATGGCTAGAATCAAACAAAATCCATGGGAAATCCTAAACCATTGAGCTTAAAAGGTTGCTATATAGAATTTCTTTGGAGGCTTATTTCGTCAGATGCTAAGACTATTTATCTGGTTCTTCATATAAATAGTTTGGATTATTTTATTGCTTCTATATCTCTCATCTTGCTTGGTTGTTGTACATAGATTTGTGCTGGTTGTTGTCCTAGTTCGCTACCATTGCTTGCTCCATTTGATGACATGTGAACGATGGTCATCATATTTTGAGCAAACTTTTTTTTGGTTCCATTAGCCTTGGTGATTCAATTGGTTCTGGAGGTTATGTTCTATATTGTTTCATTGTGCTCTCTTTCTCTCTTTTCAATTGTTGACGTTCTGGCATGTGAAATGATCTCTGACATTCTAAATCCATGGGAAATTCAAAACCATTGAGCTTAAAAGGTTGCTATATAGGATTTCTTCGGATGCTTATTTCGTTAAATGCTAGGACTAGTTCTCTAGTTCTTCATAGAAAGAGTTTGGATTATTTTATTGCTTCTATATCTCTCGTCCTGCTTGGTTGTTGTACATGAATTTATGCTGGTGGTTGTTTCGGTTGGCTGCCATTGCTTGCTCCGTTTGGTGGCACGTAATTGATGGTCATCAAATTTTGAGCAAACTTTTTTTGGGTCCGGTAGTCTTGGTGATGCAATTGGTTGTCCACCTGCTTTAATATGTTGTTGCACGCACCACGTTTGTGGAATGCCCGAACATCTATTTAATGTAGGCATTTTGTGGTTTTGTATGCTGTTTTTTGCCGCTGTGATTGAGACACATAACTTTAGTATTTTCATGGATGGATTATGGTAATTTCTTTGCATTTGTTGCCTCTTGCTGTCAACTTTGAATGGCATGATCAACCCTTTTTTGGTAGATGCTGTCTGTAGGTCCTTGTTGGTCTAAACTGTAGATGAAATGGTCTGCTAGTTGATTGCACTCCCCGTCATTGTATCCGTCTTTGATAAATAGTTAATTTTCGGACTAACAAATTTTTTTTTTTGGGCTATGATAATGTGCATTTTGTTGTTTTAATTCAATGTTCGATAAGCATTATTCATTTGATCTCACCTAAGTTCAATCTTCACGTGATGCTACAGGCCTTAAAGCATTCACGTCAAAAGTTTTATTAATTGCAGGTGTGTTCAAAGTATTTTTGTTCCCTTTTTTATTTTTATCATATCCACAACTGAAGTGACATATGTCACGCCCCGGACACGATCCGCGACACGGCCGTGCTATTGCCGACTACCGTCCACAATAGCACGAGCAGTACAACCTTCAAGAAATCCCTCCTTCCTCTCCTAGGGCTTCAGAGGTTCAGCTCCTTCAACCTTCGGCTCTAGGGTTCGGCTTCTCTGGTACAGTACTCTAGAGGGCTAAGGAATAAGAGAGTATATTAACTCCTAAGTTAAGAAACTGAGAGTTTAAATAAACTCTGCTTAGGAGGTGACCCTTGGAGAAGTGGCACCCTCTCCTTCCTCCTTGCTTCCGAAGCCTACAGCTGCCCTTTCCCTCTGGCCCGCTGGGCTTGTCCTTTCAACCTGGGTGAGAGGTGGCAGACTCCCATTTTGCATGGATGAGGGCCCAACAGCTGGCCTTCCCCCCACTGGCCAGCTGGGGCCCGTCACTTCAGTCCTCAGGCGTGAGGCGAGGGTTGCCATCCATGGGCCCAATACGGCCCCATTAACGACCTGGCGCAAATACCCTTAAACTGGGCCTCAAAAGTATTGAGCCTAGTTAGTATCGGGCCCGGACATTTATTCTTTCCCTCTTAAATAAATTTCATCCTCGAAATTAATCATGCCTCAATTTTTTAGGTATGCAGTGTAATTCTCTAGAAAAACTGACTGAAATAAAGAAATGTGAATAGCCAGAATCAAACAAAATCCATGGTAAATCCTAAACCATTGAGCTTAAAAGGTTGCTATATAGAATTTCTTTGGAGGCTTATTTCGTCAGATGCTAAGACTATTTCTCTGGTTCTTCATATAAAGAGTTTGGATTATTTTATTGCTTCTATATCTCTCATCTTGCTTGGTTGTTGTACATAGATTTGTGCTGGTTGTTGTCTCAGTTCGCTGCCATTGCTTGCTCCATTTGATGACATGTGAACGATGGTCATCAAATTCTGAGCAAACTTTTTTTGGTTCCGTTAGACTTGGTGATTCAATTGGTTGTCCACCTGCTTTAATTTGTTGTTGCTCGCACCACGTTTGTAGAATGCCCCAACATCTATTTGATGTTGGCATTATGGGGTTATGTATGCTATTTTTTGCCTTTGTGACTGAGACACATATAACTTTAGTGTTTTCATGGATCGATTATAGTAAGTTCTATGCTTTTGTTGCCTCTTGCTGTGAACTTTGAATGATATGATCAAGCCTTTCATGGTGGATGCTGTTTGTAGGTCACTGTTGGTCTAGACTATGGATGAAATAGTTTGGTCATCTCATGGTCATCTCATCTTATAGGGGCTAGATTCGTGATTTTCTGTGGAAATTGTCGATAAATCCTAACCATTGATGTCTCTTTAGCAAGCATATCTGATTGGTGGAACAGCATGCTCAGGTCGAAAAACTGTCCGATTGCAGTATTTCTTGAAGTTTGTAAGTATATTTTGATTTATTTGCCAACAATTTGTCACAGTATTACTTTTATTGCTTAAGGCTGTGATTTCTTGAATCAGATTAACTTTTTGGTCTGTTACTGATGTTCAACAAGCATCAATAGTGCTGGACACCAATTTTTAGACTGGTATACTAGATTAAATTATCCATTTGTTGCTGACCTGTTCTGACCAGATCTTGATTTGAAAGCATTGGTAGGTTGTGAGTTGGGAGGGAACCCTCTTGGGTAATATTCGGATTTGCAGTAAACCTTATTTATTTGTTGCAGTAGACCTGTTTATCTAATGCTGGAGATTATGTGAACTTGTCATGTAAGACATAAGGTTCAAAATGGTATTTATAATGGTTCCAAGAATTAGGAGCATGGGCAGGCATACAATGTGACGGATAATCGCCTTCTCAAAGAGCTGGTTCTTTTATGTTGGTAAACAAGGCTCAACCTTCCACCTCTTCTTTCTCCTAGCTTTCTACTTGAGAGAGGAGGTGAGCATCTATAGTGATTTCTCAGTTACCCTTCAAGCATTGTTCCTTCTCCTTTTCTTCTTCGCTTTATTGTGTATGGATGTATTTATGTATGAATATTCATGCAACAAGGGGTGACTTCTAAAATTGTTCTTCTCTTCTTTGCATGCCATCTTCTCTAGCAATAGGCGAGACATATATGGAAGGTCTACTACATTGCTGGCACCCGATCTGCATTCATTGTAAGTTGGAGAGGTCATCACCAGAGGAGAAGAGGTGCAGGGATCTTCTCCTCTTTTTTGCGTGCATGTATATTAATGAGATGATGGGCAAGTTGTGAAATTACTCCTCTTCTTTGCGTGTCAACTTCTCTAGCAATAGGTGAGGAACTTCTGGAAGTGGTGAATTTGAGCCTCTTCTTCCTTTTCCCTTTTTGCCTTTCAATTTCTTGTTTTTTGAAGATTATATTTTTGTAGCACTTTTTTAATTACATAACTGTAATTAAATTTTTTTGATGTAATTTTTCGGTTGTTCCTGAAGAATTCATTGGATTTGGAGGCTGATGATAGTTTCAAGATAAAGATGGTATCGATAAAGGTACGATTTTGACTTCGAGAACCCAAATTCTCAAAGTTTCTATTTTGCTTGTCAAAAATCAGGAGTTGTTTGCTCAATACTCGAATGTGTCAGATTTTTACATTTTCTCCTTGACAAAATCCCGACCATAAATACATGGGCTCTTTTACATGAACTACCAGTTTATGTGTGAATCTTATTGTTCTTTTTTTTTCTGCAATTCTTTTACGTCTCTTGTTATAAAGTTATCTGAAATGCCTGCTTCACCATTGGATAACTTTTTCTCCCATTTGTTGTGATTGGCTAATTAAGTTAATATGTTTTTTCATTTTTATTTCTGCTCTCATTTAATTTGGGAAGCTGTGGTGTTTTTCTAACATTTACATCCTTGTTTTCTATAAATCATGACAGTGACACCTCTACTTTTGCTCCCATTTTTATGTGCTGTGTATGTTGCTTAATATTTTATTTGACAAATGTGGTTGGTTCTCTTAGTACACTTTCAAATAGTATCATATGCAGTTCCCATGAGATAATGACATGATCTTCTGAAAATGCATTTGCATAATCTCAGAACCGAACTATTAGACTAATCCCTGTATAGCTCCTATGCCTTTTTATATTACATCAAGTTCAGAACCAGAAGATTTCTCTTTGTTTTGTCTGCTGGCCATCAGTTATGGTTATATCCTTGTGACATACTGTGTGGTAATTCCAATCCTTCAATCATTTAATCATTTTTTGTTAACCTTGTTGGTTACATTGATCTGCATGACTTTCCATTGGCTTGGAAAACATTTCTGCATGTTGTTCTGGATACTTTACCATTTCTTTTTCAACCTCTCTTTCTCTTTAATTTTCATGATTTCATGCCTGAGCATGTTTGTTAATGTATTACGTGCGGGCGGGGCTTGGTGCAATGGTAAGGTTGCTCCATTTGACCTGTGCATCATGTATTCGAAACACCTCAGATGCTAAGTGGCAGAAACCTTGGGGATGCCTTTTTTTGTTTTCTTGAATGTATTATGTATCATAAAGGTAAGGCTTGTGATATGTCGGGATGATTATATTCTATTAAGTTGTGAATGATTGTTTTATGATTATTATTTTTTAGGATGTAGTCTTATCTTCTAAAGTTCAAATGGACCAACAATTAGCATATCTGGTTGACTCGGTGATTTATTTTTCGAACTGAGGTTGGCTCGTTACAAAGCCAAATATTGTGTATTCTAGGTAAATTGTCTGTTTTGGTTTCTTAGGACTCACTTCTCGTAGGCTAAACATGATTCCTTTTTTGGCTTCCAAAAAGGCTCCATTTATTTTTATACAAGAATTGACTTGTGTCTGGCCTGTAGTGGATATAGCTTTGTGTTCTTTATTATTGGAAGCCATTCTTTTCTTTTTCTTTTTTCTAACATTTTTTAATATTTTTTTCTTTTTTTAATAAAAAACGTTGTCTTCTTACACCTTCCATGCTAGACCTAATGATTTCTATTGAACACAGATAATTCCTTGACCTGTACGTGGTTTGACGGCCATACTCTTTCTGGTTCCCTTTAGATGAGATGAAGTTTCTTGATTCCACCTAGTTTGAGACTAAGTTTGTTTAATTTATTTACATAAATAGTACACTTGTATTGCGTTCAGATGATAATGTACTTGCTTGAGTTTCTATTGTCCGCCGGCCTTTGTAGTTTAGGTAATTATGGATAGCCACTCTCTTTGTCAGCTATCCCTTTTTAACCACAACTTTTATGTTGATTATACACTTTGCATTCCGCTTTATTCATGGTAAATCTACTTCATCAGTTTTTGTGGCTCGGACCTTCAAACTGCATCATCCTAGAATTTTACCAAACTCATAAAAACTGTTCAAGTATATTCGTGTCTGCTGTTGTCTTACTTATCTATTTATCTTCCGAGCTATTGCTGACCCTATGCAGCAGCTAAAGTCCGAACCTTTTGGGTGATGATGACATCTTTACTCCTTTCTTTGATAGCCTTTAAACGAGATATTACAGCTCCTAGTCATCTTATCTTATAGGGGCTTGATTCGTGATTTTCTGTGGAAGCTGTCCTCGATAAATCCTAACCATTGATGTCTCTTTAGCGAGCATATCTGATTGGTGGAACAGCGTGCTCAGGTCGAAAAATTTTCTGATCGCATTATTTCTTGAAGTATATAAGTATATTTTGATTTATTTGCCAACAATTTGTCATAGTATTACTTTTATTGCTTTAGGCTGTGATTTCTGGAATCAAATTAGCTTTTTGGTCTATTATTGACGTTCAACAAGCATCAATAGTCTTGGACACCAATTTTTGCACTGGTATACTAGATTAAATTATCCTTGTGTTGCTGACCTGTTCTGGCCAGATCTTGATTTGAAAGCATTGGTAGCTTGCGGGTTGGGAGGGAATCCTCTTGGTTCACGTATCCAAAAGCTCCAAAAAAATTTGGAACCGGTACGGGCCGATACGGTTTGCCGGTTCGGGCCGGTAAGGGTTTTTAACACCGAACCAGACCGTTCGGAGCCAGTATCGGTTCGGTACGGGCTGAACCGGCCGGTACAGCATTCCTTGCTTTTTTGTTTGTATGGATGCATTTTTGCAAGAATATTGATGCAACAAGGGTTGACTTCTAAATTTGTTCTCTTCTTTGCATGCACCTTCTCTGGCAATAGGCGAGGCATTTTTGGAAGGTCTACTACACTGCTGACAACCAATCTGCATTCATTGTAAGTTGGAGAGGTCATCACCCGAGGAGAGGAGCGGGGATCTTCTCCTCTTTTTTGTGTGTATGTATGTATATTGATGAGATGATGGGTGACTTGTAAAATTGCTCTTTTCTTCTTTGCGTGTCAGCTTCTCTAGCAATTGGCGGGGAACATCTGGAAGTGGCGAATTTGAGCCTCTTTTTCCTTTTCCCATTTTGCCTTCTAATTTCTTATTTTTTGAAGATTATATTTTTTTTAAGGCTTCTTTAATTACAAAACTGTAATTAAATTTCTTCTGATGTGTTTTTTCTACTGTTCCTGAAGAATTCATATGATTTGGAGGCTGATGATAGTTTCGAGATAAAGATGGTATCAATAAAGGTACGATTTTGACTTCGAGAACCGACATTCTCAAAGTTCGTATTTTGCTTGTCAGAAATCAGGAGTTGTTTGCTCAATACTAGAATGTGTCGCATATTTACATTTTCTCCTTCACAAAATCCCGACCATAAATAGATGGGCTTTTTTACATGAACTACCAGTTTGTGTGAATCTTATTGTGCTATTTTTTTCTGCAATTCTTTTATGTCTCTTGTTATTAAGTTAGCTGAAATGCCTGCTTCACCATTGGATAACTTTTCTCCTAATTGTTGCGATTGGCTAATTAATTTAATTTGTTTTTTCATTTTTATTTCTGCTCTCATTTAATTTGGGATGCTCTGGTGTTTTTCTGACATTTACATCTTTGTTTTCCGATCGCAGTATTTCTTGAAGTATGTAAGTATATTTTGATTTATTTGCCAACAATTTGTCATAGTATTACTTTTATTGCTTTAGGCTGTGATTTCTTGAATCAAATTAGCTTTTTGGTCTATTATTGACGTTCAACAAGCATCAATAGTCTTGGACACCAATTTTTAGACTGGTATACTAGATTAAATTATCCATGTGTTGCTGACCTGTTCTGGCCAGATCTTGATTTGAAAGCATTGGTAGCTTGCAGGTTGGGAGGGAACCCTCTTGGTTCACGTATCCAAAAGCTCCAAAAGAATTTGGAACCGGTACGGGCCGATACGGTTAGCCGGTTCGGGCCGGTACGGGTTTTTAACACCGAACCAGACCTTTCCAAGCCAGTATCGGTTCGGTACGGGCTGAACCGGCCGGTACAGCATTCCTTGCTTTTTTGTTTGTATGGATGCATTTATGCATGAATATTGATGCAACAAGGGGTGACTTCTAAATTTGTTCTCTTCTCTGCTTGCCATCTTCTCTAGCAATAGGTGAGGCATTTTCGGAAGGTCTACTACATTGCTGGCAACCAATCTGCACTCATTGTAAGTTGGAGAGGTCATCACCCGAGGAGAAGAGGAGCGGGGATCTCCTCTTTTTTGTGTATGTATGTATCTTGATGAGATGATGGGTGACTTGTAAAATTGCTCTTCTCTTCTTTGCGTGTCAGCTTCTCTAGCAACAGGCGGGGAACTTCTGGAAGTGGCGAATTTGAGCCTCTTCTTCCTTTTCCCATTTTGCCTTTTAATTTCTTGTTTTTTGAAGATTATATTTTTTTTAAGGCCTCTTTAATTACAAAACTGTAATTAAATTTCTTCTGATGTGTTTTTTCTGTTGTTCCTGAAGAATTTGTAGGATTTGGAGGCCGATGATAGTTTCGAAATAAAGATGGTATCAATAAAGGTACGATTTTGACTTCGAGAATCCACATTCTCAAAGTTCGTATTTTGCTTGTCAGAAATCTGGAGTTGTTTGCTCAATACTAGAATGTGTCGCATATTTACATTTTCTCCTTCACAAAATCCCGACCATAAATAGATGGGCTCTTTTACATGAACTACCAGTTTGTGTGAATCTTATTGTGCTATATTTTTCTGCAATTCTTTTATGTCTCTTGTTATTAAGTTAGCTGAAATGCCTCCTTCACCATTGGATAACTTTTCTCCTAATTGTTGCGATTGGCTAATTAATTTAATTTGTTTTTTCATTTTTATTTCTGCTCTCATTTAATTTGGGATGCTCTGGTGTTTTTCTGACATTTACATCCTTGTTTTCTATACATCATGACAGTGACACCTCTACTTTTGTTTTGGTTTTTATGTGCTGTGTATGTTGCTTAATCTTTTATTTGACAAAAGTGATGGGTTCTTTTAGTACAACTTTCAAATCATATCATATGCAGTTGCCATGAGATAATGACATTATCTTCTGAAAATGCTTTTACATAATCTTAGAACTATTAGACTAATCCCTGTATAGCCCCTATCCCTTTTTCTATTAGATCAAGTTTCGAATCGGAAGAATTTCTCATTGTTTTGTCTGCTGGCCATCAGTTATGGTTATATCCTTGTGACATACCGTGTGGTAATTCCAATCCTTTAATCTTTTTTTATTAACCTTGTTGGTTACAATGAATCTGCATGACTTTCCATTTGCTTGGAAACTTTAATTTTCATGTTTTCATGCCTGAGTTTGTATTGTAATTTTAGTATGTTTGTTAATGTATTTTATGTGGGCGGGGCTTGGTGCAGTGGTAAGGTTGCTCCATTTTGACCTGTGCATATTATGAGTTCGAACCACCTCTCGAGATCCTGTGGGGCAGAAACCTTGGGACGCCTTTTTTTTTCTTTTGAATGTATTATGTCTAATAAGGGTGAGATTTGTGATATCTTGTAATGATTATATTCTATTAAGTTGTGAATGATTGTTTTATCCTTATCATTTTGTAGGGTGTAGCCATATCTGCTGAAGTTCAAATGGACCAACAATAAGCATATGTTGGTTGACTCTGATTTATTTTTGGATCTGAGATTGACTTGTTACAAAGCCAAATATCGTGTATTCTAGGTAAATTTTCTGTTTTGATTTCTTAGTACTCACTTCTCAGCTATTGTTGGACCCTATGCTGCAGCAAAAGTCCGAACTTTTTGGGTGAAGATGACAGCATCTTTACTCATTCCTGTGTTATCCTTCAAATGAACTATTTCTACTCCTGGTCATCTCATTTTATAGGGGCTAGATTCGTGATTTTCTGTGGAAGCTGTCCTTGATAAATCCTAACCATTGATGTCTCTTAAGCAAGCATATCTAATTGGTGGAACAACATGCAAAGGTCGAAAAACTGGCCGATCGCAGTATTTCTTTGAGTACGTAAGTATATTTTGATTTATTTCCCAACAATTTGCCTTACTATTACCTTTATTGCTTATGGTTGTGCTTTCTTCAATCAGATTGGCTTTTTGATCTGTTCTTGATGTTCAACAAGCATCAATAGAGCTAGTCATATTTTAGATTGGTATACTAGATTAAGTTATTCATGTGTTGCTGACCGGTTCTGACCATATCTTGATATGAAAGTACTGGTAGGTTGTGAGCTGGGAGGGAACCCTCTTGAGTCATATTCAGATTTGCGGTAAACCTTATTTATTTATTGCTGTAGACCTGATTATCTAATGCTCGAGATTTTGTGAGCTTGTCATGCAAGACATAAGCTTCAAAATGGCTTTTATAATGGTTCCATGCTTTAGATGGAGCACGGGCAGGCATACAATGTGACGGATAATCGCCTTCTCAAAGAGTTGGTTCTTGTATGTTGGTAAAAAAGGCTCAGCCTTCCACCTCTCCTGCCCCCTAGCTTTCTTCTGCTCTTTTTTGTGTATGTATGTATATTGATGAGAAGATGGGTGACTTGTAAAATTGCAGTTCTCTTCTTTGCGTGCCAGCTTCTCTAGCAATAGGCGAGGAACTTCTGGAAGTGGTGAATTTGAGCCTCTTCTTCCTCTTCCCTTTTTTCCTTTTAATTTCTTGTTTTTTGAAGATTATGTTTTTTTATGACTTCTTTAATTACATAACTGTAATTATATTTCTTTTGATGTGTTTTTTCTTCTGTTCCTGAAGAATTCATAGGATTTGGAGGCTGATGAAAGTTTTGGGATAAGGATGCTATAAAAAAAGGTACGATTTTGACTTCGAGAACCCAAATCCTCAAAGTTTCTATTTTGCTTGTCAAAAATCAGGTGTTGTTTGCTCAATAACAGGCTGTCACATTTTTACATGTTTCAAATCTACTCGCATTCCAACCTCATTTTTTCAGTTTTCCTGACTCTTCTTTTTTATTGCACTTATTCTTTCCCAGGTAAATTTTGGTCTTGCATGGATTCTATCATCCTTCATTATTCTCTATTTTCCATCTTTTCTTCAAGTAATAGTGTGAAAAAAGACGAAGTGGCTTGCTTAGAGGCCAACTAGTGCTGGTGATAACTTTAAGTTCCATTTTTGCGCTTCATTTATGTAGGAGTTGCAGAAGCCGAGGTAGAAATTTCTCTAGAGTTGGTATTAACTAGGGTAATCTCTTTGGACTTTCCCATGATGATGTCCTTAGTCTTGGTAACAGTTATCCAATCAATCAATTATTTATTCTGGTCCTTTGTCTACTTTTATTTTTCCTGATCTTGCTACTTATCTCTGTATATCTGGTGGTAATTTGATTCACTTGTAAACTTTTATGCTTCAGAGGCCTGGATCATACTCTATTGCTATGTGGTGGTCTATCGGTTGCTGCTGCAGGAATTTCTATACAATAGTTTGAATTTGATTTTCCACTACAACTGTTCATGAAATACTCTTTCCTTATAAACTTATTACTATTGTTTGACTACTAGAATTATTCCGAATTTGTTATTTATAAGATTCACTTCTATTTATTTGCCCCTTTTTCTTCATAGCTATTTATTTGCCCCTTTTTCTTCCTAGCTATTTCGTAGTATTACTTGCTAATCAAATTGGAAAGGGCGGAAATAAAATATAAAAATTTTATGCTTTGCAAGTTGGAAGGTCCATTGTTCTGCAGGCTACTGCTGCAGCCTATTGGAGACTGGACAAGATTTTTGGATCGCTAAATGCCTTTCCTCCTACTCAACTCTGTATACCATTTCTTTTCCTACTCTTCTGTTGGTTGATTTGTTCATTATATATTGCACTTTATTCTTTTATTGATAGCTTTTGAATTTATATGTTAAGGCCATTTTCTCCAGAAGGTTGTGATGATTCTTGGACTCGGGTTTTGTTATGAAAGGAAAGCGGCTATTTTCTTGACGACGAGGCAATCTTGGATTTGGCATTCTTGGCTGTTTGTGGGACTCCGTTTAATTTGGTCTGGTGGTTATGTTCTATATTGTTTCGATGTGCTCTCTCTCCCTCTTTTCAATTGTTAATGTTCTGGCTTGCGAATGATCTCTGACATGCTAAATTCATGGGAAATCCTAAACCATTAAGCTTAAAAGGTTGCTATTTAGGATTTCTCCGGAGGCTTATTTCGTTAAATGCTAAGACTAGTTCTCTGGTTCTTCATATAAAGAGTTTGGATTATTTTATTGCTTCTATATCTCTCATCCTACTTGGTTGTTGTGCATAAATTTGTGCTGGTTGTTGTTTCGGTTGGCTGCCATTGCTTGCTCCATTTGATGACATGTGAATGATGGTCATCAAGTTCTGGGCAAACTTTTTTTGGGTCTGTTAGTCTTAATGATGCAATTAGTTGTCCACCCGCTTTAATTTGTTGTTGCCCGCACCACGTTTGTGGAATGCCCCCGCATCTATTTAATGTTGGCATTATGTGGTTCTGTATGCTGTTTTTTGCCACTGTGACTGAGACACATATAACTTTGAATAATAGTAATTTCTGCGCGTTTGTTACCTGTTGCTATAAACTTTGAATGATATGATCGACCCTTTCTTGGTAGATGCTGTTTGTAGGTCACTGTTGGTTTGAACTGTGGATGAAATGTTCTGCTAGTTGATTGCACTTCTAGTCATCGTATCTGGCGTTGATAAATAGTTAATTTTTGAACCAACAATTTTATTTTTTTGGGCTATGGTAATGTGCATTTTGTTGTTTTAATTCAATGTTCAATAAGCATTATTCAGTTGATCTCACCTATGTTCAATCTTCACGTGTTCAATAAGTGCTTCTGTATGCTATTTTTTGCCTTTGTGACTGGGGCACACATATAACTTTAGTGTTTTCATGGATCGATTATAGTAATTTCTATGCTTTTGTTGCTTCTTGCTGTCAACTTTGAATGATATGGTCAGGCCTTTCATGGTGGATGTTGTTTGTAGGTCACTGTTGGTCTAGACTATGGTTGAAATAGTTTGGTGCTGGAGATTATGTTCTCTTCAGCAGCGATTGAGCGAGCAGCTCCGGAAGGTCTGCTGTTCCGCAGACAATTGAGCAGCAACAATCGTTCGATGGGGGGAGGAGAATAAGAGACTGTGGGATCTTTTCCCCAGGTCGGCTTCTAGTTCTTTTACTCACGATTTGTTGGTCTTCTCTTTCTTCTTCTCCTTCAACTTGTTGTTGGTCTCCCGGGGGGGGTAATTGTTGGGAGTTGTATCCTACGTATCAATCGTCAGCGTGTTGATCTCTTATATTCATTGTTGGGAATTGATTGACAAATTAATAAAGTGTTATTTGGCATTATTCATCATTTCATTGTACATCTTCAAATGATCTCTTATATGATGTTCTTAAGACTTATTTTATGATAAAGAAGGATTTATGTTCTTAAACCTATTTGCGACCAAATGATATGTTGTTAATAGGACAACAGCATTGTCGAGATTAGGTCGTTATGAGACATATACGTTGGTTGTCCTCTTAACCAAGGAGTGTGGAGATACTGATATGTCACACAGGTGAAGTGGAGTACATTTCACTGAACGTGACCAATTCCGGAATGCTCTACTGTCAAGAGATGTTCCAAGTGGATATGGGTGTAAATATCTCTCAGACCTGAGATCACCACAGTGATTAGCAAGCAACTTACTGTACTTTGGTACCGAACTAGCAGAATTTCTAATTCTGGAACGGAAGGTTACTGGGTGCAGTCAAGTACTTGCGAAATCAGTGCGTGAGTCAAGATGGAATTGACCCCTCCTTGAAATAGGAGATAATGCTGTGTTCAATTTAGCAAAATCTTGGCCAGGGCAATCCTTGTGATGAGTCACCGGATTTCTAAAGTTGATCACATAGTGGATGTACTGATTAGAGAGTTGACAGAACTCTGAGGTCATCCTAGCATTAGTAGTCAAAGGGATGAATTATACAGTAACCATAGTCTAGGGTTTCAGAATATTTGCTTCGTATATATTCGGCCTATCCGGACGTCGGATACCATTGCTAGATGGTCACATCGATTAGTGCAAGAAGTCGTTCCTGTACTACCGGCTTAGGTTCGAACCAATGAGGTCACACGCATAGAAGTTTTCTGATTGATCAAGATAGCTGATGGATGATTGAGAATCATTTAGGAATAATTTGGTCAACTCGATTGGCAAATTATCCTATAAAATAATTAAAGTAATTATTGGAGGATTAATTAGTAATTAGATTACTAATAAACTCAATTTGATTGAGTAAACGGACTAAGGATGAGCCAAATTGAATTGGATTTAATTTTGGTTTTGACCTAATTGGATTAGTGGCGCTGGGGTCGACTCGAAGTAAAGAGGGGTCGACTCGAGATGGGCTGGGGTCGACTCAAGCTTGGCTGGGGTCGACTCTCTCTCAGAGAATCCAAAGAACGAATTCTTCCCAGGTGGGGTCGACTCGAAGTAAAGAGGGGTCGACTGGAGATGGGTTGGGGTCGACTCTCTCAGACAATCCAAAGAACGACTTCTGTTTTTCCAGATGGGGTCGGCTCGAGTTTCCTTAGGGTCGATTCGAAGCAAGTTGGGGTCGACTCGAGCTCTGAAAGGGTCGACTCGTTGGGGGTATCAGGAGTTCTCTGTCGTCTCAGCCAGGGTTGACCTGCGAAGCTATGGGGTCGACTCGGGTCGACTTTGGAGTACGACTCGAAGGGGAAGGAGTCGACTCGAGGCGACTTGGAGTCGACTCGAGATCGGGAAGGTCGACTCCTTCTGAAAATCCGGAAACTCGTGGACGGGCTGAATTCGGGGGATTCGATCCGGACGTGGATTTTCAATGAAAAGTGAAGGGATTTGGATCGTGGGACGTGGGAGAATGGTTAGATGATGATGGAATATCAGCACCATCTATTTCGATCCTATCTCACCTGCATGAACCATCTATTGTTTGAATTTTGAGTTCAAACAAGATAAGAACTATCTTGTTACAACCAACACCTTCATGCGCCAACAAGATACCAAATTTCCATTTGAATTTTGAATTCAAATGATCAGATGGCGCGCCTTTAAAAGAAGAGTTCCAATTGTGGCTAAAAAAGAAATGAAATTTTGTGAATGAAATTCAGCCTTCCATCTCGCCCATTTTCATCTTCCTCTGAGTCCATCTCGCCCATTTTCATCTTCCTCTGAGTCCATCTCGCCATAGCTGATAGGGATCCCAGATAAGAGCCTTTAGATCAGATCTAAGTCCTCTTCAATCCCTACTAACCATTCCTCCAAGTTCTTCCAAGAAGGCGAACCAAAAGTTGATAGCGTTGGAAAGATCAAAATTCAGCAAAGGAAGATCCTGCGCAAGCTAGCACTTCCGCGGGATTGGATCACTCCAGGAGCTTCGTGTGGATTACTTGTAGAGGCCAGACGAGTGTGTGGCTACGAAGCTCGAGCATCAGATCCGTTACTTTCAGATTTCATAAAGGTATAATCCGTATAAATCTAGGTCGAAAGATATATCTTATAGGTTTCAATCCCCGAGGGTTAAACCTCTTTTGGGGCTCTTCACAGAGTAATCTTCTGAGCCTATTCGATGGGCATTCGAAGATTAGTTGGGTGTTAGATTAGTTGAGTTTAGAACTTAATTAATAATTTCATTTCAGATCTGAAATTAATCGTGCAATGATTTTAGCTTAATCGTTTAAACAATCCCGACATATTGATCATGTATACTTGTAGTGGTACTTTGAAATTTGATTTCTTATGCATATCTGAATTAAAATGTCTAATTCGATTTTTTCGCTGTGAATTTCAAAATTAAAAGAACTACGTATGGCTTGATCTCCCTTGTGAAGGGGGTACGTAGGCAACCCCAACAGGTACAGCCATTATTTTTGAAAAATTCTAAATTTCAACATGCTATCACTACTAGCATCATAGGATCGCTTTCGGTAATGGCCGTGATGTTGTGCTTCTTGTTATCTTGTTCTCTTTGTTTGTTTATGTTTCTTCTCTTTTGCTTTTCTTCTTCTTTGTTTCGCAAACTGGGAGAGCGGCATTGCTTTTGGGTTCTATACAAAGAGGCTGTGATGATTCTTGGATGAGGGTTTTGATGGAGAGAGAATATTTTGATCGCTATTTGTTCAATCTGGATTTGGTATTCTTGGTTGTTGGTGAGATTCTGTCTAATTTGGTTCTGGAGGTTATGTTTATATTGTTTCGATGTGCCATCTCTCCCTCTTTTCAATTGTTAATGTTATAGCATGTGAAATGATCTCTGACATGCTAAATCCATAGGAAATCCTAAACCATTGAGCTTAAATGGTTGCTATATAGGATTTCTTCGGAGGCTTATTTAGCTAGATGCTAAGACTAGTTCTATGGTTCTTCATATAAAGAGTTTGGATTATTTTATTGCTTCTATTTCTCTCATCCTGCTTGGTTGTTGTAGATAAATTTGTGCTGGTTGTTGTTTTGGTTGGCTGCCATTGCATGCTCCATTTGATGATATGTGAATGATGTTAATCAAATTTTGAGCAAACGTCTTTTAGGTCCGTTAGTCCTGGTGATGCAATTGGGTGTCCACCTGCTTTAATTTGTTGTTGCACGCACCACATTTGTGGAATGCCCAAACATCAATTTAAAGTCGGCATTATGTGGTTCTGTATGCTGTTTTTGCCACTGTGACTGAGACACACATATGACTTTAGTGTTTTCATAGATGTATTATAGTAATTTCTGTGCTTTTGTCGCCTCTTCCTGTCATGATATGATCAAGCCTTTCAAGGTGGATGTTGTTTGTTGGTCACTGTTGGTCTAAACTCTAAGCTGTGGATGAAATAGTTTGGTGCTGGAGGTTATATTCTCTTCAGTAGAGGTAGAGCGAGCAGCTTTCGAATGTCTGCTGTCCCGCAGACATCCGAGCAGCGGCCATTGTTAGATGGGGGGAGGAGAAGAAGACATTGTGGGATCTTTTCCCTAGGTCGGCTTCTAGTTCTCTTTCTCAAGATTTGCTGGTATTCTATTTCTTCTTCTCCTTCTACTTGTTCTTGGTCTCCCGGGTGGATAATGGTCACAATGTTGTGCTTCTGGTTATCTTTTTCTCTTTCTTTGTTTATGTGCCTTCTCTTTTGCTTTTCTTATTCTTCTTTGTTTCCCAAATTGGGAGAGCGGCGCTGCTTTTGGGTTCTTTACATGGCGGCTGTGATGATTCTTGCACGAGGGTTTCGCTACAATTGAGAGGAAAGCAGTTATTCTCTTGACGGCAAGGCAATCTTGCAGGCAACTGTTTGCAGCCATTTTGATTTATTAGTTGCAGATCAATCGGTGAATCTGAGCCCCCCTCCATCTTCCCCTTCTCTGCTTTCAAATTGCTGGGATTTTTGTTTTCAATATTCTTTTTTACGGTTGTGTTTTCGAGAGATTTTAATGTAGATTTAGGTGGAGAGTGTAGGAAATGGGGAGATCTTGGTCAAAGTCTCTCTCCCTCTCTCCCTTTTCTTCAGTATATCTTCAAAAGTTTTGAACTTGGTTCAGATATTTTATTTTGTTAACTTTGCTTTAAGTTCTCTCTGGACTTGAATGATAGTGAGATAATATTTTGATCGGTGTTTGTTCAATCTACATTTGGTATTCTTGGTTGTTGGTGGGACTCCGTCTAATTTGGTTCTGGAGGTTATGTTCTATATTGTTCTGGCATGTGAAATGATCTCTGACGTTCTAAATCCACGGGAAATTCTAAACCATTGAGCTTAAAAGGTTGCTATATAGGATTTCTTCGGATGCTTATTTCGTTAAATGCTAGGACTAGTTCTCTAGTTCTTCATAGAAAGAGTTTGGATTATTTTATTGCTTCTATATCTCTCGTCCTGCTTGGTGGTTGTACATAAATTTATGCTGGTTGTTGTTTCGGTTGGCTGCCATTGCTTGCTCTGTTTGATGATACGTAATTGATGGTCATCAAATTTTGAGCAAACTTTTTTTTGGGTCCGGTAGTCTTGGTGATGCAATTGGTTGTCCACCTGCTTTAATATGTTGTTGCACGCACCACGTTTGTGGAATGCCCGAGCATCTATTTAATGTTGGCATTATGTGGTTTTGTATGCTGTTTTTGCCGCTATGACTGAGACACACATAACTAGTATTTTCATGGTTGCATTATGGTAATTTCTTTGCGTTTGTTACCTCTTGCTGTCAACTTTGAATGATATGATCAACCCTTTTTTGGTAGATGCTGTCTGTAGGTCCCTGTTGGTCTAAACTGTGGATGAAATGGTCTGCTAGTTGATTGCACTCCCCGTCAATTTATCCATCTTTGATAAATAGTTAATTTTCGGACTAACAAATTTTTTTTTTTGGGCTATGTTAATTGGATTTTGTTGTTTTAATTCAATGTTCGATAAGCATTATTCATTTGATCTCACCTAAGTTCAATCTTCTCGTGATGCTGCAGGCCTTAAAGCATTCACGTCATAAGTTATATTAATTGCAGTTGTGTTCAAAGTATTTCTGTTCCCTTTTAAATTTTTATCATAACCACAACTGAGGTGACATATGTCACGCCCTGGACACGATCCGTGACACGGCCGTGCTATTGCCGACTACCGCCCACAATAGCACGAAGCCTCATACATGGGTAACAGGGTAGTCAGACTAGTCAAACTGTCATATTTTTAAAATATTTGCAGTGTATCATATAAGGTAGTACAGGTTATTTCTTCTTCCATCTCTGTGCCAGAGTCTTCCTCCCTCTATTTTACTGTTGAAACATGAAACAGAGGGAAGAAACATTCCACAGAGGAACTTCCCCTCTTTTTATTTTGTTTAAACCTATTTTAGTAAATCAGGTCATACTTTGCTCCGGGTTGGTTGTAGCCGAGCAGTACACCCTTCAAGAAATCCCTCCTTCCTCTCCTAGGGCTTCAGAGGTTCAGCTCCTTCAACCTTCGGCTCTAGGGTTCGGCTTCTATGGTATAGTACTCCAGAGGGCTAAGGAATAAGAGGGTATATTAACTCCTAAGCTAAGAAACTGGGAGTTTAAATAAACTCTGCTTATTGGAGAGGTGGCACCCTCTCCTTCCTCCTTGCTTCGGAAGCCTACAGCTGCCCTTTCCCTCAGGCCAGCTGGGCTTGTCCTTTCAACCAGGGTGAGAGGTGGAAGACTCCCATTATGCATGGATGAGGGCCCAACAGCTGGCCTTCCCCCTTACTGGCCAGCTGGGGCCCGTCACTTCAGTCCTTAGGCTTGAGGTGAGGGTTGCCATCCATGGGCCCAATACGGCCCCATTAATGACCTGGCCCAAATACCCTTAAACTGGGCTTCAAAAGTATTGGGCCTAGTTAGTATCGGGCCTGGACATTACATTCTTTCCCTCTTAAATAAATTTCGTCCTCGAAATTAATCATACCTCAATTCTTTGGTATGCAATGTAATTCTCTAGAAAAACCGACTGAAATAAAGAAATGTGAATAGCCAGAATCAAACGAAATCCATGGAAAATCCTAAACCATTGAGCTTAAAAGGTTGCTATATAGAATTTCTTTGGAGGCTTATCTCGTCAGATGCTAAGACTATTTCTCTGGTTCATATAAAGAGTTTGGATTATTTTATTGCTTCTATATCTCTCATTTTGCTTGGTTGTTGTACATAGATTTGTGCTGGTTGTTGTCTCAGTTCGCTGCCATTGCTTGCTCCATTTGATGACATGAATGATGGTCATCAAATTTTGAGCAAACTTTTTTTGCTCTGTTAGCCTTGGTGATTCAATTGGTTGTCCACCTGCTTTTATTTGTTGTTGCATGCACCACGTCTGTGGAATGCCCCAACATCTATTTGTGTGGTTTTGTATGCTATTTTTTGCCTTTGTGACTGTGACATATAACTTTAGTGTTTTCATGGATCTGTTATAGTAATTTCTCTGCTTTTGTTGTCTCTTACTGTCAACTTTGAATGATTTGATCAAGCCTTTCATGGTGGATGTAATAGTTTGGTGCTTGAGATTATGTTCTCTTTTTTTTTTTGGTGTACCGGCATCTCACTGCAAACCGTGAAAACGCCCAGAATAATCAAAAAGCAAAACACGCTCTAGTGCCATCGGCACTCGCTCGAAACCCCTCCATAGGACGGCTCCAGAGTGGTGTGCTACGAATGAGGCGACCCAGTCTGCTGCACTGTTCGCCTCACGAAAGACATGCGTGGCTCGGAAGGAGTCCACCTCCCCCACCAGATAGCAGATATCATAGACAAGAGGGTGCAGATCTGGCCGCGGCTCTTTAGCAGCGATTGAGTGAGCAGCTCTGGAAGGTCTGCTGCTCCGCAGACAGCCGAGCAGCAACGATCGTTCGATGGGGGGAGGAGAAAAAGAGACACTGTGGGATCTTTTCCCCAGGTCGGCTTCTAGTTCTCTTACTCAAGATTTGTTGGTCTTCTCTTTCTTCTCCTTCAACTTGTTGTTGGTCTCCCGGGTGGATAATGGCCGCGATGGTGTGCTTCTTGTTATCTTGTTCTCTTTGTTTGTTTATGTTTCTTCTCTTTTGCTTTTCTTCTTCTTCTTTGTTTCGCAAACTGGGAGAGCGGCATTGCTTTTGGGTTCCATGCAAAGAGGCTGTGATGATTCTTGGATGAGGGTTTTGCTACATTTTGAGAGGAAAGCAACTATTCTCTTGATGGTGAGGCAATCTTGGATGGTCTGCTGCTGTTGTTCTGCAGGCAACCGTTTGCAGCCGTTTTGATTTATTAGTTGCAGATCAATTGGTGAATCTGAGTCTCCTTCTCCATCTTCCCCTTCTTTGCTTTCCAGTTGCTGGGATATTTTTTTCAATATTCCTTTTTAAGGGTTTCTTGAATTTCTGAGAGATTTAAAGTAGATTTTGGTGGAGAGCGTAGGAAGTGGGGAGATCTTGGTAAAAGTCTCTCTATCCCTCTCTCCCTTTTCTTCAGTATATCTTCAAAAGTTTTGAACTTGGTTAAGATAATGCCTTTTGTCTAAGTTGCACATGATAATGTACTTGCTTGAGTTTCTATTGTCCGTCAGCCTTTGTAGTTTAGGTAATTATGGATAGCCACTCTCTTTGCCAACTATTCCTTTTAACCACAAATTTTATGTTGATTATACACTCTGCATTCTGCTTTATTCATGGTAAATCTACTTCATCAGTTTTTGTGGCTCGGTCCATGCAAAGAGGCTGTGATGATTCTTGGATGAGGGTTTTGCTACATTTTAAGAGGAAAGCAACTATTCTCTTGATGGTGAGGCAATCTTGGATGGTCTGCTGCTGTTGTTCTGCAGGCAACCGTTTGCAGCCGTTTTGATTTATTAGTTGCAGATCAATTGGTGAATCTGAGTCTCCTTCTCCATCTTCCCCTTCTTTGCTTTCCGGTTGCTGGGATTATTGTTTTCAATATTCCTTTTTAAGGGTTTCTTGAATTTCTGAGAGATTTAACCACAAATTTTATGTTTATTATACACTCTGCATTCCGCTTTATTCATGGTAAATCTACTTCATCAGTTTTTGTGGCTCGGTCCTTCAAAACTGCATCATCCTAGAACTTTACCAAGCTCATAAAAATTGTTCAAGTTTATTCTTGTCTCTGTTGTTGTCTTAATTATCTATTTATCTTCTGAGCTATTGTTGGACGGTCCGGTCCGGTCCGGTACGTACCGGCCGGTACCGGTACCGTACCGGCCGGTATGCGGTAGTTTCAAAAACCACAGCGCGCGGCGCTGTGGTTCTAAAAAAAAAAAATCGTACCGGTGCGAACCGGCCGGTTCGCACCGGTATGAGGCCGGTACCGGCCGGTACGGGCTCCGAACCGGCCGGTACGCATCCGTACCGGCCGGTTCGGATAAAAAATCAGAAAATACCGGTTTTTTATCCGTTCCGGTACCGGTCTAGGACTGGACCGGTACGGCATTCCATGGTTGGATCCCTATGCTGCAGCAAAAGTCCGAACCTTTTGGGCAATGATGACAGCATCCTTACTCATTCCGGTGATAGCCTTCAAATAAACTATTACAACTCATGGTCATCTCATCTTATAGGGGCTAGATTCGTGATTTTCTGTGGAAATTGTCTTCGATAAATCCTAACCATTGATGTCTCTTTAGCAAGCATATTTGATTGGTGGAACAGCATGCTCAAGTCGAAAAACTGTTCGATTGCAGTATTTCTTGAAGTTTGTAAGTATATTTTGATTTATTTGCCAACAATTTATCAGAGTATTACTTTTATTGCTTAAGGCTGTGATTTCTTGAATCAGATTAACTTTTTGGTCTGTTATTGACGTTGAACAAGCATCAATAGTGCTGGACACCAATTTTTAGACTAGTATACTAGATTAAATTATCCATTTGTTGCTGACCTGTTCTGACCATATCTTGATTTGAAAGCATTGGTAGGTTGTGAGTTGAGAGGGTACCCTCTGAGTCATATTCGGATTTGCAGTAAACCTTATTTATTTATTGCAGTAGACCTGTTTATCTAATGCCGCAGATTATGTTAACTTTTCATGTAAGACATAAGGTTCAAAATGGTACTTATAATGGTTCCAAGAATTAGGAGCATGGGCGGGCATACAATGTGATGGATAATCGCCTTCTCAAAGAGCTGGTTCTTATATGTTGGTAAACAAGGCTCAGCCTTCCACCTCTCCTTTCTCCTAGCTTTCTACTTGAGAGAGGAGGTGAGCATCTATAGTGATTTCTCAGTTACCTTTCAAGCATTGTTCCTTCTCCTTTTCTTCTTCGCTTTTTTGTGTACGGATTTATTTTTGTATGAATATTCATGCAACAAGGGTGACTTCTAAAAATTGTTCTTCTCTTCTTTGCATGCCATCTTCTCTAGCAATAGGCGAGACATATGTGGAAGGTCTGCTACATTGCTGGCACCTGAGCTGCATTCATTGTAAGTTGGAGAGGTCATCACCATCGGAGAAGAGGCGCGGGGATCTTCTCCTCTTTTTTGTGTGCATGTATATTAATGAGATGATGGGCAAGTTGTGAAATTACTCTTCTTCTCTTCTTTGCGTGTCAGCTTCTCTAGCAATAGGCGAGGAACTTCTGGAAGTGGTGAATTTGAGCCTCTTCTTCCTTTTCCTTTTTTGCCTTTCAATTTCTTGTTTTTTGAAGATTATATTTTTGTAAGACTTCTTTAATTACATAACTGTAATTAAATTTCTTTTGATGTGTTTTTTCGGTTGTTCCTGAAGAATTCATAGGATTTGGAGGCTCATGATAGTTTCAAGATAAAGATGGTATCGATAAAGGTACGATTTTGACTTCGAGAACCCAAATTCTCAAAGTTTGTATTTTGCTTGTCAAAAATCAGGAGTTGTTTGCTCAATACTCAAATGTGTCACATTTTTACATTTTCTCCTTCCCAAAATCCCGACCATAAATACATGGGCTCTTTTACATGAACTACCAGTTTATGTGTGAATCTTATTGTGCTTTTTTTTTTCTGCAATTCTTTTACGTCTCTTGTTATAAAGTTATCTGAAATGCCTGCTTCACCATTGGATAACTTTTTCTCCCATTTGTTGCGATTGGCTAATTAAGTTAATATGTTTTTTCATTTTTATTTCTGCTCTCATTTAATTTGGGAAGCTGTGGTGTTTTTCTAACATTTACATCCTTGTTTTCTATAAATCATGACAGTGGCAGCTCTACTTTTGCTCCCATTTTTATGTGCTGTGTATGTTGCTTAATATTTTATTTGACAAATGTGGTTGGTTCTCTTAGTACACTTTCAAATAGTATCATATGCAGTTCCCATGAGATAATGACATGATCTTCTGAAAATGCATTTGCATAATCTCAGAACCGAACTATTAGACTAATCCCTGTATAGCTCCTATGCCTTTTTATATTAGATCAAGTTCAGAACCAGAAGAATTTCTCTTTGTTTTGTCTGCTGGCCATCAGTTATGGTTATATCCTTGTGACATACTGTGTGGTAATTCCAATCCTTCAATCATTTAATCATTTTTTGTTAACCTTGTTGGTTACATTGATCTGCATGACTTTCCATTGGCTTGGAAAACATTTCTGCATGTTGTTCTGGATACTTTACCATTTCTTTTTCAACCTCTCTTTCTCTTTAATTTTCATGATTTCATGCCTGAGCATGTTTGTTAATGTATTACGTGCGGGCGGGGCTTGGTGCAATGGTAAGGTTGCTCCATTTGACCTGTGCATCATGTATTCGAAACAGCTCAGATGCTAAGTGGCAGAAACCTTGGGGATGCCTTTTTTTGTTTTCTTGAATGTATTATGTATCATAAAGGTAAGGCTTGTGATATGTCGGGATGATTATATTCTATTAAGTTGTGAATGATTGTTTTATGATTATTATTTTTTAGGATGTAGTCTTATCTTCTAAAGTTCAAATGGACCAACAATTAGCATATCTGGTTGACTCGGTGATTTATTTTTCGAACTGAGGTTGGCTCGTTACAAAGCCAAATATTGTGTATTCTAGGTAAATTGTCTGTTTTGGTTTCTTAGGACTCACTTCTCGTAGGCTAAACATGATTCCTTTTTTGGCTTCCAAAAAGGCTCCATTTATTTTTATACAAGAATTGACTTGTGTCTGGCCTGTAGTGGATATAGCTTTGTGTTCTTTATTATTGGAAGCCATTCTTTTCTTTTCTTTTTCTTTTTTCTAACATTTTTTAATATTTTTTTCTTTTTTTAATAAAAAACGTTGTCTTCTTGCACCTTCCATGCTAGACCTAATGATTTCTATTGAACATAGATAATTCCTTGACCTGTACGTGGTTTGACGGCCATACTCTTTCTGGTTCCCTTTAGATGAGATGAAGTTGCTTGATTCCACCTAGTTTGAGACTAAGTTTGTTTAATTTATTTACATAAATAGTACACTTGTATTGCGTTCAGATGATAATGTACTTGCTTGAGTTTCTATTGTCCGCCGGCCTTTGTAGTTTAGGTAATTATGGATAGCCACTCTCTTTGCCAGCTATCCCTTTTTAACCACAACTTTTATGTTGATTATACACTTTGCATTCCGCTTTATTCATGGTAAATCTACTTCATCAGTTTTTGTGGCTCGGACCTTCAAACTGCATCATCCTAGAATTTTACCAAACTCATAAAAACTGTTCAAGTATATTCGTGTCTGTTGTTGTCTTACTTATCTATTTATCTTCTGAGCTATTGCTGACCCTATGCAGCAGCTAAAGTCCGAACCTTTTGGGTGATGATGACATCTTTACTCCTTTCTTTGATAGCCTTTAAATGAAATATTACAGCTCCTAGTCATCTTATCTTATAGGGGCTTGATTCGTGATTTTCTGTGGAAGCTGTCCTCGATAAATCCTAACCATTGATGTCTCTTTAGCAAGCATATCTGATTGGTGGAACAGCGTGCTCAGGTCGAAAAATTTTCTGATCGCATTATTTCTTGAAGTATATAAGTATATTTTGATTTATTTGCCAACAATTTGTCATAGTATTACTTTTATTGCTTTAGGCTGTGATTTCTTGAATCAAATTAGCTTTTTGGTCTATTATTGACGTTCAACAAGCATCAATAGTCTTGGACATCAATTTTTGGACTGGTATACTAGATTAAATTATCCATGTGTTGCTGACCTGTTCTGGCCAGATCTTGATTTGAAAGCATTGGTAGCTTGCGGGTTGGGAGGGAACCCTCTTGGTTCACGTATCCAAATGCTCCAAAAAAATTTGGAACCGGTACAGGCCGATACGGTTAGCCGGTTCGGGCCGGTACGGATTTTTAACACCGAACCAGACCGTTCGGAGCCAGTATCGGTTCGGTACGGGCTGAACCGGCCGGTACAGCATTCCTTGCTTTTTTGTTTGTATGGATGCATTTTTGCAGGAATATTGATGCAACAAGGGTTGACTTCTAAATTTGTTCTCTTCTTTGCATGCCACCTTCTCTGGCAATAGGCGAGGCATTTTTGGAAGGTCTACTACACTGCTGACAACCAATCTGCATTCATTGTAAGTTGGAGAGGTCATCACCCGAGGAGAGGAGGAGCGGGGATCTTCTCCTCTTTTTTGTGTGTATGTATGTATATTGATGAGATGATGGGTGACTTGTAAAATTGCTCTTTTCTTCTTTGCGTGTCAGCTTCTCTAGCAATTGGCGGGGAACATCTGGAAGTGGCGAATTTGAGCCTCTTTTTCCTTTTCCCATTTTGCCTTCTAATTTCTTGTTTTTTGAAGATTATATTTTTTTAAGGCATCTTTAATTACAAAACTGTAATTAAATTTCTTCTGATGTGTTTTTTCTGCTGTTCCTGAAGAATTCATATGATTTGGAGGCTGATGATAGTTTCGAGATAAAGATGGTATCAATAAAGGTACGATTTTGACTTCGAGAACCGACATTCTCAAAGTTCGTGTTTTGCTTGTCAGAAATCAGGAGTTGTTTGCTCAATACTAGAATGTGTCGCATATTTACATTTTCTCCTTCACAAAATCCCGACCATAAATAGATGGGCTTTTTTACATGAACTTCCAGTTTGTGTGAATCTTATTGTGCTATTTTTTTCTGCAATTCTTTTATGTCTCTTGTTATTAAGTTAGCTGAAATGCCTGCTTCACCATTGGATAACTTTTCTCCTAATTGTTGCGATTGGCTAATTAATTTAATTTGTTTTTTCATTTTTATTTCTGCTCTCATTTAATTTGGGATGCTCTGGTGTTTTTCTGACATTTACATCTTTGTTTTCCGATCGCAGTATTTCTTGAAGTATGTAAGTATATTTTGATTTATTTGCCAACAATTTGTCATAGTATTACTTTTATGCCTTTTCGAAGGGGATTTTTTCTTTCTGGGTTTGTTTTTGATCCCAAAATGGATGATTTGTTGCCCCTAGCCAAGGTTCGGGAGCTAGATTTTATGTTTTTCTTTCTATTGGATTCGATTTTCTGCCAAAGATTTGGTTTTGGAATCTCTATCTTGATTGCCCATCAAAGATGGAACCTTTATCTTGATCTCTTTAAATTTTTCATTGTCTTTTTTTTCTAATTATTATTTAGCTGAATTCTTTATTTCTTATTTGCTTTGTTATTTCTCTCTCTCCAGCGCGCGCGCGTCTCATGCCAGGTATTTAGAGTCACTTATCTAACGTTGGAGTTTGGATTTTATAATATCATGGAAGAGCTGCTTTGATAATTTTTTTTTCCTGATTTTAGTTTCTATTTATTGAGAGTCGAAATTTGGCACTAGTTAAACATCTGCTTGAGTTGTGAAAAACAAAAAGATCTGAATTTGGGTTTTGAAGATTGAAGAATAGGTGGCAATATTCAGAAGCCAGGATTTTTTTTTTCTCAATTGTTTAGCTTGTCCAAGAATGTTCTGACCTCGTAAAAGTAGATATGATATGTTTTCAGCTTATGTTTTAACTATGACTGCCGTGAGTGTTGGACTAACTTTAATTTACTATCTTAGCTCGTTTACAAAACTTAATTTATTTGGATTGTTTAATGATTACAGCAGTCTTTTGTTAAGTATGTCGCATCTGAAAAGGTCCCCAAGGAATTTAAATCATTCCTTTACTGTTCTCCTTGAGGCTTGGAAGAAAAATTTGCTCCATGGCTTTTTATTTAGTCTGTATTAAGTTATTTGATTTTTCATTTTTCCCATCAATTTCCTATCCCTATCAGAGCATCATAATTTTACTGTTGTTAATTCTTTTTTTATCATGTAAAGGATTTCAACCAATTTTTACAAGACAATTATAAATGTGATATAAAATTTTGCCCCAAAGTCAAACCTATGGAAAAAACATTAATTTTTCTTGGATTAAAGTTGGAACACTACCTTGCTTTTGACCCAGCCTATTTCAGATATTGTTTTCTTGTTTTGGATGAAGACTTTCTTAAATGCAATTAAAGAAGTTGAATTTTATGTAAACCTAAATTGATTATACTCTCATCTGCTTGTGGTCAAGAAGTTTTCAACCCCATGCTATTAGCACAATGGTCATTGAAAATATATTTATAATTTTCTTGATGAATAGAGTATTTTTAAAAATCTAGCAAAGTTTGCAAGTACTTTACAAATCACTGTGACAAGATTTTGCTGTACTCTTCCCTTTTACATACTCAAATTTCAGGAGATTCGTTATTTTTCCTACTTTACTCGCAACTTTATCTCATGTTATTACATTTCCTCTATCATCGTTATCCCATATTTTGACATTGTTACCGTGACAATCTAAACTAGAATATGATTCTCAGTGTTTTGACTTTTACGCTATCAAGGTTAAGGACTAAAACTGTCGTTCTTTTTCCTAATGTAGGTATCTGCCCTTGCTTATACTTTTGTAGAATGGGAGGCACCATCAACTGACTGCTTTTGCCTCCATAATATTGTGTAATAATTGTAAAGTAACTGGTTGACATGAAATGGCGACCAGTGTTGGTCAGACTTATTATGGATGGTCACAGGAGGAGTTATCTGATCGAGATGATTCTCAAGTAATTTTTTTCTAATCTCTTTGGGTTGTTCACCATCATAATTATTTGTCTAAAAAAATCTTTAATGCTCCTTTAGAGTGCTAAACTAACAGCAATTCATTCTTACATGTATCAAACCATCTATTTTTTGCTCTTTAACCCTTTTTTAATGACATTATTCAGGTTACATAAATGCTAACTACAATGATACGATATTTATCTATTGCTAGTTTCATTTTGCATTTCAGATTTTTTAATATATGATCCTACATGTAATATATTGTATCAAATTCTACACTATATTTGCAACAGAATGGTACGAGTTCTTTTATTCTCTGCTGTGGTCTTATTGGTTCTATTTTGCTTGTTTTCCTCTCCTTGCAGTTTCATTGCTGTTTTTGAAGTATATACAGTTGGGATGATATAAACTCCTTACATCTGCTTATTAAGTTAGATTGCTATGCAAAAGGTCTATAATGAATATAATTTTCCTATTCTGTTGTTATTGGGTGGCTAAATGGGTGCTTGAGCTTTATTAAGTACCTGAGTTTCATTTCTCTGTATTTCTTGATGTGACCTACTTTGTTATTCTTCTCCTATATTGAATTCTGAACTCATGATACATTACCTTTCAGCTGTGTTGGTATATTAATTTTCCCCTTTTTGTTTCTTACATTTTCTGTTGATTTATATGGATATTATATTAAGTTTGATACAAAGTTAGCAGAGAATATAGCATGTGATACAAAGAAGCCAATGAAAGATAATTGGGGTGCTGTAATTATTTAAATATATTGTTTTCTTTCATTTATGTAGAGTATTAATATTGTTAATGTGGTTTGCAGGAAGCTTCGGTCTCGCAAATGCTTGATCATGGTTCTATATCCTTTGGAAGATTTGCAGCTGAGTCATTGTCATGGGAGAAAAGGTCAGTGTTTACTCACGACAGACGCCAGGAGGAACTGGACAAGTTTAGTGGCTTAGTTGCCGAAAAGAAAGCATACTTTGAAGAATACTACAGAAGGCTTCGAGCTTTAAAGGCCTTGGAACAGAACCAGCAAACTGAGCTCACATTGGATTATGGTGGTGATGGTAGTAATTCTAGCCAAACTGGAGAAGATGATGAAACAGCTCTGCAGCATGGAAGTCTTAGAGATGGGGCAGCAGAAACTATTGATGCCCCTTCTACAGAAACTGAAAATGAACTAAACTTCAAGCAGGATACGAAGTGCAGTCAAGCTCTTCAAACTAGACCGCTGTATCCAGGATCCACAACATCAAATATAGACTCGCTGAGAAGAAGCATGGAAAAAATTGAGCCAGAGAAAAACTTTAACCATGCTGTGATGCAAGACCTGGACAGAGAATCCTTGTCGTCATTAAGTAGAAGCATAGAAGAGATTGAACAGAATGATATCAGTAGTGTTGATGACAGAGAGATTCTGAGGGAACAGGAGAGTCCAGGGTCTAATGTTGAATCTGGGCCTCCTACCAACAGGTCTGTGTCAGACGTGACAAATTCTAGAACCGGAGTCTCACAGCATGCACCTGGTCACAACTTGATACCATACAAAACCAAACTGGCTGTTGAGAAACCTCCAGACTGTAAATCAGTTCCTGAAGTGAAGAAGGTATGGCAAACTTGGGATGTTATCTTGCATGTGTATAAAAACTACTTGTTACTTTGAATAAGCTAGTTTGTTTTTCTTCAGTGACCAAATGAAATCAAGACTGGGAAAGGAACTGGAAATGTTTGTTTCGCTATGCTGCAGCAAATCCAACTTCCCAGTCAGATATGATGTCCAAATTTGTTTTAAAAATACGGCGTGCTAGGGACATACTTGGGCAATAGCTCATTTAGGAGGAAAATCTTGACCACCATGGGTCACCCAGTCCACAAAATTGATTCAGATAGGATTTTGGGTGCAGTAGTTCGTGCACATTTTCTAAATGCAATATCTCCTTTTCCACCATTCAGCTCAGAGCTAAAGCAGAGCCGGCTTGTTACTGACCGTCTCCACAGAATCCCAGCATGATTTATTGATCAGAAATTGTTTCTTCCTTTCATCCCTTTAACCTTCCAATCAGATATAACTTATTTTTATGTTAGTTATCTAACCAAGGGTATATATCATGGCCATCACCCACAATTCAGAGAAGCATAAAAAAAGAGAAGTTGATGTACTCCATACGGTGGATTTTGATATGCCAAATATTACCTATTCTTCAGTTTATTCTTAATAGTAAATACAGACTTACTGTATATGCTAAGTATTGTTTGTTCCTACTAGCGTACTGAATATATTCAGTCAAGAGAATAGTGTAAGCCTAATTCTGTTATACCATGAGATTGATCCTTAACATTCTAGGAAAATGCTTCCCTTAAAACAATATCGTTTTGGTTGTGACAGGCAAGAAACACCACGATGGCAATGACTTGTCTGAAGATGCAAAGCCTCAGGTGTTCCCATTAAAAGGAATCAATCATCAGATAGCTGCAATCATGCATAATGCAGTGTGTCAGCAGCTGCCTGCTGTGTGCGGTTAACTAGTTATAATACCTGTTTTCTCTCCTAGTTAAAATGGCTGCTGCTGTCAAGTGGTACATATCTGTAGTCTGTGTAACTTGCTGTATCATATATGCCATAAAAGGCTGTAATTTAGATCTTGTATTGCTTTGGAGCGTTGATCCCGTCGGGTTACTCGCGCACGCGTTGCGACGATTGCAGTGGAAACACACGTGCGGGGTTGTTCATCACATGAACATTCCAGGAAGGGTAGAATTCAAAAAAATTCTGAGTTCACAAACTCAGAAAATTATGAATTAAAAAAAAGAGATTAAAATTAAAACTTGATTAATTTAATTCTATAATAAAGAATTGTAAGGATTCTATTTTACCTTTGAGCGGGTAGATCTTTACCGCTATCTGATGATCGAAGGATTAAACCGTACAAGTGTCCAACCTTTATAGGTATCCACACAAGGTACAGATCATTTCAAGCATCTTGATTTCATCAGAGTGCTGGCTTTCTTATAGAAGATTCTCTTTTGAAGGTTGAAACTTTTTTAAGCAATTAACTTTTGATTGCTTCCAAGAGGAGGAAGAAGGAAGAAGAAAAAGAAACATTTTCTCTTTTTCTTGGAAGGAGGAAGAAGAAAAGGACTTCCTTGCGGCTAAAGAAGAGGAAGAGAAGGCTGAATTCAATAATCTCTAATGCATATTTAGCCCTCACGCCCCCCTCCTCTTTATGTAAGCATCTCATGTCTAGCTTAAAGAAGGAAAAGGATTTGGAGAAATTCTTTCTTGATTCACCCCTTCCAATCCTTTACTTAAAAGAGGTTGGAGAGAACCAAGGAGAGGCAACATGGCCTCTCCTTGTGCCGTGTGGAAGGCCAAAAAAGGAAGGAGGGGTGGGGCGTGATGCAATCAAGAGGTTCTTGGCGTGATTCAAGGAGGGGTGGATGCCCCTCCTTTGTTTCACCCGAGGAAGAAAAGGAGGGGGAGTTCCTTCCTTTTATGCTTTAGATTTTCTAATTCAATTAGGAATTATATGGTTCCTCTTGATTAATTGAATCCTAATCTAATTAGGACCCAATATGTCCTCCAATTTGATTCATGTAAATCCTAATCCAATTAGGATCCAAATTGGATTTATGAATTAAGTTCCTTATCAAATAAGGAGTTCTAATTAATTAGGACTTTCCATCCTTATCTAATAAGGTTAAGCCTAATTGATTTAGTCCAATTGAAATCCTCCTTCTTTAACTCACTAACTCTTAGTGGGTTAAACCAATTATCAATCAAATTGACAATCAAGATATATTGCAATTCTAAATCGCAATCCAACCGTCGGAATGATCAAAATCTCTTATATGTGTGATCCCATAGGTTCTATTCTGTCTGATAGTGAGATATATTGTGATCTCCATCATAATATTATTGAAACTCCTTTCAATTGGTTGAAATAATTTCAACTCTTTTCTTCAGAATTTACTGATCATCAAGTGAATGCCTTCGAGTCTCACAATCCACCAGTGATACCTAGCAGCATGTAGTGACAATCCAGTAAAACGGAATAGATGAACTTCTAGGTGCAGTTAGCGTATGATATAGTCCTTCTATCATGGATCCCGACAAGATGGAGGTCATGGATAACTCCTCAAACCCCATCATCTGTCATATGTCAAAATTTATTTGACTTAAGTTCGAGATTAGAAAACTCCTTTTCCAAAATGTCTTAGCCAAGGTTTTTCGAACTCAGACTCATAAATCACATAGGATCTCTCTTAGTCTATCAAGATCGATAGATCCCATCTAGATGCAATCCTAATTCGACAGTGAACCTACTGCAGCCAATCTGCACCACAAGGATCCTAATGGATAGGGCCCGTGTTTATGTGCTCGTCAAACTACAGCGACCTCACTGTGAATAGCTATGGCATCGCAGGTCTAAGTACCAATCATACAACTGCAGCATCAAGTAAATCACTGACATCCAAGTGACTTCTTGTTTTGGTCACGCTCAGTACACTTATTCTCTAACAAGCACTTGCACAATCATTTCAGTGTCCCCACACTGTGGACTCAAGACTCGTCCATTAAAAAATATGATATGTGCACTAATCTCATCGAATCGATCACCGTCCTTCGTAATGATCCATCGATCAAGAGTAATTCAGAAATTAATCAACAATGGCACATGCTTTAAATTCTCAACTCTTGAGAATATATGTCATTATCTTATTAATTCTTTGGACAATTCATGGACGGATAATAACATGAATGAAAAAAATATCCAATTTTATTAATTAATAAAAAGATCAAGTACAAATTTATGTCTCAGAATATATACAATTTTTCTGCCAAATTAGCTTCTAGGGCATACTTCTAATAGATCCTGCAGCTAGAAGTGTCATTGGATATTTAAAGATGGTGTATATACATCAAAGAGAAAGGAATGAACTTAGATATATGAGCATGATAGATCATCAAACATCTCTTTCTAATTTTGATTGATGTGGTGATCATGTAATTTGGAATGTATAGTAGGTCAGTGGATTCCTTTGGGCCTTGATATGCATGTTAATGGTTCCTTTTGCCCTGTTGCTTCAGCAGCTCAACCGAAAAAAAAAAAAAAAGCTGGCTAGAGGCTGTTGTCTTCCAGCAATAAATCCACCTCATATTTATGAGGAGAAAGGGCTGTGGTATCTACCAACCACTTGCTCATGCAATTCCCCACAAGGAGCAGAGTAGGAGAAATCTGAGGTGACTAGATGATAGCTCGTCAATGCTACAGGGCCACCCTCAAGAGAAAGAAATCCATAGAAATCCTACCGATAGAAGGGTTGGACACAAGGGACAAACTGAAGGAGCAGCGAGGAGAACTAGCCGAAGAGTTGGCGCAGGTTCCCTTAAAGAAATATAAGCCTGACCAAACTGTTTGGATCAGCTCCAACTTGAGTGAAGAAAATCGAGGTAAAGTAATCAATTTCTCTATGCCAATGCGGATGACTTCACCTAGTCGGCCCAACAACATGCTGGGTTTAAGCTCCAAGGTGTTGGTTCACAGGCTCAATGTGGACCCAACTCATCGACTTGTGTAATAAAAGAAGAAAAACTTCATCGTAGAAAAACAACAAGTCATCGACCAAAAAGTTGACAAACTCTTGGAGAATAGTTTTGTTCACGAGGTGAACTATTCTGATTGGTCAGCCAATATTGTACTTGTGAATAAAACTAACAAAAAATGACAAGTTTGCATCGACTATACCGACCAGAATAAGACTTTTCCGAAAGACAGCTTTCCACTCCCCAAGATTGATCAGCTCGTAGATGTGACCTTTGGACATCAATTACCAACCTCCATAGATGCAATCTCTAGGTACAACCAGATCCAAAAGACATCCGAAGACGAGTAGAAAACAACCTTTCTCACTGGCAGAGGCCTCTACTGCTACAAGGTAATGCCCTTTGGCTTAAAGAATACAAGGGCAACTTACCAACACCTCATCAATAAGATCTTCAAGGAGCAAATCGGCCGAAACATGGAGGTGTATATGGATAACATGTTTGTAAAAAGCTAAGTAATGGGGCAGCACATAGCCGACTTAGAGGAAACTTTTGCGACCCTCAAAAGGTTCCAAATAAAGCTCAATCGGACGAAGTACGCCTTCGGAGTTGCGTTAAGAAAATTTCTGGATTCCGTAGTGACACAGCGAGGCATTGAGGCAAATCCAAAGAAGATCTGAGCAGTGCAGGACATACAACTCCCAAAGACCGTCAAAGAAATTCGGCGCCTGGCTGGTCAGGTCGCCGCGCTGGCAAGATTTGTCTCCAAATCAGTGGAGTGCTGCCTTCCATTCTTCAAGATCCTAAAGCATCCAAAGAACTTTCAATGGATCAAAGAGTGTCAAAAGGCCTTCGACCAACTAAAGAAATACCTCAGCTCTATCGCCTTTCCTCACCAAGCCATAAGTTAGAGAAATGCTTTACTTATAATTAGTCGTTTCTCCTTCTGCTGTGAGTGTGATCTTGGTGCAGGAGGAAGAAGGATGCTAGAAACTGATCTACTACACAAGTAGTATCCTACAAGATGCCAAGACCAGATATTCTAAGTTGGAGAAGGTGGTTTATGCTCTCATCATCTCTGCTCGGAAGCTCCGCCCATATTTCTAGACCCATTCAGTCACAATCTTGACCGACCAGCCAGTGAGGCAAATTATAAGAAAGCCCAGAAATGCAGATTAGTTGGGGAAGTGGGCAGTGAAGCTCGAAGAATTCGACTTGGAGTACCAACCTAGGCCATCCATCAAGGCAAAAGGGTTGGCATACTTTCTGGTGGAATGCACCATCCCTAATGAAGATCCCGCCGAGCTCTCCAAAATAAAGACCACAGAGTGGTTATGGATCCTGCACGTAGACGAGTCATCAAACCTAGGGGGCAGTAGGGTTGGGCTCATACTTACCAGCCCAGATGGAGTAATCATAGAGTACGCTCTGCGATTCAAGTTTTCGACCTTAAATAAGAAGGCTAAATATGAAGTGCTCATCACCAGGCTCAAGCTTTCCAAGGAGCATGGGTCCAGCAGTTGAAGGTCTTCAAAGACTCACAATTGATCGTCGGCCAAGTTCGAAGAGAATTCGAAGCTCGGTGGCCATCGATGATCATATATCTACAGAAAGTAAACGACATCACTTTAGCCTTTCATAGCTTTGATATACATTAGATTTCTCATACGGAGAATGCAAGGGTCGACCTGCTGTCAAAACTAGCCACCTCGAAGATTGTCGACCCGACCAAAGCTACATCTCTCGAAGTCCTAGAGAAGCCGAGCATCGACGAGCCCGAGTTCATGATAAACACTATTGTCGAGCCGAGCTAGATTGATCCCCTCTTCGACTTCTTGAAGGACGAAAAATTGTCTACGAACTAGGGTGGAGCCTGCTGGATGAAGCAACAAGCCTCCCACAATGCTCTCCTTGATGACAAGTTATATTGGAGATCATTTTCATTGCCTCTCCTCAGATGCCTTTGTCTGACTGAGGTAGATTATGCACTTCAGAAAGTGCATGAGGACATCTGTGGAAATCACTTGGGGGGAATATCCTCGGCCTATAAGATCTTACGACAAAGATACTGTTGGCCCACCCTGCAAAAGGATACTGCCGACATCGTCAAGAGATGCAACCAATACCAATGCTAGGCAAGCATCCAATAATGACTAGCTGTGTCGCTGACACCGATTAGTGCCCTTTAGTTATTTGCACAGTGGAGAATCGACATCCTTGGACCTTTTTCAAAGGCAATCGGGCAGTGCCAGTTTTTCTTTGTGGCGGTGGACTACTTCACCAAATGGGCAAAAGTCGACCTAGTGGCTTGGATTACCAAGGTGAAAGCTCAAAATTTTGTTTGGAAGGCCATAATTTCTATATTCGGACTCCCTCGAGTGATCATCACCGATAATGGGCGTCAGTTTGACAATGCCCAATTCACAGAATTTTACACTAAGCTCGGAATCGACCACCGGTTTACTTCGGTGGCACACCTCCAATCAAACAGAGAGGCCAAAGTAACCAACCGAACGATTTTGTAGGGACTAAAGGCAAGACTGGACTGAGTAAAGGGCATGTGAGTTGAAGAGCTCTACAGTGTTTTGTGGGCATATAGAACCACGTCTCGAGTCCCCACCAAAGAGACGCCCTTCAACCTTGCTTTTGGAACAAAGGCAGTAATCCCATTAGAGATTAGGCTTCCGTCACTTCGGGTGAAAAGCTTTGATGACCAAACAAATCTCGATCAGCTCCGAGCCAACCTTGATCTATTGGAAGAAACTAGAGAGCAAACTCAAATCCGCCTGGCAAAGTACCAGTGGAAAGCAGCTCGGTACTACAACTCAAAGGTCAAGAGTAAGATCTTCTGACTTAGCGACCTCGTCTTAAGAAAGATCGAAGTATTTTGACCAAGAGAGCCCGAAAAGCTAAACCCAAACTGGGAAGGCCCATACTGAGTAGCCGAATCAATGCGACCTAGAATATATAAGTTGGAGCACCTTGACGATGCTCTGATCCCATGAACTTAGAATTTCGACAATCTTCATATTTATCACCAATAAGGTTCGTTTGTATTTCAAGTTTATTTCTAATAAAAATTTTCTCGTTATGTCTCTATCTTTTAGATTGGACAAGTATAACAAGCATTTTGACTCAAGACACCCCACAAATGCCTGGGCTCCGAACTAAGGAGACACCCCAAATCCGTCTAGGACATCCTCAAGCCGAGCTCATTTGAAGTTCTTCTAGACTCGAACTCTAGAGAGAACAACTAAGGAGACACCCCGAATCCATCTGGGACCTCCTCAAGCCAAGCTCACTCAAAATTCCTCCTAACATAAATTTCGAAGAGGTCAACTAAGGAGACACCCCAAGCCAACTTGGGACCTCCTCAAGCTAAGCTCACTTAAAATTCCTTCGGAGACGAACTCCAAAGAGGTCAACTAAGAAGACACCCAAGGCCGACCGGGAACCTCCTAAAGCCAAGCTCACCTAGAGTTTATCTAGAGACAAACTCAAGAAGGATCAACCGAGGAGCCCAAGATAGGCCAAAAACCCTTGCCAATCCTGTGGTTGGAATTGAATATAAGAAGATGCGTCAAAGGAAGGTTCAATGCTATAACCCAAACACAAGCAAAAAGTAGACAACATAAGCAAAATCTGAAGTTAGGTATTTTAGAAAATTCTTTATTTTCATTACTTTTAAATATATACATTGACCTCGACAAAGGTCGAGCAAAAATAGATGTACATCAACCTCGGTAAAAATCAAGCCAAAAATGAAGTACAAGCCCAGTCCAAAGCAAAAAAGGTAAAGAAGTGAAGGGCTTCATTCTTTGCCTTCACCCTCACCAACATCGCCGTCCTCGCCATCTTTGCCGCCTCCGCCGGCCTCGCTACCTTCGCCGTCCTCATCGCTTCTTTCACCGAAGTTAGGTTGAAGGTCGAAAAAGTCCATCTCCGGGAAGAGTTGCTGGTCCCGAGCTCAACATTCCTCAAAGCCCTTTACAAAAGCATCAGCCGCGTTCTCCTCATAGTCATCCTTATACTAGTCTAAGGAGAGATATTCCTCAATTGCCTTGGCGGCCCTCTACTTGGCTTGGATGACGAGCTCCTTGGCCTCTGCGACTTACCCCTTAGCTCAGATGACAAACTCTCAGACCTTGTTAGCCTTTTGTTCAGCCTAACCTAGCTTCGTAGAAAGCTCTGCGGCCTTTTGCTTGATAGCTTTGAAGGCCTCTCTGGCCGTAGACAGTTGAGATCTCATTGCATGATTGAACTGATTCATTTTTTATGAGCAAATATTAAACTCATTCTTTCTGCAGCTGCATAATTTATACTGTAGCCTTTGAGTGCGATCACTTCTAACTTACCGTCCATAAACCATTAAGGTCTTTATTGAGAGAGCTGCTGAGGTCTTTATGGGCCTCTCCTGTGGTTACCTGAGCTGAGGCTATAAAAAGGCTCTAAATCTTCGAACTTGAGCACAACATATCACACCTGGATGACATTGTTGGATCATTGGATGACATTGTTGGATGACATTGATAGTATAAAAAGGCTCTAAATCATCGATACATTCGTGGTAGTATACTTGGATGACATTGTTGTGTACAGCCGAACGTTGGATGAGCATGTGGCGCACCTGAGGCAAGTCTTCTCCACCTTACGGCAGCACCAGCTCTTTGTGAAAAGGGAGAACTATGTGTTTGCGCAGCGGAGGGTGCCGTTCCTCGGGCACATCATTGGGGATGGAAGGCTCATGATGGATCCCTCGAAAATTTCGGCCATAGCCGAGTGAGAGGTACCTACATGAGTTACACACTTACACTCTTTTCTTGGCTTGGCAAATTACTTTAGGAGGTTCATCACTGGATATTTAAAGTTATGTGCCCCACCGATGGATTTGTTAAAGAAGGATCGACCATGGTGGTGGTCAAACCAATGTCAGGAGGCGTTTGATCGTCTCAAGCAGGTGGTCACGGTGGAGCCGGTCCTCGTGCTACCGGACTTTTCCATTTCTTTTGAAGTCCACACCGACGCATCAGATTTTGCCATTGGAGGGGTGCTCATGCAGGAAGGGCACCCAGTGGCCTACGAGAGTCGGAAGTTGAACGACACCGAGCGTAGGTATACGGTTCATGAAAAGGAGATGATAGCGATTGTGCACTGCCTTTGAACCTGGCACCATTACCTCGCTGGATCTAAGTTTCTGGTGCGCACGGATAACATGGCCACAAGCTACTTTCAGACCCAGCCAAAGCTCACCTCTAAGCAGTCGAGATGGCAGCAATTTCTCGCTGAATTTGATTTCGACATCGAGTACAAGCCGGGCCGAACTAATTCAGTCCCTGATGCCTTGAGTAGGAAGGTACAGTTGGCTACGGTTTCTTCCTTTTTCGGACCAGCAAGTAACCCAATAGAGAGGGTCAAGGCCGAGATGGAGAAGGATCCGTGGGCCACTTCCATGGGTAAACTCATCATGGACGGCAAGGCGCGCCGTTTCTGAACCGAAGGAGGGCATATTTTGACACGAGGGCGACGTGTCTATGTGCCTTCAGGCGGAGGGCTAAGGCGCGAGGTGCTGCGAGAACACCATGATTCTATGTGGGCGGGACCCAAGCTCTCATAGAACATAACTATTATTGGCCGAAGATGCGGGATGACATCGAGGAGTATGTTCTCACTTGTTTGCTATGCCAACAAGACAAGGTTGAACATCGAGGACCTGCGAGGTTGTTGGAACCATTACATATACCAGAGCATCCGTGGGAGAGTGTCTCCATGGACTTCATCATCGGGCTACCTCCAATGGATGAGAACAGTTCTATCATGGTAGTGGTGGATCATTTTTTGAAGTACGGGCCTTCATTCCAGCACCTACTACTTGCCATGCGGAGGACGTGGCACAGTTATTCTTCACATATGTGGTAAAATATTGGGGGATACCGCGGAGTATCGTTTCTGATCGCGATGCTTGCTTCACGGGGAGGTTTTGGACGGAGTTATTTCGGATCTCGAAACGGAGCTGAAGATGTCCACAGCCTTCCACCCTCAGTCAGGCGGCCAAACAGAGCGAACCAATGCATTATTGGAGATGTATTTGAGGCACTATGTAAGTGTCAACCAGCGGGATTGGGTGCGACTCTTGGACCAAGCCCAATTCAGCTACAACTTACAGCGATCGAAGTCTACAAGTAAATCACTGTTTGAGGTAATTATAGGGTTGCAACCAGACACTCCGGGAAGTATCGCAGCGGACTACATGGGACGTAGTCTGACCGCCTACAGGTTCGTGAGGGATCTGAAGGAGGATATAGATTTGGTTCCGATCTCCTTGTTGAAGGCGACCAATTGGATGAAGAAGTGGGCTGACATAAAGCGGCGGGCAGCTGAGTTTCAGGCTGGTGATCTGGTATTGGTGAAGCTTTACCATCACATGAAATTGAAGTCGGGCTAATGTAACGGAATTTTATTAAGAAATTTTTGAAATTCCTTGCTTCCGCTGCGCCCCTAGATCGCTTCGAAACCCTACAGTGGTATCAGGCCAATCTTTATTGGTTCAATCAAATGACCATGCATGATGTAGGATTCATAATTGCTATAAGAGTGCAATATTATATGATTGTTATATGCTATGAGATAGCAATGTTATAGTATGTCTATAGAAATGCTATGTATGAATGTGTTACATTCATAGAATGTGCCAGAGACCAGAAAGCCCTCATAAAAATTATATTAAGTTGTAGTGAAAAATACTTTAAGCTTACCCATTCTGGATCAATTGATCAATTGGTGTCTAGGAAAGTGTTAAATGTGGTTACTTAATTAGGACCGTTGCGAAAGCACGGGGAGCCTCCCACCTACTTACCTGGCCAATTTGGTTAATTATCTTTTATAGATAGCTTAATGTTGAAAAACACTATTCCTAGCCTTTCTTCATGCGTCGATACTATTTTGTCAAGATCCATGCTAGTTTGTTGTGCTAACACAAGGCTTGCTCAGGGGACTGATATAATATTGTCTTGGTGCATTAAGATGCTTATGGCATATTTTAATATGTTGTTTTGTTGTGCTAACACAAGGGCAGCATTATTCAAATATGACTTTATGGAAATGAAGGGTCTGACTTAACTAAAACATTATAGTTTCTTGTGCTAACATAAGGCTATAAGTGTTTTTAGAGGACAAGGTAATGTTGAGAATTGCATGAGATGCAATTGGAAAGAGTTTCCTACCTCTGAACTCATAAAGGTTTGTTGTACTAACACAGCCTTTTACGAGGAATTAGGATCTCAACCTTACTAAGAAAAATCAATTAGGGTTTTCTCGTTTATCATAGGAGAGGGCTATGATATTCGATAAAAATAGTGAAAGTAACAATTAGATAGAAGTTCTTATCTAATTGTATATATGTCATCATGATTGGTCTGCTTATGTTAGTTTTGTTCTTTGCTTATGTAGAATTAATTCTGAATTAATAGCTTCTTCACTATCATTGAGAGGCATCTTGAATGCCAACAAGTTGACCGGTCCGAACTATGTGGACTGGTTGAGGAATCTTAAGATTGCGCTCACTCAAGAAAAACTTTCTTACATCCTCGAAACTCCTGATCTTGGATCAATAGGAGATGATGCTACTGAAGATGAGGTTGCCACACACAAGATGTGGAAGAATGACAGTTTGACTGTCAAATGTATCATGCTGGCCTCCATGTCCAGTGAATTGCAAAGGCAGCATGATAGCATGGATACTCTCTCTATACTTCTCAATCTAAAGGAGCTATATGGAGCACAAAGTAGAACTGCTAGATATGAGATATCTAAGCAGTTATTCCGTGCAAGAATGAATGAAGGAATATCCGTACAAAACCATGTTCTTATGGTTATTAACTTGATCACTAGATTGAGTCAACTAGGTTTTGCTATGGATGGTGAGCTAAGTCAAGATTTGATCCTGTAATCACTTCCTGAATCCTTCTCTCAGTTTGTTGTGAATTTTCACATGAACAAACTGAATACCTCTTTGCCTGAGCTGTTGAATATGCTCAAGACAGCCGAGACCCATATCAAGAAAGATAAGGGTCCACTCCTTATAGATAAAAGAAGGTCAGGCAGTAAGAGTTCTAAGAAAACATTGAACCCTAAAAGTAGCAAGATGAAGAGGAAGAAAGAAAAGAAAATCTCCGGATCAAGTATCTATTTTCATTGCGGCAAGAAAGGCTACTAGAAAAGGAATTGCAAGAGTTTTCTTGCAACTGTAAAGCCTGATGCAAGAGTTGCATCAAAAGGTATGTTTATGTTGCATGCCAGTTTGTCATTAAGTTCTTCAAATTCAAATTCATGGATATTGGATACCGACTGTGGTTCTCATATATGCAAGTCATTACATGGACTACAAAGAATTAGAAGTTTGAAGAAAGATGACTTCGAGCTTTATGGCGTCGGAGGAGAGTCCATCCAGGCTGAAGCTGTTTGAACCTACAGATTGGAGTTGCCGTCGGGCAAGCTCTTGAAAATGAAAAACTGTTATTATATGCCAAAAATTATTAGAAATGTAATTTCTATTTCTTTATTATTAAAGAAAGGATTTGAAATTAATGTAAAGAGCAATGGTTGCTCTATTTTATTTTCTAATGAATTTTATCGCAATGGCATTATGGAAAATTGTCTTCTAGCTCTGTCTCTTAATGACAATATCTATCATATTGATAAAAGCAGCAAAAGGAAAAGAGAAAATGTGAATAACACCCTCCTTTGGCATTACTGACTTAGTCACATAAGTGAATCAATCATTGGAAACTTGTGAATCTTGTCTTATGGAAAAATGACCAAGTCTCCATTCACTGGACATGGAGAAAGGGCATGTGAGTTATTAGGACTTGTGCATACAGATGTATGTGGTCTTATGACAACTCCAGCTAGAGGTGGATACTCTTACTTCATCACATTCACTAATAATTTATGAAGGTTCGGATATGTGTATCTTATGAAACAAATCCGAAGCCTTTGATAAGTTTAAAGAGTATCAAAGTATAGTTGAAAAACAAACTGGAAAGAGTATTAAAATTCTTCAATCAGATCGAGGAGGTGAATATCTTTTTAGTGAGTTTTTAAATCATCTTAAGGAAAAGGGTATTCTCTCTGAATGGACACCTTCGTATACGCCACAGTTAAATGGTGTAGCAGAAAGGAGAAATCATACTCTATTAAATATGGTATGGTCCATGATGTGCTTTACAGACCTTTCTATTTTCTTCTGGGATTTTGCCCTAGAGACTACTGCATATGTATTAAACATGGTTCCGTCTAAATCTGTATCTAGCACTCCATATGAGATATGGAGAGGTAAGAAGCCAAATCTTAAGTACCTTAAGATATGGGGCTGTCAAGCTTATGTCAAAAGAAATTTTAGACACAAGCTAAGTGCTAGATCAGATAAGTGTGTATTTGTAGGTTATCCTAAAGAGAGTATAGGATACCTCTTCTATCATCTTACTGATCGGTTCTTTCAATTTTGAAAATAAACCACGCAATAGCACGTATCCTGTAGGATAGTGATTACGGGTGTCGGTCCACAGAGATTGAAGAATAAGTTATTTTTCTTTAAAAAATAAATCAAGAAGAAGGATTTGCTAACTTGATTTAACTAAATTAAACTATGAGTGCGAATTGAAATTTATTAGAGTAGATAGATCTAGGATTTGGAATCCACCACATAGCATTGCATTAGGGACTGTGTTCTTAATTTTTATCTTTTGGAGAGGCATGCAAATTGGCTACAAGCCTTTTAAAATAAAAGCATAAAGAGTGTTAGAAAAATCCATCTTCGGTGTAGCATGAAGTGTCTACCTAAGTATGCTAATCTAGGATGCAGCACACTTCATCTTTCTAGGCATGAATCATCTTAGACTACTTTAGCAAACATGATTAGTAACTAGCATGCTCAAAGTTTAAATATCATAAAGGAATATTTCATTGAAAATAAGAATTTAAACAAGCTCCAAAATAATATAAAAAAATAAGAACTACAATGCCCTGATACATTGCTAGGGCTTCATCTAGCCCTAGACTAGACGTTTAGCCGCGCATGGCTTCCGGACAACCTCCCATCTGCAAATAAAAGCCTTCACCTCCCATCATTCCCAAAATATCACAAAACATTCTCTTTTCCCCTCCTTTCTCTTTTTTTTATTTCTTTTTCTCTCCCTCTCGGCTTTCTTCTTCTTTTCACCGAAACAGGGGGTCTCCCCTGTTTTTCTGTCGAAGCCCCCTCCTCTCCCTCGGCTCTCTTCTTCTACCCTTTATATAGATCTCTCCCTGGCAATGAATCTAAGGGGAACGGACGCATGATCCTTGGGCGAAATGCGCATCAACGGCTGGATCATGGGAGCTGGTTGCGGAAGAGTGGTCGGTGGAAGATGAATACGGACAGGAGAAGGGGTTGAATACATGTCCCGATTTGGATGCGTGATCCTTGGCTTGATGCGAGAGGCTGAATCACCGGCTGCTGGGATTTCCTTCACGGATGCCGGGGATGCGCTGGGAGGAGCCAATCGGAGGATCGATGGGAATCCGGAAGAGGAAGAGGCGGAACGCCATTTCTGTGATTCGGCAGCTGGTGGCTGGTGTGGATCCGTGGATGGAATCATGCTTCATTGCTTTCCTTCTTTGGACCATTGGCTGCTGGGAGGTGAATCCGGAGGAGTTGCTCGCTAGTGTGCTCGTTGGATGCGGCTGGAACGGGCTAATGGCGCTGGTGCACTACGTGGATCACGGAGGAAGAAATGGATCACGAGTTCTCGGTGGAGGCCGGATCGCAGGAAGATGAGATTGGCTCCGGATGCGTCACGGGCAGAAGAAGGGCCGGAGGATCTGGTCGCGGGATCGTCGGGAGGTTGCCGTGGAAGGTGGACGGCCACGGGATCTGCGGGAGGGGAAGAAGATAAACAGTGAAATGCATTTTTAGTTTTTTTTTTTTCTAACACTGTTCATATGAACAGTGTTTTCACGGAACACTGTTCATATGAACAGTGATTCCAGTAATTTTCGGAAAAAATTCTTTTCTTGCTCTATTTTGACATGAAAATGGGCATATGTGGATTTAAATTAAAGGTCTCCCCTGTTTTGCTTAGTTTGCAAACGTGATACGGAGATGGGAATTTATGAACCGTTAGATTGCTTGGGTGCATGCATGTCAGTTGGGCATTGGGCTCGAACCCAGTGTTATTGAACTGAAACGTGCTGGCTGATACGCTTGGAAGGCGAGGATATGTGAATTATTTACTTCTTATCATATTTTAAATTTATTTCAAAGATTGTTCTATTTTATGGTAAAATAAGTGGTTATCCGTTTAAGAACATTGAAAAGTGCTGGAAAAAGAATATTAAATTATAGATTAATCAGCACTTATCACACCCCCAAACCTACATTTTGCTAGTCCTCGAGCAAAAAAAAAAAAAAAGAAAAGCTCTAACTCACTTTCGCAGGCATCGCGATTGCATTTACCATATGCAACAAGGCTTTAAACCCCTAGGTTACCCTAGTGGACGAGTTATAGTCTCGTGAGGGTTTCTAGTGAAGATACCCACAAACTTCAAAATAAATCATTATTGTTATGAATTTTTTTTTCTTTTTCTTTTTTTTTCTCGTGAGGGTTTCTAGTGAAGATACCCACAAACTTCAATATTAAAATAAATCATTATTGTTATGAATTTTTTTTCCTTTTTCTTTTTTTAAAAAAAAATCTAATTTAACATACATAAATGATAAGAATTTCAAAGCACACACGGTTTTATTTACTAAGTCAGCCCAAATCCTAGGTCAAGATGCAATTCAAGTTGAAGTCATCAAGTTTCCGTTAGGGAAGTTGTAAGACTCATTTATACTGGAGTGCTCGGTGAAATCTGGACCGTTCACAAGCTAAGGGTTTGGATCTCCAAAATGTTGCTAATACCAGTAGTTTCCAAGGATTGGTCGAAAGAACCTGCTTACTGATTCAAAATCATCTTATCTGCAGGATTTCGAGAGTTGTGGATGTTTACTTTAGTACCTCACGGGCTTTATCTGTAATATTCCAGTTTACTCGAATTTTTACAACGACGGCTTTCACACTATTATCTTTTTCAAGGTCAATACAGAGTTTTTTTTTTATAAAGATATATAAATTGTGCACTTTTACTCTTGTCGTGATTTCTCCATGTAACGAGCAATCAGTCGACAACTCTCACACCAGTTGGCACAAGGTGTCAGGCATCAAGACTCCCCTACGGACTTATGCTCGGAGTTCTCATCAAAAGCCCACTTGACCTTTGACAATAGGTAGCCCTTTTCGATGTTCCAGACTAAATCCATTATTATTGATGATTTTTTTTTTTTTTTGAATTAGATAAGTATGATTCATCAGGGTCCAAGGTTGCTACTATACTATCAATATAATGTCGAGCCTAGACCTTAGAAGTGTCGGCCAGTGTGTAGTGAAATTCCGAAGTATTAATTAGCTTACAACTCCCTAAGAGAGACTTAATTAAAAGAACTTAAATTTGTATTACTTCCGACTAGTCATTGGGCTTTTTAGATTTTATATACCTTGTGTGTTTAGCATTCTCGTATTAATGTATAGAAATGAGGTTTTTTAAAAACAAAAACTTTTTTTAAATTTTTTTTATTATTATTTTTTTATAAAAAATGAAAATGAACATATTTTTTTTAAAAAAGATATTTTTATATTTTTATTTTTTTGATAAACCTGACATTATGAAGTGAAAACGAATGCAAGAGATGCAAACAAAACAAAAAATGATTAAAAATACTTAAAAATACCCCCAAACCTAAACCTAACATTGTCCTCAATGTTAAAGAAAACTAAAAGAATTGGATTGCCTCCCAACAAGCGCTAAGTTTATTGTCTTCAGCCAGACACAGTGAGATAGTTTTTTGCATCTTCTTTTATGAGGTCATCTATTTTGTCTATCATAAAACACTCAACTTCCCTCGCGGGTTGGTCGGCCGCATTGAACACATTTAATTTTACCTTCATGTTCCCAAATGATATGTTCATTACCCCTGTTCTACAATTGATGCATGCATTGGCTGTTGCTAAAAAGGGCCGCCCAAGGATCACGGGGATTTGTTTCTTAGGATTAGGCTCATGCTCCATATCAAGGACAATGAAATCTACTGAATAATAGAATTTGTCTACCTTGACAAGAACATCTTCAATTATCCCACGTGGTGTTTTTACAGATCGATCAGCCAATTGAAGGGATACCGAGGTTGGTTTTAACTCACCTAAACCAAGTTTCTCATAAACTGAATAAGGTAAAAGGTTGACACTTGCCCCTAGATCTAAGAGTGCTCGATCAATGAAATTATTTCCTAAGACACAGGAGATGGTGGGAGCACTAGGATCTTTGAATTTTGGAGGAGTGTTGTGTTGGAGAATAGAACTCACTTGCTCAGTTAGGAAGATCTTTTTAGGCACATGTGCCCTAGATTTTCGCTTTTGTGTACAAAGATCTTTGAGAAATTTGGCATAGGAGGGAACTTGTCTAATAGCATCAAGAAGCGGAAGGTTGATTTTCACTTGTTTGAAAACCTCCATCATCTCCTCTAGTGAAGTTCCCTTCTTGCCAAAGGGAGAGGGTGAATTAAGAGCTTCAGGAAATGGGGCCTTTGGGATGTGAGTTTTGGCAGAAGGTGGACTAGCTGAAGAATAAGAAGATTTTAGATTTTTATTTGACACATGTCTATCCTCTTCTTCATCTTCCTTATTGTTATCTTCCCCAATCTTATTGTCTACTACACGTCCACTCCTTAGGGTAGTCAAAGCATTGGCTTGTTCCTGATGAATTGCATTTAATTGATTTTCTTGAGCCATATATTGTCCCCTAGGATTACTTAGTGGTTGGCTTGGAAGCTTTCGTTCCTCTCGCTTGTTCAGTGCATTAGCTAGTTGCCCCATTTGGGATTCTAGCTTGGCGATGGATTGCGTGTGAGAGTGCACCAATTGTGTAATGGTTTCCAAACCTTGAAGGGCGTTCAACACTTTCTCCTCAAAGGCTGTGTTTCTTTGGGGTGGAGGAGGAGTGTGTTGAAATTGAATCGAGGGACGGTAGGGATGAATATTTTGTGGGGTTTGAAAATTCTGAGGATTTTGAAAATTTTGGGAATAGGGTTGGGCTGTGTTCGAAGCTTGCTGCTTCCAAGAAAAATTTGGATGATTTCGCCATCCCGGATTATATGTATTGGAAAATGGGTCAGTACCCGATCTAGGCTGTGTTTGAGCAGCATTGATGTGTTCTTGCACGAGTTCGGGGAATTGGGGCGCTGAAGGGCACTCATGAATAGGGTGGGATGGGCTAGAATAGATAGTACACACTTGTGCTTGGGAAGAGTTCATGTAATGTCCACCTATCATCAGTTGGTCAATCTTATGGGACAATGCATCTACCTTGCTAGAAGGTCCATAGAATGACTTATTTCATAAATGGTCCCTTTTCTTTGAGAATTCGGGGGTGCTTGACGAGAACAAGAAGCATAGTGGAGGGAGTTTTCATTTAGATTTTCAAATAATTGCCATGCTTCATGCTCAGTGAGGGAGAAGGGGAATAATCTAAGTTTTAGAGCAACATCAGTAAAGTTCTGAATCTTGACAGTAGTGCAAATCTCAAGGAATTCATCTAGGTGTTTATATGGGTCTTCATTGGTGAGCCCATAAAAAGATGGGAGCATTTGGATCACACTAGATTTTATTTCATATTGTACGGCTGCTACTTCAGGTAATCGAATGCAAGATGGGGAAGTGTAAATGGTGGGAGTAAAGTACTCCCTCAGGAGTTTAGGTTGTTCTTCAGCCATCTCAGGAGGTGGGAATGATTCTAAGGTTTTGATTTCAGCTCGAATATTTCTAAGGGTCCGTTCTATTTCAGGGTCAAAAGGTAATAGGTCACATACTCTAGAACGACTTTCTTGCATACACTAGTACTTGATCAATCAAGCATGCAATAAAAGAAAAACACATAAATCCTTGTATTTGTCCTAAAACCACTAGACAGCTCCTAACTGGTTTGAAGAGGGCACCTAAGCCTCCAATCCGGTCTAATGAACCGAGTTGACCAGGTAAGCTCCCAGGTAAGTAGAGGGGTCACGATGCGTTCGCAAAGGTTCCACTTAAAACCCACTTGCCTCGAACAGATGAATTGTCTCCCTTATAGGGACAAAGCTTGCCTAGACATCAACTAAGCCACAGAGCGAAATTGGTGCAACTTTCGGTGATATTCGTCCTATTGAGCTCGAATGTCCCTAGGAGCCAATGTCTAATTGATTTTAATTAAGCTGACACTATGTGAGATTGAGTTCACCTAAGTTGGGCAAGAGTCCGATGATGAAATCCGGCTCTTATCTTGTTGGGATGATTGCCCTTACTATGTGCGGATTAATTTGTGTATGTATATCAAGCATGCATTCACACTTTTGCTGAAATTAAAATCAAACAATCACCACAAAATTTCAAGCTAATAATTAATTTAAATAAGAAAGGTTTAGAGGTTACCAAAGAGAATTTTTCCAGCAATTTAAAATTTTTTTAAGCAAACCTCTAAAGCATTCCTTTTTGATAGCCCAGATCTCCTCTTCGATTCCTGATCAAATAAGACCAAAAGAAAATTTTTAAAAAAAAATTAGTAGAAGAGAAAAAGGAGATAAAAAAGTAACAATAATAGAAAATAATTTTTTATTTTATTTTAGATATATATTTTTTTTGAAAGTTTTTTTTAATTAATTAATTTTTTTTAATGATAGGAAAAATAACTATGCTAGCAATCCCCGGCAACGGCGCCAAAAATTTGATCGGTTCTTTCAATTTTGAAAATAAACCACGCAATAGCACGTATCCTGTCGGATAGTGATTACGGGTGTCGGTCCACAGGGATTGAAGAATAAGTTATTTTTCTTTTAAAAATAAATCAAGAAGAAGGATTTGCTAACTTGATTTAACTAAATTAAACTATGAGTGCGAATTGAAATTTATTAGAGTAGATAGATCTAGGGTTTGGAATCCACCACATAGCATTGCATTAGGGACTGTGTTCTTAATTTTTATCTTTTGGAGAGGCATGCAAATTGGCTACAAGCCTTTTAAAATAAAAGCATAAAGAGTGTTAGGAAGATCCATCTTCGGTGTAGCATGAAGTGTTAGGAAGATCCATCTTCAAGACCTACAAATGGAGACACAAGATATTCCTCAACCAAATGTACCCATGGATAAGGTACAACCACAACACACATCTCCTCTTCAAAGGTCAAATAGAGCGCGAAGAGCACCTGAGAGGTATGCCGAACCAATCTCCATACCGGACGTACCGAACCGATCTACAAGGACAATTTGCTGGAATTTCTCCTTGCAGGCCAGGGATGATCTCTGTCATTGCTTGGACAATTTTTGGATCGTCGCTGTAGCTTTTATAGCAGCGACCCCATCTTGGATCTCTACAAACCTGCACAAGGCTCGAGCAGAAGAAGACTGAAACTGAATGGTCCTGGATGTTCTCCGTGAGATATGTTTAGCTTATTTATCTTTTCTGTAAGAACCAAAATTCACAGCAACATAATGGTTTTATGTCATTGTTATCGAACACATGGAGCGAAAACATAAGGAATACCTGTTGCTCTCACTTCAAGAGCAGTTGCAGCCCCAATTCTCTTCACAAGTGCTGGTTCTCTAATAGAAAAAAAAACATTTTTAACAAGAGCACAAAGATTATGAACATATAAAGAAAACGCTATGGAATAAAAGCAGGTTTATTTAATTTGATTATCCTTTGTAACTACTCTGACAACTAAATTAAGCTGCACCTTAGGAAAGAAAATATTTGGAACCACTTGAGCTGCCAGAATGCTGAACTGGCAACAATGCACTGATTGTTTCAAGTCATTTCACCCTCAGTGTGAACAAGTAGCAACAATAAGTTTAGTGGTACCAATACATATGCTGGATACGGCCTTACAACCATGAGAACTTTTGACACTCTTTGATGATAGCAAGCAGTGATGAAGGTATTGCCTTTTCAAAATGACTAAAATTGCCACGCCCCCAGCCCGAAATCGCGAGCCAAGGGTCGCGCCAACCGCCGCACACCAGTAGGAAACTCTCCCCACGAGCATGCAAGGCATCTTAGCCAACATCTCAATTTATATAAATTTAAAATAATTCAACTAAATAAATGCAATCTTATTTCATTGACTAACTCAAGTCATAAAGTCTCACAGTTCTAAATATGCAGCGGAACAATAATTTACCAACATGCAAAACTTAGTTCTTAAAATAACAAAACCTAGCAATGTCTAACAATTATAATAAATGTCCAAGATAATAGTTCAACTTAAATAACCCTAATTTAAGATAGCTTGTGCCACAATCCTTCTAGTCGCCCTCCCATTTTGAAACCTCAATAGACTAGTTCTCGAGATCTGTAAAACAACAATAAATTGTATAATGATCTAAACAGCCCAGTAAGTAACAAACACTCTAGCTAGATAAATCAGGCAATAATATGCAGAAAATAAATATATATGCAGTTCTAAGATACAAATCAAATATTTCTTAAATTCTTAAGATTCTTTTCACGGTTTCGAGATTCTTTCACATATTCAATTCATCTTGTCGATCCTGGACTATGACCACATGTTTCCTGTGGCAGGGTCATCAATACCGACTAATCTTCTCGCGGTGAGTCCTTCAGGATAGTCAATTGCCAACGTATCTGCCCCCATTGGCGGGGTCCTCAATATAGCTAGGTCGAAGTTCAATTAGTTCTCTATTTCATATTTCAGTTATGAAAACATGCAGCGTCAAAACCAAATATCGTTCATATCTCAATTTCTTTCAATTTATCAGAATTCAACTTAACAGCCGAGAACTATGACCACATGTTTCCTGTGGCAAGGTCATATCACCGACTAATCTTCTTGCGGTACCAATGTATTAGCCCCTATTGGCAGGGTTCTCAACATAGCCCGACTGCGAGTCCAAATCTATTACGAGTTCTTATTCTTTTCTTGCATTACGTTCAATTTTCTAAACCGAAAATATGATATCGAATCAATCAAACACAATCCAAGTCGAAAGCAAATATGTTCAATCAGAATTATACAATATTCTAAAAATAGACATATAACACCATGCATCGAATTTGTAAATCAAGAATAACTCGACTCGAGAAAATATTTATAACTTGCCGATAAATCTAGAAAAAGGTTACATTACTTACCTTATGAACGAGATCCACAACAAATCCAATTAATTACGCAAATCCCTCACAGAACCTAATATCCAAAAATCATATTCTTCTTTTAAAATTCATCACTATATATATATATATATATATATATATATATATAAAACTTAAATTTTAACATCCTTCCATGGTCGAGCCTGCAGAAGTGCCTAGCACTCCGAGTTCAGGTTCATACCCGTAAACCACCTCCCTCCCTTTATATATATATATATATATTTCCTTTTCTCTTTCTTTTTCTTTTTCTTTTCCTTTTCTTTTCTTTTCTTTTCTTTTCTTTCCTTTTCTTTTCTTTTTCTTTTCTTTTCTTCTCTTCTTCTCCAGAATCTTCTCCCAACTCCTCTCTTCCTTCCCCCCTTTCTTTTTTTCTTTTTCTTTCTCCTCCTCTTCTCTTCACCCGACTTCCTCTCCTTCCCCCGCTTTCTTTCTTCTTCTTTCTTCTCCCGCAAAGGGAGGTCGGCGAACTTGGGAGAGGCCAAGTCGAGGCCGGCGATGCCCGCGGCGGCCGGCCCTCTCCTTCTTCCCGCGGAGGAGGCATGCGCATGGGAGAAGAAGAGCCCGCAGCGGTCGGCCTTCTCCTTCTTCCCTCTCTTCTTCTTTCTTTCTTTCTCTTTTTTTTTCAAATGGTATAACAAAGAGGTGAAGGCTAGGAATCTTTACCTCAGCCTCGGCAAAAATCCGGCGGCTTCCTTCCGACGGCAAACGGAGGAAGAAGAGCACCCAACCCATTGCTTTAATGGCTCGCCTCCCTCTCTCTTGGGCGGCAACACGAAGAAGAAGGAGAACCCCCAACCAGTTGGGCATGGCGGCTCCGCTTTGGATGGCTTCAAAGGAGGAGGAAGAAGCCCTAAAAATAACCAGGCATTCCTGGCTTCTTCGGGATGATTCTCCCCTTCATCACGCCCCCTCACATGCAACGCACGTGAGGCCGAAAGTTTGGAGCTGGGCTGGTCAAGTGGACTGGGCTCCGTTCCAGGGTCCCACATCCTTCCTCCCTTAAAAGAAATTTAATCTATGAAATTTTTGTACATGCAGTTCAAGAATAATACTTCTTCCAAATCAAGTCATAACACTCTTCAAATCAAAGTCATCTTGTTTAACCAATGTCAAATAATTCTATTCACCACACTTCCTCTGCACGCTCTGATTTAAACCTCAACATACCCGTGTCAAGTCTAGAGATTTTTTTCTCCTAGAATTACTTGCTTATTGGTACATTCATTATTATGTCTTAATCCGTGTGAACACTTTCGAAATTCAAAAGCTCATATTCTTCTTTTGACAATTAATCAAAAAAAATTGTTATGTAACTATTTAATCTTTTCTAGCAGCATAATAAGTTGTCTAACAAGGAGCAGTGGGCATAGCTAGACAATAAATAGAAATAAATATTGGAACTAGATTAATACCTGTCGTCCTTCAGGACAGTCAATTGCCAACGTAGCTGCCTCCATTGGCGGGGTTCTCAACATAGCGAGGTTGAAGTTCAATTAATTCTCTATTTCATATTTTAGTTATAAAAACATGCAGTGTCAAAACCAAATATCATTCATATCTTAATTTCTTTCAATTTACCAGAATTCAACTCAACAGCCAAGAACTATGACCATATGTTTCCTGTGGCAGGGTCATATCACCGACTAATCTTCTTACGATACCAATGTATTAGCCTCTATTGGCGGGGTCCTCAACATAGCCCAACTGCGAGTCCGAATCTATTACGAGTTATTATTATCTTTTCTTGCATTACGTTCAATTTTCTAAATCGAAAATATGATATCGAATCAATCAAACACAATCAAGTCGAAAGCAAATATGTTCAATCAGAATTATACAATATTCTAAAAATAGACATATAACACTATGCATCGAATTTGTAAATCAAGGATAACTCAACTCGAGAAAATATTTATAACTTACCGATAAATCTAGAAAAAGGTTACATTACTTACCTTGCGAATGAGATCCACAACAAATCCAATTAATTACGCAAATCCCTCGCAAAACCTAATATCCAAAAATCATATTCTTCTTTTAAAATTTAAGTTATATATATCTATATAACTTAAATTTTAACATCCTTCCATGATCGAGCCTGCAGAAGTGCCTAGCTCTCCGAGTTCGGGTTCATACCCGTAAACCACCTCCCTCCCTTTATATATATATATATATAAAGATATATATATATATATATTCTCTTTCTTTTCCTTTTTCTTTTCTTTCCTTTCCTTTTCTTTTTTCTTTTCTTTTCTTTCCTTTTCCTTTCCTTTCCTTTTCTTTTCTTTTCTTCCCTTCTTCTCCAGTCTCCTCTCTTCCTTCCCCCCTTTCTTTCTTTTTTTTCTTTTTCTTTCTCCTCCTCTTCTCTTCACCCGACTTCCTCTCCTTCCCCCTCTTTCTTTCTTCTTCTTTCTTCTCTCGCGAAGGGAGGTCGGTGAGCCCGGGAGAGGCCAAGTCGAGGCCGGCGACGCTTGCGGCGGCCGACCCTTTCCTTCTTCCCGCGGAGGAGGCATGCGCACGGGAGAAGAAGAAGTGCCCGCGGTGGTCGGCCTTCTCCTTCTTCCCTCTCTTCTTCTTTCTTTCTTCTTTTTTTTTCAAATGGTATAACAAAGAGGTGAAGGCTAGGAATCCTTACCTCAGCCCTGGCGAAGATCCGGCGGCTTCCTTCCAGCGGCAAATGGAGGAAGAAGAGCACCCAACTTGCTACTTTAATGGCTCTCCTCCCTCTCTCTTGGGCGGCAACACGAAGAAGAAGGAGAACCCCTAACCAGTTGGGCGTGGCGGCTCGACTTTGGATGGCTTCAAAGGAGGAGGAAGAAGCCCTAAAATAACCAGGTGTTCTCGGCTTCTGCGGGATGATTCTCCCCTTGATCACGCCCCCTCACGTGCAACGCACGTGAGGCCGTGAGGCCGAAAGTTTGGGGCTGGGCCGGTCAAGTGGACCGGCCAGTTCCAGGGTCTCGCAAAAATACTATTAAAATATTTTTTCTAAACTTACTTGGGATCCTATCTTTCTTTGCTCGTAGGATTTGAGTCAATTTAGCAATTAAGCGACCATTGATTTTCGAATGGACATAATAGCTTCTTTTATTAGCTGTTACTCTATATGGCCTTGGTCTCGTTCGTCTCACTCTTTCACACTAGTCGAGGCAAGCAATTCTTACTCAGAAAAAAGAAGACTGTGACGAGGGAGTCCAATTAGTCAAATAGGAAGAAAATACGAAGAAAAATGGAAAGTCGTCGAAAAGCAGGGGTGGGATGTGATTCGCCAAGCTAGGGCAAACAAAGCCGTCCGGCCCTATAGGATTAGGAATGCGAAGGCCTTAGAGAATTGACCTATTCATAGAGTAATCCTATGATCTATATAGAGGATATATGCTATGTCTTTATTTATATAAATAAATATAAGGGTGACTCAATCAATTGGGGGTGGGACTCAGTAAGATTTAGAGATGCTCTTTTCAGTTTGTTTACAGATGTATGGCACCACTGCTGGTGTACATTGTTCCCTCTTCCGAAGTTCTTGCAGGGCCACTAGCAACACATTAAGCTGGTTGTGAAGGGGAAAAAAGGTGCATCAACAGATAAAATACATTATTTGGCCCATTACTTTGACAAGTCTTAAAATATGGTGCATGGCTGCAAGACTTGCAAAGCAAAATGAATTGTTCCCAAATGTTTATATGTGGATGCAAAAATGAAAAAAAAAAAATCTAGAGTTTTTTGGTGACAAATTAGTTTCATCACTAATCTTTTTTATATATGGTGACTGAATAAGTTTCATTGCAAACAGATTTTGATTTTTTGGCAAGGATAAGATTTCATTGCTAAATAATTCATTTATAGTTTTGGCGCAAAATGTAGACCATTTGTCAAATTGGTCTTCTGATTGGGTCATTAGGCTCAGTTCAAGGTCTAATTGGGTCTAACCTTGGTCTAGTATCATTTTAAATCATTTGGGCTTGAATTAGGGTCGGTCCAAAGCCAATTTGGTCTCTAATTAGTTGAATTAGGCTTGATTCAGATTGAATTGGGCCTGCTAGGACTAGCTCAGCTTAATTGGGTTCGGACCCAACTGAATTTGGGCTTGATTTAATTCGCATTTAACTTGGTCTACAATTTAGGCTCGTCCAGCCTTAGCCTAATCTGTTTGGGACCGGACTTAGCCAGATTTAGCTAAGCCAATTACTTTTTATTGGGCTTAACGGGTTTTGGACCCGAACCAGGATCCGCCCCGTTATGCCGTAACCGTTAAGGTCCTTCTTCCAGAGTATTCCCGCCTCTTCGCCTCCATCCTCTCTCTCTCTCTCTCTCTCGCCCCCCCCCCCCCTCCTTCGTCTCCACCGGAAGCCCTAGCCCCTTTCTTTCTTCTTCTTTCACCTCCGGCCGAGCCCTTCTCCCCTCCTTCCTCTCTCTCTGCTTCCCCCCTCCCACCTCCTCTTCTCCCTCTCGCCGTGCCACCGTGGGGCGAGCCTCCTCCGGGAGATGCTTCCACCTCGGAGCCGCAGAAGGCGGACGCTTCCTCGGCCTGCAGCCGCTCCGGCGACTGCGGCCGAGGGGTGCCCTTCTCCAGGGTGGGAGCAGTGGGAGAGGGAGGGCCTAAACCTCCTCCAAAGTGATGCCGGAGTGAGTTTTAGTCTCCGGGGACCTCCCTTACCCCGATCCGACCACGGCGGAGGAGGAGAACCACCGTGACCGAGAAGGAGGCGCGAGAGACCCAGGTACGATCCTCCTTTTTTTTTTTCCCCTCTTTTTCTTTCTTTATTTTCTTTTATTTTCTTTTTCTCCTCCTCCCTCTGTGGTGGCGCCACCACCTCCTCCGTTTTTCTTTCCAGAGTTTTCCCGCCTCTTCGCCTCCATCCTCTCTCTCTCTCGCTCCCCCCTTCCTTCGTCTCCACCGGAAGCCCTAGCCCCTTTCTTTCTTCTTCTTTCACCTCCGGCCGAGCCCTTCTCCCCTCCTTCCTCTCTCTCTCTGCTTCCCCCCTCCCACCTCCTCTTCTCCCTCTCGCCGTGCCACCGTGGGGCGAGCCTCCTCCGGGAGATGCTCCCACCTCGGAGCGGCAGAAGGGAAAGGGTAGGGGGCCCTGGACCTCCTCCGAAGTGGTGCCGGAGGAGTCAAACGGGTCCCCGAGGTGGGGCCGAGCCCCTGGGAGCTCCCCTGAGGAGGCGGACGCTTCCTCGGCCTGCAGCCGCTCCGGCGACTGCGGCCGAGGGGTGCCCTTCTCCAGGGTGGGAGCAGTGGGAGAGGGAGGGCCTAAACCTCCTCCCAAGTGATGCCGGAGTGAGTTTTAGTCTCCGGGGACCTCCCTTACCCCGATCCGACCACGGCGGAGGAGGAGAACCACCGTGACCGAGAAGGAGGCGCGAGAGACCCAGGTACGATCCTCCTTTTTTTTTTCCCCTCTTTTTCTTTCTTTATTTTCTTTTATTTTCTTTTATTTTCTTTTTCTCCTCCTCCCTCTGTGGTGGCGCCACCACCTCCTCCGTTTTTCTTTCCAGAGTTTTCCCGCCTCTTCGCCTCCATCCTCTCTCTCTCTCTCTCTCTCTCTCGCCCCCCTTCCTTCGTCTCCACCGGAAGCCCTAGCCCCTTTCTTTCTTCTTCTTTCACCTCCGGCCGAGCCCTTCTCCCCTCCTTCCTCTCTCTCTTTGCTTCCCCCCTCCCACCTCCTCTTCTCCCTCTCGCCGTGCCACCGTGGGGCGAGCCTCCTCCGGGAGATGCTCCCACCTCGGAGCGGGAGAAGGGAAAGGGTAGGGGGCCCTGGACCTCCTCCGAAGTGGTGCCGGAGGAATCGAACGGGGTCCCCGAGGTGGGGCCGAGCCCCTGGGAGCTCCCCTGAGGAGGCGGACGCTTCCTCGGCCTGCAGCCGCTCCGGCGACTGCGGCCGAGGGGTGCCCTTCTCCAGGGTGGGAGCAGTGGGAGAGGGAGGGCCTAAACCTCCTCCAAAGTGATGCCGGAGTGAGTTTTAGTCTCCGGGGACCTCCCTTACCCCGATCCGACCACGGCGGAGGAGGAGAACCACCGTGACCGAGAAGGAGGCGCGAGAGACCCAGGTACGATCCTCCTTTTTTTTTCCCCCTCTTTTTCTTTCTTTATTTTCTTTTATTTTCTTTTTCTCCTCCTCCCTCTGGTGGCGCCACCACCTCCTCCGTTTTTCTTTCCAGAGTTTTCCCGCCTCTTCGCCTCCATCCTCTCTCTCTCTCTCTCTCTCCCCCCCCCCTCCTTCGTCTCCACCGGAAGCCCTAGCCCCTCTGTGGTGGCTTTAAATTCTGTCTTTTGAGTTTTCACATGCTTCTTTTTTCTAGAAGCCAACTATGTTTTTTTTCTCTTGATCAAGTCACCATGTATTTAGTTTCCCATTCATACTTACTAAGTATTCCTCCCGCTTTTCAAGAGAGGAAGGCACCTATTTTATGGCATCTTAGTTTTTATATTCTTATAATTAAGTAAGCTCTGTGATAACTGAATTATGTCGCCAATAGTTATATAAGTTCTGCATTTTTCTACACTTGTTATTGGCATGCTATCCATGTGATTTTGTGTTGATTATGGTGGGATATAGAATCACCGTTCCTGTAATTTATGCATTACGCAGTAAGTCATGGATCTCCTCTCCATTATGTTTAAGTGCACTTAGTTTTGAGAGTTCCTTGAATTTCAGCCTCCCTCTTCATCTTCGCCTTCTCTGCTTTCTAATTGCTGGGCTTTTTGTTTTCAAGATTCTTTTTTAAGGGTTTCTTGAATTTTTGAGAGATTTTAAAGTAGATTTAGGTGGAGAGTCAAGGAAGTGGGGAACTTGGTTCAGCCTCCCTCTCTCCCTTTTCTTCAGTATATCTTCAACAGTTTTGAACTTGGTTGCGATTGACTAATTAATTTAATTTGTTTTTTTCATTTTTATTTCTACTCTCATTTAATTTGGGATGCTCTGGTCTTTTGCTGACATTTACATCCTTGTTTTCTGTACATCATGATAGTGACACCACTACTTTTGCCCCCATTTTTAATTAGTCATGCCTTTCATGGTAGATGCTGTTTCTAGGTCTCTGTTGGTCTAAAGTCTAAACTGTGGATGAAATAGTCTGCTGGATGATCGCACTTCATGTCATTGTATCAGGCATTGATAAATAATTAATTTTCAATCCAACAATATTTTTTGGGTATGGTAATGTGCATTTTGTTGTTTTAATTCGTTGTTCAGTAAGCATTATTTAGTTGATCTCACCTAAGTTTAATCTTCACGTGATGCTACAGGCCTTAAAGCATTTATGTCATAACTTATATTAATTGTAGTTGGGTTCTAAAGTATCTCTGTTCCTTTTTTATTCTTATCATATCCACAACTGAAGTGACATAACAAAATCCTGACCATAAATAGATGGGCTCTTTTACATGGACTACCGGTTTATTTGTGAATCTTATTATACTATTATTTTTCTGCAATTCTTTTAGGTCTCTTGTTATTAAGTTAATTGAAATGCTTGCTTCACTATTGGATAACTTTTTCTCCCATTTGTTGCATTTGAATCTTGACAAATTAATTTAAGTTGTTTTTTCATTTTTTTTTCTGCCCTCAGTTAATTTGGATGCTCTGGTCTTTTGCTGACATTTACATCCTTGTTTTCTGTACATCATGATAGGGACACCACTACTTTTGCTCCCATTTTTATGTGCTGTGTATGTTGCTTAATCTTTTATTTGACAAAATTGTTTGGTTCTCTTAGCACAACTTTCAAATAGTATCATTTGCCGTTGCCATGAGACAAGGACATGATCTTCTGAAAATGCATTTGCATAATCTCAGAACTATTAGACTAATCCCTATACAACTGGGAGAGCAGCATTGCTTATGTTTCTTCTATTTGGCTTTTCTTCTTCTTCATTGTTTCGCAAACTGGGAGAGCGGCATTGCTTTTGTGTTCTATACAAAGAGGCTGGATGATTCTTGGATGAGGGTTTTGCTACATTTTGAGAGGAAAGTAACTATTCTCTTGACGGTGAGGCAATCTTGGATGGTCTGCTGCTGTTGTTCTGCAAGCAACCGTTTGCAGCTGTTTTGATTTATTAGTTGCAGATCAATTGGTGAATCTAAGCCTCTCCCTCCATCTTCCCCTTCTCTGCTTTCAAATTGCTGGGAGTTTTGTTTTTCAATATTCTTTTTGAGAGATTTTAATTTAGATTTTAATGTAGATTTAGGTGGAGAGTGTAGGAACTAGGGAGATCTTGGTAAAAGTCTCCTCTCCCTCTCTCCCTTTTCTTCAGTATATCTTCAAAAGTTTTGAACTTGGTTCTCTCTGGACTTGAATGATGGAGAGATAATATTTTGATCGCTGTTTGTTCAATCTGGATTTGGTATTCTTGGTTGTTGGTGATATTCTGTCTAATTTGGTTTTGGAGGTTATGTTTATATTGCTTCGATGTGCAATCTCTCCCTCTTTTCAATTGTTAATGTTATAGCATGTGAAATGATCTCTGACATGCTAAATCCATAGGAAATCCTAAATCATTGAGCTTAAATGGTTGCTATATAGGATTTCTTCGGAGGCTTATTTCGCTAAATGCTAAGACTAGTTCGATGGTTCTTCATGTAAAGAGTTTGGATTATTTTATTGCTTCTATTTCTCTCATCCTGCTTGGTTGTTGTAGATAATTTGTGCTGGTTGTTGTTTTGGTTGGCTGCCATTGCATGCTCCATTTGATGACATGTGAATGATGTTAATCAAATTTTGAGCAAACTTCTTTTAGGTCCGTTAGTCTTGGTGATGCAATTGGTTGTCCACCTGCTTTAATTTGTTGTCGCAAGCACCACATTTGTGGAATGCCTGAACATCAATTTAAAGTCGGCATTATGTGGTTCTGTATGCTGTTTTTGCCACTGTGACTGAGACACACATAAAACTTTAGTGTTTTCATGGATGTATTATAGTAATTTCTGTGCTTTTGTCGCCTCTTCCTGTCATGATATGATCAAGCCTTTCAAGGTGGATAATGTTTGTTGGTCACTGTTGGTCTAAACTCTTAAGCTGTGGATGAAATAGTTTGGTGCTGGCGGTTATGTCGTCTTCGGTAGCGGTAGAGCGAGCAGCTTTTGAATGTCTGCTGTTTCGCAGACATCCGAGCAGCGGCCATGGTTAGAAGGGGGGAGGAGAAGAAGACATTGTGGGATCTTTTTCCTAGGTCGGCTTCTAGTTCTCTTTCTCAAGATTTGCTGGTATTCTATTTCTTCTCCTCCTACTTGTTCTTGGTCTCCCGGGTGGATAATGGTCGCGATGTTGTGCTTCTTGTTATCTTTTTCTCTTTGTTTATGTGCCTTCTCTTTTGCTTTTTTATTCTTCTTTGTTTCCCAAATTGGGAGAGCGGCGCTGCTTTTGGGTTCTTTACAAGGAGGCTATGATGATTCTTGCTCGAGGGTTTCGCTACAATTGAGAGGAAAGCAGTTATTCTCTTGACGGCAAGGCAATCTTGCAGGCAACTATTTGCAGCCATTTTGATTTATTAGTTGCAGATCAATCGGTGAATCAGAGCCCCCCTCTCCATCTTCCCCTTCCCTGCTTTCAAATTGCTGGGATTTTTGTTTTCAATATTCTTTTTACGGTTGTGTTTCCGAGAGATTTTAAAGTAGATTTAGGTGGAGAGTGTAGGAAGTGGGGAGATCTTGGTCAAAGTCTCTCTCCCTCTCTCCCTTTTCTTCAGTATATCTTCAAAAGTTTTGAACTTGGTTCAGATATTTTATTTTGTCAACCTTGCTTTAAGTTCTCTCTGGACTTGAATAATAGTGAGATAATATTTTGATCGGTGTTTGTTCAATCTAGATTTGGTATTCTTGGTTGTTGGTGGGACTCCATCTAATTTGGTTCTGGAGGTTATGTTCTATATTGTTTCGATGTGCTTTCTCTCCCTTTTTTCAATTGTTGACGTTCTGGCATGTGAAATGATCTCTGACATTCTAAATCCATGGGAAATTCTAAACCATTGAGCTTAAAAGGTTGCTATATAGGATTTCTTTGGATGCTTATTTCGTTAAATGCTATGACTAGTTCTCTAGTTCTGCATAGAAAGAGTTTGGATATTTTATTGCTTCTATATCTTTCGTCCTGCTTGGTTGTTGTACATAAATTTCTGCTGGTGGTTGTTTCGGTTGGCTGCCATTGCTTGCTCCGTTTGATGACACGTAATTGATGGTCATCAAATTTTGAGCAAACTTTTTTTGGGTCCGGTAGTCTTGGTGATGCAATTGGTTGTCCACCTGCTTTAATATGTTGTTGCACGCACCACATTTGTGGAATGCCCGAACATCTATTTAATGTTGGCATTATGTGGTTCTGTATGCTGTTTTTTGCCGCTGTGAATGAGGCACATATAACTTTAGTATTTTCATGGATGGATTATGGTAATTTCTTTGCGTTTGTTACCTCTTGCTGTCAACTTTGAATGATATGATCAACCCTTTTTTGGTAGATGCTGTCTGTAGGTCCCTGTTGGTCTAAACTGTGGATGAAATGGTCTGCTAGTTGATTGCACTCTCTGCCATTGTATTTGTCTTTGATAAATAGTTAATTTTCGGACCAACAAATTTTTTTTTTGGGGCTATGATAATGTGCATTTTGTTGTTTTAATTCATTTTTTCGATAAGCATTATTCATTTGATCTCACCTAAGTTCAATCTTCACGTGATGCTACAGGCCTTAAAGCATTCACGTCATAAGTTATATTAATTGCAGTTGTGTCAAGCCTTTCATGGTGGATGCTGTTTGTAGGTCATTGTTGGTCTAGACTATGGATGAAATAGTTTGGTCATCTCATGGTCATCTCATCTTATAGGGGCTAGATTCGTGATTTTCTGTGGAAATTGTCGATAAATCCTAACCATTGATGTCTCTTTAGCAAGCATATCTGATTGGTGGAACAACATGCTCAGGTCGAAAAAGTGTCCGATTGCAGTATTTCTTGAAGTTTGTAAGTATATTTTGATTTATTTGCCAACAATTTGTCACAGTATTACTTTTATTGCTTAAGGCTGTGATTTCTTGAATCAGATTAACTTTTTGGTCTGTTACTGATGTTCAACAAGCATCAATAGTGCTGGACACCAATTTTTAGACTGGTATACTAGATTAAATTATCCATTTGTTGCTGACCTGTTCTGACCAGATCTTGATTTGAAAGCATTGGTAGGTTGTGAGTTGAGAGGGAACCCTCTTGAGTAATATTCGGATTTGCAGTAAACCTTATTTATTTGTTGCAGTAGACCTGTTTATCTAATGCTGGAGATTATGTGAACTTGTCATGTAAGACATAAGGTTCAAAATGGTATTTATAATGGTTCCAAGAATTAGGAGCATGGGCGGGCATACAATGTGACGGATAATCGCCTTCTCAAAGAGCTGGTTCTTTTATGTTGGTAAACAAGGCTCAACCTTCCACCTCTTCTTTCTCCTAGCTTTCTACTTGAGAGAGGAGGTGAGCATCTATAGTGATTTCTCAGTTACCCTTCAAGCATTGTTCCTTCTCCTTTTCTTCTTCGCTTTATTGTGTATGGATGTATTTATGTATGAATATTCATGCAACAAGGGGTGACTTCTAAAATTGTTCTTATCTTCTTTGCATGCCATCTTCTCTAGCAATAGGCGAGACATATATGGAAGGTCTACTACATTGCTGGCACCCGATCTGCATTCATTGTAAGTTGGAGAGGTCATCACCAGAGGAGAAGAGGTGCAGGGATCTTCTCCTCTTTTTTGCGTGCATGTATATTAATGAGATGATGGGCAAGTTGTGAAATTACTCCTCTTCTTTGCGTGTCAACTTCTCTAGCAATAGGTGAGGAACTTCTGGAAGTGGTGAATTTGAGCCTCTTCTTCCTTTTCCCTTTTTGCCTTTCAATTTCTTGTTTTTTGAAGATTATATTTTTGTAGCACTTTTTTAATTACATAACTATAATTAAATTTTTTTTGATGTAATTTTTCGGTTGTTCCTGAAGAATTCATTGGATTTGGAGGCTGATGATAGTTTCAAGATAAAGATGGTATCGATAAAGGTTCGATTTTGACTTCGAGAACCCAAATTCTCAAAGTTTCTATTTTGCTTGTCAAAAATCAGGAGTTGTTTGCTCAATACTCGAATGTGTCACATTTTTACATTTTCTCCTTGACAAAATCCCGACCATAAATACATGGGCTCTTTTACATGAACTACCACCAGTTTATGTGTGAATCTTATTGTTCTTTTTTTTTTCTGCAATTCTTTTACGTCTCTTGTTATAAAGTTATCTGAAATGCCTGCTTCACCATTGGATAACTTTTTCTCCCATTTGTTGTGATTGGCTAATTAAGTTAATATGTTTTTTCATTTTTATTTCTGCTCTCATTTAATTTGGGAAGCTGTGGTGTTTTTCTAACATTTACATCCTTGTTTTCTATAAATCATGACAGTGACACCTCTACTTTTGCTCCCATTTTTATGTGCTGTGTATGTTGCTTAATATTTTATTTGACAAATGTGGTTGGTTCTCTTAGTACACTTTCAAATAGTATCATAGGCAGTTCCCATGAGATAATGACATGATCTTCTGAAAATGCATTTGCATAATATCAGAACCGAACTATTAGACTAATCCCTGTATAGCTCCTATGCCTTTTTATATTAGATCAAGTTCAGAACCAGAAGAATTTCTCTTTGTTTTGTCTGCTGGCCATCAGTTATGGTTATATCCTTGTGACATACTGTGTGGTAATTCCAATCCTTCAATCATTTAATCATTTTTTGTTAACCTTGTTCGTTACATTGATCTGCATGACTTTCCGTTGGCTTGGAAAACATTTCTGCATGTTGTTCTGGATACTTTACCATTTCTTTTTCAACCTCTCTTTCTCTTTAATTTTCATGATTTCATGCCTGAGCGTGTTTGTTAATGTATTACGTGCGGGCGGGGCTTGGTGCAATGGTAAGGTTGCTCCATTTGACCTGTGCATCATGTATTCGAAACACCTCAGATGCTAAGTGGCAGAAACCTTGGGGATGCCTTTTTTTGTTTTCTTGAATGTATTATGTATCATAAAGGTAAGGCTTGTGATATGTCGGGATGATTATATTCTATTAAGTTGTGAATGATTGTTTTATGATTATTATTTTTTAGGATGTAGTCTTATCTTCTAAAGTTCAAATGGACCAACAATTAGCATATCTGGTTGACTCGGTGATTTATTTTTCGAACTGAGGTTGGCTCGTTACAAAGCCAAATATTGTGTATTCTAGGTAAATTGTCTGTTTTGGTTTCTTAGGACTCACTTCTTGTAGGCTAAACATGATTCCTTTTTTGGCTTCCAAAAAGGCTCCATTTATTTTTATACAAGAATTGACTTGTGTCTGGCCTGTAGTGGATATAGCTTTGTGTTCTTTATTATTGGAAGCCATTCTTTTCTTTTCTTTTTCTTTTTTCTAACATTTTTTAATATTTTTTTTCTTTTTTTAATAAAAAACGTTGTCTTCTTGCACCTTCCAAGCTAGACCTAATGATTTCTATTGAACACAGATAATTCCTTGACCTGTACATGGTTTGACGGCCATACTCTTTCTGGTTCCCTTTAGATGAGATGAAGTTTCTTGATTCCACCTAGTTTGAGACTAAGTTTGTTTAATTTATTTACATAAATAGTACACTTGTATTGCGTTCAGATGATAATGTACTTGCTTGAGTTTCTATTGTCCGCCGGCCTTTGTAGTTTAGGTAATTATGGATAGCCACTCTCTTTGCCAGCTATCCCTTTTTAACCACAACTTTTATGTTGATTGTACACTTTGCATTCCGCTTTATTCATGGTAAATCTACTTCATCAGTTTTTGTGGCTCGGACATTCAAACTGCATCATCCTAGAATTTTACCAAACTCATAAAAACTGTTCAAGTATATTCGTGTCTGCTGTTGTCTTATCTATTTATCTTCCGAGCTATTGCTGACCCTATGCAGCAGCTAAAGTCCGAACCTTTTGGGTGATGATGACATCTTTACTCCTTTCTTTGATAGCCTTTAAATGAAATATTACAGCTCCTAGTCATCTTATCTTATAGGGGCTTGATTCGTGATTTTCTGTGGAAGCTGTCCTCGATAAATCCTAACCATTGATGTCTCTTTAGCAAGCATATCCGATTGGTGGAACAGCGTGCTCAGGTCGAAAAATTTTCTGATCGCATTATTTCTTGAAGTATATAAGTATATTTTGATTTATTTGCCAACAATTTGTCATAGTATTACTTTTATTGCTTTAGGCTGTGATTTCTTGAATCAAATTAGCTTTTTGGTCTATTATTGACGTTCAACAAGCATCAATAGTCTTGGACACCAATTTTTGGACTGGTGTACTAGATTAAATTATCCATGTGTTGCTGACCTATTCTGGCCAGATCTTGATTTGAAAGCATTGGTAGCTTGCGGGTTGGGAGGGAACCCTCTTGGTTCACGTATCCAAAAGCTCCAAAAAAATTTGGAACCGGTACGGGCCGATACGGTTAGCCGGTTCGGGCCGGTACGGGTTTTTAACACCGAACCAGACCGTTCGGAGCCAGTATCGGTTCGGTACGGGCTGAACCGGCCGGTACAGCATTCCTTGCTTTTTTGTTTGTATGGATGCATTTTTGCAGGAATATTGATGCAACAAGGGTTGACTTCTAAATTTGTTCTCTTCTTTGCATGCCACCTTCTCTGGCAATAGGCGAGGCATTTTTGGAAGGTCTACTACACTGCTGACAACCAATCTGCATTCATTGTAAGTTGGAGAGGTCATCACCCAAGGAGAGGAGGAGCGGGGATCTTCTCCTCTTTTTTGTGTGTATGTATGTATATTGATGAGATGATGGGCGACTTGTAAAATTGCTCTTTTCTTCTTTGCGTGTCAGCTTCTCTAGCAATTGGCGGGGAACATCTGGAAGTGGCGAATTTGAGCCTCTTTTTCCTTTTCCCATTTTGCCTTCTAATTTCTTGTTTTTTGAAGATTATATTTTTTTAAGGCTTCTTTAATTACAAAACTGTAATTAAATTTCTTCTGATGTGTTTTTTCTGCTGTTCCTGAAGAATTCATATGATTTGGAGGCTGATGATAGTTTCGAGATAAAGATGGTATCAATAAAGGTACGATTTTGACTTCGAGAACCGACATTCTCAAAGTTCGTGTTTTGCTTGTCAGAAATCAGGAGTTGTTTGCTCAATACTAAAATGTGTCGCATATTTACATTTTCTCCTTCACAAAATCCCGACCATAAATAGATGGGCTTTTTTACATGAACTACCCGTTTGTGTGAATCCTATTGTGCTATTTTTTTCTGCAATTCTTTTATGTCTCTTGTTATTAAGTTAGCTGAAATGCCTGCTTCACCATTGGTTAACTTTTCTCCTAATTGTTGCGGTTGGCTAATTAATTTAATTTGTTTTTTTATTTTTATTTCTGCTCTCATTTAATTTGGGATGCTCTCGTGTTTTTCTGACATTTACATCTTTGTTTTCCGATCGCAGTATTTCTTGAAGTATGTAAGTATATTTTGATTTATTTGCCAACAATTTGTCATAGTATTACTTTTATTGCTTTAGGCTGTGATTTCTTGAATCAAATTAGCTTTTTGGTCTATTATTGACGTTCAACAAGCATCAATAGTCTTGGACACCAATTTTTAGACTGGTATACTAGATTAAATTATCCATGTGTTGCTGACCTGTTCTGGCCAGATCTTGATTTGAAAGCATTGGTAGCTTGCAGGTTGGGAGGGAACCCTCTTGGTTCACGTATCCAAAAGCTCCAAAAGAATTTGGAACCGGTACGGGCCGATACGGTTAGCCGGTTCGGGCCGGTACGGGTTTTTAACACCGAACCAGACCTTTCCAAGCCAGTATAGGTTCGGTACGGGCTGAACCGGCCGGTACAACATTCTTTGCTTTTTTGTTTGTATGGATGCATTTATGCATGAATATTGATGCAACAAGGGGTGACTTCTAAATTTGTTCTCTTCTTTGCTTGCCATCTTCTCTAGCAATAGGTGAGGCATTTTCGGAAGGTCTACTACATTGCTGGCAACCAATCTGCATTCATTGTAAGTTGGAGAGGTCATCACCCGAGGAGAAGAGGAGCGGGGATCTTCTCCTCTTTTTTGTGTATGTATGTATCTTGATGAGATGATGGGTGACTTGTAAAATTGCTCTTCTCTTCTTTGCGTGTCAGCTTCTCTAGCAACAGGCGGGGAACTTCTGGAAGTGGCGAATTTGAGCCTCTTCTTCCTTTTCCCATTTTGCCTTTTAAATTTCTTCTGATGTGTTTTTTCTGTTGTTCCTGAAGAATTTGTAGGATTTGGAGGCCGATGATAGTTTCGAAATAAAGATGGTATCAATAAAGGTACGATTTTGACTTCGAGAATCCACATTCTCAAAGTTCGTATTTTGCTTGTCAGAAATCTGGAGTTGTTTGCTCAATACTAGAATGTGTCGCATATTTACATTTTCTCCTTCACAAAATCCCGACCATAAATAGATGGGCTCTTTTACATGAACTACCAGTTTGTGTGAATCTTATTGTGCTATATTTTTCTGCAATTCTTTTATGTCTCTTGTTATTAAGTTAGCTGAAATGCCTGCTTCACCATTGGATAACTTTTCTCCTAATTGTTGCGATTGGCTGATTAATTTAATTTGTTTTTTCATTTTTATTTCTGCTCTCATTTAATTTGGGATGCTCTGGTGTTTTTCTGACATTTACATCCTTGTTTTCTATACATCATGACAGTGACACCTCTACTTTTGTTTTGGTTTTTATGTGCTGTGTATGTTGCTTAATCTTTTATTTGACAAAAGTGATGGGTTCTTTTAGTACAACTTTCAAATCATATCATATGCAGTTGCCATGAGATAATGACATGATCTTCTGAAAATGCTTTTACATAATCTTAGAACTATTAGACTAATCCCTGTATAGCTCCTATCCCTTTTTATATTAGATCAAGTTTCGAATCGGAAGAATTTCTCATTGTTTTGTCTGCTGGCCATCAGTTATGGTTATATCCTTGTGACATACCGTGTGGTAATTCCAGTCCTTTAATCTTTTTTTATTAACCTTGTTGGTTACAATGAATCTGCATGACTTTCCATTTGCTTGGAAACTTTAATTTTCATGTTTTCATGCCTGAGTTTGTATTGTAATTTTAGTATGTTTGTTAATGTATTTTATGTGGGCGGGGCTTGGTGCAGTGGTAAGGTTGCTCCATATTGACCTGTGCATATTATGTGTTCGAACCACCTCTCGAGATCCTGTGGGGCAAAAACCTTGGGACGCCTTTTTTTTTCTTTTGAATGTATTATGTCTAATAAGGGTGAGATTTGTGATATCTTGTAATGATTATATTCTATTAAGTCGTGAATGATTGTTTTATCCTTATCATTTTGTAGGGTGTAGCCATATCTGCTGAAGTTCAAATGGACCAACAATAAGCATATGTTGGTTGACTCTGATTTATTTTTGGATCTGAGATTGACTTGTTACAAAGCCAAATATCGTGTATTCTAGGTAAATTTTCTGTTTTGATTTCTTAGTACTCACTTCTCAGCTATTGTTGGACCCTATGCTGCAGCAAAAGTCCGAACTTTTTGGGTGAAGATGACAGCATCTTTACTCATTCATGTGTTATCCTTCAAATGAACTATTTCTACTCCTGGTCATCTCATTTTATAGGGGCTAGATTCGTGATTTTCTGTGGAAGCTGTCCTTGATAAATCCTAACCATTGATGTCTCTTAAGCAAGCATATCTAATTGGTGGAACAACATGCAAATGTCGAAAAACTGTCCGATCGCAGTATTTCTTTAAGTACGTAAGTATATTTTGATTTATTTCCCAACAATTTGCCTTACTATTACCTTTATTGCTTATGGCTGTGCTTTCTTCAATCAGATTGGCTTTTTGATCTGTTCTTGATGTTCAACAAGCATCAGTACAGCTAGTCATATTTTAGATTGGTATACTAGATTAAGTGATTCATGTGTTGCTGACCGGTTCTGACCATATCTTGATTTGAAAGTACTGGTAGGTTGTGAGCTGGGAGGGAACCCTCTTGAGTCATATTCAGATTTGCGGTAAACCTTATTTATTTATTGCAGTAGACCTGATTATCTAATGCTCGAGATTTTGTGAGCTTGTCATGCAAGACATAAGCTTCAAAATGGCTTTTATAATGGTTCCATGCTTTAGATGGAGCACGGGCAGGCATACAATGTGACGGATAATCGCCTTCTCAAAGAGTTGGTTCTTGTATGTTGGTAAAAAAGGCTCAGCCTTCCACCTCTCCTGCCCGCTAGCTTTCTTCTGCTCTTTTTTGTGTATGTATGTATATTGATGAGAAGATGGGTGACTTGTAAAATTGCAGTTTTCTTCTTTGCGTGGCAGCTTCTCTAGCAATAGGCGAGGAACTTCTGGAAGTGGTGAATTTGAGCCTCTTCTTCCTCTTCCCTTTTTTCCTTTTAATTTCTTGTTTTTTGAAGATTATGTTTTTTTGACTTCTTTAATTACATAACTGTAATTATATTTCTTTTGATGTGTTTTTTCTTCTGTTCCTGAAGAATTCATAGGATTTGGAGGCTGATGAAAGTTTTGGGATAAGGATGCTATAAAAAAAGGTACGATTTTGACTTCGAGAACCCAAATCCTCAAAGTTTGTATTTTGCTTGTCAAAAATCAGGTGTTGTTTGCTCAATAACAGGCTGTCACATTTTTACATGTTTCAAATCTGCTCGCATTCCAACCTCATTTTTTCAGTTTTCCTGACTCTTCTTTTTTATTTCACTTATTCTTTCCCAGGTAATTTTTGGTCTTGCATGGATTCTGTCATCCTTCATTATTCTCTATTTTCCATCTTTTCTTCAAGTAATAGTGTGAAAAAAGACGAAGTGGCTTGCTTAGAGGCCAACTAGTGCTGGCGATAACTTTAAGTTCCATTTTTGCGCTTCATTTATGTAGGAGTTGCAGAAGCCGAGGTAGAAATTTCTCTAGAGTTGGTATTAACTAGGATAATCTCTTTGGACTTTCCCATGATGATGTCCTTAGTCTTGGTAACAGTTATCCAATCAATCAATTATTTATTCTGGTCCTTTGTCTACTTTTATTTTTCCTGATCTTGCTACTTATCTCTGTATATCTGGTGGTAATTTGATTCACTTGTAAACTTTTATGCTTCAGAGGCCTGGATCATACTCTATTGCTATGTGGTGGTCTATCGGTTGCTGCTGCAGGAATTTCTATACAATAGTTTGAATTTGATTTTCCACTACAACTGTTCATGAAATACTCTTTCCTTATAAACTTATTACTATTGTTTGACTACTAGAATTATTCCGAATTTGTTATTTATAAGATTCACTTCTATTTATTTGCCCCTTTTTCTTCATAGCTATTTATTTGCCCCTTTTTCTTCCTAGCTATTTCGTAGTATTATTTGCTAATCAAATTGGAAAGGGCGGAAATAAAATATAAAAATTTTATGCTTTGCAAGTTGGAAGGTCCATTGTTCTGCAGGCTACTGCTGCAGCCTATTGGAGACTGGACAAGATTTTTGGATCGCTAAATGCCTTTCCTCCTACTCAACTCTGTATACCATTTCTTTTCCTACTCTTCTGTTGGTTGATTTGTTCATTAAATATTGCACTTTATTCTTTTATTGACAGCTTTTGAATTTATATGTTAAGGCCATTTTCTCCAGAAGGTTGTGATGATTCTTGGACTCGAGTTTTGCTATGAAAGGAAAGCGGCTATTTTCTTGACGACGAGGCAATCTTGGATTTGGCATTCTTGGCTGTTTGTGGGACTCCGTTTAATTTGGTTCTGGTGGTTATGTTCTATATTGTTTCGATGTGCTCTCTCTCCCTCTTTTCAATTGTTAATGTTCTGGCTTGTGAAATGATCTCTGACATGCTAAATTCATGGGAAATCCTAAACCATTAAGCTTAAAAGGTTGCTATTTAGGATTTCTCCGGAGGCTTATTTCGTTAAATGCTAAGACTAGTTCTCTGGTTCTTCATATAAAGAGTTTGGATTATTTTATTGCTTCTATATCTCTCATCCTACTTGGTTGTTGTGCATAAATTTGTGCTGGTGGTTGTTTCGGTTGGCTGCCATTGCTTGCTCCATTTGATGACATGTGAATGATGGTCATCAAGTTCTGGGCAAACTTTTTTTGGGTCTGTTAGTCTTGGTGATGCAATTGGTTGTCCACCCGCTTTAATTTGTTGTTGCCCGCACCACGTTTGTGGAATGCCCCCGCATCTATTTAATGTTGGCATTATGTGGTTCTGTATGCTGTTTTTTGCCACTGTGACTGAGACACATATAACTTTAGTGTTTTCGTGGATGTATTATAGTGATTTCTGCGCGTTTGTTACCTGTTGCTATAAACTTTGAATGATATGATCGACCCTTTCTTGGTAGATGCTGTTTGTAGGTCACTGTTGGTTTGAACTGTGGATGAAATGTTCTGCTAGTTGATTGCACTTCTAGTCATCGTATCTGGCGTTGATAAATAGTTAATTTTTGAACCAACAATTTTATTTTTTTGGGCTATGGTAATGTGCATTTTTTTGTTTTAATTTAATGTTCAATAAGCATTATTCAGTTGATCTCACCTATGTTCAATCTTCACGTGTTCAATAAGTGGTTCTGTATGCTATTTTTTGCCTGTGACTGGGGCACACATATAACTTTAGTGTTTTCATGGATCGATTATAGTAATTTCTATGCTTTTGTTGCTTCTTGCTGTCAACTTTGAATGATATGGTCAGGCCTTTCATGGTGGATGTTGTTTGTAGGTCACTGTTGGTCTAGACTGTGGTTGAAATAGTTTGGTGCTGGAGATTATGTTCTCTTCAGCAGCGATTGAGCGAGCAGCTCCGGAAGGTCTGCTGTTCCGCAGACAATTGAGCAGCAACAATCGTTCGATGGGGGGAGAATAAGAGACACTGTGGGATCTTTTCCCCAGGTCGGCTTCTAGTTCTTTTACTCACGATTTGTTGGTCTTCTCTTTCTTCTTCTCCTTCAACTTGTTGTTGGTCTCCTGGGGGGGTAATTGTTGGGAGTTGTATCCGACGTGTCAATCGTCAGCGTGTTGATCTCTTATATTCATTGTTGGGAATTGATTGATAAATTAATAAAGTGTTATTTGGCATTATTTATCATTTCATTGTACATCTTCAAATGATCTCTTATATGATGTTCTTAAGACTTATTTTATGATGAAGAAGGATTTATGTTCTTAAACCTATTTGCGACCAAATGATATGCTGTTAATAGGACAACAGCATTGTCGAGATTAGGTCGTTATGAGACATATACGTTGGTTGTCCTCTTAACCAAGGAGTGTGAAGATACTGATATGTCACACAGGTGCAGTGGAGTACATTTCACTGAACGTGACCAATTTCGGAACGCTCTACTGTCAAGAGATGTTCCGAGTGGATATGGGTGTAAATATCCCTCAGACCTGAGATCACCACAGTGATTAGCAAGCAACTTACTGTACTTTAGTACCAAACTAGCAGAATTTCTAATTCTGGAACGGAAGGTTACTGGGTGCAGTCAAGTACTTGCGAAATCAGTGCGTGAGTCAAGATGGAATTGACCCCTCCTAAAAATAGGAGATAATGCTGTGTTCAATTTAGCAAAATCTTGGCCAGGGCAATCCTTGTGATGAGTCACAGGATTTCTAAAGTTGATCACATAGTGGATGTACTGATTAGAGAGTTGACAGAACTCTGAGGTCATCCTAGCATTAGTAGTCAAAGGGATGAATTATACAGTAACCATAGTCTAGGGTTTCAGAATATTTGTTTCGCATATATTCTGCCTATCCGGACGTCGGATACCATTGCTAGATGGTCACATCGATTAGTGCAAGAAGTCGTTCCTGTACTACTGGCTTAGGTTCGAACCAATGATATCACACGCATAGAAGTTTTCTGATTGATCAAGATAGCTGATGGATGATTGAGAATCATTTAGGAATAATTTGGTCAATTCGATTCGCAAATTATCCTATAAAATAATTAAAGTAATTATTGGAGGATTAATTAGTAATTAGATTACTAATAAACTCAATTTGATTGAGTAAACGGACTAAGGATGAGCCAAATTGAATTGGATTTAATTTTGGTTTTGACCTAATTGGATTAGTGGTGCAGGGGTCGACTCGAAGTAAAGAGGGGTCGACTCGAGATGGGCTGGGGTCGACTCAAGCTTGGCTGGGGTCGACTCTCTCTCAAAGAATCCAAAGAACGAATTCTTCCCAGGTGGGGTCGACTCGAAGTAAAGAGTGGTCGACTGGAGATGGGTTGGGGTCGACTCTCTCAATCAATCCAAAGAACGACTTCTGTTTTTCCAGGTGGGGTCGACTCGAGTTTCCTTGGGGTCGATTCGAAGCAAGTTGGGGTCGACTCGAGCTCTGAAAGGGTCGACTCGTTGGGGGTATCAGGAGTTCTCTGTCGTCACAGCCAGGGTTGACCTGCGAAGCTATGGGGTTGACTCGGGTCGACTTTGGAGTCGACTCGAAGGGGAAGGAGTCGACTCGAGGCGACTTGGAGTCGACTCGAGATCGGGAAGGTCGACTTCTTCTGAAAATCCTGAAACTCGTGGACGGGCTGAATTCGGGGGATTCGATCCGGACGTGGATTTTCAATGAAAAGTGAAGGGATTTGGATCGTGGGACGTGGGAGAATGGTTAGATGATGATGGAATATCAGCACCATCTATTTCGATCCTATCTCTCCTGCATGAACCATCTATTGTTTGAATTTTGAATTCAAACAAGATAAGAACTATCTTGTTACAACCAACAACTTCATGCGCACATGATACCAAATTTCCATTTGAATTTCGAATTCAAATGATCAGATGGCACGCCTTTAAAAGAAGAGTTCCAGTTGTGGCTAAAAAAGAAATGAAATTTTGTGAATGAAATTCAGCCTTCCATCTCGCCCATTTTCATCTTCCTCTGAGTCCATCTCGCCATAGCTGATAGGGATCCCAGATAAGAGCCTTTAGATCAGATCTAAGTCCTCTTCAATCCCTACTAACCATTCCTCCAAGTTCTTCCAAGAAGGCGAACCAAAAGTTGATAGCGTTGGAAAGATCAAAATTCAGCAAAGGAAGATCCTGCGCAAGCTAGCACTTCCGCGGGATTGGATCACTCCAGGAGCTTCGTGTGGATTACTTGTAGAGGCCCGACGAGTGTGTGGCTACGAAGCTCGAGCATCAGATCCATTACTTTCAGATTTCATAAAGGTATAATCCGTATAAATCTAGGTCCAAAGATATATCTTATAGGTTTCAAATCCCCGAGGGTTAAACCTCTTTTGGGGCTCTTCACAGAGTAATCTTCCGAGCCTATTCGATGGGCATTCGAAGATTAGTTGGGTGTTAGATTAGTTGAGTTTAGAACTTAATTAGTAATCTCATTTCAGATCTGAAATTAATCGTGCAATGATTTTAGCTTAATCGTTTAAACAATCCCGACATATTGATCATGTATACTTGTAGTGGTACTTTGAAATTTGATTTCTTATGCATATCTGAATTAAAATGTTTAATTCGATTTTTTCGCTGTGAATTTCAAAATTAAAAGAACTACGTATGGCTTGATCTCCCTTGTGAAGGGGGTACGTAGGCAACCCCAACAGGTACAGCCATTATTTTTGAAAAATTCTAAATTTCAACATGCTATCACTAGTAGCATCATAGGATCGCTTTCGGTAATGGCCGTGATGTTGTGCTTCTTGTTATCTTGTTCTCTTTGTTTGTTTATGTTTCTTCTCTTTTGCTTTTCTTCTTCTTTGTTTCGCAAACTGGGAGAGCGGCATTGCTTTTGGGTTCTATACAAAGAGGCTGTGATGATTCTTGGATGAGGGTTTTGATGGAGAGAGAATATTTTGATCGCTATTTTTCAATCTGGATTTGTATTCTTGGTTGTTGGTGAGATTCTGTCTAATTTGGTTCTGGAGGTTATGTTTATATTGTTTCGATGTGCCATCTCTCCCTCTTTTCAATTGTTAATGTTATAGCATGTGAAATGATCTCTGACATGCTAAATCCATAGGAAATCCTAAACCATTGAGCTTAAATGGTTGCTATATAAGATTTCTTCGGAGGCTTATTTAGCTAGATGCTAAGACTAGTTCTATGGTTCTTCATACAAAGAGTTTGGATTATTTTATTGCTTCTATTTCTCTCATCCTGCTTGGTTGTTGTAGATAAATTTGTGCTGGTTGTTGTTTTGGTTGGCTGCCATTGCATGCTCCATTTGATGATATGTGAATGATGTTAATCAAATTTTGAGCAAACGTCTTTTAGGTCCGTTAGTCTTGGTGATGCAATTGGGTGTCCACCTGCTTTAATTTGTTGTCGCACGCACCACATTTGTGGAATGCCCAAACATCAATTTAAAGACGGCATTATGTGGTTCTGTATGCTGTTTTTGCCACTGTGACTGAGACACACATATGACTTTAGTGTTTTCATAGATGTATTATAGTAATTTCTGTGCTTTTGTCGCCTCTTCCTGTCATGATATGATCAAGCCTTTCAAGGTGGATGCTGTTTGTTGGTCACTGTTGGTCTAAACTCTTAAGCTGTGGATGAAATAGTTTGGTGCTGGCGGTTATGTCGTCTTCGGTAGCGGTAGAGCGAGCAGCTTTTGAATGTCTGCTGTTTCGCAGACATCCGAGCAGCGGCCATGGTTAGAAGGGGGGAGGAGAAGAAGACATTGTGGGATCTTTTTCCTAGGTCGGCTTCTAGTTCTCTTTCTCAAGATTTGCTGGTATTCTATTTCTTCTCCTCCTACTTGTTCTTGGTCTCCCGGGTGGATAATGGTCGCGATGTTGTGCTTCTTGTTATCTTTTTCTCTTTGTTTATGTGCCTTCTCTTTTGCTTTTCTTATTCTTCTTTGTTTCCCAAATTGGGAGAGCGGCGCTGCTTTTGGGTTCTTTACAAGGAGGCTATGATGATTCTTGCTCGAGGGTTTCGCTACAATTGAGAGGAAAGCAGTTATTCTCTTGACGGCAAGGCAATCTTGCAGGCAACTATTTGCAGCCATTTTGATTTATTAGTTGCAGATCAATCGGTGAATCAGAGCCCCCCTCTCCATCTTCCCCTTCCCTGCTTTCAAATTGCTGGGATTTTTGTTTTCAATATTCTTTTTACGGTTGTGTTTCCGAGAGATTTTAAAGTAGATTTAGGTGGAGAGTGTAGGAAGTGGGGAGATCTTGGTCAAAGTCTCTCTCCCTCTCTCCCTTTTCTTCAGTATATCTTCAAAAGTTTTGAACTTGGTTCAGATATTTTATTTTGTCAACTTTGCTCTAAGTTCTCTCTGGACTTGAATAATAGTGAGATAATATTTTGATCGGTGTTTGTTCAATCTAGATTTGGTATTCTTGGTTGTTGGTGGGACTCCATCTAATTTGGTTCTGGAGGTTATGTTCTATATTGTTTCGATGTGCTTTCTCTCCCTTTTTTCAATTGTTGACGTTCTGGCATGTGAAATGATCTCTGACATTCTAAATCCATGGGAAATTCTAAACCATTGAGCTTAAAAGGTTGCTATATAGGATTTCTTTGGATGCTTATTTCGTTAAATGCTATGACTAGTTCTCTAGTTCTGCATAGAAAGAGTTTGGATATTTTATTGCTTCTATATCTCTCGTCCTGCTTGGTTGTTGTACATAAATTTATGCTGGTTGTTGTTTCGGTTGGCTGCCATTGCTTGCTCCGTTTGATGACACGTAATTGATGGTCATCAAATTTTGAGCAAACTTTTTTTGGGTCCGGTAGTCTTGGTGATGCAATTGGTTGTCCACCTGCTTTAATATGTTGTTGCACGCACCACATTTGTGGAATGCCCGAACATCTATTTAATGTTGGCATTATGTGGTTCTGTATGCTGTTTTTTGCCGCTGTGACTGAGACACATATAACTTTAGTATTTTCATGGATGGATTATGGTAATTTCTTTGCGTTTGTTACCTCTTGCTGTCAACTTTGAATGATATGATCAACCCTTTTTTGGTAGATGCTGTCTGTAGGTCCCTGTTGGTCTAAACTGTGGATGAAATGGTCTGCTAGTTGATTGCACTCTCTGTCATTGTATTTGTCTTTGATAAATAGTTAATTTTCGGACCAACAAATTTTTTTTTTGGGGCTATGATAATGTGCATTTTGTTGTTTTAATTCATTTTCGATAAGCATTATTCATTTGATCTCACCTAAGTTCAATCTTCACGTGATGCTACAGGCCTTAAAGCATTCACGTCATAAGTTATATTAATTGCAGTTGCGTTCAAAGTATTTCCGTTCCCTTTTTTATTTTTATCATATCCACAACTGAAGTGACATATGTCACGCCCCGGACCCGGATCCGTGACATGGCCATGCTATTGCCGACTACCGCCCACAATAGCACGAAGCCTCATACATGGGTAACAGGGTAGTCAGACTTGTCAAACTGTCATATATTTAAAATATTTGCTGTGTATCATATAAGGTAGTACAGGGTATTTCTTCTTCCATCTCTGTGCCTGAGTCTTTTTTCCTCTGTTTTACTGTTGAAACAGAGGGGAGAAACATTCCACAGAGGAACTTTCCCTCTTTTTATTTTGTTTAAACCCATTTAAGTAAATCAGGTCATACCTTGCTCCGGGTTGGCTACAGCCGAGCAGTACACCCTTCAAGAAATCCCTCCTTCCTCTCCTAGGGCTTCAGAGGTTCAGCTCGATCAACCTTCGGCTCTAGGGTTCGGCTTCTCTGGTACAGTACTCGAGAGGGCTAAGGAATAAGAGGGTATAGTAACTCCTAAGTTAAGAAACTGAGAGTTTAAATAAACTCTGCTTAGGAGGTGACCCTTGGAGAGGCGGCACCCTCTCCTTCCTCCTTGCTCCGGAAGCCTACAGATGCCCTTTCCCTCAGGCCAGCTGGGCTTGTCCTTTCAACCTGGGTGAGGTGGCAGACTCCCATTTTGCATGGATGAGGGCCCAACAGCTGGTCTTCCCCCTATTGGCCAGCGGGGGTCCGTCACTTCAGTCCTCAGGCGTGAGGTGAGGGTTGCCATCCATGGGCCCAATACGGCCCCATTAACGACCTAGCCCAAATACCCTTAAACTGGGCCTCAGAAGTATTGGGCCCAGTTAGTATCAGGCCCGGATGTTACATTCTTTCCCTCTTAAATAAATTTCATCCTCGAAATTAATCATACCTCTATTCTTAGGTATGCAGTGTAATTCTCTAGAAAAACTAACTGAAATAAAGAAATGTGCATGGCCAGAATCAAACAAAATCCATGGGAAATCCCAAACCATTGAGCTTAAAAGGTTGCTATATAGAATTTCTTTGGAGGCTTATTTCGTCAGATGCTAAGACTATTTATCTGGTTCTTCATATAAAGAGTTTGGATTATTTTATTGCTTCTATATCTCTCATCTTGCTTGGTTGTTGTACATAGATTTGTGCTGGTTGTTGTCTTAGTTCGCTACCATTGCTTGCTCCATTTGATGACATGTGAACGATGGTCATCAAATTTTGAGCAAACTTTTTTTTGGTTCCATTAGCCTTGGTGATTCAATTGGTTCTGGAGGTTATGTTCTATATTGTTTCATTGTGCTCTCTCTCCCTCTTTTCAATTGTTGACGTTCTGGCATGTGAAATGATCTCTGACATTCTAAATCCACGGGAAATTCAAAACCATTGAGCTTAAAAGGTTGCTATATAGGATTTCTTCGGATGCTTATTTCGTTAAATGCTAGGACTAGTTCTCTAGTTCTTCATAGAAAGAGTTTGGATTATTTTATTGCTTCTATATCTCTCGTCCTGCTTGGTTGTTGTACATGAATTTATGCTGGTGGTTGTTTCGGTTGGCTGCCATTGCTTGCTCCGTTTGGTGGCACGTAATTGATGGTCATCAAATTTTGAGCAAATTTTTTTTGGGTCCGGTAGTCTGGGTGATGCAATTGGTTGTCCACCTGCTTTAATATGTTGTTGCACGCACCACGTTTGTGGAATGCCCGAACATCTATTTAATGTAGGCATTTTGTGGTTTTGTATGCTGTTTTTTGCCGCTGTGATTGAGACACATAACTTTAGTATTTTCATGGATGGATTATGGTAATTTCTTTGCATTTGTTACCTCTTGCTGTCAACTTTGAATGGCATGATCAACCCTTTTTTGGTAGATGCTGTCTGTAGGTCCTTGTTGGTCTAAACTGTAGATGAAATGGTCTGCTAGTTGATTGCACTCCCCGTCATTGTATCCGTCTTTGATAAATAGTTAATTTTCGGTCTAACAAATTTTTTTTTTTGGGCTATGATAATGTGCATTTTGTTGTTTTAATTCAATGTTCGATAAGCATTATTCATTTGATCTCACCTGAGTTCAATCTTCACGTGATGCTACGGGCCTTAAAGCATTCACGTCATAAGTTATATTAATTGCAGGTGTGTTCAAAGTATTTCTGTTCCCTTTTTTATTTTTATCATATTCACAACTGAAGTGACATATGTCACGCCCCGGACACGATTCGCGACACGGCCGTGCTATTGCCGACTACCGCCCCCAATAGCACGAGCAGTACAACCTTCAAGAAATCCCTCCTTCCTCTCCTAGGGCTTCAGAGGTTCAGCTCCTTCAACCTTCGGCTCTAGGGTTCGGCTTCTCTGGTACAGTACTCCAGAGGGCTAAGGAATAAGAGGGTATATTAACTCCTAAGTTAAGAAACTGAGAGTTTAAATAAACTCTGCTTAGGAGATGACCCTTGGAGAGGTGGCACCCTCTCCTTCCTCCTTGCTTCCGAAGCCTACAGCTGCCCTTTCCCTCTGGCCCGCTGGGCTTGTCCTTTCAACCTGGGTGAGAGGTGGCAGGCTCCCATTTTGCATGGATGAGGGCCCAACAGCTGGCCTTGCCCCCACTGGCCAGCTGGGGCCCGTCACTTCAGTCCTCAGGCGTGAGGCGAGGGTTGCCATCCATGGGCCCAATACGGCCCCATTAACGACCTGGCGCAAATACCCTTAAACTGGGCCTCAAAAGTATTGAGCCTAGTTAGTATCGAGCCCGAGCCCGGACATTTATTCTTTCCCTCTTAAATAAATTTCATCCTCGAAATTAATCATGCCTCAATTTTTAGGTATGCAGTGTAATTCTCTAGAAAAACTGACTGAAATAAAGAAATGTGAATAGCCAGAATCAAACAAAATCCATGGTAAATCCTAAACCATTGAGCTTAAAAGGTTGCTATATAGAATTTCTTTGGAGGCTTATTTCGTCAGATGCTAAGACTATTTCTCTGGTTCTTCATATAAAGAGTTTGGATTATTTTATTGCTTCTATATCTCTCATCTTGCTTGGTTGTTGTACATAGATTTGTGCTGGTTGTTGTCTCAGTTCGCTGCCATTGCTTGCTCCATTTGATGACATGTGAACGATGGTCATCAAATTCTGAGCAAACTTTTTTTGGTTCCGTTAGCCTTGGTGATTTAATTGGTTGTCCACCTGCTTTAATTTGTTGTTGCTCGCACCACGTTTGTAGAATGCCCCAACATCTATTTGATGTTGGCATTATGGGGTTGTGTATGCTATTTTTTGCCTTTGTGTCTGAGACACATATAACTTTAGTGTTTTCATGGATCGATTATAGTAATTTCTATGCTTTTGTTGCCTCTTGCTGTGAACTTTGAATGATATGATCAAGCCTTTCATGGTGGATGCTGTTTGTAGGTCACTGTTGGTCTAGACTATGGATGAAATAGTTTGGTCATCTCATGGTCATCTCATCTTGTAGGGGCTAGATTCGTGATTTTCTGTGGAAATTGTCGATAAATCCTAACCATTGATGTCTCTTTAGCAAGCATATCTGATTGGTGGAACAGCATGCTCAGGTCGAAAAACTGTCCGATTGCAGTATTTCTTGAAGTTTGTAAGTATATTTTGATTTATTTGCCAACAATTTGTCAGAGTATTACTTTTATTGCTTAAGGCTGTGATTTCTTGAATCATATTAACTTTTTGGTCTGTTACTGACGTTCAACAAGCATCAATAGTGCTGGACACCAATTTTTAGACTGGTATACTAGATTAAATTATCCATTTGTTGCTGACCTGTTCTGACCAGATCTTGATTTGAAAGCATTGGTAGGTTGTGAGTTGAGAGGGAACCCTCTTGAGTAATATTCGGATTTGCAGTAAACCTTATTTATTTGTTGCAGTAGACCTGTTTATCTAATGCTGGAGATTATGTGAACTTGTCATGTAAGACATAAGGTTCAAAATAGTATTTATAATGGTTCCAAGAATTAGGAGCATGGGCGGGCATACAATGTGACGGATAATCGCCTTCTTAAAGAGCTAGTTCTTTTATGTTGGTAAACAAGGCTCAACCTTCCACCTCTTCTTTCTCCTAGCTTTCTACTTGAGAGAGGAGGTGAGCATCTATAGTGATTTCTCAGTTACCCTTCAAGCATTGTTCCTTCTCCTTTTCTTCTTCGCTTTATTGTGTATGGATGTATTTATGTATGAATATTCATGCAACAAGGGGTGACTTCTAAAATTGTTCTTCTCTTCTTTGCATGCCATCTTCTCTAGCAATAGGCGAGACATATATGGAAGGTCTACTACATTGCTGGCACCCGATCTGCATTCATTGTAAGTTGGAGAGGTCATCACCAGAGGAGAAGAGGTGCAGGGATCTTCTCCTCTTTTTTGCGTGCATGTATATTAATGAGATGATTGGCAAGTTGTGAAATTACTCCTCTTCTTTGCGTGTCAACTTCTCTAGCAATAGGCGAGGAACTTCTGGAAGTGGTGAATTTGAGCCTCTTCTTCCTTTTCCCTTTTTGCCTTTCAATTTCTTGTTTTTTGAAGATTATATTTTTGTAAGACTTCTTTAATTACATAACTGTAATTAAATTTTTTTTGATGTAATTTTTCGGTTGTTCCTGAAGAATTCATTGGATTTGGAGGCTGATGGTAGTTTCAAGATAAAGATGGTATCGATAAAGGTACGATTTTGACTTCGAGAACCCAAATTCTCAAAGTTTCTATTTTGCTTGTCAAAAATCAGGAGTTGTTTGCTCAATACTCGAATGTGTCACATTTTTACATTTTCTCCTTGACAAAATCCCGACCATAAATACATGGGCTCTTTTACATGAACTACCAGTTTATGTGTGAATCTTATTGTGCTTTTTTTTTTCTGCAATTCTTTTACGTCTCTTGTTATAAAGTTATCTGAAATGCCTGCTTCACCATTGGATAACTTTTTCTCCCATTTGTTGCGATTGGCTAATTAAGTTATTATGTTTTTTCATTTTTATTTCTGCTCTCATTTAATTTGGGAAGCTGTGGTGTTTTTCTAACATTTACATCCTTGTTTTCTATAAATCATGACAGTGACACCTCTACTTTTGCTCCCATTTTTATGTGCTGTGTATGTTGCTTAATATTTTATTTGACAAATGTGGTTGGTTCTCTTAGTACACTTTCAAATAGTATCATAGGCAGTTCCCATGAGATAATGACATGATCTTCTGAAAATGCATTTGCATAATCTCAGAACCGAACTATTAGACTAATCCCTGTATAGCTCCTATGCCTTTTTATATTAGATCAAGTTCAGAACCAGAAGAATTTCTCTTTGTTTTGTCTGCTGGCCATCAGTTATGGTTATATCCTTGTGACATACTGTGTGGTAATTCCAATCCTTCAATCATTTAATCATTTTTTGTTAACCTTGTTGGTTACATTGATCTGCATGACTTTCCTTTGGCTTGGAAAACATTTCTGCATGTTGTACTGGATACTTTACCATTTCTTTTTCAACCTCTCTTTCTCTTTAATTTTCATGATTTCATGCCTGAGCATGTTTGTTAATGTATTACGTGCGGGCGGGGCTTGGTGCAATGGTAAGGTTGCTCCATTTGACCTGTGCATCATGTATTCGAAACACCTCAGATGCTAAGTGGCAGAAACCTTGGGGATGCCTTTTTTTTGTTTTCTTGAATGTATTATGTATCATAAAGGTAAGGCTTGTGATATGTCGGGATGATTATATTCTATTAAGTTGTGAATGATTGTTTTATGATTATTATTTTTTAGGATGTAGTCTTATCTTCTAAAGTTCAAATGGACCAACAATTAGCATATCTGGTTGACTCGGTGATTTATTTTTCGAACTGAGGTTGGCTCGTTACAAAGCCAAATATTGTGTATTCTAGGTAAATTGTCTGTTTTGGTTTCTTAGGACTCACTTCTCGTAGGCTAAACATGATTCCTTTTTTGGCTTCCAAAAAGGCTCCATTTATTTTTATACAAGAATTGACTTGTGTCTGGCCTGTAGTGGATATAGCTTTGTGTTCTTTATTATTGGAAGCCATTCTTTTCTTTTCTTTTTCTTTTTTCTAACATTTTTTAATATTTTTTTTCTTTTTTAATAAAAAACGTTGTCTTCTTGCACCTTCCATGCTAGACCTAATGATTTCTATTGAACACAGATAATTCCTTGACCTGTACGTGGTCTGACGGCCATACTCTTTCTGGTTCCCTTTAGATGAGATGAAGTTTCTTGATTCCACCTAGTTTGAGACTAAGTTTGTTTAATTTATTTACATAAATAGTACACTTGTATTGCGTTCAGATGATAATGTACTTGCTTGAGTTTCTATTGTCCGCCGGCCTTTGTAGTTTAGGTAATTATGGATAGCCACTCTCTTTGCCAGCTATCCCTTTTTAACCACAACTTTTTATGTTGATTGTACACTTTGCATTCCGCTTTATTCATGGTAAATCTACTTCATCAGTTTTTGTGGCTCGGACCTTCAAACTGCATCATCCTAGAATTTTACCAAACTCATAAAAACTGTTCAAGTATATTCGTGTCTGCTGTTGTCTTATCTATTTATCTTCTGAGCTATTGCTGACCCTATGCAGCAGCTAAAGTCCGAACTTTTTGGGTGATGATGACATCTTTACTCCTTTCTTTGATAGCCTTTAAATGAAATATTACAGCTCCTAGTCATCTTATCTTATAGGGGCTTGATTCGTGATTTTCTGTGGAAGCTGTCCTCGATAAATCGTAACCATTGATGTCTCTTTAGCAAGCATATCTGATTGGTGGAACAGCGTGCTCAGGTCGAAAAATTTTCTGATCGCATTATTTCTTGAAGTATATAAGTATATTTTGATTTATTTGCCAACAATTTGTCATAGTATTACTTTTATTGCTTTAGGCTGTGATTTCTTGAATCAAATTAGCTTTTTGGTCTATTATTGACGTTCAACAAGCATCAATAGTCTTGGACACCAATTTTTAGACTGGTATACTAGATTAAATTATCCATGTGTTGCTGACCTGTTCTGGCCAGATCTTGATTTGAAAGCATTGGTAGCTTGCGGGTTGGGAGGGAACCCTCTTGGTTCACGTATCCAAAAGCTCCAAAAAAATTTGGAACCGGTACGGGCCGATACGGTTAGCCGGTTCGGGCCGGTACGGGTTTTTAACACCGAACCAGACCGTTCGGAGCCAGTATCGGTTCGGTACTGGCTGAACCGGCTGGTACAGCATTCCTTGCTTTTTTGTTTGTATGGATGCATTTTTGCAGGAATATTGATGCAACAAGGGTTGACTTCTAAATTTGTTCTCTTCTTTGCATGCCACCTTCTCTGGCAATAGGCGAGGCATTTTTGGAAGGTCTACTACACTGCTGACAACCAATCTGCATTCATTGTAAGTTGGAGAGGTCATCACCCGAGGAGAGGAGCGGGGATCTTCTCCTCTTTTTTGTGTGTATGTATGTATATTGATGAGATGATGGGTGACTTGTAAAATTGCTCTTTTCTTCTTTGCGTGTCAGCTTCTCTAGCAATTGGCGGGGAACATCTGGAAGTGGCGAATTTGAGCCTCTTTTTCCTTTTCCCATTTTGCCTTCTAATTTCTTGTTTTTTGAAGATTATATTTTTTTTAAGGCTTCTTTAATTACAAAACTGTAATTAAATTTCTTCTGAAGTGTTTTTTCTGCTGTTCCTGAAGAATTCATATGATTTGGAGGCTGATGATAGTTTCGAGATAAAGATGGTATCAATAAAGGTACGATTTTGACTTCGAAAACCGACATTCTCAAAGTTCGTATTTTGCTTGTCAGAAATCAGGAGTTGTGTGCTCAATACTAGAATGTGTCGCATATTTACATTTTCTCCTTCACAAAATCCCGACCATAAATAGATGGGCTTTTTTACATGCACTACCAGTTTGTGTGAATCTTATTGTGCTATTTTTTTCTGCAATTCTTTTTTGTCTCTTGTTATTAAGTTAGCTGAAATGCCTGCTTCACCATTAGATAACTTTTCTCCTAATTGTTGCGATTGGCTAATTAATTTAATTTGTTTTTTCATTTTTATTTCTGCTCTCATTTAATTTGGGATGCTCTGGTGTTTTTCTGACATTTACATCGTTGTTTTCCGATCGCAGTATTTCTTGAAGTATGTAAGTATATTTTGATTTATTTGCCAACAATTTGTCATAGTATTACTTTTATTGCTTTAGGCTGTGATTTCTTGAATCAAATTAGCTTTTTGGTCTATTATTGACGTTCAACAAGCATCAATAGTCTTGGACACCAATTTTTAGACTGGTATACTAGATTAAATTATCCATGTGTTGCTGACCTGTTCTGGCCAGATCTTGATTTGAAAGCATTGGTAGTTTGCAGGTTGGGAGGGAACCCTCTTGGTTCGCGTATCCAAAAGCTCCAAAAGAATTTGGAACCGGTACGGGCCGATACGGTTAGCCGGTTCGGGCCGGTACGGGTTTTTAACACCGAACCAGACCTTTTCAAGCCAGTATCGGTTCGGTACGGGCTGAACCGGCCGGTACAGCATTCCTTGCTTTTTTGTTTGTATGGATGCATTTATGCATGAATATTGATGCAACAAGGGGTGACTTCTAAATTTGTTCACTTCTTTGCTTGCCATCTTCTCTAGCAATAGGTGAGGCATTTTCGGAAGGTCTACTACATTGCTGGCAACCAATCTGCATTCATTGTAAGTTGGAGAGGTCATCACCCGAGGAGAAGAGGAGCGGGGATCTTCTCCTCTTTTTTGTGTATGTATCTTGATGAGATGATAGGTGACTTGTAAAATTGCTCTTCTCTTCTTTGCGTGTCAGCTTCTCTAGCAACAGGCGGGGAACTTTTGGAAGTGGCGAATTTGAGCCTCTTCTTCCTTTTCCCATTTTGCCTTTTAATTTCTTTTTTTTTGAAGATTATATTTTTTTAAGGCCTCTTTAATTACAAAATTGTAATTAAATTTCTTCTGATGTGTTTTTTCTGTTGTTCCTGAAGAATTTGTAGGATTTGGAGGCCGATGATAGTTTCGAAATAAAGATGGTATCAATAAAGGTACGATTTTGACTTCGAGAATCCACATTCTCAAAGTTCGTATTTTGCTTGTCAGAAATCTGGAGTTGTTTGCTCAATACTAGAATGTGTCGCATATTTACATTTTCTCCTTCACAAAATCCCGGCCATAAATAGATGGGCTCTTTTACATGAACTACCAGTTTGTGTGAATCTTATTGTGCTATATTTTTCTGCAATTCTTTTATGTCTCTTGTTATTAAGTTAGCTGAAATGCCTGCTTCACCATTGGATAACTTTTCTCCTAATTGTTGCGGTTGGCTAATTAATTTAATTTGTTTTTTCATTTTTATTTCTGCTCTCATTTAATTTGGGATGCTCTGGTGTTTTTCTGACATTTACATCCTTGTTTTCTATACATCATGACAGTGACACCTCTACTTTTGTTTTGGTTTTTATGTGCTGTGTATGTTGCTTAATCTTTTATTTGACAAAAGTGATGGGTTCTTTTAGTACAACTTTCAAATCATATCATATGCAGTTGCCATGAGATAATGACATGATCTTCTGAAAATGCTTTTACATAATCTTAGAACTATTAGACTAATCCCTGTATAGCTCCTATCCCTTTTTATATTAGATCAAGTTTCGAATCGGAAGAATTTCTCATTGTTTTGTCTGCTGGCCATCAGTTATGGTTATATCCTTGTGACATACCGTGTGGTTATTCCAATCCTTTAATCTTTTTTTATTAACCTTGTTGGTTACAATGAATCTGCATGACTTTCCATTTGCTTGGAAACTTTAATTTTCATGTTTTCATGCCTGAGTTTGTATGGTAATTTTAGTATGTTTGTTAATGTATTTTATGTGGGCGGGGCTTGGTGCAGTGGTAAGGTTGCTCCATTTTGACCTGTGCATATTATGAGTTCGAACCACCTCTCGAGATCCTATGGGGCAGAAACCTTGGGACGCCTTTTTTTTCTTTTGAATTTATTATGTCTAATAAAGGTGAGATTTGTGATATCTTGTAATGATTATATTCTATTAAGTTGTGAATGATTGTTTTATCCTTATCATTTTGTAGGGTGTAGCCATATCTGCTGAAGTTCAAATGGACCAACAATAAGCATATGTTGGTTGACTCTGATTTATTTTTGGATCTGAGATTGACTTGTTACAAAGCCAAATATCGTGTATTCTAGGTAAATTTTCTGTTTTGATTTCTTAGTACTCACTTCTCAGCTATTGTTGGACCCTATGCTGCAGCAAAAGTCCGAACTTTTTGGGTGAAGATGACAGCATCTTTACTCATTCCTGTGTTATCCTTCAAATGAACTATTTCTACTCCTGGTCATCTCATTTTATAGGGGCTAGATTCGTGATTTTCTGTGGAAGCTATCCTTGATAAATCCTAACCATTGATGTCTCTTAAGCAAGCATATCTAATTGGTGGAACAACATGCAAAGGTCAAAAAACTGTCCGATCGCAGTATTTCTTTAAGCACGTAAGTATATTTTGATTTATTTCCCAACAATTTGTCTTACTATTACCTTTATTGCTTATGGCTGTGCTTTCTTTAATCAGATTGGCTTTTTGATCTGTTCTTGATGTTCAACAAGCATCAATAGAGCTAGTCATATTTTAGATTGGTATACTAGATTAAGTTATTCATGTGTTGCTGACCGGTTCTGACCATATCTTGATTTGAAAGTACTCGTAGGTTGTGAGCTGGGAGGGAACCCTCTTGAGTCATATTCAGATTTGCGGTAAACCTTATTTATTTATTGCAGTAGACCTGATTATCTAATGCTCGAGATTTTGTGAGCTTGTCATGCAAGACATAAGCTTCAAAATGGCTTTTATAATGGTTCCATGCCTTAGATGGAGCACGGGCAGGCATACAATGTGACGGATAATCGCCTTCTCAAAGAGTTGGTTCTTGTATGTTGGTAAAAAAGGCTCAGCCTTCCACCTCTCCTGCCCCCTAGCTTTCTTCTGCTCTTTTTTGTGTATGTATGTATATTGATGAGAAGATGGGTGACTTGTAAAATTGCAGTTCTCTTCTTTGCGTGTCAGCTTCTCTAGCAATAGGCGAGGAACTTCTGGAAGTGGTGAATTTGAGCCTCTTCTTCCTCTTCCCTTTTTTCCTTTTAATTTCTTGTTTTTTGAAGATTATGTTTTTTTATGACTTCTTTAATTATATAACTGTAATTATATTTCTTTTGATGTGTTTTTTCTTCTGTTCCTGAAGAATTCATAGGATTTGGAGGCTGATGAAAGTTTTGGGATAAGGATGCTATAAAAAAAGGTACGATTTTGACTTCAAGAACCCAAATCCTCAAAGTTTGTATTTTGCTTGTCGAAAATCAGGTGTTGTTTGCTCAATAACAGGCTGTCACATTTTTACATGTTTCAAATCTGCTCGCATTCCAACCTCATTTTTTCAGTTTTCCTGACTCTTCTTTTTTATTTGACTTATTCTTTCCCAGGTAATTTTTGGTCTTGCATGGATTCTGTCATCCTTCATTATTCTCTATTTTCCATCTTTTCTTCAAGTAATAGTGTGAAAAAAGACGAAGTGGCTTGCTTAGAGGCCAACTAGTGCTGGCGATAACTTTAAGTTCCATTTTTGCGCTTCATTTATGTAGGAGTTGCAGAAGCCGAGGTAGAAATTTCTCTAGAGTTGGTATTAACTAGGGTAATCTCTTTGGACTTTCCCATGATGATGTCCTTAGTCTTGGTAACAGTTATCCAATCAATCAATTATTTATTCTGGTCCTTTGTCTACTTTTATTTTTCCTGATCTTTGCTACTTATCTCTGTATATCTGGTGGTAATTTGATTCACTTGTAAACTTTTATGCTTCAGAGGCCTGGATCATACTCTATTGCTATGTGGTGGTCTATCGGTTGCTGCTGCAGGAATTTCTATACAATAGTTTGAATTTGATTTTCCACTACAACTGTTCATGAAATACTCTTTCCTTATAAACTTATTACTATTGTTTGACTACTAGAATTATTCCGAATTTGTTATTTATAAGATTCACTTCTATTTATTTGCCCCTTTTTCTTCATAGCTATTTATTTGCCCCTTTTTCTTCCTAGCTATTTCGTAGTATTATTTGCTAATCAAATTGGAAAGGGCGGAAATAAAATATAAAAATTTTATGCTTTGCAAGTTGGAAGGTCCGTTGTTCTGCAGGCTACTGCTGCAGCCTATTGGAGACTGGACAAGATTTTTGGATCGCTATATGCCTTTCCTCCTACTCAACTTCGTATACCATTTCTTTTCCTACTCTTCTGTTGGTTGATTTGTTCATTAAATATTGCACTTTATTCTTTTATTGACAGCTTTTGAATTTATATGTTAAGGCCATTTTCTCCAGAAGGTTGTGATGATTCTTGGACCCGGGTTTTGCTATGAAAGGAAAGCGGCTGTTTTCTTGACGACGAGGCAATCTTGGATTTGGCATTCTTGGCTGTTTGTGGGACTCCGTTTAATTTGGTTCTGGTGGTTATGTTCTATATTGTTTCGATGTGCTCTCTCTCCCTCTTTTCAATTGTTAATGTTCTGGCTTGTGAAATGATCTCTGACATGCTCAATTCATGGGAAATCCTAAACCATTAAGCTTAAAAGGTTGCTATTTAGGATTTCTCCGGAGGCTTATTTCGTTAAATGCTAAGACTAGTTCTCTGGTTCTTCATATAAAGAGTTTGGATTATTTTATTGCTTCTATATCTCTCATCCTACTTGGTTGTTGTGCATAAATTTGTGCTGGTTGTTGTTTCGGTTGGCTGCCATTGCTTGCTCCATTTGATGAAATGTGAATGATGGTCATCAAGTTCTGGGCAAACTTTTTTTGGGTCTGTTAGTCTTGGTGATGCAATTGGTTGTCCACCCGCTTTAAATTGTTGTTGCCCGCACCACGTTTGTGGAATGCCCCCGCATCTATTTAATGTTGGCATTATGTGGTTCTGTATGCTGTTTTTTGCCACTGTGACTGAGACACATATAACTTTAGTGTTTTCGTGGATGTATTATAGTAATTTCTGCGCGTTTGTTACCTGTTGCTATAAACTTTGAATGATATGATCGACCCTTTCTTGGTAGATGCTGTTTGTAGGTCACTGTTGGTTTGAACTGTGGATGAAATGTTCTGCTAGTTGATTGCACTTCTAGTCATCGTATCTGGCGTTGATAAATAGTTAATTTTTGAACCAACAATTTTATTTTTTTGGGCTATGGTAATGTGCATTTTGTTGTTTTAATTCAATGTTCAATAAGCATTATTCAGTTGATCTCACCTATGTTCAATCTTCACGTGTTCAATAACTGGTTCTGTATGCTATTTTTTGCCTTTGTGACTGGGGCACACATATAACTTTAGTGTTTTCATGGATCGATTATAGTAATTTCTATGCTTTTGTTGCTTCTTGCTGTCAACTTTGAATGATATGGTCAGGCCTTTCATGGTGGATGTTGTTTGTAGGTCACTGTTGGTATAGACTGTGGATGAAATAGTTTGGTGCTGGAGATTATGTTCTCTTCAGCAGCGATTGAGCGAGCAGCTCCGGAAGGTCTGCTGTTCCGCAGACAATTGAGCAGCAACAATCGTTCGATGGGGGGCGGAGAATAAGAGACACTGTGGGATCTTTTCCCCAGGTCGGCTTCTAGTTCTTTTACTCACGATTTGTTGGTCTTCTCTTTCTTCTTCTCCTTCAACTTGTTGTTGGTCTCCCGGGGGGGTAATTGTTGGGAGTTGTATCCTACGTGTCAATCGTCAGCGTGTTGATCTCTTATATTCATTGTTGGGAATTGATTGATAAATTAATAAAGTGTTATTTGGCATTATTCATCATTTCATTGTACATCTTCAAATGATCTCTTATATGATGTTCTTAAGACTTATTTTATGATAAAGAAGGATTTATGTTCTTAAACCTATTTGCGACCAAATGATATGCTGTTAATAGGACAACAGCATTGTCGAGATTAGGTCGTTATGAGACATATACGTTGGTTGTCCTCTTAACCAAGGAGTGTGGAGATACTGATATGTCACACAGTTGAAGTGGAGTACATTTTACTGAACGTGATCAATTCCGGAACGCTCTACTATCAAGAGATGTTCCGAGTGGATATGGGTGTAAATATCCCTCAGACCTGAGATCACCACAGTGATTAGCAAGCAACTTACTCTACTTTGGTACCGAACTAGCAGAATTTCTAATTCTGGAACGGAAGGTTACTGGGTGCAGTCAAGTACTTGCGCAATCAGTGCGAGTCAAGATGGAATTGATCCCTCCTGGAAATAGGGGATAATGCTGTGTTCAATTTAGCAAAATCTTGGCCAGGGCAATCCTTGTGATGAGTCACAGGATTTCTAAAGTTGATCACATAGTGGATGTACTGATTAGAGAGTTGATAGAACTCTGAGGTCATCCTAGCATTAGGAGTCAAAGGGATGAATTATACAGTAACCATAGTCTAGGGTTTCAGAATATTTGCTTCGCATATATTCGGCCTATCCGGACGTCGGATACCATTGCTAGATGGTCACATCGATTAGTGCAAGAAGTCGTTCCTGTACTACCGGCTTAGGTTCGAACCAATGAGGTCACACGCATAGAAGTTTTTTGATTGATCAAGATAGCTGATGGATGATTGAGAATCATTTAGGAATAATTTGGTCAATTCGATTGGCAAATTATCCTATAAAATAATTAAAGTAATTATTGGAGGATTAATTAGTAATTAGATTACTAATAAACTCAATTTGATTGAGTAAACGGACTAAGAATGAGCCAAATTGAATTGGATTTAATTTTGGTTTTGACCTAATTGGATTAGTGGCGCAGGGGTCGACTCGAAGTAAAGGGGGGTCGACTCGAGATGGGCTGGGGTCGACTCAAGCTTGGCTGGGGTCGACTCTCTCTCAGAGAATCCAAAGAACGAATTCTTCCCAGGTGGGGTCGACTCGAAGTAAAGAGGGGTCGACTGGAGATGAGTTGGGGACGACTCTCTCAGACAATCCAAAGAACGACTTCTGTTTTTCCAGGTGGGGTCGACTCGAGTTTCCTTGGGGTCGATTCGAAGCAAGTTGGGGTCGACTCGAGCTCTGAAAGGGTCGACTCGTTGGGGGTATCAGGAGTTCTCTGTCGTCTCAGCCAGGGTTGACCTGCGAAGCTATGGGGTCGACTCGGGTCGACTTTGGAGTCGACTCGAAGGGGAAGGAGTCGACTCGAGGCGACTTGGAGTCGACTCGAGGCGTCTTGGAGTCGACTCGAGGCGACTTGGAGTCGACTCGAGATCGGGAAGGTCGACTCCTGAAAATCCTGAAACTCGTGGACGGGCTGAATTCGGAGGATTCGATCCGGACGTGGATTTTCAATGAAAAGTGAAGGAATTTGGATCGTGGGACGTGGGAGAATGGTTAGATGATGATGGAATATCAGCACCATCTATTTCGATCCTATCTCACCTGCATGAACCATCTATTGTTTGAATTTTGAAGTGGTACTTTGAAATTTGATTTCTTATGCATATCTGAATTAAAATGTCTAATTCGATTTTTTCGCTGTGAATTTCAAAATTAAAAGAACTACGTATGGCTTGATCTCCCTTGTGAAGGGGGTACGTAGGCAACCCCAACAGGTACAGCCATTATTTTTGAAAAATTCTAAATTTCAACATGCTATCACTACTAGCATCATAGGATCGCTTTCGGTAATGGCCGTGATGTTGTGCTTCTTGTTATCTTGTTCTCTTTGTTTGTTTATGTTTCTTCTCTTTTGCTTTTCTTCTTCTTTGTTTCGCAAACTGGGAGAGCGGCATTGCTTTTGGGTTCTATACAAAGAGGCTGTGATGATTCTTGGATGAGGGTTTTGATGGAGAGAGAATATTTTGATCGCTATTTGTTCAATCTGGATTTGGTATTCTTGGTTGTTGGTGAGATTCTGTCTAATTTGGTTCTGGAGGTTATGTTTATATTATTTCGATGTGCCATCTCTCCCTCTTTTCAATTGTTAATGTTATAGCATGTGAAATGATCTCTGACATGCTAAATCCATAGGAAATCCTAAACCATTGAGCTTAAATGGTTGCTATATAGGATTTCTTCGGAGGCTTATTTAGCTAGATGCTAAGACTAGTTCTATGGTTCTTCATATAAAGAGTTTGGATTATTTTATTGCTTCTATTTCTCTCATCCTGCTTGGTTGTTGTAGATAAATTTGTGCTGGTTGTTGTTTTGGTTGGCTGCCATTGCATGCTCCATTTGATGACATGTGAATGATGTTAATCAAATTTTGAGCAAACTTCTTTTAGGTCCGTTAGTCTTGGTGATGCAATTGGTTGTCCACCTGCTTTAATTTGTTGTCGCAAGCACCACATTTGTGGAATGCCTGAACATCAATTTAAAGTCGGCATTATGTGGTTCTGTATGCTGTTTTTGCCACTGTGACTGAGACACACATAAAAGTTTAGTGTTTTCATGGATGTATTATAGTAATTTCTGTGCTTTTGTCGCCTCTTCCTGTCATGATATGATCAAGCCTTTCAAGGTGGATAATGTTTGTTGGTCACTGTTGGTCTAAACTCTTAAGCTGTGGATGAAATAGTTTGGTGCGGGTGGTTATGTCGTCTTCGGTAGCGGTAGAGCGAGCAGCTTTTGAATGTCTGCTGTTTTGCAGACATCCGAGCAGCGGCCATGGTTAGAAGGGGGGAGGAGAAGAAGACATTGTGGGATCTTTTTCCTAGGTCGGCTTCTAGTTCTCTTTCTCAAGATTTGCTGGTATTCTATTTCTTCTCCTCCTACTTGTTCTTGGTCTCCCGGGTGGATAATGGTCGCGATGTTGTGCTTCTTGTTATCTTTTTCTCTTTGTTTATGTGCCTTCTCTTTTGCTTTTCTTATTCTTCTTTGTTTCCCAAATTGGGAGAGCGGCGCTGCTTTTGGGTTCTTTACAAGGAGGCTATGATGATTCTTGCTCGTGGGTTTCGCTACAATTGAGAGGAAAGCAGTTATTCTCTTGACGGCAAGGCAATCTTGCAGGCAACTATTTGCAGCCATTTTGATTTATTAGTTGCAGATCAATCGGTGAATCAGAGCCCCCCTCTCCATCTTCCCCTTCCCTGCTTTCAAATTGCTGGGAATTTTGTTTTCAATATTCTTTTTACGGTTGTGTTTCCGAGAGATTTTAAAGTAGATTTAGGTGGAGAGTGTAGGAAGTGGGGAGATCTTGGTCAAAGTCTCTCTCCCTTTTCTTCAGTATATCTTCAAAAGTTTTGAACTTGGTTCAGATATTTTATTTTGTCAACTTTGCTTTAAGTTCTCTCTGGACTTGAATAATAGTGAGATAATATTTTGATCGGTGTTTGTTCAATCTAGATTTGGTATTCTTGGTTGTTGGTGGGACTCCATCTAATTTGGTTCTGGAGGTTATGTTCTATATTGTTTCGATGTGCTTTCTCTCCCTTTTTTCAATTGTTGACGTTCTGGCATGTGAAATGATCTCTGACATTCTAAATCCATGGGAAATTCTAAACCATTGAGCTTAAAAGGTTGCTATATAGGATTTCTTTGGATGCTTATTTCATTAAATGCTATGACTAGTTCTCTAGTTCTGCATAGAAAGAGTTTGGATATTTTATTGCTTCTATATCTCTCGTCCTGCTTGGTTGTTGTACATAAATTTATGCTGGTTGTTGTTTCGGTTGGCTGCCATTGCTTGCTCCGTTTGATGACACGTAATTGATGGTCATCAAATTTTGAGCAAACTTTTTTTGGGTCCGGTAGTCTTGGTGATGCAATTGGTTGTCCACCTGCTTTAATATGTTGTTGCACGCACCACATTTGTGGAATGCCCGAACATCTATTTAATGTTGGCATTATGTGGTTCTGTATGCTGTTTTTTGCCGCTGACTGAGACACATATAACTTTAGTATTTTCATGGATGGATTATGGTAATTTCTTTGCTTTTGTTACCTCTTGCTGTCAACTTTGAATGATATGATCAACCCTTTTTTGGTAGATGCTGTCTGTAGGTCCCTGTTGGTCTAAACTGTGGATGAAATGGTCTGCTAGTTGATTGCACTCTCTGTCATTGTATTTGTCTTTGATAAATAGTTAATTTTCGGACCAACAAATTTTTTTTTGGGGCTATGATAATGTGCATTTTGTTGTTTTAATTCATTTTCGATAAGCATTATTCATTTGATCTCACCTAAGTTCAATCTTCACGTGATGCTACAGGCCTTAAAGCATTCACGTCATAAGTTATATTAATTGCAGTTGTGTTCAAAGTATTTCCGTTCCCTTTTTTATTTTTATCATATCCACAACTGAAGTGACATATGTCACGCCCCGGACCCGGATCCGTGACATGGCCGTGCTATTGCCGACTACCGCCCACAATAGCACGAAGCCTCATACATGGGTAACAGGGTAGTCAGACTTGTCAAACTGTCATATATTTAAAATATTTGCTGTGTATCATATAAGGTAGTACAGGGTATTTCTTCTTCCATCTCTATGCCAGTGTCTTTTTTCCTCTGTTTTACTGTTGAAACAGAGGGGAGAAACATTCCACCGAGGAACTTTCTCTCGTTTTATTTTGTTTAAACCCATTTAAGTAAATCAGGTCATACCTTGCTCCGGGTTGGCTACAGCCGAGCAGTACACCCTTCAAGAAATCCCTCCTTCCTCTCCTAGGGCTTCAGAGGTTCAGCTCCATCAACCTTCGGCTCTAGGGTTCGGCTTCTCTGGTACAGTACTCGAGAGGGCTAAGGAATAAGAGGGTATAGTAACTCCTAAGTTAAGAAACTGAGAGTTTAAATAAACTCTGCTTAGGAGGTGACCCTTGGAGAGGCGGCACCCTCTCCTTCCTCCTTGCTTCGGAAGCCTACAGATGCCCTTTCCCTCAGGCCAGCTGGGCTTGTCCTTTCAACCTGGGTGAGGTGGCAGACTCCCATTTTGCATGGATGAGGGCCCAACAGCTGGTCTTCCCCCCTATTGGCCAGCGGGGGCCCGTCACTTCAGTCCTCAGGCGTGAGGTGAGGGTTGCCATCCATGGGCCCAATACGGCCCCATTAACGACCGAGCCCAAATACCCTTAAACTGGGCCTCAGAAGTATTGGGCCCAGCTAGTATCAGGCCCGGATGTTACATTCTTTTCCTCTTAAATAAATTTCATCCTCGAAATTAATCATACCTCTATTCTTAGGTATGCAGTGTAATTCTCTAGAAAAACTAACTGAAATAAAGAAATGTGCATGGCCAGAATCAAACAAAATCCATGGGAAATCCTAAACCTTTGAGCTTAAAAGGTTGCTATATAGAATTTCTTTGGAGGCTTATTTCGTCAGATGCTAAGACTATTTATCTGGTTCTTCATATAAAGAGTTTGGATTATTTTATTGCTTCTATATCTCTCATCTTGCTTGGTTGTTGTACATAGATTTGTGCTGGTTGTTGTCTGAGTTCGCTACCATTGCTTGCTCCATTTGATGACATGTGAACGATGGTCATCAAATTTTGAGCAAACTTTTTTTTGGTTCCATTAGCCTTGGTGATTCAATTGGTTCTGGAGGTTATGTTCTATATTGTTTCATTGTGCTCTCTCTCCCTCTTTTCAATTGTTGACGTTATGGCATGTGAAATGATCTCTGACATTCTAAATCCACGGGAAATTCAAAACCATTGAGCTTAAAAGGTTGCTATATAGGATTTCTTCGGATGCTTATTTCGTTAAATGCTAGGACTAGTTCTCTAGTTCTTCATAGAAAGAGTTTGGATTATTTTATTGCTTCTATATCTCTCGTCCTGCTTGGTTGTTGTACATGAATTTATGCTGGTGGTTGTTTCGGTTGGCTGCTATTGCTTACTCCGTTTGGTGGCACGTAATTGATGGTCATCAAATTTTGAGCAAACTTTTTTTGGGTCCGGTAGTCTTGGTGATGCAATTGGTTGTCCACCTGCTTTAATATGTTGTTGCACGCACCACGTTTGTGGAATGCCCGAACATCTATTTAATGTAGGCATTTTGTGGTTTTGTATGCTGTTTTTTGCCGCTGTGATTGAGACACATAACTTTAGTATTTTCATGGATGGATTATGGTAATTTCTTTGCATTTGTTACCTCTTGCTGTCAACTTTGAATGGCATGATCAACCCTTTTTTGGTAGATGCTGTCTGTAGGTCCTTGTTGGTCTAAACTGTAGATGAAATGGTCGGCTAGTTGATTGCACTCCCCGTCATTGTATTCGTCTTTGATAAATAGTTAATTTTCGGACTAACAAATTTTTTTTTTTGGGCTATGATAATGTGCATTTTGTTGTTTTAATTCAATGTTCGATAAGCATTATTCATTTGATCTCACCTGAGTTCAATCTTCACGTGATGCTACAGGCCTTAAAGCATTCACGTCATAAGTTATATTAATTGCAGGTGTGTTCAAAGTATTTCTGTTCCCTTTTTTATTTTTATCATATCCACAACTGAAGTGACATATGTCACGCCCCGGACACGATTCGCGACACGGCCGTGCTATTGCCGACTACCGCCCACAATAGCACGAGCAGTACAACCTTCAAGAAATCCCTCCTTCCTCTCCTAGGGCTTCAGAGGTTCAGCTCCTTCAACCTTCGGCTCTAGGGTTCGGCTTCTCTGGTACAGTACTCCAGAGGGCTAAGGAATAAGAGAGTATATTAACTCCTAAGTTAAGAAACTGAGAGTTTAAATAAACTCTGCTTAGGAGGTGACCCTTGGAGAGGTGGCACCCTCTCCTTCCTCCTTGCTTCCGAAGCCTACAGCTGCCCTTTCCCTCTGGCCCGCTGGGCTTGTCCTTTCAACCTGTGTGAGAGGAGAGGTGGCAGACTCCCATTTTGCATGGATGAGGGCCCAACAGCTGGCCTTCCCCCCACTGGCCAGCTGGGGCCCGTCACTTCAGTCCTCAGGCGTGAGGCGAGGGTTGCCATCCATGGGCCCAATACGGCCCCATTAACGACCTGGCGCAAATACCCTTAAACTGGGCCTCAAAAGTATTGAGCCTAGTTAGTATCGAGCCCGGACATTTATTCTTTCCCTCTTAAATAAATTTCATCCTCGAAATTAATCATGCCTCAATTTTTAGGTATGCAGTGTAATTCTCTAGAAAAACTGACTGAAATAAAGAAATGTGAATAGCCAGAATCAAACAAAATCCATGGTAAATCCTAAACCATTGAGCTTAAAAGGTTGCTATATAGAATTTCTTTGGAGGCTTATTTCGTCAGATGCTAAGACTATTTCTCTGGTTCTTCATATAAAGAGTTTGGATTATTTTATTGCTTCTATATCTCTCATCTTGCTTGGTTGTTGTACATAGATTTGTGCTGGTTGTTGTCTCAGTTCGCTGCCATTGCTTGCTCCATTTGATGACATGTGAACGATGGTCATCAAATTCTGAGCAAACTTTTTTTGGTTCCGTTAGCCTTGGTGATTCAATTGGTTGTCCACCTGCTTTAATTTGTTGTTGCTCGCACCACGTTTGTAGAATGCCCCAACATCTATTTGATGTTGGCATTATGGGGTTATGTATGCTATTTTTTGCCTTTGTGTCTGAGACACATATAACTTTAGCGTTTTCATGGATCGATTATAGTAATTTCTATGCTTTTGTTGCCTCTTGCTGTGAACTTTGAATGATATGGTCAAGCCTTTCATGGTGGATGCTGTTTGTAGGTCACTGTTGGTCTAGACTATGGATGAAATAGTTTGGTCATCTCATGGTCATCTCATCTTATAGGGGCTAGATTCGTGATTTTCTGTGGAAATTGTCGATAAATCCTAACCATTGATGTCTCTTTAGCAAGCATATCTGATTGGTGGAACAGCATGCTCAGGTCGAAAAACTGTCCGATTGCAGTATTTCTTGAAGTTTGTAAGTATATTTTGATTTATTTGCCAACAATTTGTCAGAGTATTACTTTTATTGCTTAAGGCTGTGATTTCTTGAATCAGATTAACTTTTTGGTCTGTTACTGACGTTCAACAAGCATCAATAGTGCTGGACACCAATTTTTAGACTGGTATACTAGATTAAATTATCCATTTGTTGCTGACCTGTTCTGACCAGATCTTGATTTGAAAGCATTGGTAGGTTGTGAGTTGAGAGGGAACCCTCTTGAGTAATATTCGGATTTGCAGTAAACCTTATTTATTTGTTGCAGTAGACCTGTTTATCTAATGCTGGAGATTATGTGAACTTGTCATGTAAGACATAAGGTTCAAAATGGTATTTATAATGGTTCCAAGAATTAGGAGCATGGGCGGGCATACAATGTGACGGATAATCGCCTTCTCAAAGAGCTGGTTCTTTTATGTTGGTAAACAAGGCTCAACCTTCCACCTCTTCTTTCTCCTAGCTTTCTACTTGAGAGAGGAGGTGAGCATCTATAGTGATTTCTCAGTTACCCTTCAAGCATTGTTCCTTCTCCTTTTCTTCTTCGCTTTATTGTGTATGGATGTATTTATGTATGAATATTCATGCAACAAGGGGTGACTTCTAAAATTGTTCTTCTCTTCTTTGCATGCCATCTTCTCTAGCAATAGGCGAGACATATATGGAAGGTCTACTACATTGCTGGCACCCGATCTGCATTCATTGTAAGTTGGAGAGGTCATCACCAGAGGAGAAGAGGTGCAGGGATCTTCTCCTCTTTTTTGCGTGCATGTATATTAATGAGATGATGGGCAAGTTTTGAAATTACTCCTCTTCTTTGCGTGTCAACTTCTCTAGCAATAGGCGAGGAACTTCTGGAAGTGGTGAATTTGAGCCTCTTCTTCCTTTTCCCTTTTTGCCTTTCAATTTCTTGTTTTTTGAAGATTATATTTTTGTAGCACTTTTTTAATTACATAACTGTAATTAAATTTTTTTTGATGTAATTTTTTGGTTGTTCCTGAAGAATTCATTGGATTTGGAGGCTGATGGTAGTTTCAAGATAAAGATGGTATCGATAAAGGTATGATTTTGACTTCGAGAACCCAAATTCTCAAAGTTTCTATTTTGCTTGTCAAAAATCAGGAGTTGTTTGCTCAATACTCGAATGTGTCACATTTTTACATTTTCTCCTTGACAAAATCCCGACCATAAATACATGGGCTCTTTTACATGAACTACCAGTTTATGTGTGAATCTTATTGTGCTTTTTTTTTTTCTGCAATTCTTTTACGTCTCTTGTTATAAAGTTATCTGAAATGCCTGCTTCACCATTGGATAACTTTTTCTCCCATTTGTTGCGATTGGCTAATTAAGTTAATATGTTTTTTCATTTTTATTTCTGCTCTCATTTAATTTGGGAAGCTGTGGTGTTTTTCTAACATTTACATCCTTGTTTTCTATAAATCATGACAGTGACACCTCTACTTTTGCTCCCATTTTTATGTGCTGTGTATGTTGCTTAATTTTTTATTTGACAAATGTGGTTGGTTCTCTTAGTACACTTTCAAATAGTATCATAGGCAGTTCCCATGAGATAATGACATGATCTTCTGAAAATGCATTTGCATAATCTCAGAACCGAACTATTAGACTAATCCCTGTATAGCTCCTATGCCTTTTTATATTAGATCAAGTTCAGAACCAGAAGAATTTCTCTTTGTTTTGTCTGCTGGCCATCAGTTATGGTTATATCCTTGTGACATACTGTGTGGTAATTCCAATCCTTCAATCATTTAATCATTTTTTGTTAACCTTGTTGGTTACATTGATCTGCATGACTTTCCTTTGGCTTGGAAAACATTTCTGCATGTTGTTCTGGATACTTTACCATTTCTTTTTCAACCTCTCTTTCTCTTTAATTTTCATGATTTCATGCCTGAGCATGTTTGTTAATGTATTACGTGCGGGCGGGGCTTGGTGCAATGGTAAGGTTGCTCCATTTGACCTGTGCATCATGTATTCGAAACACCTCAGATGCTAAGTGGCAGAAACCTTGGGGATGCCTTTTTTTGTTTTCTTGAATGTATTATGTATCATAAAGGTAAGGCTTGTGATATGTCGGGATGATTATATTATATTAAGTTGTGAATGATTGTTTTATGATTATTATTTTTTAGGATGTAGTCTTATCTTCTAAAGTTCAAATGGACCAACAATTAGCATATCTGGTTGACTCGGTGATTTATTTTTCGAACTGAGGTTGGCTCGTTACAAAGCCAAATATTGTGTATTGTAGGTAAATTGTCTGTTTTGGTTTCTTAGGACTCACTTCTCGTAGGCTAAACATGATTCCTTTTTTGGCTTCCAAAAAGGCTCCATTTATTTTTATACAAGAATTGACTTGTGTCTGGCCTGTAGTGGATATAGCTTTGTGTTCTTTATTATTGGAAGCCATTCTTTTCTTTTCTTTTTCTTTTTTCTAACATTTTTTAATATTTTTTTTCTTTTTTTAATAAAAAACATTGTCTTCTTGCACCTTCCATGCTAGACCTAATGATTTCTATTGAACACAGATAATTCCTTGACCTGTACGTGGTTTGACGGCCATACTCTTTCTGGTTCCCTTTAGATGAGATGAAGTTTCTTGATTCCACCTAGTTTGAGACTAAGTTTGTTTAATTTATTTACATAAATAGTACACTTGTATTGCGTTCAGATGATAATGTACTTGCTTGAGTTTCTATTGTCCGCCGGCCTTTGTAGTTTAGGTAATTATGGATAGCCACTCTCTTTGCCAGCTATCCCTTTTTAACCACAACTTTTATGTTGATTATACACTTTGCATTCCGCTTTATTCATGGTAAATCTACTTCATCAGTTTTTGTGGCTCGGACCTTCAAACTGCATCATCCTAGAATTTTACCAAACTCATAAAAACTGTTCAAGTATATTCGTGTCTGCTGTTGTCTTACTTATCTATTTATCTTCTGAGCTATTGCTGACCCTATGCAGCAGCTAAAGTCCGAACCTTTTGGGTGATGATGACATCTTTACTCCTTTCTTTGATAGCCTTTAAATGAAATATTACAGCTCCTAGTCATCTTATCTTATAGGGGCTTGATTCGTGATTTTCTGTGGAAGCTGTCCTCGATAAATCCTAACCATTGATGTCTCTTTAGCAAGCATATCTGATTGGTGGAACAGCGTGCTCAGGTCGAAAAATTTTCTGATCGCATTATTTCTTGAAGTATATAAGTATATTTTGATTTATTTTCCAACAATTTGTCATAGTATTACTTTTATTGCTTTAGGCTGTGATTTCTTGAATCAAATTAGCTTTTTGGTCTATTATTGACGTTCAACAAGCATCAATAGTCTTGGACACCAATTTTTAGACTGGTATACTAGATTAAATTATCCATGTGTTGCTGACCTGTTCTGGCCAGATCTTGATTTGAAAGCATTGGTAGCTTGCGGGTTGGGAGGGAACCCTCTTGGTTCACGTATCCAAAAGCTCCAAAAAAATTTGGAACCGGTACGGGCCGATACGGGTAGCCGGTTCGGGCCGGTACGGGTTTTTAACACCGAACCAGACCGTTCGGAGCCAGTATCGGTTCGGTACTGGCTGAACCGGCCAGTACAGCATTCCTTGCTTTTTTGTTTGTATGGATGCATTTTTGCAGGAATATTGATGCAACAAGGGTTGACTTCTAAATTTGTTCTCTTCTTTGCATGCCACCTTCTCTGGCAATAGGCGAGGCATTTTTGGAAGGTCTACTACACTGCTGACAACCAATCTGCATTCATTGTTAGTTGGAGAGGTCATCACCCGAGGAGAGGAGCGGGGATCTTCTTTTTTTTGTGTGTATGTATGTATATTGATGAGATGATGGGTGACTTGTAAAATTGCTCTTTTCTTCTTTGCGTGTCAGCTTCTCTAGCAATTGGCGGGGAACATCTGGAAGTGGCGAATTTGAGCCTCTTTTTCCTTTTCCCATTTTGCCTTCTAATTTCTTGTTTTTTGAAGATTATATTTTTTTTAAGGCTTCTTTAATTACAAAACTGTAATTAAATTTCTTCTGAAGTGTTTTTTCTGCTGTTCCTGAAGAATTCATATGATTTGGAGGCTGATGATAGTTTCGAGATAAAGATGGTATCGATAAAGGTACGATTTTGACTTCGAGAACCGACATTGTCAAAGTTCGTATTTTGCTTGTCAGAAATCAGGAGTTGTTTGCTCAATACTAGAATGTGTCGCATATTTACATTTTCTCCTTCACAAAATCCCGACCATAAATAGATGGGCTTTTTTACATGCACTACCAGTTTGTGTGAATCTTATTGTGCTATTTTTTTCTGCAATTCTTTTTTGTCTCTTGTTATTAAGTTAGCTGAAATGCCTGCTTCACCATTGGATAACTTTTCTCCTAATTGTTGCGATTGGCTAATTAATTTAATTTGTTTTTTCATTTTTATTTCTGCTCTCATTTAATTTGGGATGCTCTGGTGTTTTTCTGACATTTACATCGTTGTTTTCCGATCGCAGTATTTCTTGAAGTATGTAAGTATATTTTGATTTATTTGCCAACAATTTGTCATAGTATTACTTTTATTGCTTTAGGCTGTGATTTCTTGAATCAAATTAGCTTTTTGGTCTATTATTGACGTTCAACAAGCATCAATAGTCTTGGACACCAATTTTTAGACTGGTATACTAGATTAAATTATCCATGTGTTGCTGACCTGTTCTGGCCAGATCTTGATTTGAAAGCATTGGTAGCTTGCAGGTTGGGAGGGAACCCTCTTGGTTCACGTTTCCAAAAGCTCCAAAAGAATTTGGAACCGGTACGGGCCGATACGGTTAGCCGGTTCGGGCCGGTACGGGTTTTTAACACCGAACCAGACCTTTCCAAGCCAGTATCGGTTCGGTACGGGCTGAACCGGCCGGTACAGCATTCCTTGCTTTTTTGTTTGTATGGATGCATTTATGCATGAATATTGATGCAACAAGGGGTGACTTCTAAATTTGTTCACTTCTTTGCTTGCCATCTTCTCTAGCAATAGGTGAGGCATTTTCGGAAGGTCTACTACATTGCTGGCAACCAATCTGCATTCATTGTAAGTTGGAGAGGTCATCACCCGAGGAGAAGAGGAGCGGGGATCTTCTCCTCTTTTTTGTGTATGTATGTATCTTGATGAGATGATGGGTGACTTGTAAAATTGCTCCTCTTCTTTGCGTGTCAGCTTCTCTAGCAACAGGCGGGGAACTTCTGGAAGTGGCGAATTTGAGCCTCTTCTTCCTTTTCCCATTTTGCCTTTTAATTTCTTGTTTTTTGAAGATTATATTTTTTTAAGGCCTCTTTAATTACAAAATTGTAATTAAATTTCTTCTGATGTGTTTTTTCTGTTGTTCCTGAAGAATTTGTAGGATTTGGAGGCCGATGATAGTTTCGAAATAAAGATGGTATCAATAAAGGTATGATTTTGACTTCGAGAATCCACATTCTCAAAGTTCGTATTTTGCTTGTCAGAAATCTGGAGTTGTTTGCTCAATACTAGAATGTGTCGCATATTTACATTTTCTCCTTCACAAAATCCCGGCCATAAATAGATGGGCTCTTTTACATGAACTACCAGTTTGTGTGAATCTTATTGTGCTATATTTTTCTGCAATTCTTTTATGTCTCTTGTTATTAAGTTAGCTGAAATGCCTGCTTCACCATTGGATAACTTTTCTCCTAATTGTTGCGGTTGGCTAATTAATTTAATTTGTTTTTTCATTTTTATTTCTGCTCTCATTTAATTTGGGATGCTCTGGTGTTTTTCTGACATTTACATCCTTGTTTTCTATACATCATGACAGTGACACCTCTACTTTTGTTTTGGTTTTCATGTGCTGTGTATGTTGCTTAATCTTTTATTTGACAAAAGTGATGGGTTCTTTTAGTACAACTTTCAAATCATATCATATGCAGTTGCCATGAGATAATGACATGATCTTCTGAAAATGCTTTTACATAATCTTAGAACTATTAGACTAATCCCTGTATAGCTCCTATCCCTTTTTATATTAGATCAAGTTTCGAATCAGAAGAATTTCTCATTGTTTTGTCTGCTGGCCATCAGTTATGGTTATATCCTTGTGACATACCGTGTGGTAATTCCAATCCTTTAATCTTTTTTTATTAACCTTGTTGGTTACAATGAATCTGCATGACTTTCCATTTGCTTGGAAACTTTAATTTTCATGTTTTCATGCCTGAGTTTGTATTGTAATTTTAGTATGTTTGTTAATGTATTTTATGTGGGCGGGGCTTGGTGCAGTGGTAAGGTTGCCCCATTTTGACCTGTGCATATTATGAGTTCGAACCACCTCTCGAGATCCTGTGGGGCAGAAACCTTGGGACGCCTTTTTTTTCTTTTGAATTTATTATGTCTAATAAGGGTGAGATTTGTGATATCTTGTAATGATTATATTCTATTAAGTTGTGAATGATTGTTTTATCCTTATCATTTTGTAGGGTGTAGCCATATCTGCTGAAGTTCAAATGGACCAACAATAAGCATTTGTTGGTTGACACTCTGATTTATTTTTGGATCTGAGATTGACTTGTTACAAAGCCAAATGTCGTGTATTCTAGGTAAATTTTCTGTTTTGATTTCTTAGTACTCACTTCTATTGTTGGATCCTATGCTGCAGCAAAAGTCCGAACTTTTTGGGTGAAGATGACAGCATCTTTACTCATTCCTGTGTTATCCTTCAAATGAACTATTTCTACTCCTGGTCATCTCATTTTATAGGGGCTAGATTCGTGATTTTCTGTGGAAGCTATCCTTGATAAATCCTAACCATTGATGTCTCTTAAGCAAGCATATCTAATTGGTGGAACAACATGCAAAGGTCAAAAAACTGTCCGATCGCAGTATTTCTTTAAGCACGTAAGTATATTTTGATTTATTTCCCAACAATTTGTCTTACTATTACCTTTATTGCTTATGGCTGTGCTTTCTTCAATCAGATTGGCTTTTTGATCTGTTCTTGATGTTCAACAAGCATCAATAGAGCTAGTCATATTTTAGATTGGTATACTAGATTAAGTTATTCATGTGTTGCTGACCGGTTCTGACCATATCTTGATTTGAAAGTACTGGTAGGTTGTGAGCTGGGAGGGAACCCTCTTGAGTCATATTCAGATATGCGGTAAACCTTATTTATTTATTGCAGTAGACCTGATTATCTAATGCTCGAGATTTTGTGAGCTTGTCATGCAAGACATAAGCTTCAAAATGGCTTTTATAATGGTTCCATGCCTTAGATGGAGCACGGGCAGGCATACAATGTGACGGATAATCGCCTTCTCAAAGAGTTGGTTCTTGTATGTTGGTAAAAAAGGCTCAGCCTTCCACCTCTCCTGCCCCCTAGCTTTCTTCTGCTCTTTTTTGTGTATGTATGTATATTGATGAGAAGATGGGTGACTTGTAAAATTGCAGTTCTCTTCTTTGCGTGTCAGCTTCTCTAGCAATAGGCGAGGAACTTCTGGAAGTGGTGAATTTGAGCCTCTTCTTCCTCTTCCCTTTTTTCCTTTTAATTTCTTGTTTTTTGAAGATTATGTTTTTTTATGACTTCTTTAATTACATAACTGTAATTATATTTCTTTTGATGTGTTTTTTCTTCTGTTCCTGAAGAATTCATAGGATTTGGAGGCTGATGAAAGTTTTGGGATAAGGATGCTATAAAAAAAGGTACGATTTTGACTTCGAGAACCCAAATCCTCAAAGTTTGTATTTTGCTTGTCGAAAATCAGGTGTTGTTTGCTCAATAACAGGCTGTCACATTTTTACATGTTTCAAATCTGCTCGCATTCCAACCTCATTTTTTCAGTTTTCCTGACTCTTCTTTTTTATTTCACTTATTCTTTCCCAGGTAATTTTTGGTCTTGCATGGATTCTGTCATCCTTCATTATTCTCTATTTTCCATCTTTTCTTCAAGTAATAGTGTGAAAAAAGACGAAGTGGCTTGCTTAGAGGCCAACTAGTGCTGGCGATAACTTTAAGTTCCATTTTTGCGCTTCATTTATGTAGGAGTTGCAGAAGCCGAGGTAGAAATTTCTCTGGAGTTGGTATTAACTAGGGTAATCTCTTTGGACTTTCCCATGATGATGTCCTTAGTCTTGGTAACAGTTATCCAATCAATCAATTATTTATTCTGGTCCTTTGTCTACTTTTATTTTTCCTGATCTTGCTACTTATCTCTGTATATCTGGTGGTAATTTGATTCACTTGTAAACTTTTATGCTTCAGAGGCCTGGATCATACTCTATTGCTATGTGGTGGTCTATCGGTTGCTGCTGCAGGAATTTCTATACAATAGTTTGAATTTGATTTTCCACTACAACTGTTCATGAAATACTCTTTCCTTATAAACTTATTACTATTGTTTGACTACTAGAATTATTCCGAATTTGTTATTTATAAGATTCACTTCTATTTATTTGCCCCTTTTTCTTCATAGCTATTTATTTGCCCCTTTTTCTTCCTAGCTATTTCGTAGTATTATTTGCTAATCAAATTGGAAAGGGCGGAAATAAAATATAAAAATTTTATGCTTTGCAAGTTGGAAGGTCCATTGTTCTGCAGGCTACTGCTGCAGCCTATTGGAGACTGGACAAGATTTTTGGATCGCTAAATGCCTTTCCTCCTACTCAACTCTGTATACCATTTCTTTTCCTACTCTTCTGTTGGTTGATTTGTTCATTAAATATTGCACTTTATTCTTTTATTGACAGCTTTTGAATTTATATGTTAAGGCCATTTTCTCCAGAAGGTTGTGATGATTCTTGGACCCGGGTTTTGCTATGAAAGGAAAGCGGCTATTTTCTTGACGACGAGGCAATCTTGGATTTGGCATACTTGGCTGTTTGTGGGACTCCGTTTAATTTGGTTCTGGTGGTTATGTTCTATATTGTTTCGATGTGCTCTCTCTCCCTCTTTTCAATTGTTAATGTTCTGGCTTGTGAAATGATCTCTGACATGCTCAATTCATTGGAAATCCTAAACCATTAAGCTTAAAAGGTTGCTATTTAGGATTTATCCGGAGGCTTATTTCGTTAAATGCTAAGACTAGTTCTCTGGTTCTTCATATAAAGAGTTTGGATTATTTTATTGCTTCTATATCTCTCATCCTACTTGGTTGTTGTGCATAAATTTGTGCTGGTTGTTGTTTCGGTTGGCTGCCATTGCTTGCTCCATTTGATGACATGTGAATGATGGTCATCAAGTTCTGGGCAAACTTTTTTTGGGTCTGTTAGTCTTGGTGATGCAATTGGTTGTCCACCCGCTTTAATTTGTTGTTGCCCGCACCACGTTTGTGGAATGCCCCCGCATCTATTTAATGTTGGCATTATGTGGTTCTGTATGCTGTTTTTTGCCACTGTGACTGAGACACATATAACTTTAGTGTTTTCGTGGATGTATTATAGTAATTTCTGCGCGTTTGTTACCTGTTGCTATAAACTTTGAATGATATGATCGACCCTTTCTTGGTAGATGCTGTTTGTAGGTCACTGTTGGTTTGAACTGTGGATGAAATGTTCTGCTAGTTGATTGGTCTTCTAGTCATCGTATCTGGCGTTGATAAATAGTTAATTTTTGAACCAACAATTTTATTTTTTTGGGCTATGGTAATGTGCATTTTGTTGTTTTAATTCAATGTTCAATAAGCATTATTCAGTTGATCTCACCTATGTTCAATCTTCACGTGTTCAATAAGTGGTTCTGTATGCTATTTTTTGCCTTTGTGACTGGGGCACACATATAACTTTAGTGTTTTCATGGATCGATTATAGTAATTTCTATGCTTTTGTTGCTTCTTGCTGTCAACTTTGAATGATATGGTCAGGCCTTTCATGGTGGATGTTGTTTGTAGGTCACTGTTGGTCTAGACTGTGGTTGAAATAGTTTGGTGCTGGAGATTATGTTCTCTTCAGCAGCGATTGAGCGAGCAGCTCCGGAAGGTCTGCTGTTCCGCAGACAATTGAGCAGCAACAATCGTTCGATGGGGGGAGGAGAATAAGAGACACTGTGGGATCTTTTCCCCAGGTCGGCTTCTAGTTCTTTTACTCACGATTTGTTGGTCTTCTCTTTCTTCTTCTCCTTCAACTTGTTGTTGGTCTCCCGGGGGGTTAATTGTTGGGAGTTGTATCCTACGTGTCAATCGTCAGCGTGTTGATATCTTATATTCATTGTTGGGAATTGATTGATAAATTAATAAAGTGTTATTTGGCATTATTCATCATTTCATTGTACATCTTCAAATGATCTCTTATATGATGTTCTTAAGACTTATTTTATGATAAAGAAGGATTTATGTTCTTAAACCTATTTGCGACCAAATGATATGCTGTTAATAGGACAACAGCATTGTCGAGATTAGGTCGTTATGAGACATATACGTTGGTTGTCCTCTTAACCAAGGAGTGTGGAGATACTGATATGTCACACAGGTGAAGTGGAGTACATTTCACTGAACGTGACCAATTCCGGAACGCTCTACTGTCAAGAGATGTTCCGAGTGGATATGGGTGTAAATATCTCTCAGACCTGAGATCACCACAGTGATTAGCAAGCAACTTACTGTACTTTGGTACCGAACTAGCAGAATTTCTAATTCTGGAACGGAAGGTTACTGGGTGCAGTCAAGTACTTGCGAAAACAGTGCGTGAGTCAAGATGGAATTGACCCCTCCGGGAAATAGGAGATAATGCTGTGTTCAATTTAGCAAAATCTTGGCCAGGGCAATCCTTGTGATGAGTCACCGGATTTCTAAAGTTGATCACATAGTGGATGTACTGATTAGAGAGTTGACAGAACTCTGAGGTCATCCTAGCATTAGGAGTCAAAGGGATGATTTATACAGTAACCATAGTCTAGGGTTTCAGAATATTTGCTTCGCATATATTCGGCCTATCCGGACGTCGGATACCATTGCTAGATGGTCACATCGATTAGTGCAAGAAGTCGTTCCTGTACTACCGGCTTAGGTTCGAACCAATGAGGTCACACGCATAGAAGTTTTCTGATTGATCAAGATAGCTGATGGATGATTGAGAATCATTTAGGAATAATTTGGTCAATTTGATTGGCAAATTATCCTATAAAATAATTAAAGTAATTATTGGAGGATTAATTAGTAATTAGATTACTAATAAACTCAATTTGATTGAGTAAATGGACTAAGGATGGGCCAAATTGAATTGGATTTAATTTTGGTTTTGACCTAATTGGATTAGTGGCGCAGGGGTCGACTCGAAGTAAAAATGGGTCGACTCGAGATGGGCTGGGGTCGACTCAAGCTTGGCTGGGGTCGACTCTCTCTCAGAGAATCCAAAGAACGAATTCTTCCCAGGTGGGGTCGACTCGAAGTAAAGAGGGGTCGACTGGAGATGGGTTGGGGACGACTCTCTCAGACAATCCAAAGAACGACTTCTGTTTTTCCAGGTGGGGGGTCGACTCGAGCTCTGAAAGGGTCGACTCGTTGGGGGTATCAGGAGTTCTCTGTCGTCTCAGCCAGGGTTGACCTGCGAAGCTATGGGGTCGACTCGAAGGAGAAGGAGTCGACTCGAGGCGACTTGGAGTCGACTCGAGGCGACTTGGAGTCGACTCGAGATCGGGAAGGTCGACTCCTGAAAATCCTGAAACTCGTGGACGGGCTGAATTCGGAGGATTCGATCCGGACGTGGATTTTCAATGAAAAGTGAAGGGATTTGGATCGTGGGACGTGGGAGAATGGTTAGATGATGATGGAATATCAGCACCATCTATTTCGATCCTATCTCACCTGCATGAACCATCTATTGTTTGAATTTTGAATTCAAACAAGATAAGAACTATCTTGTTACAACCAACACCTTCATGCGCCAACAAGATACCAAATTTCCATTTGAATTTCAAATTCAAATGATCAGATGGCTTAAAAGAAGAGTTCCAATTGTGGCTAAAAAAGAAATGAAATTTTGTGAATGAAATTCAGCCTTCCATCTCGCCCATTTTCATCTTCCTCTGAGTCCATCTCGCCATAGCTGATAGGGATCCCAGATAAGAGCCTTTAGATCAGATCTAAGTCCTCTTCAATCCCTACTAACCATTCCTCCAAGTTCTTCCAAGAAGGCGAACCAAAAGTTGATAGCGTTGGAAAGATCAAAATTCAGCAAAGGAAGATCCTGCGCAAGCTAGCACTTCCGCGGGATTGGATCACTCCAGGAGCTTCGTGTGGATTACTTGTAGAGGCCAGACGAGTGTGTGGCTACGAAGCTCGAGCATCAGATCCGTTACTTTCAGATTTCATAAAGGTATAATCCGTATAAATCTAGGTCGAAAGATATATCTTATAGGTTTCAATCCCCGAGGGTTAAACCTCTTCTGGGGCTCTTCACAGAGTAATCTTCCGAGCCTATTCGATGGGCATTCGAAGATTAGTTGGGTGTTAGATTAGTTGAGTTTAGAACTTAATTAATAATCTCATTTCAGATCTGAAATTAATCGTGCAATGATTTTAGCTTAATCGTTTAAACAATCCCGACATATTGATCATGTATACTTGTAGTGGTACTTTGAAATTTGATTTCTTATGCATATCTGAATTAAAATGTCTACTTCGATTTTTTCGCTGTGAATTTCAAAATTAAAAGAACTACGTATGGCTTGATCTCCCTTGTGAAGGGGGTACGTAGGCAACCCCAACAGGTACAGCCATTATTTTTGAAAAATTCTAAATTTCAACATGCTATCACTACTAGCATCATAGGATCGCTTTCGGTAATGGCCGTGATGTTGTGCTTCTTGTTATCTTGTTCTCTTTGTTTGTTTATGTTTCTTCTCTTTTGCTTTTCTTCTTCTTTGTTTCGCAAACTGGGAGAGCGGCATTGCTTTTGGGTTCTATACAAAGAGGCTGTGATGATTCTTGGATGAGGGTTTTGATGGAGAGAGAATATTTTGATCGCTATTTGTTCAATCTGGATTTGGTATTCTTGGTTGGTGAGATTCTGTCTAATTTGGTTCTGGAGGTTATGTTTATATTGTTTCGATGTGCCATCTCTCCCTCTTTTCAATTGTTAATGTTATAGCATGTGAAATGATCTCTGACATGCTAAATCCATAGGAAATCCTAAACCATTGAGCTTAAATGGTTGCTATATAGGATTTCTTCGGAGGCTTATTTAGCTAGATGCTAAGACTAGTTCTATGGTTCTTCATATAAAGAGTTTGGATTATTTTATTGCTTCTATCTCTCATCCTGCTTGGTTGTTGTAGATAAATTTGTGCTGGTTGTTGTTTTGGTTGGCTGCCATTGCATGCTCCATTTGATGACATGTGAATGATGTTAATCAAATTTTGAGCAAACTTCTTTTAGGTCCGTTAGTCTTGGTGATGCAATTGGTTGTCGTCCTGCTTTAATTTGTTGTCGCAAGCACCACATTTGTGGAATGCCTGAACATCAATTTAAAGTCGGCATTATGTGGTTCTGTATGCTGTTTTTGCCGCTGTGACTGAGACACACATAAAGCTTTAGTGTTTTCATGGATGTATTATAGTAATTTCTGTGCTTTTGTCGCCTCTTCCTGTCATGATATGATCAAGCCTTTCAAGGTGGATAATGTTTGTTGGTCACTGTTGGTCTAAACTCTTAAGCTGTGGATGAAATAGTTTGGTGCTGGCGGTTATGTCGTCTTCGGTAGCGGTAGAGCGAGCAGCTTTTGAATGTCTGCTGTTTCGCAGACATCCGAGCAGCGGCCATGGTTAGAAGGGGGGAGGAGAAGAAGACATTGTGGGATCTTTTTCCTAGGTCGGCTTCTAGTTCTCTTTCTCAAGATTTGCTGGTATTCTATTTCTTCTCCTCCTACTTGTTCTTGGTCTCCCGGGTGGATAATTGTCGCGATGTTGTGCTTCTTGTTATCTTTTTCTCTTTGTTTATGTGCCTTCTCTTTTGCTTTTCTTATTCTTCTTTGTTTCCCAAATTGGGAGAGCGGCGCTGCTTTTGGGTTCTTTACAAGGAGGCTATGATGATTCTTGCTCGAGGGTTTTGCTACAATTGAGAGGAAAGCAGTTATTCTCTTGACGGCAAGGCAATCTTGCAGGCAACTATTTGCAGCCATTTTGATTTATTAGTTGCAGATCAATCGGTGAATCAGAACCCCCCTCTCCATCTTCCCCTTCCCTGCTTTCAAATTGCTGGGATTTTTGTTTTCAATATTCTTTTTACGGTTGTGTTTCCGAGAGATTTTAAAGTAGATTTAGGTGGAGAGTGTAGGAAGTGGGGAGATCTTGGTCAAAGTCTCTCTCCCTCTCTCCCTTTTCTTCAGTATATCTTCAAAAGTTTTGAACTTGGTTCAGATATTTTATTTTGTCAACTTTGCTTTAAGTTCTCTCTGGACTTGAATAATAGTGAGATAATATTTTGATCGGTGTTTGTTCAATCTAGATTTGGTATTCTTGGTTGTTGGTGGGACTCCATCTAATTTGGTTCTGGAGGTTATGTTCTATATTGTTTCGATGTGCTTTCTCTCCCTTTTTTCAATTGTTGACGTTCTGGCATGTGAAATGATCTCTGACATTCTAAATCCATGGGAAATTCTAAACCATTGAGCTTAAAAGGTTGCTATATAGGATTTCTTTGGATGCTTATTTCGTTAAATGCTATGACTAGTTCTCTAGTTCTGCATAGAAAGAGTTTGGATATTTTATTGCTTCTATATCTCTCGTCCTGCTTGGTTGTTGTACATAAATTTATGCTGGTTGTTGTTTCGGTTGGCTGCCATTGCTTGCTCCGTTTGATGACACGTAATTGATGGTCATCAAATTTTGAGCAAACTTTTTTTGGGTCCGGTAGTCTTGGTGATGCAATTGGTTGTCCACCTGCTTTAATATGTTGTTGCACGCACCACATTTGTGGAATGCCCGAACATCTATTTAATGTTGGCATTATGTGGTTCTGTATGCTGTTTTTTGCCGCTGTGATTGAGACACATATAACTTTAGTATTTTCATGGATGGATTATGGTAATTTCTTTGCGTTTGTTACCTCTTGCTGTCAACTTTGAATGATATGATCAACCCTTTTTTGGTAGATGCTGTCTGTAGGTCCCTGTTGGTCTAAACTGTGGATGAAATGGTCTGCTAGTTGATTGCACTCTCTGCCATTGTATTTGTCTTTGATAAATTGTTAATTTTCGGACCAACAAATTTTTTTTTTGGGGCTATGATAATGTGCATTTTGTTGTTTTAATTCATTTTCGATAAGCATTATTCATTTGATCTCACCTAAGTTCAATCTTCACGTGATGCTACAGGCCTTAAAGCATTCACGTCATAAGTTATATTAATTGCAGTTGTGTTCAAAGTATTTCCGTTCCCTTTTTTGTTTTTATCATATCCTGACATATGTCACGCCCCGGACCCGGATCCGTGACATGGCCGTGCTATTGCCGACCACCGCCCACAATAGCACGAAGCCTCATACATGGGTAACAGGGTAGTCAAACTTGTCAAACTGTCATATATTTAAAATATTTGCTGTGTATAGTATAAGGTAGTACAGGGTATTTCTTCTTCCATCTCTGTGCCAGAGTCTTTTTTCCTCTGTTTTACTATTGAAACAGAGGGGAGAAACATTCCACAGAGGAACTTTCCCTCTTTTTATTTTCTTTAAACCCATTTAAGTAAATCAGGTCATACCTTGCTCTAGGGTTCGGCTTCTCTGGTACAGTACTCGAGAGGGCTAAGGAATAAGAGGGTATGGTAACTCCTAAGTTAAGAAACTGAGAGTTTAAATAAACTCTGCTTAGGAGGTGACCCTTGGAGACGCGGCACGCTCTCCTTCCTCCTTGCTCCGGAAGCCTACAGATGCCCTTTCCCTCAGGCCAGCTGGGCTTGTTCTTTCAACCTGGGTGAGGTGGCAGACTCCCATTTTGCATGGATGAGGGCCCAACAGCTGGTCTTCCCCCCTATTGGCCAGCGGGGGCCTGTCACTTCAGTCCTCAGGCGTGAGGTGAGGGTTGCCATCCATGGGCCCAATACGGCCCCATTAACGACCGAGCCCAAATACCCTTAAACTGGGCCTCAGAAGTATTGGGCCCAGTTAGTATCAGGCCCGGATGTTACATTCTTTCCCTCTTAAATAAATTTCATCCTCGAAATTAATCATACCTCTATTCTTAGGTATGCAGTGTAATTCTCTAGAAAAACTAACTGAAATAAAGAAATGTGCATGGCCAGAATCAAACAAAATCCATGGGAAATCCCAAACCATTGAGCTTAAAAGGTTGCTATATAGAATTTCTTTGGAGGCTTATTTCGTCAGATGCTAAGACTATTTATCTGGTTCTTCATATAAAGAGTTTGGATTATTTTATTGCTTCTATATCTCTCATCTTGCTTGGTTGTTGTACATAGATTTGTGCTGGTTGTTGTCTTAGTTCGCTACCATTGCTTGCTCCATTTGATGACATGTGAACGATGGTCATCAAATTTTGAGCAAACTTTTTTTTGGTTCCATTAGCCTTGGTGATTCAATTGGTTCTGGAGGTTATGTTCTATATTGTTTCATTGTGCTCTCTCTCCCTCTTTTCAATTGTTGACGTTCTGGCATGTGAAATGATCTCTGACATTCTAAATCCACGGGAAATTCAAAACCATTGAGCTTAAAAGGTTGCAATATAGGATTTCTTCGGATGCTTATTTCGTTAAATGCTAGGACTAGTTCTCTAGTTTTTCATAGAAAGAGTTTGGATTATTTTATTGCTTCTATATCTCTCGTCCTGCTTGGTTGTTGTACATGAATTTATGCTGGTGGTTGTTTCGGTTGGCTGCCATTGCTTGCTCCGTTTGGTGGCACGTAATTGATGGTCATCAAATTTTGAGCAAACTTTTTTTGGGTCCGGTAGTCTTGGTGATGCAATTGGTTGTCCACCTGCTTTAATATGTTGTTGCACGCACCACGTTTGTGGAATGCCCGAACATCTATTTAATGTAGGCATTTTGTGGTTTTGTATGCTGTTTTTTGCCGCTGTGATTGAGACACATAACTTTAGTATTTTCATGGATGGATTATGGTAATTTCTTTGCATTTGTTACCTCTTGCTGTCAACTTTGAATGGCATGATCAACCCTTTTTTGGTAGATGCTGTCTGTAGGTCCTTGTTGGTCTAAACTGTAGATGAAATGGTCTGCTAGTTGATTGCACTCCCCGCCATTGTATTCGTCTTTGATAAATAGTTAATTTTCGGACTAACAAATTTTTTTTTTTTTGGGCTATGATAATGTGCATTTTGTTGTTTTAATTCAATGTTCAATAAGCATTATTCATTTGATCTCACCTAAGTTCAATCTTCACGTGATGCTACAGGCCTTAAAGCATTCACGTCATAAGTTATATTAATTGCAGGTGTGTTCAAAGTATTTCTGTTCCCTTTTTTATTTTTATCATATCCACAACTGAAGTGACATATGTCACGCCCCGGACACGATCCGCGACACGGCCGTGCTATTGCCGACTACCGCCCACAATAGCACGAGCAGTACAACCTTCAAGAAATCCCTCCTTCCTCTCCTAGGGCTTCAGAGGTTCAGCTCCTTCAACCTTCGGCTCTAGGGTTCGGCTTCTCTGGTACAGTACTCTAGAGGGCTAAGGAATAAGAGGGTATATTAACTCTTAAGTTAAGAAACTGAGAGTTTAAATAAACTCTGCTTAGGAGGTGACCCTTGGAGAGGTGGCACCCTCTCCTTCCTCCTTGCTTCCGAAGCCTACAGCTGCGCTTTCCCTCTGGCCCGCTGGGCTTGTCCTTTCAACCTGGGTGAGAGGTGGCAGACTCCCATTTTGCATGGATGAGGGCCCAACAGCTGGCCTTCCCCCCACTGGCCAGCTGGGGCCCGTCACTTCAGTCCTCAGGCGTGAGGCGAGGGTTGCCATCCATGGGCCCAATACGGCCCCATTAACGACCTGGCGCAAATACCCTTAAACTGGGCCTCAAAAGTATTGAGCCTAGTTAGTATCGGGCCCGGACATTTATTCTTTCCCTCTTAAATAATTTCATCCTCGAAATTAATCATGCCTCAATTTTTAGGTATGCAGTGTAATTCTCTAGAAAAACTGACTGAAATAAAGAAATGTGAATAGCCAGAATCAAACAAAATCCATGGTAAATCCTAAACCATTAAGCTTAAAAGGTTGCTATATAGAATTTCTTTGGAGGCTTATTTCGTCAGATGCTAAGACTATTTCTCTGGTTCTTCATATAAAGAGTTTGGATTATTTTATTGCTTCTATATCTCTCATCTTGCTTGGTTGTTGTACATAGATTTGTGCTGGTTGTTGTCTCAGTTCGCTGCCATTGCTTGCTCCATTTGATGACATGTGAACGATGGTCATCAAATTCTGAGCAAACTTTTTTTGGTTCCGTTAGCCTTGGTGATTCAATTGGTTGTCCACCTGCTTTAATTTGTTGTTGCTCGCACCACGTTTGTAGAATGCCCCAACATCTATTTGATGTTGGCATTATGGGGTTATGTATGCTATTTTTTGCCTTTGTGATTGAGACACATATAACTTTAGTGTTTTCATGGATCGATTATAGTAATTTCTATGCTTTTGTTGCCTCTTGCTGTGAACTTTGAATGATATGATCAAGCCTTTCATGGTGGATGCTGTTTGTAGGTCACTGTTGGTCTAGACTATGGATGAAATAGTTTGGTCATCTCATGGTCATCTCATCTTATAGGGGCTAGATTCGTGATTTTCTGTGGAAATTGTCGATAAATCCTAACCATTGATGTCTCTTTAGCAGGCATATCTGATCGGTGGAACAGCATGCTCAGGTCGAAAAACTGTCCGATTGCAGTATTTCTTGAAGTTTGTAAGTATATTTTGATTTATTTGCCAACAATTTGTCAGAGTATTACTTTTATTGCTTAAGGCTGTGATTTCTTGAATCAGATTAACTTTTTGGTCTGTTACTGACGTTCAACAAGCATCAATAGTGCTGGACACCAATTTTTAGACTGGTATACTAGATGAAATTATCCATTTGTTGCTGACCTGTTCTGACCAGATCTTGATTTGAAAGCATTGGTAGGTTGTGAGTTGAGAGGGAACCCTCTTGAGTAATATTCGGATTTGCAGTAAACCTTATTTATTTGTTGCAATAGACCTGTTTATCTAATGCTGGAGATTATGTGAACTTGTCATGTAAGACATAAGGTTCAAAATGGTATTTATAATGGTTCCAAGAATTAGGAGCATGGGCGGGCATACAATGTGACGGATAATCGCCTTCTCAAAGAGCTGGTTCTTTTATGTTGGTAAACAAGGCTCAACCTTCCACCTCTTCTTTCTCCTAGCTTTCTACTTGAGAGAGGAGGTGAGCATCTATAGTGATTTCTCAGTTACCCTTCAAGCATTGTTTCTTCTCCTTTTCTTCTTCGCTTTATTGTGTATGGATGTATTTATGTATGAATATTCATGCAACAAGGGGTGACTTCTAAAATTGTTCCTCTCTTCTTTGCATGCCATCTTCTCTAGCAATAGGCGAGACATATATGGAAGGTCTACTACATTGCTGGCACCCGATCTGCATTCATTGTAAGTTGGAGAGGTCATCACCAGAGGAGAAGAGGTGCAGGGATCTTCTCCTCTTTTTTGCGTGCATGTATATTAATGAGATGATGGGCAAGTTGTGAAATTACTCCTCTTCTTTGCGTGTCAACTTCTCTAGCAATAGGCGAGGAACTTCTGCAAGTGGTGAATTTGAGCCTCTTCTTCCTTTTCCCTTTTTGCCTTTCAATTTCTTGTTTTTTGAAGATTATATTTTTGTAGCACTTTTTTAATTACATAACTGTAATTAAATTTTTTTTGATGTAATTTTTCGGTTGTTCCTGAAGAATTCATTGGATTTGGAGGCTGATGGTAGTTTCAAGATAAAGATGGTATCGATAAAGGTACGATTTTGACTTTGAGAACCCAAATTCTCAAAGTTTCTATTTTGCTTGTCAAAAATCAGGAGTTGTTTGCTCAATACTCGAATGTGTCACATTTTTACATTTTCTCCTTGACAAAATCCCGACCATAAATACATGGGCTCTTTTACATGAACTGCTAGTTTATGTGTGAATCTTATTGTGCTTTTTTTTTCTGCAATTCTTTTACGTCTCTTGTTATAAAGTTATCTGAAATGCCTGCTTCACCATTGGATAACTTTTTCTCCCATTTGTTGCGATTGGCTAATTAAGTTAATATGTTTTTTCATTTTTATTTCTGCTCTCATTTAATTTGGGAAGCTGTGGTGTTTTTCTAACATTTACATCCTTGTTTTCTATAAATCATGACAGTGACACTTCTACTTTTGCTCCCATTTTTATGTGCTGTGTATGTTGCTTAATATTTTATTTGACAAATGTGGTTGGTTCTCTTAGTACACTTTCAAATAGTATCATATGCAATTCCCATGAGATAATGACATGATCTTCTGAAAATGCATTTGCATAATCTCAGAACCGAACTATTAGACTAATCCCTGTATAGCTCCTATGCCTTTTTATATTAGATCAAGTTCAGAACCAGAAGAATTTCTCTTTGTTTTGTCTGCTGGCCATCAGTTATGGTTATATCCTTGTGACATACTGTGTGGTAATTCCAATCCTTCAATCATTTAATCATTTTTTGTTAACCTTGTTGGTGACATTGATCTGCATGACTTTCCATTGGCTTGGAAAACATTTCTGCATGTTGTTTTGGATACTTTACCATTTCTTTTTCAACCTCTCTTTCTCTTTAATTTTCATGATTTCATGCCTGAGCATGTTTGTTAATGTATTACGTGCGGGCGGGGCTTGGTGCAATGGTAAGGTTGCTCCATTTGACCTGTGCATCATGTATTCGAAACACCTCAGATGCTAAGTGGCAGAAACCTTGGGGATGCCTTTTTTTGTTTTCTTGAATGTATTATGTATCATAAAGGTAAGGCTTGTGATATGTCGGGATGATTATATTCTATTAAGTTGTGAATGATTGTTTTATGATTATTATTTTTTAGGATGTAGTCTTATCTTCTAAAGTTCAAATGGACCAACAATTAGCATATCTGGTTGACTCGGTGATTTATTTTTCGAACTGAGGTTGGCTCGTTACAAAGCCAAATATTGTGTATTCTAGGTAAATTGTCAGTTTTGGTTTCTTAGGACTCACTTCTCGTAGGCTAAACGTGATTCCTTTTTTGGCTTCCAAAAAGGCTCCATTTATTTTTATACAAGAATTGACTTGTGTCTGGCCTGTAGTGGATATAGCTTTGTGTTCTTTATTATTGGAAGCCATCTTTTCTTTTCTTTTTCTTTTTTCTAACATTTTTTAATATTTTTTTCTTTTTTTAATAAAAAATGTTGTCTTCTTGCACCTTCCATGCTAGACCTAATGATTTCTATTGAACACAGATAATTCCTTGACCTGTACGTGGTTTGACGGCCATACTCTTTCCGGTTCCCTTTAGATGAGATGAAGTTTCTTGATTCCACCTAGTTTGAGACTAAGTTTGTTTAATTTATTTACATAAATAGTACACTTGTATTGCGTTCAGATGATAATGTACTTGCTTGAGTTTCTATTGTCCGCCGGCCTTTGTAGTTTAGGTAATTATGGATAGCCACTCTCTTTGCCAGCTATCCCTTTTTAACCACAACTTTTATGTTGATTATACACTTTGCATTCCGCTTTATTCATGGTAAATCTACTTCATCAGTTTTTGTGGCTCGGACCTTCAAACTGCATCATCCTAGAATTTTACCAAACTCATAAAAATTGTTCAAGTATATTCGTGTCTGCTGTTGTCTTACTTATCTATTTATCTTCCGAGCTTGCAGCAGCTAAAGTCCGAACCTTTTGGTTGATGATGACATCTTTACTCCTTTCTTTGATAGCCTTTAAATGAAATATTACAGCTCCTAGTCATCTTATCTTATAGGGGCTTGATTCGTGATTTTCTGTGGAAGCTGTCCTCGATAAATCCTAACCATTGATGTCTCTTTAGCAAGCATATCTGATTGGTGGAACAGCGTGCTCAGGTCGAAAAATTTTCTGATCGCATTATTTCTTGAAGTATATAAGTATATTTTGGTTTATTTGCCAACAATTTGTCATAGTATTACTTTTATTGCTTTAGGCTGTGATTTCTGGAATCAAATTAGCTTTTTGGTCTATTATTGACGTTCAACAAGCATCAATAGTCTTGGACACCAATTTTTGGACTGGTATACTAGATTAAATTATCCATGTGTTGCTGACCTGTTCTGGCCAGATCTTGATTTGAAAGCATTGGTAGCTTGCGGGTTGGGAGGGAACCCTCTTGGTTCACGTATCCAAAAGCTCCAAAAAAATTTGGAACCGGTACGGGCCGATACAGTTAGCCGGTTCGGGCCGGTACGGGTTTTTAACACCGAACCAGACCGTTCGGAGCCAGTATCGGTTCGGTACGGGCTGAACCGGCCGGTACAGCATTCCTTGCTTTTTTTGTTTATATGGATGCATTTTTGCAGGAATATTGATGCAACAAGGGTTGACTTCTAAATTTGTTCTCTTCTTTGCATGCCACCTTCTCTGGCAATAGGTGAGGCATTTTTGGAAGGTCTACTACACTGCTGACAACCAATCTGCATTCATTGTAAGTTGGAGAGGTCATCACCCGAGGAGAGGAGGAGCGGGGATCTTCTCCTCTTTTTTGTGTGTATGTATGTATATTGATGAGTTGATGGGTGACTTGTAAAATTGCTCTTTTCTTCTTTGCATGTCAGCTTCTCTAGCAATTGGCGGGGAACATCTGGAAGTGGCGAATTTGAGCCTCTGTTTCCTTTTCCCATTTTGCCTTCTAATTTCTTGTTTTTTGAAGATTATATTTTTTTTAAGGCTTCTTTAATTACAAAACTGTAATTAAATTTCTTCTGATGTGTTTTTTCTGCTGTTCCTGAAGAATTCATATGATTTGGAGGCTGATGATAGTTTCGAGATAAAGATGGTATCAATAAAGGTACGATTTTGACTTCGAGAACCGACATTCTCAAAGTTCGTGTTTTGCTTGTCAGAAATCAGGAGTTGTTTGCTCAATACTAGAATGTGTCGCATATTTACATTTTCTCCACAAAATCCCGACCATAAATAGATGGGCTCTTTTACATGAACTACCAGTTTGTGTGAATCTTATTGTGCTATATTTTTCTGCAATTCTTTTATGTCTCTTGTTATTAAGTTAGCTGAAATGCCTGCTTCACCATTGGATAACTTTTCTCCTAATTGTTGCGATTGGCTAATTAATTTAATTTGTTTTTTCATTTTTATTTCTGCTCTCATTTAATTTGGGATGCTCTGGTGTTTTTTGACATTTACATCCTTGTTTTCTATACATCATGACAGTGACACCTCTACTTTTGTTTTGGTTTTTATGTGCTGTGTATGTTGCTTAATCTTTTATTTGACAAAAGTGATGGGTTCTTTTAGTACAACTTTCAAATCATATCATATGCAGTTGCCATGAGATAATGACATGATCTTCTGAAAATGCTTTTACATAATCTTAGAACTATTAGACTAATCCCTGTATAGCTCCTATCCCTTTTTATATTAGATCAAGTTTCGAATCGGAAGAATTTCTCATTGTTTTGTCTGCTGGCCATCAGTTATGGTTATATCCTTGTGACATACCGTGTGGTAATTCCAATCCTTTAATCTTTTTTTATTAACCTTGTTGGTTACAATGAATCTGCATGACTTTCCATTTGCTTGGAAACTTTAATTTTCATGTTTTCATGCCTGAGTTTGTATTGTAATTTTAGTATGTTTGTTAATGTATTTTATGTGGGCGGGGCTTGGTGCAGTGGTAAGGTTGCTCCATTTTGACCTGTGCATATTATGTGTTCGAACCACCTCTCGAGATCCTGTGGGGCAGAAACCTTGGGACGCCTTTTTTTTTCTTTTGAATGTATTATGTCTAATAAGGGTGAGATTTGTGATATCTTGTAATGATTGTATTCTATTAAGTTGTGAATGATTGTTTTATCCTTATCATTTTGTAGGGTGTAGCCATATCTGCTGAAGTTCAAATGGACCAACAATAAGCATATGTTGGTTGACTCTGATTTATTTTTGGATCTGAGATTGACTTGGTACAAAGCCAAATATCGTGTATTCTAGGTAAATTTTCTGTTTTGATTTCTTAGTACTCACTTCTCAGCTATTGTTGGACCCTATGCTGCAGCAAAAGTCCGAACTTTTTGGGTGAAGATGACAGCATCTTTACTCATTCCTGTGTTATCCTTCAAATGAACTATTTCTACTCCTGGTCATCTCATTTTATAGGGGCTAGATTCGTGATTTTCTGTGGAAGCTGTCCTTGATAAATCCTAACCATTGATGTCTCTTAAGCAAGCATATCTAATTGGTGGAACAACATGCAAAGGTCGAAAAACTGTCCGATCGCAGTATTTCTTTAAGTACGTAAGTATATTTTGATTTATTTTCCAACAATTTGCCTTACTATTACCTTTATTGCTTATGGCTGTGCTTTCTTCAATCAGATTGGCTTTTTGATCTGTTCTTGATGTTCAACAAGCATCAGTAGAGCTAGTCATATTTTAGATTGGTATACTAGATTAAGTTATTCATGTGTTGCTGACCGGTTCTGACCATATCTTGATTTGAAAGTACTGGTAGGTTGTGAGCTGGGAGGGAACCCTCTTGAGTCATATTCAGATTTGCGGTAAACCTTATTTATTTATTGCAGTAGACCTGATTATCTAATGCTCGAGATTTTGTGAGCTTGTCATGCAAGACATAAGCTTCAAAATGGCTTTTATAATGGTTCCATGCTTTAGATGGAGCACGGGCAGGCATACAATGTGACGGATAATCGCCTTCTCAAAGAGTTGGTTCTTGTATGTTGGTAAAAAAGGCTCAGCCTTCCACCTCTCCTACCCCCTAGCTTTCTTCTGCTCTTTTTTGTGTATGTATGTATATTGATGAGAAGATGGGTGACTTGTAAAATTGCAGTTCTCTTCTTTGCGTGTCAGCTTCTCTAGCAATAGGCGAGGAACTTCTGGAAGTGGTGAATTTGAGCCTCTTCTTCCTCTTCCCTTTTTTCCTTTTAATTTCTTGTTTTTTGAAGATTATGTTTTTTTATGACTTCTTTAATTACATAACTGTAATTATATTTCTTTTGATGTGTTTTTTCTTCTGTTCCTGAAGAATTCATAGGATTTGGAGGCTGATGAAAGTTTTGGGATAAGGATGCTATAAAAAAAGGTACGATTTTGACTTCGAGAACCCAAATCCTCAAAGTTTGTATTTTGCTTGTCAAAAATCAGGTGTTGTTTGCTCAATAACAGGCTGTCACATTTTTACATGTTTCAAATCTGCTCGCATTCCTACCTCATTTTTTCAGTTTTCCTGACTCTTCTTTTTTATTTCACTTATTCTTTCCCAGGTAATTTTTGGTCTTGCATGGATTCTGTCATCCTTCATTATTCTCTATTTTCCATCTTTTCTTCAAGTAATAGTGTGAAAAAAGACGAAGTGGCTTGCTTAGAGGCCAACTAGTGCTGGCGATAACTTTAAGTTCCATTTTTGCGCTTCATTTATGTAGGAGTTGCAGAAGCCGAGGTAGAAATTTCTCTAGAGTTGGTATTAACTAGGGTAATCTCTTTGGACTTTCCCATGATGATGTCCTTAGTCTTGGTAACAGTTATCCAATCAATCAATTATTTATTCTGGTCCTTTGTCTACTTTTATTTTTCCTGATCTTTGCTACTTATCTCTGTATATCTGGTGGTAATTTGATTCACTTGTAAACTTTTATGCTTCAGAGGCCTGGATCATACTCTATTGCTATGTGGTGGTCTATCGGTTGCTGCTGCAGGAATTTCTATACAATAGTTTGAATTTGATTTTCCACTACAACTGTTCATGAAATACTCTTTCCTTATAAACTTATTACTATTGTTTGACTACTAGAATTATTCCGAATTTGTTATTTATAAGATTCACTTCTATTTATTTGCCCCTTTTTCTTCATAGCTATTTATTTGCCCCTTTTTCTTCCTAGCTATTTCGTAGTATTACTTGCTAATCAAATTGGAAAGGGCGGAAATAAAATATAAAAATTTTATGCTTTGCAAGTTGGAAGGTCCATTGTTCTGCAGGCTACTGCTGCAGCCTATTGGAGACTGGACAAGATTTTTGGATCGCTAAATGCCTTTCCTCCTACTCAACTCTGTATACCATTTCTTTTCCTACTCTTCTGTTGGTTGATTTGTTCATTAAATATTGCACTTTATTCTTTTATTGACAGCTTTTGAATTTATATGTTAAGGCCATTTTCTCCAGAAGGTTGTGATGATTCTTGGACTCGGGTTTTGTTATGAAAGGAAAGCGGCTATTTTCTTGACGACGAGGCAATCTTGGATTTGGCATTCTTGGCTGTTTGTGGGACTCCGTTTAATTTGGTCTGGTGGTTATGTTCTATATTGTTTCGATGTGCTCTCTCTCCCTCTTTTCAATTGTTAATGTTCTGGCTTGCGAATGATCTCTGACATGCTAAATTCATGGGAAATCCTAAACCATTAAGCTTAAAAGGTTGCTATTTAGGATTTCTCCGGAGGCTTATTTCGTTAAATGCTATGACTAGTTCTCTGGTTCTTCATATAAAGAGTTTGGATTATTTTATTGCTTCTATATCTCTCATCCTACTTGGTTGTTGTGCATAAATTTGTGCTGGTTGTTGTTTCGGTTGGCTGCCATTGCTTGCTCCATTTGATGACATGTGAATGATGGTCATCAAGTTCTGGGCAAACTTTTTTTGGGTCTGTTAGTCTTGGTGATGCAATTGGTTGTCCACCCGCTTTAATTTGTTGTTGCCCGCACCACGTTTGTGGAATGCCCCCGCATCTATTTAATGTTGGCATTATGTGCTTCTGTATGCTGTTTTTTGCCACTGTGACTGAGACACATATAACTTTAGTGTTTTCGTGGATGTATTATAGTAATTTCTGCGCGTTTGTTACATGTTGCTATAAACTTTGAATGATATGATCGACCCTTTCTTGGTAGATGCTGTTTGTAGGTCACTGTTGGTTTGAACTGTGGATGAAATGTTCTGCTAGTTGATTGCACTTCTAGTCATCGTATCTGGCGTTGATAAATAGTTAATTTTTGAACCAACAATTTTATTTTTTTGGGCTATGGTAATGTGCATTTTGTTGTTTTAATTCAATGTTCAATAAGTATTATTCAGTTGATCTCACCTATGTTCAATCTTCACGTGTTCAATAAGTGGTTCTGTATGCTATTTTTTGCCTTTGTGACTGGGGCACACATATAACTTTAGTGTTTTCATAGATCGATTATAGTAATTTCTATGCTTTTGTTGCTTCTTGCTGTCAACTTTGAATGATATGGTCAGGCCTTTCATGGTGGATGTTGTTTGTAGGTCACTGTTGGTATAGACTGTGGATGAAATAGTTTGGTGCTGGAGATTATGTTCTCTTCAGCAGCGATTGAGCGAGCAGCTCCGGAAGGTCTGCTGTTCCGCAGACAATTGAGCAGCAACAATCGTTCGATGGGGGGAGGAGAATAAGAGACACTGTGGGATCTTTTCCCCAGCTCGGCTTCTAGTTCTTTTACTCACGATTTGTTGGTCTTCTCTTTCTTCTTCTCCTTCAACTTGTTGTTGGTCTCCCGGGGGGTAATTGTTGGGAGTTGTATCCTACATGTCAATCGTCAGCGTGTTGATCTCTTATATTAATTGTTGGGAATTGATTGATAAATTAATAAAGTGTTATTTGGCATTATTCATCATTTCATTGTACATCTTCAAATGATCTCTTATATGATGTTCTTAAGACTTATTTTATGATAAAGAAGGATTTATGTTCTTAAACCTATTTGCGACCAAATGATATGCTGTTAATAGGACAACAGCATTGTCGAGATTAGGTCGTTATGAGACATATACGTTGGTTGTCCTCTTAACCAAGGAGTGTGGAGATACTGATATGTCACACAGGTGAAGTGGAGTACATTTCACTGAACGTGACCAATTCCGGAACGCTCTACTATCAAAAGATGTTCCGAGTGGATATGGGTGTAAATATCCCTCAGACCTGAGATCACCACAGTGATTAGCAAGCAACTTACTGTACTTTGGTACCGAACTAGCAGAATTTCTAATTCTGGAACGGAAGGTTACTGGGTGCAGTCAAGTACTTGCGAAATCAGTGCGTGAGTCAAGATGGAATTGACCGCTCCTGAAAATAAGAGATAATGCTGTGTTCAATTTAGCAAAATCTTGGCCAGGGCAATCCTTGTGATGAGTCACAGAATTTCTAAAGTTGATCACATAATGGATGTACTGATTAGAGAGTTGACAGAACTCTGAGGTCATCCTAGCATTAGTAGTCAAAGGGATGAATTATACAGTAACCATAGTCTAGGGTTTCAGAATATTTGCTTCGCATATATTCGGCCTATCCAGATGTCGGATACCATTGCTAGATGGTCACATCGATTAGTGCAAGAAGTCGTTCCTGTACTAGAGGCTTAGGTTCGAACCAATGAGGTCACATGCATAGAAGTTTTCTGATTGATCAAGATAGCTGATTGATGATTGAGAATCATTTAGGAATAATTTGGTCAATTCGATTGGCAAATTATCCTATAAAATAATTAAAGTAATTATTGGAGGATTAATTGGTAATTAGATTACTAATAAACTCAATTTGATTGAGTAAACGGACTAAGGATGAGCCAAATTGAATTGGATTTAATTTTGGTTTTGACCTAATTGGATTAGTGGCGCAGGGGTCGACTCGAAGTAAAGTGGGGTTGACTCGAGATGGGCTGGGGTCGACTCTCTCTCAGAGAATCCAAAGAATGAATTCTTTCCAGGTGGGGTCGACTCGAAGTAAAGAGGGGTCGACTGGAGATAGGTTGGGGTCGACTCTCTCAGACAATCCAAAGAACGACTTCTATTTTTCCAGGTGGGGTCGACTCGAGTTTTCTTGGGGTCGATTCGAAGCAAGTTGGGGTCGACTCGAGCTCTGAAAGGGTCGACTCGTTGGGGGTATCAGGAGTTCTCTGTCGTCTCAGCCAGGGTTGATATGCGAAGCTATGGGGTCGACTCGGGTCGACTTTGGAGTCGACTCGAAGGGGAAGGAGTCGACTCGAGGCGACTTGGAGTCGACTCGAGATCGGGAAGGTCCACTCCTTCTGAAAATTCTGAAACTCGTGGACGGGCTGAATTCAGGGGATTCGATCCGGACGTGGATTTTCAATGAAAAGTGAAGGGATTTGGATCGTGGGACGTGGGAGAATGGTTAGATGATGGAATATCAGCACCATTTATTTCGATCCTATCTCACCTGCATGAACCATCTATTGTTTGAATTTTGAATTCAAACAAGATAAGAACTATCTTGTTACAACCAACACCTTCCTGCGCCAACAAGATACCAAATTTCCATTTGAATTTCGAATTCCGAATTCAAATGATCAGATGGCGCACCTTTAAAAGAAGAGTTCCAATTGTGGCTAAAAAAGAAATGAAATTTTGTGAATGAAATTCAGCCTTCCATCTCGCCCATTTTCATCTTCCTCTGAGTCCATCTCGCCATAGCTGATAGGGATCCCAGATAAGAGCCTTTAGATCAGATCTAAGTCCTCTTCAATCCTTACTAACCATTCCTCCAAGTTCTTCCAAGAAGGCGAACCAAAAGTTGATAGCGTTGGAAAGATCAAAATTCAGCAAAGGAAGATCCTGCGCAAGCTAGCACTTCCGCGGGATTGGATCACTCCAGGAGCTTCGTGTGGATTACTTGTAGAGGCCAGACGAGTGTGTGGCTACGAAGCTCGAGCATCAGATCCGTTACTTTCAGATTTCATAAAGGTATAATCCGTATAAATCTAGGTCCAAAGATATATCTTATAGGTTTCAATCCCCGAGGGTTAAACCTCTTTTGGGGCTCTTCACAGAGTAATCTTCCGAGCCTATTCGATGGGCATTCGAAGATTAGTTGGGTGTTAGATTAGTTGAGTTTAGAACTTAATTAATAATCTCATTTCAGATCTGAAATTAATCGTGCAATGATTTTAGCTTAATCGTTTAAACAATCCCGACATATTGATCATATATACTTGTAGTGGTACTTTGAAATTTGATTTCTTATGCATATCTGAATTAAAATGTCTAATTTGATTTTTTCGCTGTGAATTTCAAAATTAAAAGAACTACGTATGGCTTGATCTCCCTTATGAAGGGGGTACGTAGGCAACCCCAACAGGTACAGCCATTATTTTTGAAAAATTCTAAATTTCAACATGCTATCACTACTAGCATCATAGGATCGCTTTCGGTAATGGCCGTGATGTTGTGCTTCTTGTTATCTTGTTCTCTTTGTTTGTTTATGTTTCTTCTCTTTTGCTTTTCTTCTTCTTTGTTTCGCAAACTGGGAGAGTGGCATTGCTTTTGGGTTCTATACAAAGAGGCTGTGATGATTCTTGGATGAGGGTTTTGATGGAGAGAGAATATTTTGATCGCTATTTGTTCAATCTGGATTTGGTATTCTTGGTTGTTGGTGAGATTCTGTCTAATTTGGTTCTGGAGGTTATGTTTATATTGTTTCGATGTGCCATCTCTCCCTCTTTTCAATTGTTAATGTTATAGCATGTGAAATGATCTCTGACATGCTAAATCCATAGGAAATCCTAAACCATTGAGCTTAAATGGTTGCTATATAGGATTTCTTCGGAGGCTTATTTAGCTAGATGCTAAGACTAGTTCTATGGTTCTTCATATAAAGAGTTTGGATTATTTTATTGCTTCTATTTCTCTCATCCTGCTTGGTTGTTGTAGATAAATTTGTGCTGGTTGTTGTTTTGGTTGGCTGCCATTGCATGCTCCATTTGATGACATGTGAATGATGTTAATCAAATTTTGAGCAAACTTCTTTTAGGTCCGTTAGTCTTGGTGATGCAATTGGTTGTCGTCCTGCTTTAATTTGTTGTCGCAAGCACCACATTTGTGGAATGCCTGAACATCAATTTAAAGTCGGCATTATGTGGTTCTGTATGCTGTTTTTGCTGCTGTGACTGAGACACACATAAAACTTTAGTGTTTTCATGGATGTATTATAGTAATTTCTGTGCTTTTGTCACCTCTTCCTGTCATGATATGATCAAGCCTTTCAAGGTGGATAATGTTTGTTGGTCACTGTTGGTCTAAACTCTTAAGCTGTGGATGAAATAGTTTGGTGCGGGCGGTTATGTCGTCTTCGGTAGCGGTAGAGCGAGCAGCTTTTGAATGTCTGCTGTTTCGCAGACATCCGAGCAGCGGCCATGGTTAGAAGGGGGGAGGAGAAGAAGACATTGTGGGATCTTTTTCCTAGGTCGGCTTCTAGTTCTCTTTCTCAAGATTTACTGGTATTCTATTTCTTCTCCTCCTACTTGTTCTTGGTCTCCCGGGTGGATAATGGTCGCGATGTTGTGCTTCTTGTTATCTTTTTCTCTTTGTTTATGTGCCTTCTCTTTTGCTTTTCTTATTCTTCTTTGTTTCCCAAATTGGGAGAGCGGCGCTGCTTTTGGGTTCTTTACAAGGAGTCTATGATGATTCTTGCTCGAGGGTTTCGCTACAATTGAGAGGAAAGCAGTTATTCTCTTGACGGCAAGGCAATCTTGCAGGCAACTATTTGCAGCCATTTTGATTTATTAGTTGCAGATCAATCGGTGAATCAGAGCCCCCCTCTCCATCTTCCCCTTCCCTCTCCATCTTCCCTTCCCTGCTTTCAAATTGCTGGGATTTTTGTTTTCAATATTCTTTTTACGGTTGTGTTTCCGAGAGATTTTAAAGTAGATTTAGGTGGAGAGTGTAGGAAGTGGGGAGATCTTGGTCAAAGTCTCTCTCCCTCTCTCCCTTTTCTTCAGTATATCTTCAAAAGTTTTGAACTTGGTTCAGATATTTTATTTTGTCAACTTTGCTTTAAGTTCTCTCTGGACTTGAATAATAGTGAGATAATATTTTGATCGGTGTTTGTTCAATCTAGATTTGATATTCTTGGTTGTTGGTGGGACTCCATCTAATTTGGTTCTGGAGGTTATGTTCTATATTGTTTCGATGTGCTTTCTCTCCCTTTTTTCAATTGTTGACGTTCTGGCATGTGAAATGATCTCTGACATTCTAAATCCATGGGAAATTCTAAACCATTGAGCTTAAAAGGTTGCTATATAGGATTTCTTTGGATGCTTATTTCGTTAAATGCTATGACTAGTTCTCTAGTTCTGCATAGAAAGAGTTTGAATATTTTATTGCTTCTATATCTCTCGTCCTGCTTGGTTGTTGTACATAAATTTATGCTGGTTGTTGTTTCGGTTGGCTGCCATTGCTTGCTCCGTTTGATGACACGTAATTGATGGTCATCAAATTTTGAGCAAACTTTTTTTGGGTCCGGTAGTCTTGGTGATGCAATTGGTTGTCCACCTGCTTTAATATGTTGTTGTATGCACCACATTTGTGGAATGCCCGAACATCTATTTAATGTTGGCATTATGTGGTTCTGTATGCTGTTTTTTGCCGCTGTGACTGAGACACATATAACTTTTGTATTTTCATGGATGGATTATTGTAATTTCTTTGCGTTTGTTACCTCTTGCTGTCAACTTTGAATGATATGATCAACCCTTTTTTGGTAGATGCTGTCTGTAGGTCCCTGTTGGTCTAAACTGTGGATGAAATGGTCTGCTAGTTGATTGCACTCTCTGTCATTGTATTTGTCTTTGATAAATAGTTAATTTTCGGACCAACAAATTTTTTTTTTGGGGCTATGATAATGTGCATTTTGTTGTTTTAATTTATTTTCGATAAGCATTATTCATTTGATCTCACCTAAGTTCAATCTTCACGTGATGCTGCTGGCCTTAAAGCATTCACGTCATAAGTTATATTAATTGCAGTTGTGTTCAAAGTTTTTCCGTTCCCTTTTTTATTTTTATCATATCCACAACTGAAGTGACATATGTCACGCCCCGGACCCGGATCCGTGACATGGCCGTGCTATTGCCGACTACCGCCCACAATAGCACGAAGCCTCATACATGGGTAACAGGGTAGTCAGACTTGTCAAACTGTCATATATTTAAAATATTTGCCGTGTGTCATATAAGGTAGTATAGGGTATTTCTTCTTCCATCTCTGTGCCAGAGTCTTTTTTCCTCTGTTTTACTGTTGAAACAGAGGGGAGAAACATTCCACAGAGGAACTTTCCCTCTCCTTCCTCCTTGCTCCGGAAGCCTACAGATGCCCTTTCCCTCAGGCCAGCTGGGCTTGTCCTTTCAACCTGGGTGAGGTGGCAGACTCCCATTTTGCATGGATGAGGGCCCAACAGCTGGTCTTCCCCCCTATTGGCCAGCGGGGGCCCGTCACTTCAGTCCTCAGGCGTGAGGTGAGGGTTGCCATCCATGGGCCCAATACGGCCCCATTAACGACCGAGCCCAAATACCCTTAAACTGGGCCTCAGAAGTATTGGGCCCAGTTAGTATCAGGCCCGGATGTTACAAAATCCATGGGAAATCCTAAACCATTGAGCTTAAAAGGTTGCTATATAGAATTTCTTTGGAGGCTTATTTCGTCAGATGCTAAGACTATTTATCTGGTTCTTCATATAAAGAGTTTGGATTATTTTATTGCTTCTATATCTCTCATCTTGCTTGGTTGTTGTACATAGATTTGTGCTGGTTGTTGTCTTAGTTCGCTACCATTGCTTGCTCCATTTGATGACATGTGAACGATGGTCATCAAATTTTGAGCAAACTTTTTTTTGGTTCCATTAGCCTTGGTGATTCAATTGGTTCTGGAGGCTATGTTCTATATTGTTTCATTGTGCTCTCTCTCCCTCTTTTCAATTGTTGACGTTTTGGCATGTGAAATGATCTCTGACATTCTAAATCCACGGGAAATTCAAAACCATTGAGCTTAAAAGGTTGCTATATAGGATTTCTTCGGATGCTTATTTCGTTAAATGCTAGGACTAGTTCTCTAGTTCTTCATAGAAAGAGTTTGGATTATTTTATTGCTTCTATATCTCTCGTCCTGCTTGGTTGTTGTACATGAATTTATGCTGGTGGTTGTTTCGGTTGGCTGCCATTGCTTGCTCCGTTTGGTGGCACGTAATTGATGGTCATCAAATTTTGAGCAAACTTTTTTTTGGGTCCGGTAGTCTTGGTGATGCAATTGGTTGTCCACCTGCTTTAATATGTTGTTGCACGCACCACGTTTGTGGAATGCCCGAACATCTATTTAATGTAGGCATTTTGTGGTTTTGTATGCTGTTTTTTGCCGCTGTGATTGAGACACATAACTTTAGTATTTTCATGGATGGATTATGGTAATTTCTTTGCATTTGTTACCTCTTGCTATCAACTTTGAATGGCATGATCAACCCTTTTTTGGTAGATGCTGTCTGTAGGTCCTTGTTGGTCTAAACTGTAGATGAAATGGTCTGCTAGTTGATTGCACTCCCCGTCATTGTATCCGTCTTTGATAAATAGTTAATTTTCGGACTAACAAATTTTTTTTTTTGGGCTATGATAATGTGCATTTTGTTGTTTTAATTCAATGTTCAATAAGCATTATTCATTTGATCTCACCTAAGTTCAATCTTCACGTGATGCTACAGGCCTTAAAGCATTCACGTCATAAGTTATATTAATTGCAGGTGTGTTCAAAGTATTTCTGTTCCCTTTTTTATTTTTATCATATCCACAACTGAAGTGACATATGTCACGCCCCGGACACGATCCGCGACACGGCCGTGCTATTGCCGACTACCGCCCACAATAGCACGAGCAGTACAACCTTCAAGAAATCCCTCCTTCCTCTCCTAGGGCTTCAGAGGTTCAGCTCCTTCAACCTTCGGCTCTAGGGTTCGGCTTCTCTGGTACAGTACTCCAGAGGGCTAAGGAATAAGAGGGTATATTAACTCCTAAGTTAAGAAACTGAGAGTTTAAATAAACTCTGCTTAGGAGGTGACCCTTGGAGAGGTGGCACCCTCTCCTTCCTCCTTGCTTCCGAAGCCTACAGCTGCCCTTTCCCTCTGGCCCGCTGGGCTTGTCCTTTCAACCTGGGTGAGAGGTGGCAGACTCCCATTTTGCATGGATGAGGGCCCAACAGCTGGCCTTCCCCCCGCTGGCCAGCTGGGGCCCGTCACTTCAGTCCTCAGGCGTGAGGCGAGGGTTGCCATCCATGGGCCCAATACGGCCCCATTAATGACCTGGCGCAAATATCCTTAAACTGGGCCTCAAAAGTATTGAGCCTAGTTAGTATCGGGCCCGGACATTTATTCTTTCCCTCTTAAATAAATTTCATCCTCGAAATTAATCATGCCTCAATTTTTAGGTATGCAGTGTAATTCTCTAGAAAAACTGACTGAAATAAAGAAATGTGAATAGCCAGAATCAAACAAAATCCATGGTAAATCCTAAACCATTGAGCTTAAAAGGTTGCTATATAGAATTTCTTTGGAGGCTTATTTCGTCAGATGCTAAGACTATTTCTCTGGTTCTTCATATAAAGAGTTTGGATTATTTTATTGCTTCTATATCTCTCATCTTGCTTGGTTGTTGTACATAGATTTGTGCTGGTTGTTGTCTCAGTTCGCTGCCATTGCTTGCTCCATTTGATGACATGTGAACGATGGTCATCAAATTCTGAGCAAACTTTTTTTGGTTCCGTTAGCCTTGGTGATTCAATTGGTTGTCCACCTGCTTTAATTTGTTGTTGCTCGCACCACGTTTGTAGAATGCCCCAACATCTATTTGATGTTGGCATTATGGGGTTATGTATGCTATTTTTTGCCTTTGTGATTGAGACACATATAACTTTAGTGTTTTCATGGATCGATTATAGTAATTTCTATGCTTTTGTTGCCTCTTGCTGTGAACTTTGAATGATATGATCAAGCCTTTCATGGTGGATGCTGTTTGTAGGTCACTGTTGGTCTAGACTATGGATGAAATAGTTTGGTCATCTCATGGTCATCTCATCTTATAGGGGCTAGATTCGTGATTTTCTGTGGAAATTGTCTTCGATAAATCCTAACCATTGATGTCTCTTTAGCAAGCATATCTGATTGGTGGAACAGCATGCTCAAGTTGAAAAACTGTTCGATTGCAGTATTTCTTGAAGTTTGTAAGTATATTTTGATTTATTTGCCAGCAATTTATCAGAGTATTACTTTTATTGCTTAAGGCTGTGATTTCTTGAATCAGATTAACTTTTTGGTCTGTTATTGACGTTCAACAAGCATCAATAGTGCTGGACACCAATTTTTAGACTAGTATACTAGATTAAATTATCCATTTGTTGTGGACCTGTTTTGACCAGATCTTGATTTGAAAGCATTGGTAGGTTGTGAGTTGAGAGGGAACCCTCTTGAGTAATATTCAGATTTGCAGTAAACCTTATTTATTTGTTGCAGTAGACCTGTTTATCTAATGCTGGAGATTATGTGAACTTGTCATGTAAGACATAAGGTTCAAAATGGTATTATAATGGTTCCAAGAATTAGGAGCATGGGCGAGCATACAATGTGACGGATAATCGCCTTCTCAAAGAGCTGGTTCTTTTATGTTGGTAAACAAGGCTCAACCTTCCACCTCTTCTTTCTCCTAGCTTTCTACTTGAGAGAGGAGGTGAGCATCTATAGTGATTTCTCAGTTACCCTTCAAGCATTGTTCCTTCTCCTTTTCTTCTTCGCTTTATTGTGTATGGATGTATTTATGTATGAATATTCATGCAACAAGGGGTGACTTCTAAAATTGTTCTTCTCTTCTTTGCATGCCATCTTCTCTAGCAATAGGCGAGACATATATGGAAGGTCTACTACATTGCTGGCACCCGATCTGCATTCATTGTAAGTTGGAGAGGTCATCACCAGAGGAGAAGAGGTGCAGGGATCTTCTCCTCTTTTTTGCGTGCATGTATATTAATGAGATGATGGGCAAGTTGTGAAATTTCTCCTCTTCTTTGCGTGTCAACTTCTCTAGCAATAGGCGAGGAACTTCTGGAAGTGGTGAATTTGAGCCTCTTCTTCCTTTTTCCTTTTTGCCTTTCAATTTTTTGTTTTTTGAAGATTATATTTTTGTAGCACTTTTTTAATTACATAACTGTAATTAAATATTTTTTGATGTAATTTTTCGGTTGTTCCTGAAGAATTCATTGGATTTGGAGGCTGATGATAGTTTCAAGATAAAGATGGTATCGATAAAGGTACGATTTTGACTTTGAGAACCCAAATTCTCAAAGTTTCTATTTTGCTTGTCAAAAATCAGGAGTTGTTTGCTCAATACTCGAATGTGTCACATTTTTACATTTTCTCCTTGACAAAATCCCGACCATAAATACATGGGCTCTTTTACATGAACTACCAGTTTATGTGTGAATCTTATTGTGCTTTTTTTTTCTGCAATTCTTTTACGTCTCTTGTTATAAAGTTATCTGAAATGCCTGCTTCACCATTGGATAACTTTTTCTCCCATTTGTTGCGATTGGCTAATTAAGCTAATATGTGTTTTTCATTTTTATTTCTGCTCTCATTTAATTTGGGAAGCTGTGGTGTTTTTCTAACATTTACATCCTTGTTTTCTATAAATCATGACAGTGACACCTCTACTTTTGCTCCCATTTTTATGTGCTGTGTATGTTGCTTAATATTTTATTTGACAAATGTGGTTGGTTCTCTTAGTACACTTTCAAATAGTATCATATGCAATTCCCATGAGATAATGACATGATCTTCTGAAAATGCATTTGCATAATCTCAGAACCGAACTATTAGACTAATCCCTGTATAGCTCCTATGCCTTTTTATATTAGATCAAGTTCAGAACCAGAAGAATTTCTCTTTGTTTTGTCTGCTGGCCATCAGTTATGGTTATATCCTTGTGACATACTGTGTGGTAATTCTAATCCTTCAATCATTTAATCATTTTTTGTTAACCTTGTTGGTTACATTGATCTGCATGACTTTCCATTGGCTTGGAAAACATTTCTGCATGTTGTTCTGGATACTTTACCATTTCTTTTTCAACCTCTCTTTCTCTTTAATTTTCATGATTTCATGCCTGAGCATGTTTGTTAATGTATTACGTGCGGGCGGGGCTTGGTGCAATGGTAAGGTTGCTCCATTTGACCTGTGCATCATGTATTCGAAACACCTCAGATGCTAAGTGGCAGAAACCTTGGGGATGCCTTTTTTTGTTTTCTTGAATGTATTATGTATCATAAAGGTAAGGCTTGTGATATGTCGGGATGATTATATTATATTAAGTTGTGAATGATTGTTTTATGATTATTATTTTTTAGGATGTAGTCTTATCTTCTAAAGTTCAAATGGACCAACAATTAGCATATCTGGTTGACTCGGTGATTTATTTTTCGAACTGAGGTTGGCTCGTTACAAAGCCAAATATTGTGTATTGTAGGTAAATTGTCTGTTTTGGTTTCTTAGGACTCACTTCTCGTAGGCTAAACATGATTCCTTTTTTGGCTTCCAAAAAGGCTCCATTTATTTTTATACAAGAATTGACTTGTGTCTGGCCTGTAGTGGATATAGCTTTGTGTTCTTTATTATTGGAAGCCATTCTTTTCTTTTCTTTTTCTTTTTTCTAACATTTTTTAATATTTTTTTTCTTTTTTTAATAAAAAACGTTGTCTTCTTGCACCTTCCATGCTAGACCTAATGATTTCTATTGAACACAGATAATTCCTTGACCTGTACGTGGTTTGACGGCCATACTCTTTCTGGTTCCCTTTAGATGAGATGAAGTTTCTTGATTCCACCTAGTTTGAGACTAAGTTTGTTTAATTTATTTACATAAATAGTACACTTGTATTGCGTTCAGATGATAATGTACTTGCTTGAGTTTCTATTGTCCGCCGGCCTTTGTAGTTTAGGTAATTATGGATAGCCACTCTCTTTGCCAGCTATCCCTTTTTAACCACAACTTTTATGTTGATTATACACTTTGCATTTCGCTTTATTCATGGTAAATCTACTTCATCAGTTTTTGTGGCTTGGACCTTCAAATTGCATCATCCTAGAATTTTACCAAACTCATAAAAACTGTTCAAGTATATTCGTGTCTGCTGTTGTCTTATCTATTTATCTTCTGAGCTATTGCTGACCCTATGCAGCAGCTAAAGTCCGAACCTTTTGGGTGATGATGACATCTTTACTCCTTTCTTTGATAGCCTTTAAATGAAATATTACAGCTCCTAGTCATCTTATCTTATAGGGGCTTGATTCGTGATTTTCTGTGGAAGCTGTCCTCGATAAATCCTAACCATTGATGTCTCTTTAGCAAGCATATCTGATTGGTGGAACAGCGTGCTCAGGTCGAAAAATTTTCTGATCGCATTATTTCTTGAAGTATATAAGTATATTTTGATTTATTTGCCAACAATTTGTCATAGTATTACTTTTATTGCTTTAGGCTGTGATTTCTTGAATCAAATTAGCTTTTTGGTCTATTATTGACGTTCAACAAGCATCAATAGTCTTGGACACCAATTTTTAGACTGGTATACTAGATTAAATTATCCATGTGTTGGTGACCTGTTCTGGCCAGATCTTGATTTGAAAGCATTGGTAGCTTGCGGGTTGGGAGGGAACCCTCTTGGTTCACGTATCCAAAAGCTCCAAAAAAATTTGGAACCGGTACGGGCCGATACGGTTAGCCGGTTCGGGCCGGTACGGGTTTTTAACACCGAACCAGACCGTTCGGAGCCAGTATCGGTTCGGTACGGGCTGAACCGGCCGGTACAGCATTCCTTGCTTTTTTGTTTGTATGGATGCATTTTTGCAGGAATATTGATGCAACAAGGGTTGACTTCTAAATTTGTTCTCTTCTTTGCATGCCACCTTCTCTGGCAATAGGCGAGGCATTTTTGGAAGGTCTACTACGCTGCTGACAACCAATCTGCATTCATTGTAAGTTGGAGAGGTCATCACCCGAGGAGAGGAGCGGGGATCTTCTCCTCTTTTTTGTGTGTATGTATGTATATTGATGAGATGATGGGTGACTTGTAAAATTGCTCTTTTCTTCTTTGCGTGTCAGCTTCTCTAGCAATTGGCGGGGAACATCTGGAAGTGGCGAATTTGAGCCTCTTTTTCCTTTTCCCATTTTGCCTTCTAATTTCTTGTTTTTTGAAGATTATATTTTTTTTAAGGCTTCTTTAATTACAAAACTGTAATTAAATTTCTTCTGATGTGTTTTTTCTGCTGTTCCTGAAGAATTCATATGATTTGGAGGCTGATGATAGTTTCGAGATAAAGATGGTATCAATAAAGGTACGATTTTGACTTCGAGAACCGACATTCTCAAAGTTCGTGTTTTGCTTGTCAGAAATCAGGAGTTGTTTGCTCAATACTAGAATGTGTCGCATATTTACATTTTCTCCTTCACAAAATCCCGACCATAAATAGATGGGCTTTTTTACATGAACTACCAGTTTGTGTGAATCTTATTGTGCTATTTTTTTCTGCAATTCTTTTATGTCTCTTGTTATTAAGTTAGCTGAAATGCCTGCTTCACCATTGGATAACTTTTCTCCTAATTGTTGCGATTGGCTAATTAATTTAATTTGTTTTTTCATTTTTATTTCTGCTCTCATTTAATTTGGGATGCTCTGGTGTTTTTCTGACATTTACATCTTTGTTTTCCGATCGCAGTATTTCTTGAAGTATGTAAGTATATTTTGATTTATTTGCCAACAATTTGTCATAGTATTACTTTTATTGCTTTAGGCTGTGATTTCTTGAATCAAATTAGCTTTTTGGTCTATTATTGACGTTCAACAGGCATCAATAGTCTTGGACACCAATTTTTAGACTGGTATACTAGATTAAATTATCCATGTGTTGCTGACCTGTTCTGGCCAGATCTTGATTTGAAAACATTGGTAGCTTGCAGGTTGGGAGGGAACCCTCTTGGTTCACGTATCCAAAAGCTCCAAAAGAATTTGGAACCGGTACGGGCAGATACGGTTAGCCGGTTCGGGCCGGTACGGGTTTTTAACACCGAACCAGACCTTTCCAAGCCAGTATCGGTTCGGTACGGGCTGAACCGGCCGGTACAGCATTCCTTGCTTTTTTGTTTGTATGGATGCATTTATCCATGAATATTGATGCAACAAGGGGTGACTTCTAAATTTGTTCTCTTCTTTGCTTACCATCTTCTTTAGCAATAGGTGAGGCATTTTCGGAAGGTCTACTACATTGCTGGCAACCAATCTGCATTCATTGTAAGTTGGAGGGGTCATCACCCGAGAAGAAGAGGAGCGGGGATCTTCTCCTCTTTTTTGTGTATGTATGTATCTTGATGAGATGATGGGTGACTTGTAAAATTGCTCTTCTCTTCTTTGCGTGTCAGCTTCTCTAGCAATAGGCGGGGAAGTTCGGGAAGTGGCGAATTTGAGCCTCTTCTTCCTTTTCCCATTTTGCCTTTTAATTTCTTGTTTTTTGAAGATTATTTTTTTTTAAGGCCTCTTTAATTACAAAACTGTAATTAAATTTCTTCTGATGTGTTTTTTCTGTTATTCCTGAAGAATTTGTAGGATTTGGAGGCCGTTGATAGTTTCGAAATAAAGATGGTATCAATAAAGGTACGATTTTGACTTCGAGAATCCACATTCTCAAAGTTCGTATTTTGCTTGTCAGAAATCTGGAGTTGTTTGCTCAATACTAGAATGTGTCGCATATTTACATTTTCTCCTTCACAAAATCCCGACCATAAATAGATGGGCTCGTGCTATATTTTTCTGCAATTCTTTTATGTCTCTTGTTATTAAGTTAGCTGAAATGCCTGCTTCACCATTGGATAACTTTTCTCCTAATTGTTGCGATTGGCTAATTAATTTAATTTGTTTTTTTATTTTTATTTCTGCTCTCATTTAATTTGGGATGCTCTGGTGTTTTTCTAACATTTATCCTTGTTTTCTATACATCATGACAGTGACACCTCTACTTTTGTTTTGGTTTTTATGTGCTGTGTATGTTGCTTAATCTTTTATTTGACAAAAGTGATGGGTTCTTTTAGTACAACTTTCAAATCATATCATATGCAGTTGCCATGAGATAATGACATGATCTTCTGAAAATGCTTTTACATAATCTTAGAACTATTAGACTAATCCCTGTATAGCTCCTATCCCTTTTTATATTAGATCAAGTTTCGAATCGGAAGAATTTCTCATTGTTTTGTCTGCTGGCCATCAGTTATGGTTATATCCTTGTGACATACCGTGTGGTAATTCCAATCCTTTAATCTTTTTTTATTAACCTTGTTGGTTACAATGAATCTGCATGACTTTCCATTTGCTTGGAAACTTTAATTTTCATGTTTTCATGCCTGAGTTTGTATTGTAATTTTAGTATGTTTGTTAATGTATTTTATGTGGGCGGGGCTTGGTGCAGTGGTAAGGTTGCTCCATTTTGACCTGTGCATATTATGTGTTCGAACCACCTCTCGAGATCCTGTGGGGCAGAAACCTTGGGACGCCTTTTTTTTTCTTTTGAATGTATTATGTCTAATAAGGGTGAGATTTGTGATATCTTGTAATGATTATATTCTATTAAGTTGTGAATGATTGTTTTATCCTTATCATTTTGTAGGGTGTAGCCATATCCGCTGAAGTTCAAATGGACCAACAATAAGCATATGTTGGTTGACTCTGATTTATTTTTGGATCTGAGATTGACTTGTTACAAAGCCAAATATCGTGTATTCTAGGTAAATTTTCTGTTTTGATTTCTTAGTACTCACTTCTCAGCTATTGTTGGACCCTATGCTGCAGCAAAAGTCCGAACTTTTTGGGTGAAGATGACAGCATCTTTACTCATTCCTGTGTTATCCTTCAAATGAACTATTTCTACTCCTGGTCATCTCATTTTATAGGGGCTAGATTCGTGATTTTCTGTGGAAGCTGTCCTTGATAAATCCTAACCATTGATGTCTCTTAAGCAAGCATATCTAATTGGTGGAACAACATGCAAAGGTCGAAAAACTGTCCGATCGCAGTATTTCTTTAAGTACGTAAGTATATTTTGATTTATTTTCCAACAATTTGCCTTACTATTACCTTTATTGCTTATGGCTGTGCTTTCTTCAATCAGATTGGCTTTTTGATCTGTTCTTGATGTTCAACAAGCATCAATATTGCTAGTCATATTTTAGATTGGTATACTAGATTAAGTTATTCATGTGTTGCTGACCGGTTCTGACCATATCTTGATTTGAAAGTACTGGTAGGTTGTGAGCTGGGAGGGAACCCTCTTGAGTCATATTCAGATTTGCGGTAAACCTTATTTATTTATTGCAGTAGACCTGATTATCGAATGCTCGAGATTTTGTGAGCTTGTCATGCAAGACATAAGCTTCAAAATGGCTTTTATAATGGTTCCATGCTTTAGGTGGAGCACGGGCAGGCATACAATGTGACGGATAATCGCCTTCTCAAAGAGTTGGTTCTTGTATGTTGGTAAAAAAGGCTCAGCCTTCCACCTCTCCTGCCCCCTAGCTTTCTTCTGCACTTTTTTGTGTATGTATGTATATTGATGAGAAGATGGGTGACTTGTAAAATTGCAGTTCTCTTCTTTGCGTGCCAGCTTCTCTAGCAATAGGCGAGGAACTTCTGGAAGTGGTGAATTTGAGCCTCTTCTTCCTCTTCCCTTTTTTCCTTTTAATTTCTTGTTTTTTGAAGATTATGTTTTTTTATGACTTCTTTAATTACATAACTGTAATTATATTTCTTTTGATGTGTTTTTTCTTCTGTTCCTGAAGAATTCATAGGATTTGGAGGCTGATGAAAGTTTTGGGATAAGGATGCTATAAAAAAAGGTACGATTTTGACTTCGAGAACCCAAATCCTCAAAGTTTGTATTTTGCTTGTCAAAAATCAGGTGTTGTTTGCTCAATAACAGGCTGTCACATTTTTACATGTTTCAAATCTACTCGCATTCCAACATCATTTTTTCAGTTTTCCTGACTCTTCTTTTTTATTTCACTTATTCTTTCCCAGGTAATTTTTGGTCTTGCATGGATTCTGTCATCCTTCGTTATTCTCTTTTTTCCATCTTTTCTTCAAGTAATAGTGTGAAAAAAGATGAAGTGGCTTGCTTAGAGGCCAACTAGTGCTGGCGATAACTTTAAGTTCCATTTTTGCGCTTCCTTTATGTAGGAGTTGCAGAAGCCGAGGTAGAAATTTCTCTAGAGTTGGTATTAACTAGGGTAATCTCTTTGGACTTTCCCATGATGATGTCCTTAGTCTTGGTAACAGTTATCCAATCAATCAATTATTTATTCTGGTCCTTTGTCTACTTTTATTTTTCCTGATCTTGCTACTTATCTCTGTATATCTGGTGGTAATTTGATTCACTTGTAAACTTTTATGCTTCAGAGGCCTGGATCATACTCTATTGCTATGTGGTGGTCTATCGGTTGCTGCTGCAGGAATTTCTATACAATAGTTTGAATTTGATTTTCCACTACAACTGTTCATGAAATACTCTTTCCTTATAAACTTATTACTATTGTTTGACTACTAGAATTATTCCGAATTTGTTTTTTATAAGATTCACTTCTATTTATTTGCCCCTTTTTCTTCATAGCTATTTATTTGCCCCTTTTTCTTCCTAGCTATTTCGTAGTATTATTTGCTAATCAAATTGGAAAGGGCGGAAATAAAATATAAAAATTTTATGCTTTGCAAGTTGGAAGGTCCATTGTTCTGCAGGCTACTGCTGCAGCCTATTGGAGACTGGACAAGATTTTTGGATCGCTAAATGCCTTTCCTCCTACTCAACTCTGTATACCATTTCTTTTCCTACTCTTCTGTTGGTTGATTTGTTCATTAAATATTGCACTTTATTCTTTTATTGACAGCTTTTGAATTTATATGTTAAGGCCATTTTCTCCAGAAGGTTGTGATGATTCTTGGACCCGGGTTTTGCTATGAAAGGAAAGCGGCTATTTTCTTGACGACGAGGCAATCTTGGATTTGGCATTCTTGGCTGTTTGTGGGACTCCATTTAATTTGGTTCTGGTGGTTATGTTCTATATTGTTTCGATGTGCTCTCTCTCCCTCTTTTCAATTGTTAATGTTCTGGCTTGTGAAATGATCTCTGACATGCTAAATTCATGGGAAATCCTAAACCATTAAGCTTAAAAGGTTGCTATTTAGGATTTCTCCGGAGGCTTATTTCGTTAAATGCTAAGACTAGTTCTCTGGTTCTTCATATAAAGAGTTTGGATTATTTTATTGCTTTTATATCTCTCATCCTACTTGGTTGTTGTGCATAAATTTGTGCTGGTTGTTGTTTCGGTTGGCTGCCATTGCTTGCTCCATTTGATGACATGTGAATGATGGTCATCAAGTTCTGGGCAAACTTTTTTTGGGTCTGTTAGTCTTGGTGATGCAATTGGTTGTCCACCCGCTTTAATTTGTTGTTGCCCGCACCACATTTGTGGAATGCCCCCGCATCTATTTAATGTTGGCATTATGTGGTTCTGTATGCTGTTTTTTGCCACTGTGACTGAGACACATATAACTTTAGTATTTTCGTGGATGTATTATTAGTAATTTCTGCGCGTTTGTTACCTGTTGCTATAAACTTTGAATGATATGATCGACCCTTTCTTGGTAGATGCTGTTTGTAGGTCACTGTTGGTTTGAACTGTGGATGAAATGTTCTGCTAGTTGATTGCACTTCTAGTCATCGTATCTGGCGTTGATAAATAGTTAATTTTTGAACCAACAATTTTATTTTTTTGGGCAATGGTAATGTGCATTTTGTTGTTTTAATTCAATGTTCAATAAGCATTATTCAGTTGATCTCACCTATGTTCAATCTTCACGTGTTCAATAAGTGGTTCTGTATGCTATTTTTTGCCTTTGTGACTGGGGCACACATACAACTTTAGTGTTTTCATGGATCGATTATAGTAATTTCTATGCTTTTGTTGCTTCTTGCTGTCAACTTTGAATGATATGGTCAGGCTTTTCATGGTGGATGTTGTTTGTAGGTCACTGTTGGTCTAGACTGTGGTTGAAATAGTTTGGTGTTGGAGATTATGTTCTCTTCAGCAGCGATTGAGCGAGCAGCTCCGGAAGGTCTGCTGTTCCGCAGACAATTGAGCAGCAACAATCGTTCGATGGGGGGAGGAGAATAAGAGACACTGTGGGATCTTTTCCCCAGCTCGGCTTCTAGTTCTTTTACTCATGATTTGTTGGTCTTCTCTTTCTTCTTCTCCTTCAACTTGTTGTTGGTCTCCCGGGGGGGTAATTGTTGGGAGTTGTATCCTACGTGTCAATCGTCAGCGTGTTGATCTCTTATATTCATTGTTGGGAATTGATTGATAAATTAATAAAGTGTTATTTGGCATTATTCATCATTTCATTGTACATCTTCAAATGATCTCTTATATGATGTTCTTAAGACTTATTTTATGATAAAGAAGGATTTATGTTCTTAAACCTATTTGCGACCAAATGATATGCTGTTAATAGGACAACAACATTGTCGAGATTAGGTCGTTATGAGACATATACGTTGGTTGTCCTCTTAACCAAGGAGTGTGGAGATACTGATATGTCACACAGGTGAAGTGGAGTACATTTCACTGAACGTGACCAATTCCGGAACGCTCTACTGTCAAGAGATGTTCCGAGTGGATATGGGTGTAAATATCCCTCAGACCTGAGATCACCACAGTGATTAGCAAGCAACTTACTGTACTTTGGTACCGAACTAGCAGAATTTCTAATTCTGGAACGGAAGGTTACTGGTGCAGTCAAGTACTTGCGAAATCAGTTCGTGAGTCAAGATGGAATTGACCCCTCTTGGAAGTAGGAGATAATGCTGTGTTCAATTTAGCAAAATCTTGGCCAGGGCAATCCTTGTGATGAGTCACAGGATTTCTAAAGTTGATCACATAGTGGATGTACTGATTAGAGAGTTGACAGAACTCTGAGGTCATCCTAGCATTAGGAGTCAAAGGGATGAATTATACAGTAACCATAGTCTAGGGTTTCAGAATATTTGCTTCGCATATATTCGGCCTATCCCGACGTCGGATACCATTGCTAGATGGTCACATCGATTAGTGCAAGAAGTCGTTCCTGTACTACCGGCTTAGGTTCGAACCAATGAGGTCACACGCATAGAAGTTTTCTGATTGATCAAGATAGCTGATGGATGATTGAGAATCATTTAGGAATAATTTGGTCAATTCGATTGGCAAATTATCCTATAAAATAATTAAAGTAATTATTGGAGGATTAATTAGTAATTAGATTACTAATAAACTCGATTTGATTGAGTAAACGGACTAAGAATGAGCCAAATTGAATTGGATTTAATTTTGGTTTTGACCTAATTGGATTAGTGGCGCAGGGGTCGACTCGAAGTAAAGAGGGGTCGACTCGAGATAGGCTCATTTTAAATCATTACGATTGAAAATATATATTTCAAACATATTAGAGCATATTCAGAATATTTGTATTTAATGTTGAGTTTTGGTACGGATTAGAACATTATGTACCAAAGTTAGGCAAGTTGAAAGATAAAACAAAATCAATTCATTTTGCCTAAATAGAGATATCATTCTCTTCTTCTTTTTACAAATTTATTCAACTTTCATATTTCAAAGATGATTGTGAACGACAAATCTGAAATTTCTTTTCAATAATACCAAAAAAAATTCTATATAGTATTTCAAACATTCAATCAAATTATCCAAGCATGGAGCATTACAAAATATTGAGAACCCATAATTCAAAACATCATGCCACATGCAAAATATATTATGTGTTAAGTCATGCATTAAAATATTAAGAACAAGTATGTCAATAATCAAAATCAATTCTTTTTAAATAAACTCCCCCTATTTAAATATAATCTTGCAATGATTTCATCCTTAAGGTGTGTTTTCAAGTGATTAAAACTTGACTTGATTCTTTTTATATACTTTCATTTACTTTGTCATTCATTTTCTCATTTTTCTTTTTTGAATTTCTTTCCTTAACCAATTAACGAACATTTTGATTTTGTTTTTTTTTTTTTGTTTTTACTTTCTTATGCTCTATACTCTATTTGCTCCCTATCCAGTGGAGTTGGAAGGGGCACGAGGTACTACCACTAGCCTCCCTCTTGTGCCGTCCCTAATATACCCAACACCGAATAGTTGGGTCAAATAGTGCCGGGTACTACCACTAGCCTCCCCATTGGCACCATCCCTATGATGAGCAATATAGAAAGGTTAAAATGTTCACTTCAAATTTTCTCTATTTAAGTGTAATTAATTATGGATTTTATCCCTTCCAAAAGAATACTCACACAAGTCTCACAAATATGCCGAATATATTATGCTTGTTTTGTTTTTCCTTAAGATTGGACTATTTGTCTTTACTTAGATTTTTTACTTCCCTTGAATAATGTTCATTTTCTTTTCTTTTTCTCTCTCTCTTTTTGTTATTCTCAAGTATTTTACATGAAATAGCAGAATAAAGAAATAATCTTATGTATCATATAGATGTATATCATGCAAACAACATTTTCATTATGCTCAAGGATTCATAGCTTCTCACAAGTTATTTTAAATCAAAATTTTAAGCATAAACTTGTGTATTTCATGGCTATGACATAGGCAAAGATATATTTTAGTTTGGGCAAACCATGAAATAATTTCTAAAAGCATAAGTCAATCAATACATATATAGACATGATATCAAGAAATTAATAATTAAAGACTTTAATCAAGCCATAATAAGATTTAAGTTATTGACTTTGCTCAGCTAATTTATAAGAGAGGTATCTGAATTACCGATTCATTCTGCATTCTTCAAGTCAAATACCTACTAGATTTCTTATGTGTAAACTTTTGGCTGAAGAAGGTCCCCTTTCTTGGTTACATGTGAGTGTTTATTGTATCTTATGTGGAGGTGTCCTTCAGGTTGAAATCTCTCATTTTCTTGCTTAAGGATTGTGCATTATTAACAAGATTTTTTTCTTTCTTGAAGGCAAGTCATTAGTTTCTTCAAAATACAACACATTTCTTAACTAGATGACTCAACATAAGATATGACAATAATTGAATGTTGAGTCACTTTACTCAAGAGATTGCCTAAATATAAGCAAGCACAAGTCACTTGAACTAAAGAGACAATTCTATTAAGCAAGATGGCTCAAGGACAAACATGTGAGGCAATAGAAAGATTCACCAAGATCAAATCAATTTCTTGTTTTCAAAATTAATTTAGCTTAGATTCTATTTGCTTAAGATAATTATCAATAAGACATGCTAGCTAAGTTTTAATCAAATTATCTTAAACAGTTGTTTCTATCAAAATTCAGATTATGATTCATTTGTCATCAATAAAATATGATTCATTAGAGTTAGATTGAAGTCTTGCACAAGGGCACATAATGAGCATACAATCTGGTCTACTGGCTGTATGATAAAATAATTATTCTATCATGCTTCAATACAGTTTTAAAACAATAGATCTACCTTGCTCATCCTTTTCAAATTCTACAAGATGGGGTCATAGACATACCTTCTTCATGCCAATCTTCTATAAGAGTTTTTTTGTGGACTAACTTTGATCAATGAAGATCCCCTTTCTTGTTTGTCTTAATTTGGAGTTCGAGAAAAAATGTTAATTCATTCATCATACATATTTCAAACTCACCTTGCATGAGCTTAGTGAAATCTTCATATAAATCTTCATTAGTAGAACCAAAAATGATGTCATCAATGTATACTTTGAGCAAATAAGATATCACAAATTCTTCTTTTTAATGCATAGATTTATCACTATTACTTTCTATCAAAAAGGTTACTCAAGCTTTTATATCATGCTTTTGGTGCTTGTTCCAAATCATATATTGCTTTATCATATTTGTAATGAGTATTTTCAGATAAGGTGGTTATTTTACATAGATCTTCTTTAATGAAATAACCACATAGGAGTGCATTCTACACATTCATTTGACATAATATAAAGCTCATAAAGCAAGCAAATGATAATGGTGATCTTTACTTCTAATCATGCAAGAATTTCATTTTGATCTATTTCATCTTTTCTTGAATGAATCTTTTAGTAGTCACCAATTTTTCTTCATTAAGTGCATTTATGAAAAACTCAATTTGGTTCTAATTATTAACAAGTTTTCAGATTTTATCGGCAAGATTTCAAATTCTATCTCTTTCAAAAATAATTTAGTTTAACTTGACCAATTATAATCTTGTTCATTCTTCTTAAGGTGTTTTAGTTTCAGATTGTTATATGTAAGCAAAAAGATTAATCATATACATATATAATCTGATCTTAGTGACTTGATGAAAGATCATTAGTCTCATAAAGAATAAAATGAATTGATATTTCTACAACTAGGATCTTTTCATTGAATATTCTATATGCATTGCTTGATGAATGATACCCAAAGATAGGAGTATCTTTATCAGATTTGGCATTATTTTTATAAGAACATATCAAGCATAACATGTACGACTGAAAAATATGAAAGATATGCAATAGTTCATTTTCTATTTTTCAGAAGATCAAAAGGAGTTTTCATCAAAAATAGATCTAATAGAAATCATATATATGACAAGCAGTGATGATAGCTTTTTTTTTAAAAAAATGACTATCATACAACATTGTCTTTTTCATTTCTTCAAGAATTCTATTAATCCTATTTTACTTATGGTGTTCTTGGTGCAGAAACAATTGTATTCAATATTATTTTCTGTGCAAACCTTATCAGAATTTTGGTTTTCAATACTGTGCTATGATACTCTTTATCTTCACAGTTTGGAAATCTTTTTCATTTGAAACACTTTTACAAGATTTAGTAAATACAGAAAATACTTCAATTTTATTTGCCAAGAACAAATCCAATGTAAGCTTTTAAAAACTTAGTGATGAAAACAACATGTTTAGATTTAGAAATTGATTCTTGTTTGTTTCCTTAGTTAACATGCATAGCAAACTTTGACCTTGCAGAAGATAATCTAAGTAAGCCAATAACAAGGTCTTTTGAGATTAAGTACATACTAGTACGAGTTGATTTTGTATGCCAAAAGTGATTTCTTTAGTCTTGGTATTTATAATGCATATATATAAAAATATACCAAGTACACATTCTTATGCCTAAGATCAATAAAAGATAATGCCATGGATAAAAACTCTCAATCAAGCATATAGAGAACTCAAAAAGATATTTTAAGAAAATTGATTAATCATTAACAAAGTATCCATCAATAAGTAAAGTATAGCATAGAAGGATGGAGGAATTTGAATTTATTTTTTCTATTTTAATTACTTTTCTTGATTATATTTTAAGTTCCATTCTGTAACGTGTGTCTAGAACACCCATTTGTGTGAAAGTTCTATTTGTTCCATGGGTATCTTGGCACACTTACATCTATACCTTCATATTTTCATTTTGGGTACCCAAGCTTGCTTGGGTCCTTGAGAGTTAGGACATATGGTTCCTTTTGGAACCCAAATCTGTTTAATAGTAATAACTTTACCATTTGATTTAATTGTACTAGAACTATAGGTAAAGTTGTTATGCCCATTCTTTTGATGTTTGAAATACGTTATTCTTTTTGATGATTTGCTTGACGAATTTATAACCTTTTTCTTTAGGGATTCATTGCTAAGCGAAGGAGTCAAGCCAAGTTTTGATTTATCATAATCAGTATATTGGCTTTCAAACATCATTTTTAATCTTTCTGAACTTACAGTGAATTTGTTAATAAAAGATTTCAATTGGTTAATTTCTTCACTTAAGTTTTGATTTTTTTTAATTAAATTCTGATTTTTCTGAATCAATTGTTCTGAATTTAACCTTAAGCTTTCATTTTCAGAATTTAGTTTGTCTTGTATTTCAGCAATAGAATTTCTTTCTTTTAAAATTTCCAAATTTAGTTTCTTAATATTTTTATTCTTCATAGCTAATTTTCTACATTCACCATACAAATCATGAAAAGCATTTAATAATTCATTATAAGAAAATTCTTCTTGAAAATCATTTGATGTAAAAGTAGATTCAGATTTTACCTTATCTTCTTGTGCCATAAAGCACAAGTTAGTTACCTCTTGTAGTTCTTTGGAGCTAATATCTTCATTGTTGCTCCTAACTTTCATTTTCTTGCTTGACTCTTCCTTGGTCAAGGCTTTCTTACTTTTTATCTCTTTCTTCCTTTCTTCTTGCTTCCTCTTCTTCTTTGTCTTTAGGAAGCTTTTAAATTTTTCGATGTTTGGGAATGGATCCTTGTTTTCATCACTGAATTCTTTATTTGTTGTTCTTTCTTCCTCGAGTCGACTTGGGTTTACTTGGAGTCGACTCGACTGACTTGAGAGGCGACTCGAGATCTTCGGGAGACGTCTCGTTCTCAGAGGCTGAAGAATTTGTTTTCTGTCTTTTGAACTGTTCTGCCTCGGAGTCGACTCGGGCCTTGTTGGAGTCGACTCGGCTAACTTGGGGGTCGACTCTGAAATACTTGGAGTCGACTCGTTCACAGGGTCTCCGAAACTGAGTCTCTGCCATTCAGACTGTTTTTCTCTCGGAGTCGACTCAGACAAACTGGGAGTCGACTCAGCTGATGTGAAAGATTCAACATCTTTTTCTGCAAGCTCACTGTTAGTGTGTAATTGAAGCATATGTGAGCTAGTCTGGATTTTGTTATAAATATTTTCTAAAGTGTCCCATATTTCCTTAGCAAATAAGCATGCAGAGATTTCATTAAATTTAGTCTCATGGATAGCACAATATAGTATATTCATAGCATTAGCATTCAGTTGTGCTAAGTCTTTTTCATTAACAGTGTAAGAGAGTGAGTGGGGGCCATTTATTACGATATTCTATAAATCATAGTTTTGTGATTGAATAAAAATGCGCATGCGTGCTTTCCAATGTGTGTAATTTATACCATTAAATAGTGGAGAGTCTATCAATTAATTGTCCCTCTCTTAGAAAACTATCTATTTGAGTTGTCATGATCTTTGGCTCTTGATCGTGAGATCAACAATTAAACTTAGAGCACCTGCTCTGATACCACTTATTGCCCAGTAGATACAACCCAAGAGGGAGGGTGAATTGGGTTTTTTAAAACTTTTATACTACTTCTAAAACTTTTCAATTAATTATGCTAAGTTGTATAGATGCACAGTGGAATTTAAACTTAGCAACAGTTTGATTTTAATCTTATCAAGATTAAAACTATTAAGCAGCGGACTCAATAAAAGATTACTCTAAGTTTGCCCAAGCATGCAATTCAATACAATGAGTCTTAATGCAGTTTTATTGAATGAGACTTGATTAAGTTAAATTGAATATGCTCGCAACTAAAGGATGTGCGGATAAGAGTTAAGCAAGCAATTTATCTAAGTAAGTGAGGAAGTTAGACAATGACAGAAAGCATCACAAACACAACAAACATATAGTGGTTCGGTGCACCCCAGCACCTACATCCACTCCCTAAGATCTCTTAGGAATTTCACTATAATCCTTCAGATTACAGCTGGTTGTTTTACAAGCTCACAACCTAACTTGTTGTTTTCACAAGATCACAACGAACTCGGTCGGTTTTCACAGGCTCACCGACTAGAACCACCCGATTGTTTTTCCGGGTTCACAATCAAACCCAGTTAGTTTTTTCCGGTTCACCAACCACAACCTTACACCGTTGGTTTTTCCTTTGGCTCACCAACAAACCTTAACCCCTTGATTCAATCCCTTGATTGAATCAAGTTACAAGATATTAAAATAAAAAAACAAATACAAGCTTCTTAAACAAGCAGATATAACAATGTAAATAAATAGAGTAAAGAGAAGAAGCCTTCAAATAGATTTTGTAGATGAAGGAACTCGGCTTCTTCTTTACTTGACCCTCTTCTGATTTCGCACGAGGTAGAGGATCACTGAGGCAGCACACAGTCGGAGAGAAAGCTTTGGGATTCACTCGGATACTCTTCTTCACTTTCTTTTGCTTTGAATGGCCCTTTTGTGCTTATGGGAGGTTTCTCTAGAAATCTCTTTGAAAAATCTTCCCTATGTGTTCTCTCCCACTTCCTTAGCTTCTCCCCTAGCTCTTTCCTTGATTTTATAGCTTTGGATGGCGTGGGAACAAAGATCTAGCCGTTAGAGACAAAAATAGAGCCGTTGGAGTTGAGAAAAAACTAGCCATTATGCCTCCCAGCGTGTTCGAGTCAACTCGGCTGAAGCAGGAGTCGACTCTGCTGGGAGTCGACTCGAGCACTGTAGCGCTGAAAATTAACTCTCTGTCTTTTTATCTGTTCTCAGTCGGAGTCGACTCGCAGAGTCTCGGAGTCGACTCGCAGAGTCTCGGAGTCGACTCGCAGAGTCTCGGAGTCGACTCGAGCACTGTTCCTTGAAACTTCAGAGTGCCAGAGTCGACTCTAAACTTCCAGGAGTCGACTCGAGGACTATTATTTTAAATCTTTCTTTGAATTTGCCCTCCAACTTGAATCTTGGGCCAATGAAGTGTAGCTTTCTTCCAACTTTTCTTGAGAGCTTTTGAGATCTTTTTGTATTTTTTCAACTTGCTATGTTCCTTGCAAAACAAATTATTTTTCTTCTTACAACACAAACATTAGTAATTATACTTCTAGGTTTTCTGATCATCAAAATCAATCTTTAAATCAATCTTTGGGTCATCAGATTTGCTTCCTAGGAGCCATAAAGGACTGGCCGAGACCACATTGGGGTTTTAGGGTTTTTGGATTTTGGAAAGAAAGACGATGGAAAGGGAAATTTTGGAATGAATGAAACGTTTTGTGGAACAGGAGTCGACTCTTGACTAAGTGAATAATGTTTCGGGAGAAAGCTATTTCAGAACAGCGATGGTCGACTCATTTGTTTGATGAGTCGACTCAAGTAAGGCGGTGGTCAACTCCCGACTTGGGTGAGTCATCTCTTCTACTTGAGACAGAGTTGTTTCAGACCTTTATATGATGCAGACTCTCCTCCGCACTTCATGAGTCGACTCCTCATTACCATGAGTCATCTCCTCATTAGTCAAGACTCAACTTTTCAGCTTAAGATTCTCCGAATATGATTTAATCAATAAGAATAATCGGAATTAATCATGTAAGTATTCAACTAAACAAATGTTTGTACTATAGTTTTAATCAAATGGGTCACAAATACACAGTTCTCCTCTTGTCTCATTAAATCTCTCTTCATTTAGGCAAGGGACATGTTTTAACATGTTTTCATAACTGAAAGATGCATGGTTAGAAAATGTGGTTGTAACGCTGTTTCTACGCATTCTCACATTGAGGGGCATTTAGGGGAACTCTATAGAAGTCTGTTCAAAGCTGGAAATATACCAGCTAGAAGTATTTTTTGTCTCGAATCCAACGAATCTAATTTCGTGGTAATCCGAGTTCGTTTGGGGCACGAACATGGCCGGTTCATCTGACTGCTCCTCTATAAGAGGATCCGAGTTCGTTTGGGGCACGAATCCCATCTTATCTAAGATTGATCCTTATCTTGTAAAAAGGAAGTGGAGTTCATGAGGAATTTGTAATTCGAGGTTGCTCCTCTATAAGAGGATCCTCAAAGGGGAGGGGCTGGTATCAGGTAGATCTGGAGAGACCAGGAGAGCTTATTGTAATCAGTTGAGTGGTTATTCAATGAAGTTCTCTTCCCCTGTATTTCTCCTTCTCCTTTGTGGTATTTTCTGGTGTCGTGCTTCGCTGCATTATTGTTGTTAGGCGTGACCTAAGTCATAGAGACTAGGTTCCTATGCCAGGAAGGCTGATCGGTTCTCTTCGGTAGACCGAGCCGCATGTTGTTGGGATCCGCTCTGAGATCCCTTCGTACGTGACACTTGGTATCAGAGCCATACCAGAAATGAAGGAGACGACCTCTACGGCAGCTTCCATGGTGGGAACTAGGGATGCATTATCCTCGATCGTGGATCCCAATCCAGCCTTAGGAAGAGGTACGGCGATGGGTGGAACACATCCAGTTGATGATTTCCTGCATGGGTTACGCATTGCATCTTCGGTTATCTCCGCCGACAATCGATTACCGAGGTGTGAGGCCCAAATAGCTAGGGTTGAAGAGCGGATGGAGGACCTTGAGGGTAGGGATGCAACCCTCCGAGGTGAGATCGCCGCTTAGCTGAACCAGATTTTCTTCGATATGGAGCAGCGCTATAAGGAAGTGCTGCGTTATAACGGGGAGTTGGAGACCATGGTGAAAGCTCTCCAAAATCAGGTGGTTTACCTTTTAAAGGAAGGTACCACCACGGGCGTGTCCTCTTCTCCATTGACAATGGAGGTCGCAAGAGAGGCTACGCACCCTCTGCACAAGCTTGATGTGCCCAAGCCACAGGAGTTCTGCGGACGGCGGTCCACGAAGGAGGTGGATAACGTCCTTTTCGCTGTGGAACAATACCTGCAGGTTACCGGCGTAAGGGAGGAAGCCATGAAGATGAGCACGGCGGCCTTGTTCTTGAAGGACGTGGCGATGCTTTGGTGGCGACGTTGGGCTGACGATGTGAATCGAGGGGTTGTTCCAATCACCACTTGGGTACAATTCCAAACTGGTCTTCGGAAGCAATTCTTCCCCGCGTTCGCTAAGGATGATGCTCGAGCACAACTGCGGCAACTCATGCAAAAGGGCGATGTGCGTGAGTATGTGCGAGAGTTCAGCAAATTGTTGTTGGAGGTACTAGACCTCAGCAACGAGGACTCTCTCTTCACCTTCCTTGACGGGCTCAAACCGTGGGCTAAGATGGAATTGCAGCGAAGAGGAGTCCAGAGTTTGAACAAGGCGGTAGCTCAAGCGGAGGCTCTCATCGAGTTCAAGACTCAACCCACAGCTCCCAAAGCCCAAGCATCGAAATAGGGCAAAGGTGGGGGAGCGAAATCAGGTTACAAGGGAGGTGTAAAAGGCTCGAATACGGGCTCCTCGAGTGGAGGGGCTTCCCAAGCGAAGGGAAAAGGGGTGGTGCAAGGTGCCAGCACTATCTCATGCTATATTTGCAATGGACCGCACAAGGTGAAGGACTGTCCATTGAGGGGCAAGATAGCATCTATGGCGATGAAGGAGAAGCAAGAGACCGACCAAAGGATGGGCTCACTCAGTCTCAACGCCCTAAAGGCCAAGGGGCCACGAGGCCTACTCTATGCACCTATCAGCATTGGTGGTCACACCTTCCAGGCACTCATTGATACGGGTGCCACTGACTTCTTCGTAAACTTAGCTACGGCAAAGAGACTCAATCTGAAGATTGAACATGATGAACACACGTTCGAAGCGGTCAACTCCATAGAGGTAGCTACAAGCGGAACGTCGAAGGATGTTGAGATCCAATTGGGCACATGGATCGGACGGGTGACATTGGTGGTCGCCCCAATCGACGACTACGAGGTTGTCATCGGTATGTCTTTTGCTTGCCCAGCTACAAGCCATGGTAAAGCCGGATTCAGATGTGGTAGTAGTCTTGAATTCGAGTAGAGCGTGCATAGTTCCAGGAAAGCGAATTAAAGGGACTCCGCAGTGAGTCCTATTGGCGATGCAACTTGCTAAGGGGCTGAGAAGGGGACTTCCAACATATATTGCGTCCCTTCAGCAGGAAGGCCTACTGGAAGGAGAGGAGATTCCAGCACCCATCAAGGGTGTTCTCACTGAATTCGAGGATGTGATGCCCCCCAAATTACCCAAGCAATTGCTACCAAAAAGAGAAATCGATCATCGGATTGATTTGGTGCATGGAGCATGTCCACCAGCTCAAGCACCAAATAGAATGGCCCCACCTGAACTCTAGGATCTGAGGAGGCAGCTAAGGGAGATGGTGGATAGCGGGTTCATTCGACCTTCGAAGAGTCCATATGGAGCACCGGTACTTTTTCAGAAGAAGCACGATGGTTCGTTGAGACTCTGCATCGACTAATGGGCCCTCAACAAGTTCACGGTGAAGGACAAGTACCCCATTCCACGGATTGATGATTTGTTCGATCAACTTAGTAAGGCACGATGGATTTCCAAATTGGATCTTCGCAGCGGGTACTATCAGGTCCCTGTGGCGGAGGAGGACATTAAGAAGACTGCATGTCTGACAAGGTATGGGAGCTTTGAGTACCTTGTCATGCCTTTTGGCCTCACCAATGCGCCAGCAACTTTCTGTGCTTTAATGCAGCGTGTACTCCATGACTTCATCGATAAATTCGTGGTAGTATACTTGGATGACATTGTTGTGTACAGCCGAACGTTGGATGAGCATGTGGCGCACCTAAGGCAAGTCTTCTCCACCTTACGGTAGCACCAGCTCTTTGTGAAAAGGGAGAACTATGTGTTTGCGCAGCGGAGGGTGCCGTTCCTCGGGCACATCATTGGGGATGGAAGGCTCATGATGGATCCCTCAAAAATTTCGGCCATAGCCGAGTGAGAGGTACCTACATGAGTTACACACTTACACTCTTTTCTTGGCTTGGCAAATTACTTTAGGAGGTTCATCACTGGATATTTAAAGTTATGTGCCCCACCGATGGATTTGTTAAAGAAGGATCGACCATGGTGGTGGTCAAACCAATGTCAGGAGGCGTTTGATCGTCTCAAGCAGGTGGTCACGGTGGAGCCGGTCCTCGTGCTACCGGACTTTTCCATTTCTTTTGAAGTCCACACCGACGCATCAGATTTTGCCATTGGAGGGGTGCTCATGCAGGAAGGGCACCCAGTGGCCTACGAGAGTCGGAAGTTGAACGACACTGAGCGTAGGTATACGGTTCATGAAAAGGAGATGATAGCGATTGTGCACTGCCTTTGAACCTGGCACCATTACCTCGCTGGATCTAAGTTTCTGGTGCGCACGGATAACATGGCCACAAGCTACTTTCAGACCCAGCCAAAGCTCACCTCTAAGCAGTCGAGATGGCAGCAATTTCTCGCTGAATTTGATTTCGACATCGAGTACAAGCCGGGCCGAACTAATTCTTCTTTGGACCATTGGCTGCTGGGAGGTGAATCCGGAGGAGTTGCTCGCTGGTGTGCTCGTTGGATGCGGCTGGAACGGGCTAATGGCGCTGGTGCACTACGTGGATCACGGAGGAAGAAATGGATCACGAGTTCTCGGTGGAGGCCGGATCGCAGGAAGATGAGATTGGCTCCGGATGCATCACGGGCAGAAGAAGGGCCGGAGGATCTGGTCGCAGGATCGTCGGGAGGTTGCCGTGGAAGGTGGACGGCCACGGGATCTGCGGGAGGGGAAGAAGATAAACAGTGAAATGCATTTTTAGTTTTTTTTTTTCTAACACTGTTCATATGAACAGTGTTTTCACGGAACACTGTTCATATGAACAGTGATTCCAGTAATTTTCGGAAAAAATTCTTTTCTTGCTCTATTTTGACATGAAAATGGGCATATGTGGATTTAAATTAAAGGTCTCCCCTGTTTTGCTTAGTTTGCAAACGTGATACGGAGATGAGAATTTATGAACCGTTGGATTGCTTGGGTGCATGCATGTCAGTTGGGCATTGGGCTCGAACCCAGTGTTATTGAACTGAAACGTGCTGGCTGATACGCTTGGAAGGCGAGGATATGTGAATTATTTACTTCTTATCATATTTTAAATTTATTTCAAAGATTGTTCTATTTTATGGTAAAATAAGTGGTTATCCGTTTAAGAACATTGAAAAGTGCTGGAAAAAGAATATTAAATTATAGATTAGTCAGCACTTATCACACCCCCAAACCTACATTTTGCTAGTCCTCGAGCAAAATAAAAAAAAAAAAAGCTCTAACTCACTTTCGCTGGCATCCCGATTGCATTTACCATATGCAACAAGGCTTTAAACTCCTAAGTTACCCTAGTGGACGAGTTATAGTCTCGTGAGGGTTTCTAGTGAAGATATCCACAAACTTCAAAATAAATCATTATTGTTATGATTTTTTTTTTTCTTTTTCCTTTTTTTTTCTCGTGAGGGTTTCTAGTGAAGATACCCACAAACTTCAATATTAAAATAAATCATTATTGTTATGAATTTTTTTTTCTTTTTCTTTTTTTTAAAAAAAATCTAATTTAACATACATAAATGATAAGAATTTCAAAGCACACACGGTTTTATTTACTAAGTCAGCCCAAATCCTAGGTCAAGATGCAATTCAAGTTGAAGTCATCAAGTTTCCGTTAGGGAAGTTGTAAGACTCATTTATGCTGGAGTGCTCGGTGAAATCTGGACCGTTCACAAGCTAAGTGTTTGGATCTCCAAAATGTTGCTAATACCAGTAGTTTCCAAGGATTGGTCGAAAGAACCTGCTCACTGATTCAAAATCATCTTATCTGCAGGATTTCGAGAGTTGTGGATGTTTACTTTAGTACCTCACGGGCTTTATCTGTAATATTCCAGTTTACTCGAATTTTTACAACGACGGCTTTCACACTATTATCTTTTTCAAGGTCAATACAGAGTTTTTTTTTTATAAAGATATATAAATTGTGCACTTTTACTCTTGTCGTGATTTCTCCGTGTAACGAGCAATCAGTCGACAACTCTCACACCAGTTGGCACAAGGTATCAGGCATCAAGACTCCCCTACGGACTTATGCTCGGAGTTCTCATCACAAGCCCACTTGACCTTTGACAATAGGTAGCCCTTTTCGATGTTCCTAACTAAATCCATGATTATTGATGATTTTTTTTTTTTGAATTAGATAAGTATGATTCATCAGGGTCCAAGATTGCTACTATACTATCAATATAATGTCGAGCCTAGACCTTAGAAGTGTCGGCCAGTGTGTAGTGAAATTCCGAAGCATTAATTAGCTTACAACTCCCTAAGAGAGACTTAATTAAAAGAACTTAAATTTGTATTACTTCCGACTAGTCATTGGGCTTTTTAGATTTTATATACCTTGTGTGTTTAGCATTCTCATATTAATGTATAGAAATGAGGTTTTTTAAAAACAAAAACTTTTTTTAATTTTTTTTATTATTATTATTTTATAAAAAATGAAAATGAACATATTTTTTTTAAAAAGATATTTTTATATTTTTATTTTTTTTGATAAACCTGACATTATGAAGTGAAAACGAATGCAAGAGATGCAAACAAAACAAAAAATGATTAAAAATACTTAAAAATACCTCCAAACCTAAACCTAACATTGTCCTCAATGTTAAAGAAAACTAAAAGAATTGGATTGCCTCCCAACAAGCGCTAAGTTTATTGTCTTCAGCCAGACACAGTGAGATAGTTTTTTGCATCTTCTTTTATGAGGTCATCTATTTTGTCTATCATAAAACACTCAACTTCCCTCGCGGGTTGGTCGGCCGCATTGAACACATTTAATTTTACCTTCATGTTCCCAAATGATATGTTCATTACCCCTGTTCTACAATTGATGCATGCATTGGCTGTTGCTAAAAAGGGCCGCCCAAGGATCACGGGGATTTGTTTCTTAGGATTAGGCTCGTGCTCCATATCAAGGACAATGAAATCTACTGAAAAATAGAATTTGTCTACCTTGACGAGAACATCTTCAATTATCCCACGTGGTGTTTTTACAGATCGATCAGCCAATTAAAGGGATACCGAGGTTGGTTTTAACTCACCTAAACCAAGTTTCTCATAAACTGAATAAGGTAAAAGGTTGACACTTGCCCCTAGATCTAAGAGTGCTCGATCAATGAAATTATTTCCTAAGACACAGGAGATGGTGGGAGCACTAGGATCTTTGAATTTTGGAGGAGTCTTGTGTTGGAGAATAGAACTCACTTGCTCAGTTAGGAAGACCTTTTTAGGCACATGTGCCCTAGATTTTCGCTTTTGTGTACAAAGGTCTTTGAGAAATTTGGCATAGGAGGGAACTTGTCTAATAGCATCAAGAAGCGGAAGGTTGATTTTCACTTGTTTGAAAACCTCCATCATCTCCTCTAGTGAAGTTTCCTTCTTGCCAAAGGGAGAGGGTGAATTAAGAGCTTCAGGAAATGGGGCCTTTGGGATGTGATTTTTGGCAGAAGGTGGACTTAGGGGTGGCAAAATATGACCCGATCCGCCAACCCGACCTGTGTTCGACTCGCCATAAACAGGTTTGGGTTTGGCCTAAACAGGTTCGGGTCGTAAACAGGTCGACCCGTTTAACCTGTTTATTAATTGGGTCGGATACGGGTTTTAGATGTCTGACCCGTTTAAACCGTTTAACCCGTTTAACTGTTGGGCAGGTTAAACAGGTCTAAACAGGTTAAACGAGTTAAACAGGTTAAACAGGTCTAAACAGGTTAAACGGGTCTAAACAGGTCTAAACAGGTCGGGTTGGGCAGGTTAAACAGGTTGGGTTGGACAGATTAAACAGGTCTAAACAGGTTAAACGGGTCAGGTTGGGCAAACAGGTTAAACAGGTCGGGTCGGGTTGGGTAAACAGGTTACCTGTTTATTAAACAGGTTAAACGGGTCGGGTCGGGTTACCTGTTTAATAAACAGGTCAGGTTCAGGTTTGCAATTCCTGACCCGTTTAATAAACAGGTCGGGTTCAGATTTATAGTTTTCTGACCCGACCTGTATTTGACCCGACCTGTTTATGCCTGACCCGACCCGATTGCCACCCCTAGATGGACTAGCTGAAGAAGAAGAAGATTTTAGATTTTTATTTGACACATGTCTATCCTCTTCTTCATCTTCCTTATTGTTATCTTCCCCAATCTTATTGTCTACTACACGTCCACTCCTTAGGGTAGCCAAAGCACTGGCTTGTTCCTGATGAATTGCATTTAATTGATTTTCTTGAGCCATATATTGTCCCCTAGGATTACTTAGTGGTTGGCTTGGAAGCTTTCCTTCCTCTCGCTTGTTCAGTGCATTAGCTAGTTGCCCCATTTGGGATTCTAGCTTGGCGATGGATTGCGTGTGAGAGTGCACCAATTGTGTAATGGTTTCCAAACCTTGAAGGGCGTTCAACACTTTCTCCTCAAAGGCTGTGTTTCTTTGGGGTGGAGGAGGAGTGTGTTGAAATTGAATCGAGGGACGGTAGGGATGAATATTTTGTGGGGTTTGAAAATTCTGAGGATTTTGAAAATTTTGGGAATAGGGTTGGGCTGTGTTCGAAGCTTGCTGCTTCCAAGAAAAATTTGGATGATTTCGCCATCCCGGATTATATGTATTAGAAAATAGGTCAGTACCCGATCTAGGCTGTGTTTGAGCAGCATTGATGTGTTCTTGCACGAGTTCGGGGAATTGGGGCGCTGAAGGGCACTCATGAATAGGGTGGGATGGGCTAGAATAGATAGTACACACTTGTGCTTGGGAAGAGTTCATGTAATGTCCACCTATCATCCGTTGGTCAATCTTATGGGACAATGCATCTACCTTGCTAGACAGGTCCATAGAATGACTTATTTCATAAATGGTCCCTTTTCTTTGAGAATTCGGAGGTGCTGGACGAGAACAAGAAGCATAGTGGAGGGAGTTTTCATTTAGATTTTCAAATAATTGCCATGCTTCATGCTCATTTTGAAGCATGAATGTCCCCCCGCATGCAGCATCGATCATCTGACGGTTTCGTTCAGTCAATCCGTCATAGAAACATTGCACTAGTTGCCACTTAGGTATTTGATGATGAGGGCATTTACGGATTAGGTCCCGAAATCTCTTCCAAGTTTCATGAAATTCTTCTCCCTCAGTTTGGGAGAAGCTTGTAATGGCACGTCTAAACTGGTTTGTTCTTCCTATGGGAAAGTATTTTTTTAGGAATTCTTGTTGCATTTGATCCCAAGAACGAATCGAGTTGGCTTCTAAAGAATTTAACCATTGTTTGGCTCTATCTTTAAGGGAGAAGGGGAATAATCTAAGTTTTAGAGCATCATCAGTAAAGTTCTAAATCTTGACAGTAGTGCAAATCTCAAGGAATTCATCTAGGTGTTTATATGGGTCTTCATTGGTGAGCCCATAAAAAGATGGGAGCATTTGGATCACACTAGATTTTATTTCATATTGTACGGCTGCTACTTCAGGTAATCGAATGCAAGATGGGGAAGTGTAAATGGTGGGAGTAAAGTACTCCCTCAGGAGTTTGGGTTGTTCTTCAGCCATCTCAAGAGGTGGGAATGATTCTAAGGTTTTGATTTCAGCTCGAATATTTCTAAGGGTCCGTTCTATTTCAGGGTCAAAAGGTAATAGGTTACGTACTCTAGAACGACTTCCTTGCATACACTAGTACTTGATCAATCAAGCATGCAATAAAAAAAAAACACATAAATCCTTGTATTTGTCCTAAAACCACTAGACAGCTCCTAACTGGTTTGAAGAGGGCACCTAAGCCTCCAATCCGGTCTAATGAACCGAGTTGACCAGGTAAGCTCCCAGGTAAGTAGAGGGGTCACGATGCGTTCGCAAAGGTTCCACTTAAAACCCACTTGCCTCGAATAGATGAACTGTCTCCCTTATAGGGACAAAGCTTGCCTAGACATCAACTAAGCCACAGAGCGAAATTGGTGCAACTTTCGGTTATATTCGTCCTATTGAGCTCGAATGTCCCTAGGAGCCAATGTCTAATTGATTTTAATTAAGCTGACACTATGTGAGATTGAGTTCACCTAAGTTGGGCAAGAGTCCGATGATGAAATCCGGCTCTTATCTTGTTGGGGTGATTGCCCTTACTATGTGCGGATTAATTTGTGTATGTGTATCAAGCATGCATTCACACTTTTGCTGAAATTAAAATCAAACAATCACTACAAAATTTCAAGCTAATAATTAATTTAAATAAGAAAGGTTTAGAGGTTACCAAAGAGAATTTTTCCAGCAATTTAAAATTTTTTTAAGCAAACCTCTAAAGCATTCCTTTTTGATAGCCCAGATCTCCTCTTCGATTCCTGATCAAATAAGACCAAAAGAAAAATTAAAAAAAAAATTAGTAGAAGAGAAAAAGGAGATAAAAAAAGTAACAATAATAGAAAATAATTTTTTATTTTATTTTAGATATATATTTTTTTTGAAAGTTTTTTTAATTAATTAATTTTTTTTAATGATAGGAAAAATAACTATGCTAGCAATCCCCGGCAACGGCGCCAAAAATTTGATCGGTTCTTTCAATTTTGAAAATAAACCACGCAATAGCACGTATCCTGTAGGATAGTGATTACGGGTGTCGGTCCACAGGGATTGAAGAATAAGTTATTTTTCTTTTAAAAATAAATCAAGAAGAAGGATTTGCTAACTTGATTTAACTAAATTAAACTATGAGTGCAAATTGAAATTTATTAGAGTAGATAGATCTAGGGTTTGGAATCCACCACATAGCATTGCATTAGGGACTGTGTTCTTAATTTTTATCTTTTGGAGAGGCATGCAAATTGGCTACAAGCCTTTTAAAATAAAAGCATAAAGAGTGTTAGGAAGATCCATCTTCGGTGTAGCATGAAGTGTTAGGAAGATCCATCTTCAAGACCTACAAATGGAGACACAAGATATTCCTCAACCAAATGTACCCATGGATAAGGTACAACCACAACACACATCTCCTCTTCGAAGGTCAGATAGAGCGCGAAGAGCACCTGAGAGGTATGCCGAACCAATCTCCATACCGGACGTACCGAACCGATGTACAAGGACAATTTGCTGGAATTTCTCCTTGCAGGCCAGGGATGATCTCTGTCATTGCTTGGACAATTTTTGGATCGTCGCTGTAGCTTTTATAGCAGCGACCCCATCTTGGATCTCTACAAACCTGCACAAGGCTCGAGCAGAAGAAGACTGAAACTGAATGGTCCTGGATGTTCTCCGTGAGATATGTTTAGCTTATTTATCTTTTTTGTAAGAACCAAAATTCACAGCAACATAATGGTTTTATGTCATTGTTATCGAACACATGGAGCGAAAACATAAGGAATACCTGTTGCTCTCACTTCAAGAGCAGTTGCAGCCCCAATTCTCTTCACAAGTGCTGGTTCTCTAATAGAAAAAAAAAACATTTTTAACAAGAGCACAAAGATTATGAACATATAAAGAAAACGCTATGGAATAAAAGCAGGTTTACTTAATTTGATTATCCTTTGTAACTACTCTGACAACTAAATTAAGCTGCACCTTAGGAAAGAAAATATTTGGAACCACTTGAGCTGCCAGAATGCTGAACTGGCAACAATGCACTGATTGTTTCAAGTCATTTCACCCTCAGTGTGAATAAGTAGCAACAATAAGTTTAGTGGTACCAATACATATGCTGGATACGGCCTTACAACCATGAGAACTTTTGACACTCTTTGATGATAGCAAGCAGTGATGAAGGTATTGCCTTTTCAAAATGACTAAAATTGCCACGCCCCCAGCCCGAAATCGCGAGCCAAGGGTCGCGCCAACCGCCGCACACCAGTAGGAAACTCTCCCCACGAGCATGCAAGGCATCTTAGCCAACATCTCAATTTATATAAATTTAAAATAATTCAACTAAATAAATGCAATCTTATTTCATTGACTAACTCAAGTCATAAAGTCTCACAGTTCTAAATATGCAGCGGAACAATAATTTACCAACATGCAAAACTTAGTTCTTAAAATAACAAAACCTAGCAATGTCTAACAATTATAATAAATGTCCAAGATAATAGTTCAACTTAAATAACCCTAATCTAAGATAGCTTGTGCCACAATCCTTCTAGTCGCCCTCCCATTTTGAAACCTCAATAGACTAGTTCTCGAGATCTGTAAAACAACAATAAATTGTATAATGATCTAAACAACCCAGTAAGTAACAAACACTCTAGCTAGATGAATCAGGCAATAATATGCAGAAAATAAATATATATGCAGTTCCAAGATACAAATCAAATATTTCTTAAATTCTTAAGATTCTTTTTACGATTTCGAGATTCTTTCACATATTCAATTCATCTTGTCGATCCTGGACTATGACCACATGTTTCCTGTGGCAGGGTCATCAATACCGACTAATCTTCTCGCGGTGAGTCCTTCAGGATAGTCAATTGCCAACGTATCTGCCCCCATTGGCGGGGTCCTCAATATAGCCAGGTCGAAGTTCAATTAGTTCTCTATTTCATATTTCAGTTATGAAAACATGCAGCGTCAAAACCAAATATCGTTCATATCTCAATTTCTTTCAATTTATCAGAATTCAACTTAATAGCCGAGAACTATGACCACATGTTTCCTGTGGCAAGGTCATATCACCGACTAATCTTCTTGCGGTACCAATGTATTAGCCCCTATTGGCAGGGTTCTCAACATAGCCCGACTGCGAGTCCAAATCTATTACGAGTTATTATTCTTTTCTTGCATTACGTTCAATTTTCTAAACCGAAAATATGATATCGAATCAATCAAACACAATCCAAGTCGAAAGCAAAATATGTTCAATCAGAATTATACAATATTCTAAAAATAGACATATAACACCATGCATCGAATTTGTAAATCAAGAATAACTCGACTCGAGAAAATATTTATAACTTGCCGATAAATCTAGAAAAAGGTTACATTACTTACCTTACGAACGAGATCCACAACAAATCCAATTAATTACGCAAATCCCTCACAGAACCTAATATCCAAAAATCATATTCTTCTTTTAAAATTCATCACTATATATATATATATATATAACTTAAATTTTAACATCCTTCCATGGTCGAGCCTGCAGAAATGCCTAGCACTCCGAGTTCAGGTTCATACCCGTAAACCACCTCCCTCCCTTTATATATATATATATATATTTCCTTTTCTCTTTCTTTTTCTTTTTCTTTTCCTTTTCTTTTCTTTTCTTTTCTTTTCTTTCCTTTTCTTTTCTTTTTCTTTTCTTTTCTTCTCTTCTTCTCCAGAATCTTCTCCCAACTCCTCTCTTCCTTCCCCCCTTTCTTTTTTTCTTTTTCTTTCTCCTCCTCTTCTCTTCACCCGACTTCCTCTCCTTCCCCCGCTTTCTTTCTTCTTCTTTCTTCTCCCGCAAAGGGAGGTCGGCGAACTTGGGAGAGGCCAAGTCGAGGCCGGCGATGTCCGCGGCGGCCGACCCTCTCCTTCTTCCCGCGGAGGAGGCATGCGCATGGGAGAAGAAGAGCCCGCAGCGGTCGGCCTTCTCCTTCTTCCCTCTCTTCTTCTTTCTTTCTTTCTCTTTTTTTTTCAAATGGTATAACAAAGAGGTGAAGGCTAGAAATCTTTACCTCAGCCCCGGCAAAAATCCGGCGGCTTCCTTCCGACGGCAAACGGAGGAAGAAGAGCACCCAACCCATTGCTTTAATGGCTCTCCTCCCTCTCTCTTGGGCGGCAACACGAAGAAGAAGGAGAACCCCCAACCAGTTGGGCATGGCGGCTCCGCTTTGGATGGCTTCAAAGGAGGAGGAAGAAGCCCTAAAAATAACCAGGCATTCCTGGCTTCTTCGGGATGATTCTCCCCTTCATCACGCCCCCTCACATGCAACGCACGTGAGGCCGAAAGTTTTGGAGCTGGGCTGGTCAAGTGGACTGGGCTCCGTTCCAGGGTCTCACATCCTTCCTCCCTTAAAAAAAATTTAATCTATGAAATTTTTGTACATGCAGTTCAAGAATAATACTTCTTCCAAATCAAGTCATAACACTCTTCAAATCAAAGTCATCTTGTTTAACCAATGTCAAATAATTCTATTCACCACACTTCCTCTGCACGCTCTGATTTAAACCTCAACATACCCGTGTCAAGTCTAGAGATTTTTTTCTCCTAGAATTACTTGCTTATTGGTACATTCATTATTATGTCTTAATCCGTGTGAACACTTTCGAAATTCAAAAGCTCATATTCTTCTTTTGACAATTAATCAAAAAAAATTATTATGTAACTATTTAATCTTTTCTAGCAGCATAATAAGTTGTCTAACAAGGAGCAGTGGGCATAGCTAGACAATAAATAGAAATAAATATTGGAACTAGATTAATACTTGTCGTCCTTCAGGACAGTCAATTGCCAACGTAGCTGCCTCCATTGGCGGGGTTCTCAACATAGCGATGTTGAAGTTCAATTAATTCTCTATTTCATATTTTAGTTATAAAAACATGCAGTGTCAAAACCAAATATCGTTCATATCTTAATTTCTTTCAATTTACCAGAATTCAACTCAACAGCCAATAACTATGACCATATGTTCCCTGTGGCAGGGTCATATCACCGACTAATCTTCTTACGATACCAATGTATTAGCCTCTATTGGCGGGGTCCTCAACATAGCCCAACTGCGAGTCCGAATCTATTACGAGTTATTATTATCTTTTCTTGCATTACGTTCAATTTTCTAAACCGAAAATATGATATCGAATCAATCAAACACAATCAAGTCGAAAGCAAATATGTTCAATCAGAATTATACAATATTCTAAAAATAGACATATAACACTATGCATCGAATTTGTAAATCAAGGATAACTCAACTCGAGAAAATATTTATAACTTACCGATAAATCTAGAAAAAGGTTACATTACTTACCTTGCGAACGAGATCCACAACAAATCCAATTAATTACGCAAATCCCTCGCAAAACCTAATATCCAAAAATCATATTCTTCTTTTAAAATTTAAGTTATATATATCTATATAACTTAAATTTTAACATCCTTCCATGATCGAGCCTGTAGAAGTGCCTAGCTCTCCGAGTTCGGGTTCATACCCGTAAACCACCTCCCTCCCTTTATATATATATATATATAAAGATATATATATATATTCTCTTTCTTTTCTTTTTTCTTTTCTTTCCTTTTCTTTTCTTTTTTCTTTTCTTTTCTTTCCTTTTCCTTTCCTTTCCTTTTCTTTTCTTCGCTTCTTCTCCAGACTCCTCTCTTCCTTCCCCCCTTTCTTTCTTTTTTTTCTTTTTCTTTCTCCTCCTCTTCTCTTCACCCGACTTCCTCTCCTTCCCCCTCTTTCTTTCTTCTTCTTTCTTCTCTCGCGAAGGGAGGTCGGTGAGCCCGGGAGAGGCCAAGTTGAGGCCGGCGACGCTCGCGGCGGCCGACCCTCTCCTTCTTCCCGCGGAGGAGGCATGCGCACGGGAGAAGAAGAAGTGCCTGCGGTGGTCGGCCTTCTCCTTCTTCCCTCTCTTCTTCTTTCTTTCTTCTTTTTTTTTCAAATGGTATAACAAAGAGGTGAAGGCTAGGAATCCTTACCTCAGCCCTGGCGAAGATCCGGCGGCTTCCTTCCAGCGGCAAATGGAGGAAGAAGAGCACCCAACTTGCTACTTTAATGGCTCTCCTCCCTCTCTCTTGGGCGGCAACACGAAGAAGAAGGAGAACCCCTAACCAGTTGGGCGTGGCGGCTCGACTTTGGATGGCTTCAAAGGAGGAGGAAGAAGCCCTAAAATAACCAGGTGTTCTCGGCTTCTGCGGGATGATTCTCCCCTTGATCACGCCCCCTCACGTGCGACGCACGTGAGGCCGAAAGTTTGGGGCTGGGCCGGTCAAGTGGACCGGCCAGTTCCAGGGTCTCACAAAAATACTATTAAAATATTTTTTCTAAACTTACTTGGGATCCTATCTTTCTTTGCTCGTAGGATTTGAGTCAATTTAGCAATTAAGCGACCATTGGTTTTCGAATGGACATAATAGCTTCTTTTATTAGCTGTTACTCTATATGGCCTTGGTCTCGTTCGTCTCACTCTTTCACACTAGTCGAGGCAAGCAATTCTTACTCGGAAAAAAGAAGACTGTGACGAGGGAGTCCAATTAGTCAAATAGGAAGAAAATATGAAGAAAAATGGAAAGTCGTCGAAAAGCAGGGGTGGGATGTGATTCGCCAAGCTAGGGCAAACAAAGCCGTCCGGCCCTATAGGATTAGGAATGCGAAGGCCTTAGAGAATTGACCTATTCATAGAGTAATCCTATGATCTATATAGAGGATATATGCTACGTCTTTATTTATATAAATAAATATAAGGGTGACTCAATCAATTGGGGGTGGGACTCAGTAAGATTTAGAGATGCTCTTTTCAGTTTGTTTACAGATGTATGGCACCACTGCTGGTGTACATTGTTCCCTCTTCCGAAGTTCTTGCAGGGCCACTAGCAACACATTAAGCTGGTTGTGAAGGAGAAAAAAGGTGCATCAACAGATAAAATACATTATTTGGCCCATTACTTTGACAAGTCTTAAAATATGGTGCATGGCTGCAAGACTTGCAAAGCAAAATGAATTGTTCCCAAATGTTTATATGTGGATGCAAAAATGAAAAAAAAAAAATCTAGAGTTTTTTGGTGACAAATTAGTTTCATCACTAATCTTTTTTATATATGGTGACTGAATAAGTTTCATTGCAAACAGATTTTGATTTTTTGGTAAGGATAAGATTTCATTGCTAAATAATTCATTTATAGTTTTGGCGCAAAATGTAGACCATTTGTCAAATTGGTCTTCTGATTGGGTCATTAGGCTCAGTCCAAGGTCTAATTGGGTCTAACCTTGGTCTAGTATCATTTTAAATCATTTGGGCTTGAATTAGGGTCGGTCCAAAGCCAATTTGGTCTCTAATTAGTTGAATTAGGCTTGATTCAGATTGAATTGGGCCTGCTAGGACTAGCTCAGCTTAATTGGGTTCGGACCCAACTGAATTTGGGCTTGATTTAATTCGCATTTAACTTGGTCTGCAATTTAGGCTCGTCCAGCCTTAGCCTAATCTGTTTGGGACCGGGCTTAGCCAGATTTAGCTAAGCCAACTACTTTTTATTGGGCTTAACGGGTTTTGGACCCGAACCAGGATCCGCCCCGTTATGCCGTAACCGTTAAGGTCATTCTTCCAGAGTATTCCCGCCTCTTCGCCTCCATCCTCTCTCTCTCTCTCTCTCTCTCTCGCCCCCACCCCCCCCCCCCCCCCCTCCTTCGTCTCCACCGGAAGCCCTAGCCCCTTTCTTTCTTCTTCTTTCACCTCCGGCCGAGCCCTTCTCCCCTCCTTCCTCTCTCTCTTTGCTTCCCCCCTCCCACCTCCTCTTCTCCCTCTCGCCGTGCCACCGTGGGGCGAGCCTCCTCCGGGAGATGCTTCCACCTCGGAGCCGCAGAAGGCGGACGCTTCCTCGGCCTGCAGCCGCTCCGGCGACTGCGGCCGAGGGGTGCCCTTCTCCAGGGTGGGAGCAGTGGGAGAGGGAGGGCCTAAACCTCCTCCAAAGTGATGCCGGAGTGAGTTTTAGTCTCCGGGGACCTCCCTTACCCCGATCCGACCACGGCGGAGGAGGAGAACCACCGTGACCGAGAAGGAGGCGCGAGAGACCCAGGTACGATCCTCCTTTTTTTTTTCCCCTCTTTTTCTTTCTTTATTTTCTTTTATTTTCTTTTTCTCCTCCTCCCTCTGTGGTGGCGCCACCACCTCCTCCGTTTTTCTTTCCAGAGTTTTCCCGCCTCTTCGCCTCCATCCTCTCTCTCTCTGTCCCTCTCTCTCTCTCGCCCCCCCTTCCTTCATCTCCACCGGAAGCCCTAGCCCTTTTCTTTCTTCTTCTTTCACCTCCGGCCGAGCCCTTCTCCCCTCCTTCCTCTCTCTCTCTGCTTCCCCCCTCCCACCTCCTCTTCTCCCTCTCGCCGTGCCACCGTGGGGCGAGCCTCCTCCGGGAGATGCTCCCACCTCGGAGCGGCAGAAGGGAAAGGGTAGGGGGCCCTGGACCTCCTCCGAAGTGGTGCCGGAGGAGTCAAACGGGTCCCCGAGGTGGGGCCGAGCCCCTGGGAGCTCCCCTGAGGAGGCGGACGCTTCCTCGGCCTGCAGCCGCTCCGGCGACTGCGGCCGAGGGGTGCCCTTCTCCAGGGTGGGAGCAGTGGGAGAGGGAGGGCCTAAACCTCCTCCAAAGTAATGCCGGAGTGAGTTTTAGTCTCCGGGGACCTCCCTTACCCCGATCCGACCACGGCGGAGGAGGAGAACCACCGTGACCGAGAAGGAGGCGCGAGAGACCCAGGTACGATCCTCCTTTTTTTTTTCCCCTCTTTTTCTTTCTTTATTTTCTTTTATTTTCTTTTTCTCCTCCTCCCTCTGGTGGCGCCACCACCTCCTCCGTTTTTCTTTCCAGAGTTTTTCCGCCTCTTCGCCTCCATCCTCTCTCTCTCTCTCTCTCGCCCCCCCCCCCCCCTCCTTCGTCTCCACCGGAAGCCCTAGCCCCTCTGTGGTGGCTTTAAATTCTGTCTTTTGAGTTTTCACATGCTTCTCCAGGGTGGGAGCAGTGGGAGAGGGAGGGCCTAAACCTCCTCCAAAGTGATGTCCGAGTGAGTTTTAGTCTCCGGGGACCTCCCTTACCCCGATCCGACCACGGCGGAGGAGGAGAACCACCGTGACCGAGAAGGAGGCGCGAGAGACCCAGGTACGATCCTCCTTTTTTTTTTCCCCCTCTTTTTCTTTCTTTATTTTCTTTTATTTTCTTTTTCTCCTCCTCCCTCTGGTGGCGCCACCACCTCCTCCGTTTTTCTTTCCAGAGTTTTCCCGCCTCTTCGCCTCCATCCTCTCTCTCTCTCTCTCTCTCGCCCCCCCCCCCCCCCTTCCTTCGTCTCCACCGGAAGCCCTAGCCCCTCTGTGGTGGCTTTAAATTCTGTCTTTTGAGTTTTCACATGCTACTTTTTTCTAGAAGCCAACTATGTTTTTTTTCTCTTGATCAAGTCACCATGTATTTAGTTTCCCATTCATACTAACTAAGTATTCCTCCCGCTTTTCAAGAGAGGGAGGCACCTATTTTATGGCATCTTAGTTTTTATATTCTTATAATTAAGTAAGCTCTGTGATAACTGAATTATGTCGCCAATAGTTATATAAGTTCTGCATTTTTCTACACTTGTTATTGGCATGCTATCCATGTGATTTTGTGTTGATTATGGTGGGATATAGAATCACCGTTCCTGTAATTTATGCATTACACAGTAAGTCATGGATCTCCTCTCCATTATGTTTAAGTGCACTTAGTTTTGAGAGTTCCTTGAATTTCAGCCTCCCTCTTCATCTTCGCCTTCTCTGCTTTCTAATTGCTGGGCTTTTTGTTTTCAAGATTCTTTTTTAAGGGTTTCTTGAATTTTTGAGAGATTTTAAAGTAGATTTAGGTGGAGAGTCAAGGAAGTGGGAACTTGGTTCAGCCTCCCTCTCTCCCTTTTCTTCAGTATATCTTCAACAGTTTTGAACTTGGTTGCGATTGACTAATTAATTTAATTTGTTTTTTTCATTTTTATTTCTACTCTCATTTAATTTGGGATGCTCTGGTCTTTTGCTGACATTTAAATCCTTGTTTTCTGTACATCATGATAGTGACACCACTACTTTTGCCCCCATTTTTAATTAGTCATGCCTTTCATGGTAGATGCTGTTTCTAGGTCTCTGTTGGTCTAAAGTCTAAACTGTGGATGAAATAGTCTGCTGGATGATCGCACTTCATGTCATTGTATCAGGCATTGATAAATAATTAATTTTCAATCCAACAATATTTTTTGGGTATGGTAATGTGCATTTTGTTGTTTTAATTCGTTGTTCAGTAAGCATTATTTAGTTGATCTCACCTAAGTTTAATCTTCACGTGATGCTACAGGCCTTAAAGCATTTATGTCATAACTTATATTAATTGTAGTTGGGTTCTAAAGTATCTCTGTTCCTTTTTTATTCTTATCATATCCACAACTGAAGTGACATAACAAAATCCTGACCATAAATAGATGGGCTCTTTTACATGGACTACCGGTTTATTTGTGAATCTTATTATACTATTATTTTTCTGCAATTCTTTTAGGTCTCTTGTTATTAAGTTAATTGAAATGCCTGCTTCACTATTGGATAACTTTTTCTCCCATTTGTTGCGTTTGAATCTTGACAAATTAATTTAAGTTGTTTTTTCATTTTTTTTTTCTGCCCTCAGTTAATTTGGATGCTCTGGTCTTTTGCTGACATTTACATCCTTGTTTTCTGTACATCATGATAGGGACACCACTACTTTTGCTCCCATTTTTATGTGCTGTGTATGTTGCTTAATCTTTTATTTGACAAAATTGTTTGGTTCTCTTAGCACAACTTTCAAATAGTATCATTTGCCGTTGCCATGAGACAAGGACATGATCTTCTGAAAATGCATTTGCATAATCTCAGAACTATTAGACTAATCCCTATACAACTGGGAGAGCAGCATTGCTTATGTTTCTTCTATTTGGCTTTTCTTCTTCTTCATTGTTTCGCAAACTGGGAGAGCGGCATTGCTTTTGTGTTCTATACAAAGAGGCTGGATGATTCTTGGATGAGGGTTTTGCTACATTTTGAGAGGAAAGTAACTATTCTCTTGACGGTGAGGCAATCTTGGATGGTCTGCTGCTGTTGTTCTGCAAGCAACCGTTTGCAGCTGTTTTGATTTATTAGTTGCAGATCAATTGGTGAATCTAAGCCTCTCCCTCCATCTTCCCCTTCTCTGCTTTCAAATTGCTGGGAGTTTTGTTTTTCAATATTCTTTTTGAGAGATTTTAATTTAGATTTTAATGTAGATTTAGGTGGAGAGTGTAGGAACTAGGGAGATCTTGGTAAAAGTCTCCTCTCCCTCTCTCCCTTTTCTTCAGTATATCTTCAAAAGTTTTGAACTTGGTTCTCTCTGGACTTGAATGATGGAGAGATAATATTTTGATCGCTGTTTGTTCAATCTGGATTTGGTATTCTTGGTTGTTGGTGATATTCTGTCTAATTTGGTTCTGGAGGTTATGTTTATATTGCTTCGATGTGCAATCTCTCCCTCTTTTCAATTGTTAATGTTATAGCATGTGAAATGATCTCTGACATGCTAAATCCATAGGAAATCCTAAATCATTGAGCTTAAATGGTTGCTATATAGGATTTCTTCGGAGGCTTATTTTGCTAAATGCTAAGACTAGTTCGATGGTTCTTCATGTAAAGAGTTTGGATTATTTTATTGCTTCTATTTCTCTCATCCTGCTTGGTTGTTGTAGATAATTTGTGCTGGTTGTTGTTTTGGTTGGCTGCCATTGCATGCTCCATTTGATGACATGTGAATGATGTTAATCAAATTTTGAGCAAACTTCTTTTAGGTCCGTTAGTCTTGGTGATGCAATTGGTTGTCCACCTGCTTTAATTTGTTGTCGCAAGCACCACATTTGTGGAATGCCTGAACATCAATTTAAAGTCGGCATTATGTGGTTCTGTATGCTGTTTTTGCCACTGTGACTGAGACACACATAAAACTTTAGTGTTTTCATGGATGTATTATAGTAATTTCTGTGCTTTTGTCGCCTCTTCCTGTCATGATATGATCAAGCCTTTCCAGGTGGATAATGTTTGTTGGTCACTGTTGGTCTAAACTCTTAAGCTGTGGATGAAATAGTTTGGTGCTGGCGGTTATGTCGTCTTCGGTAGCGGTAGAGCGAGCAGCTTTTGAATGTCTGCTGTTTCGCAGACATCCGAGCAGCGGCCATGGTTAGAAGGGGGGAGGAGAAGAAGACATTGTGGGATCTTTTTCCTAGGTCGGCTTCTAGTTTTCTTTCTCAAGATTTGCTGGTATTCTATTTCTTCTCCTCCTACTTGTTGTTGGTCTCCCGGGTGGATAATGGTCGCGATGTTGTGCTTCTTGTTATCTTTTTCTCTTTGTTTATGTGCCTTCTCTTTTGCTTTTCTTATTCTTCTTTGTTTCCCAAATTGGGAGAGCGGCGCTGCTTTTGGGTTCTTTACAAGGAGGCTATGATGATTCTTGCTCGAGGGTTTCGCTACAATTGAGAGGAAAGCAGTTATTCTCTTGACGGCAAGGCAATCTTGCAGGCAACTATTTGCAGCCATTTTGATTTATTAGTTGCAGATCAATCGGTGAATCAGAGCCCCCCTCTCCATCTTCCCCTTCCCTGCTTTCAAATTGCTGGGATTTTTGTTTTCAATATTCTTTTTACGGTTGTGTTTCCGAGAGATTTTAAAGTAGATTTAGGTGGAGAGTGTAGGAAGTGGGGAGATCTTGGTCAAAGTCTCTCTCCCTCTCTCCCTTTTCTTCAGTATATCTTCAAAAGTTTTGAACTTGGTTCAGATATTTTATTTTGTCAACTTTGCTTTAAGTTCTCTCTGGACTTGAATAATAGTGAGATAATATTTTGATCGGTGTTTGTTCAATCTAGATTTGGTATTCTTGGTTGTTGGTGGGACTCCATCTAATTTGGTTCTGGAGGTTATGTTCTATATTGTTTCAATGTGCTTTCTCTCCCTTTTTTCAATTGTTGACGTTCTGGCATGTGAAATGATCTCTGACATTCTAAATCCATGGGAAATTCTAAACCATTGAGCTTAAAAGGTTGCTATATAGGATTTCTTTGGATGCTTATTTCGTTAAATGCTATGACTAGTTCTCTAGTTCTGCATAGAAAGAGTTTGGATATTTTATTGCTTCTATATCTCTCGTGCTGCTTGGTTGTTGTACATAAATTTATGCTGGTTGTTGTTTCGGTTGGTTGCCATTGCTTGCTCCGTTTGATGACACGTAATTGATGGTCATCAAATTTTGAGCAAACTTTTTTTGGGTCCGGTAGTCTTGGTGATGCAATTGGTTGTCCACCTGCTTTAATATGTTGTTGCACGCACCACATTTGTGGAATGCCCGAACATCTATTTAATGTTGGCATTATGTGGTTCTGTATGCTGTTTTTTGCCGCTGTGACTGAGACACATATAACTTTAGTATTTTCATGGATGGATTATGGTAATTTCTTTGCGTTTGTTACCTCTTGCTGTCAACTTTGAATGATATGATCAACCCTTTTTTGGTAGATGCTGTCTGTAGGTCCCTGTTGGTCTAAACTGTGGATGAAATGGTCTGCTAGTTGATTGCACTCTCTGTCATTGTATTTGTCTTTGATAAATAGTTAATTTTCGGACCAACAAATTTTTTTTTGGGGCTATGATAATGTGCATTTTGTTGTTTTAATTCATTTTCGATAAGCATTATTCATTTGATCTCACCTAAGTTCAATCTTCACGTGATGCTACAGGCCTTAAAGCATTCACGTCATAAGTTATATTAATTGCAGTTGTGTTCAAAGTATTTCCGTTCCCTTTTTTATTTTTATCATATCCACAACTGAAGTGACATATGTCACGCCCCGGACCCGGATCCGTGACATGGCCGTGCTATTGCCGACTACCGCCCACAATAGCACGAAGCCTCATACATGGGTAACAGGGTAGTCAGACTTGTCAAACTGTCATATATTTAAAATATTTGCTGTATATCATATAAGGTAGTACAGGTATTTCTTCTTCCATCTCTGTGCCAGAGTCTTTTTTCCTCTGTTTTACTGTTGAAACAGAGGGAAGAAACATTCCATAGAGGAACTTTCCCTCTTTTTATTTTGTTTAAACCCATTTAAGTAAATCAGGTCATACCTTGCTCCGGGTTGGCTACAGCCGAGCAGTACACCCTTCAAGAAATCCCTCCTTCCTCTCCTAGGGCTTCAGAGGTTCAGCTCCATCAACCTTCGGCTCTAGGGTTCGGCTTCTCTGGTACAGTACTCGAGAGGGCTAAGGAATAAGAGGGTATAGTAACTCCTAAGTTAAGAAACTGAGAGTTTAAATAAACTCTGCTTAGGAGGTGACCCTTGGAGAGGCGGCACCCTCTCCTTCCTCCTTGCTCCGGAAGCCTACAGATGCCCTTTCCCTTAGGCCAGCTGGGCTTGTCCTTTCAACCTGGGTGAGGTGGCAGACTCCCATTTTGCATGGATGAGGGCCCAACAGCTGGTCTTCCCCCCTATTGGCCAGCGGGGGCCCGTCACTTCAGTCCTCAGGCGTGAGGTGAGGGTTGCCATCCATGGGCCCAATACGGCCCCATTAACGACCGAGCCCAAATACCCTTAAACTGGGCCTCAGAAGTATTGGGCCCAGTTAGTATCAGGCCCGGATGTTACATTCTTTCCCTCTTAAATAAATTTCATCCTCGAAATTAATCATACCTCTATTTTTAGGTATGCAGTGTAATTCTCTAGAAAAACTAACTGAAATAAAGAAATGTGCATGGCCAGAATCAAACAAAATCCATGGGAAATCCTAAACCATTGAGCTTAAAAGGTTGCTATATAGAATTTCTTTGGAGGCTTATTTCGTCAGATGCTAAGACTATTTATCTGGTTCTTCATATAAAGAGTTTGGATTATTTTATTGCTTCTATATCTCTCATCTTGCTTGGTTGTTGTACATAGATTTGTGCTGGTTGTTGTCTTAGTTCGCTACCATTGCTTGCTCCATTTGATGACATGTGAACGATGGTCATCAAATTTTGAGCAAACTTTTTTTTGGTTCCATTAGCCTTGGTGATTCAATTGGTTTTGGAGGTTATGTTCTATATTGTTTCATTGTGCTCTCTCTCCCTCTTTTCAATTGTTGACGTTCTGGCATGTGAAATGATCTCTGACATTCTAAATCCACGGGAAATTCAAAACCATTGAGCTTAAAAGGTTGCTATATAGGATTTCTTCGGATGCTTATTTCGTTAAATGCTAGGACTAGTTCTCTAGTTCTTCATAGAAAGAGTTTGGATTATTTTATTGCTTCTATATCTCTCGTCCTGCTTGGTTGTTGTACATGAATTTATGCTGGTGGTTGTTTCGGTTGGCTGCCATTGCTTGCTCCGTTTGGTGGCACGTAATTGATGGTCATCAAATTTTGAGCAAACTTTTTTTGGGTCCGGTAGTCTTGGTGATGCAATTGGTTGTCCACCTGCTTTAATATGTTGTTGCACGCACCACGTTTGTGGAATGCCCGAACATCTATTTAATGTAGGCATTTTGTGGTTTTGTATGCTGTTTTTTGCCGCTGTGATTGAGACACATAACTTTAGTATTTTCATGGATGGATTATGGTAATTTCTTTGCATTTGTTACCTCTTGCTGTCAACTTTGAATGGCATGATCAACCCTTTTTTGGTAGATGCTGTCTGTAGGTCCTTGTTGGTCTAAACTGTAGATGAAATGGTCTGCTAGTTGATTGCACTCCCCGTCATTGTATCCGTCTTTGATAAATAGTTAATTTTCGGACTAACAAATTTTTTTTTTTGGGCTATGATAATGTGCATTTGTTGTCTTAATTCAATGTTCGATAAGCATTATTCATTTGATCTCACCTAAGTTCAATCTTCACGTGATGCTACAGGCCTTAAAGCATTCACGTCATAAGTTATATTAATTGCAGGTGTGTTCAAAGTATTTCTGTTCCTTTTTTTATTTTTATCATATCCACAACTGAAGTGACATATGTCACGCCCCGGACACGATCCGCGACACGGCCGTGCTATTGCCGACTACCGCCCACAATAGCACGAGCAGTACAACCTTCAAGAAATCCCTCCTTCCTCTCCTAGGGCTTCAGAGGTTCAGCTCCTTCAACCTTCGGCTCTAGGGTTCGGCTTCTCTGGTACAGTACTCTAGAGGGCTAAGGAATAAGAGGGTATATTAACTCCTAAGTTAAGAAACTGAAAGTTTAAATAAACTCTGCTTAGGAGGTGACCCTTGGAGAGGTGGCACCCTCTCCTTCCTCCTTGCTTTCGAAGCCTACAGCCGCCCTTTCCCTCTGGCCCGCTGGGCTTGTCCTTTCAACCTGGGTGAGAGGTGGCAGACTCCCATTTTGCATGGATGAGGGCCCAACAGCTGGCCTTCCCCCCACTGGCCAGCTGGGGCCCGTCACTTCAATCCTCAGGCGTGAGGCGAGGGTTGCCATCCATGGGCCCAATACGGCCCCATTAACGACCTGGAGCAAATACCCTTAAACTGGGCCTCAAAAGTATTGAGCCTAGTTAGTATCGGGCCCGGACATTTATTCTTTCCCTCTTAAATAAATTTCATCCTCGAAATTAATCATGCCTCAATTTTTTAGGTATGCAGTGTAATTCTCTAGAAAAACTGACTGAAATAAAGAAATGTGAATAGCCAGAATCAAACAAAATCCATGGTAAATCCTAAACCATTGAGCTTAAAAGGTTGCTATATAGAATTTCTTTGGAGGCTTATTTCGTCAGATGCTAAGACTATTTCTCTGGTTCTTCATATAAAGAGTTTGGATTATTTTATTGCTTCTATATCTCTCATCTTGCTTGGTTGTTGTACATAGATTTGTGCTGGTTGTTGTCTCAGTTCGCTGCCATTGCTTGCTCCATTTGATGACATGTGAACGATGGTCATCAAATTCTGAGCAAACTTTTTTTGGTTCCGTTAGCCTTGGTGATTCAATTGGTTGTCCACCTGCTTTAATTTGTTGTTGCTCGCACCACGTTTGTAGAATGCCCCAACATCTATTTGATGTTGGCATTATGGGGTTATGTATGCTATTTTTTGCCTTTGTGACTGAGACACATATAACTTTAGTGTTTTCATGGATCGATTATAGTAATTTCTATGCTTTTGTTGCCTCTTGCTGTGAACTTTGAATGATATGATCAAGCCTTTCATGGTGGATGCTGTTTGTAGGTCATTGTTGGTCTAGACTATGGATGAAATAGTTTGGTCATCTCATGGTCATCTCATCTTATAGGGGCTAGATTCGTGATTTTCTGTGGAAATTGTCTTCGATAAATCCTAACCATTGATGTCTCTTTAGCAAGCATATCTGATTGGTGGAACAGCATGCTCAAGTTGAAAAACTGTTCGATTGCAGTATTTCTTGAAGTTTGTAAGTATATTTTGATTTATTTGCCAACAATTTATCAGAGTATTACTTTTATTGCTTAAGGCTGTGATTTCTTGAATCAGATTAACTTTTTGGTCTGTTACTGATGTTCAACAAGCATCAATAGTGCTGGACACCAATTTTTAGACTAGTATACTAGATTAAATTATCCATTTGTTGTGGACCTGTTTTGACCAGATCTTGATTTGAAAGCATTGGTAGGTTGTGAGTTGAGAGGGAACCCTCTTGAGTAATATTCGGATTTGCAGTAAACCTTATTTATTTGTTGCAGTAGACCTGTTTATCTAATGCTGGAGATTATGTGAACTTGTCATGTAAGACATAAGGTTCAAAATGGTATTTATAATGGTTCCAAGAATTAGGAGCATGGGCAGGCATACAATGTGACAGATAATCGCCTTCTCAAAGAGCTGGTTCTTTTATGTTGGTAAACAAGGCTCAACCTTCCACCTCTTCTTTCTCCTAGCTTTCTACTTGAGAGAGGAGGTGAGCATCTATAGTGATTTCTCAGTTACCCTTCAAGCATTGTTCCTTCTCCTTTTCTTCTTCGCTTTATTGTGTATGGATGTATTTATGTATGAATATTCATGCAACAAGGGGTGACTTCTAAAATTGTTCTTCTCTTCTTTGCATGCCATCTTCTCTAGCAATAGGCGAGACATATATGGAAGGTCTACTACATTGCTGGCACCCGATCTGCATTCATTGTAAGTTGGAGAGGTCATCACCAGAGGAGAAGAGGTGCAGGGATCTTCTCCTCTTTTTTGCGTGCATGTATATTAATGAGATGATGGGCAAGTTGTGAAATTACTCCTCTTCTTTGCGTGTCAACTTCTCTAGCAATAGGGGAGGAACTTCTGGAAGTGGTGAATTTGAGCCTCTTCTTCCTTTTCCCTTTTTGCCTTTCAATTTCTTGTTTTTTGAAGATTATATTTTTGTAGCACTTTTTTAATTACATAACTGTAATTAAATTTTTTTTGATGTAATTTTTCGGTTGTTCCTGAAGAATTCATTGGATTTGGAGGCTGATGGTAGTTTCAAGATAAAGATGGTATCGATAAAGGTACGATTTTGACTTCGAGAACCCAAATTCTCAAAGTTTCTATTTTGCTTGTCAAAAATCAGGAGTTGTTTGCTCAATACTCGAATGTGTCACATTTTTACATTTTCTCCTTGACAAAATCCCGACCATAAATACATGGGCTCTTTTACATGAACTGCCAGTTTATGTGTGAATCTTATTGTGCTTTTTTTTTCTGCAATTCTTTTACGTCTCTTGTTATAAAGTTATCTGAAATGCCTGCTTCACCATTGGATAACTTTTTCTCCCATTTGTTGCGATTGGCTAATTAAGTTAATATGTTTTTTCATTTTTATTTCTGCTCTCATTTAATTTGGGAAGCTGTGGTGTTTTTCTAACATTTACATCCTTGTTTTCTATAAATCATGACAGTGACACCTCTACTTTTGCTCCCATTTTTATGTGCTGTGTATGTTGCTTAATATTTTATTTGACAAATGTGGTTGGTTCTCTTAGTACACTTTCAAATAGTATCATAGGCAGTTCCCATGAGATAATGACATGATCTTTTGAAAATGCATTTGCATAATCTCAGAACCGAACTATTAGACTAATCCCTGTATAGCTCCTATGCCTTTTTATATTAGATCAAGTTCAGAACCAGAAGAATTTCTCTTTGTTTTGTCTGCTGGCCATCAGTTATGGTTATATCCTTGTGACATACTGTGTGGTAATTCCAATCCTTCAATCATTTAATCATTTTTTGTTAACCTTGTTGGTTACATTGATCTGCATGACTTTCCGTTGGCTTGGAAAACATTTCTGCATGTTGTTCTGGATACTTTACCATTTCTTTTTCAACCTCTCTTTCTCTTTAATTTTCATGATTTCATGCCTGAGCATGTTTGTTAATGTATTACGTGCGGGCGGGGCTTGGTGCAATGGTAAGGTTGCTCCATTTGACCTGTGCATCATGTATTCGAAACACCTCAGATGCTAAGTGGCAGAAACCTTGGGGATGCCTTTTTTTGTTTTCTTGAATGTATTATGTATCATAAAGGTAAGGCTTGTGATATGTCGGGATGATTATATTCTATTAAGTTGTGAATGATTGTTTTATGATTATTATTTTTTAGGATGTAGTCTTATCTTCTAAAGTTCAAATGGACCAACAATTAGCATATCTGGTTGACTCGGTGATTTATTTTTCGAACTGAGGTTGGCTCGTTACAAAGCCAAATATTGTGTATTCTAGGTAAATTGTCTGTTTTGGTTTCTTAGGACTCACTTCTCGTAGGCTAAACGTGATTCCTTTTTTGGCTTCCAAAAAGGCTCCATTTATTTTTATACAAGAATTGACTTGTGTCTGGCCTGTAGTGGATATAGCTTTGTGTTCTTTATTATTGGAAGCCATTCTTTTCTTTTCTTTTTCTTTTTTCTAACATTTTTTAATATTTTTTTTCTTTTTTTAATAAAAAACGTTGTCTTCTTGCACCTTCCATGCTAGACCTAATGATTTCTATTGAACACAGATAATTCCTTGACCTGTACGTGGTTTGACGGCCATACTCTTTCTGGTTCCCTTTAGATGAGATGAAGTTTCTTGATTCCACCTAGTTTGAGACTAAGTTTGTTTAATTTATTTACATAAATAGTACACTTGTATTGCGTTCAGATGATAATGTACTTGCTTGAGTTTCTATTGTCCGCCGGCCTTTGTAGTTTAGGTAATTATGGATAGCCACTCTCTTTGCCAGCTATCCCTTTTTAACCACAACTTTTATGTTGATTATACACTTTGCATTCCGCTTTATTCATGGTAAATCTACTTCATCAGTTTTTGTGGCTCGGACCTTCAAACTGCATCATCCTATAATTTTACCAAACTCATAAAAACTGTTCAAGTATATTCGTGTCTGCTGTTGTCTTATCTATTTATCTTCCGAGCTATTGCTGACCCTATGCAGCAGCTAAAGTTCGAACCTTTTGGGTGATGATGACATCTTTACTCCTTTCTTTGATAGCCTTTAAATGAAATATTACAGCTCCTAGTCATCTTATCTTATAGGGGCTTGATTCGTGATTTTCTGTGGAAGCTGTCCTCGATAAATCCTAACCATTAATGTCTCTTTAGCAAGCATATCTGATTGGTGGAACAGCGTGCTCAGGTCGAAAAATTTTCTGATCGCATTATTTCTTGAAGTATATAAGTATATTTTGATTTATTTGCCAACAATTTGTCATAGTATTACTTTTATTGCTTTAGGCTGTGATTTCTTGAATCAAATTAGCTTTTTGGTCTATTATTGACGTTCAACAAGCATCAATAGTCTTGGACACCAATTTTTGGACTGGTATACTAGATTAAATTATCCATGTGTTGCTGACCTGTTCTGGCCAGATCTTGATTTGAAAGCATTGGTAGCTTGCGGGTTGGGAGGGAACCCTCTTGGTTCACGTATCCAAAAGCTCCAAAAAAATTTGGAACCGGTACGGGCCGATACGGTTAGCCGGTTCGGGCCGGTACGGATTTTTAACACCGAACCAGACCGTTCGGAGCCAGTATCGGTTAGGTACGGGCTGAACCGGCCGGTACAGCATTCCTTGCTTTTTTGTTTGTATGGATGCATTTTTGCAGGAATATTGATGCAACAAGGGTTGACTTCTAAATTTGTTCTCTTCTTTGCATGCCACCTTCTCTGGCAATAGGCGAGGCATTTTTGGAAGGTCTACTACACTGCTGACAACCAATCTGCATTCATTGTAAGTTGGAGAGGTCATCACCCAAGGAGAGGAGGAGCGGGGATCTTCTCCTCTTTTTTGTGTGTATGTATGTATATTGATGAGATGATGGGTGACTTGTAAAATTGCTCTTTTCTTCTTTGCGTGTCAGCTTCTCTAGCAATTGGCGGGGAACATCTGGAAGTGGCGAATTTGAGCCTCTTTTTCCTTTTCCCATTTTGCCTTCTAATTTCTTGTTTTTTGAAGATTATATTTTTTTAAGGCTTCTTTAATTACAAAACTGTAATTAAATTTCTTCTGATGTGTTTTTTCTGCTGTTCCTGAAGAATTCATATGATTTGGAGGCTGATGATAGTTTCGAGATAAAGATGGTATCAATAAAGGTACGATTTTGACTTCGAGAACCGACATTCTCAAAGTTCATGTTTTGCTTGTCAGAAATCAGGAGTTGTTTGCTCAATACTAAAATGTGTAGCATATTTACATTTTCTCCTTCACAAAATCCCGACCATAAATAGATGGGCTTTTTTACATGAACTACCCGTTTGTGTGAATCCTATTGTGCTATTTTTTTCTGCAATTCTTTTATGTCTCTTGTTATTAAGTTAGCTGAAATGCCTGCTTCACCATTGGATAACTTTTCTCCTAATTGTTGCGATTGGCTAATTAATTTAATTTGTTTTTTCATTTTTATTTCTGCTCTCATTTAATTTGGGATGCTCTGGTGTTTTTCTGACATTTACATCTTTGTTTTCCGATCGCAGTATTTCTTGAAGTATGTAAGTATATTTTGATTTATTTGCCAACAATTTGTCATAGTATTACTTTTATTGCTTTAGGCTGTGATTTCTTGAATCAAATTAGCTTTTTGGTCTATTATTGACGTTCAACAAGCATCAATAGTCTTGGACACCAATTTTTAGACTGGTATACTAGATTAAATTATCCATGTGTTGCTGACCTGTTCTGGCCAGATCTTGATTTGAAAGCATTGGTAGCTTGCAGGTTGGGAGGGAACCCTCTTGGTTCACGTATCCAAAAGCTCCAAAAGAATTTGGAACCGGTACGGGCCGATACGGTTAGCCGGTTCGGGCCGGTACGGGTTTTTAACACCGAACCAGACCTTTCCAAGCCAGTATCGGTTCGGTACGGGCTGAACCGGCCGGTACAACATTCCTTGCTTTTTTGTTTGTATGGATGCATTTATGCATGAATATTGATGCAACAAGGGGTGACTTCTAAATTTGTTCTCTTCTTTGCTTGCCATCTTCTCTAGCAATAGGTGAGGCATTTTCGGAAGGTCTACTACATTGCTGGCAACCAATCTGCATTCATTGTAAGTTGGAGAGGTCATCACCCGAGGAGAAGAGGAGCGGGGATCTTCTCCTCTTTTTTGTGTATGTATGTATCTTGATGAGATGATGGGTGACTTGTAAAATTGCTCTTCTCTTCTTTGCGTGTCAGCTTCTCTAGCAACAGGCGGGGAACTTCTGGAAGTGGCGAATTTGAGCCTATTCTTCCTTTTCCCATTTTGCCTTTTAATTTCTTGTTTTTTGAAGATTATATTTTTTAAGGCCTCTTTAATTACAAAACTGTAATTAAATTTCTTCTGATGTGTTTTTTCTGTTGTTCCTGAAGAATTTGTAGGATTTGGAGGCCGACCATAAATAGATGGGCTCTTTTACATGAACTACCAGTTTGTGTGAATCTTATTGTGCTATATTTTTCTGCAATTCTTTTATGTCTCTTGTTATTAAGTTAGCTGAAATGCCTCCTTCACCATTGGATAACTTTTCTCCTAATTGTTGCGATTGGCTGATTAATTTAATTTGTTTTTTCATTTTTATTTCTGCTCTCATTTAATTTGGGATGCTCTGGTGTTTTTCTGACATTTACATCCTTGTTTTCTATACATCATGACAGTGACACCTCTACTTTTGTTTTGGTTTTTATGTGCTGTGTATGTTGCTTAATCTTTTATTTGACAAAAGTGATGGGTTCTTTTAGTACAACTTTCAAATCATATCATATGCAGTTGCCATGAGATAATGACATGATCTTCTGAAAATGCTTTTACATAATCTTAGAACTATTAGACTAATCCCTGTATAGCTCCTATCCCTTTTTATATTAGATCAAGTATCGAATCAGAAGAATTTCTCATTGTTTTGTCTGCTTGTCATCAGTTATGGTTATATCCTTGTGACATACCGTGTGGTAATTCCAGTCCTTTAATCTTTTTTTATTAACCTTGTTGGTTACAATGAATCTGCATGACTTTCCATTTGCTTTGAAACTTTAATTTTCATGTTTTCATGCCTGAGTTTGTATTGTAATTTTAGTATGTTTGTTAATGTATTTTTATGTGGGCGGGGCTTGGTGCAGTGGTAAGGTTGCTCCATTTTGACCTGTGCATATTATGTGTTCGAACCACCTCTCGAGATCCTGTGGGGCAAAAACCTTGGGACGCCTTTTTTTTTCTTTTGAATGTATTATGTCTAATAAGGGTGAGATTTGTGATATCTTGTAATGATTATATTCTATTAAGTCGTGAATGATTGTTTTATCCTTATCATTTTGTAGGGTGTAGCCATATCTGCTGAAGTTCAAATGGACCAACAATAAGCATATGTTGGTTGACTCTGATTTATTTTTGGATCTGAGATTGACTTGTTACAAAGCCAAATATCGTGTATTCTAGGTAAATTTTCTGTTTAGATTTCTTAGTACTCACTTCTCAGCTATTGTTGGACCCTATGCTGCAGCAAAAGTCCGAACTTTTTGGGTGAAGATGACAGCATCTTACTCATTCCTGTGTTATCCTTCAAATGAACTATTTCTACTCCTGGTCATCTCATTTTATAGGGGCTAGATTCGTGATTTTCTGTGGAAGCTGTCCTTGATAAATCCTAACCATTGATGTCTCTTAAGCAAGCATATCTAATTGGTGGAACAACATGCAAAGGTCGAAAAACTGTCCGATCGCAGTATTTCTTTAAGTACGTAAGTATATTTTGATTTATTTCCCAACAATTTGCCTTACTATTACCTTTATTGCTTATGGCTGTGCTTTCTTCAATCAGATTGGCTTTTTGATCTGTTCTTGATGTTCAACAAGCATCAGTAGAGCTAGTCATATTTTAGATTGGTATACTAGATTAAGTTATTCATGTGTTGCTGACCGGTTCTGACCATATCTTGATTTGAAAGTACTGGTAGGTTGTGAGCTGGGAGGGAATCCTCTTGTGTCATATTCAGATTTGCGGTAAACCTTATTTATTTATTGCAGTAGACCTGATTATCTAATGCTCGAGATTTTGTGAGCTTGTCATGCAAGACATAAGCTTCAAAATGGCTTTTATAATGGTTCCATGCTTTAGATGGAGCACGGGCAGGCATACAATGTGACGGATAATCGCCTTCTCAAAGAGTTGGTTCTTGTATGTTGGTAAAGAAGGCTCAGCCTTCCACCTCTCCTGCCCCCTAGCTTTCTTCTGCTCTTTTTTGTGTATGTATGTATATTGATGAGAAGATGGGTGACTTGTAAAATTGCAGTTCTCTTCTTTGCGTGTCAGCTTCTCTAGCAATAGGCGAGGAACTTCTGGAAGTGGTGAATTTGAGCCTCTTCTTCCTCTTCGCTTTTTTCCTTTTAATTTCTTGTTTTTTGAAGATTATGTTTTTTTATGACTTCTTTAATTACATAACTGTAATTATATTTCTTTTGATGTGTTTTTTCTTCTGTTCCTGAAGAATTCATAGGATTTGGAGGCTGATGAAAGTTTTGGGATAAGGATGCTATAAAAAAAGGTACGATTTTGACTTCGAGAACCCAAATCCTCAAAGTTTGTATTTTGCTTGTCAAAAATCAGGTGTTGTTTGCTCAATAACAGGCTGTCACATTTTTACATGTTTCAAATCTGCTCGCATTCCAACCTCATTTTTTCAGTTTTCCTGACTCTTCTTTTTTATTTCACTTATTCTTTCCCAGGTAATTTTTGGTCTTGCATGGATTCTGTCATCCTTCATTATTCTCTATTTTCCATCTTTTCTTCAAGTAATAGTGTGAAAAAAGACGAAGTGGCTTGCTTAGAGGCCAACTAGTGCTGGCGATAACTTTAAGTTCCATTTTTGCGCTTCATTTATGTAGGAGTTGCAGAAGCCGAGGTAGAAATTTCTCTAGAGTTGGTATTAACTAGGGTAATCTCTTTGGACTTTCCCATGATGATGTCCTTAGTCTTGGTAACAGTTATCCAATCAATCAATTATTTATTCTGGTCCTTTGTCTACTTTTATTTTTCCTGATCTTGCTACTTATCTCTGTATATCTGGTGGTAATTTGATTCACTTGTAAACTTTTATGCTTCAGAGGCCTGGATCATACTCTATTGCTATGTGGTGGTCTATCGGTTGCTGCTGCAGGAATTTCTATACAATAGTTTGAATTTGATTTTCCACTACAACTGTTCATGAAATACTCTTTCCTTATAAACTTATTACTATTGTTTGACTACTAGAATTATTCCGAATTTGTTATTTATAAGATTCACTTCTATTTATTTGCCCCTTTTTCTTCATAGCTATTTATTTGCCCCTTTTTCTTCCTAGCTATTTCGTAGTATTATTTGCTAATCAAATTGGAAAGGGCGGAAATAAAATATAAAAATTTTATGCTTTGCAAGTTGGAAGGTCCATTGTTCTGCAGGCTACTGCTGCAGCCTATTGGAGACTGGACAAGATTTTTGGATCGCTAAATGCCTTTCCTCCTACTCAACTCTGTATACCATTTTTTTTCCTACTCTTCTGTTGGTTGATTTGTTCATTAAATATTGCACTTTATTCTTTTATTGACAGCTTTTGAATTTATATGTTAAGGCCATTTTCTCCAGAAGGTTGTGATGATTCTTGGACCCGGGTTTTGCTATGAAAGGAAAGCGGCTATTTTCTTGACGACGAGGCAATCTTGGATTTGGCATTCTTGGCTGTTTGTGGGACTCCGTTTAATTTGGTTCTGGTGGTTATGTTCTATATTGTTTCGATGTGCTCTCTCTCCCTTTTTTCAATTGTTAATGTTCTGGCTTGTGAAATGATCTCTGACATGCTAAATTCATGGGAAATCCTAAACCATTAGGCTTAAAAGGTTGCTATTTAGGATTTCTCCGGAGGCTTATTTCGTTAAATGCTAAGACTAGTTCTCTGGTTCTTCATATAAAGAGTTCGGATTATTTTATTGCTTCTATATCTCTCATCCTACTTGGTTGTTGTGCATAAATTTGTGCTGGTTGTTGTTTCGGTTGGCTGCCATTGCTTGCTCCATTTGATGACATGTGAATGATGGTCATCAAGTTCTGGGCAAACTTTTTTTGGGTCTGTTAGTCTTGGTGATGCAATTGGTTGTCCACCCGCTTTAATTTGTTGTTGCCCGCACCACGTTTGTGGAATGCCCCCGCATCTATTTAATGTTGGCATTATGTGGTTCTGTATGCTGTTTTTTGCCACTGTGACTGAGACACATATAACTTTAGTGTTTTCGTGGATGTATTATAGTAATTTCTGCGCGTTTGTTACCTGTTGCTATAAACTTTGAATGATATGATCGACCCTTTCTTGGTAGATGCTGTTTGTAGGTCACTGTTGGTTTGGACTGTGGATGAAATGTTCTGCTAGTTGATTGCACTTCTAGTCATCGTATCTGGCGTTGATAAATAGTTAATTTTTGAACCAACAATTTTATTTTTTTGGGCTATGGTAATCTGCATTTTTTTGTTTTAATTCAATGTTCAATAAGCATTATTCAGTTGATCTCACCTATGTTCAATCTTCACGTGTTCAATAAGTGGTTCTGTATGCTATTTTTTGCCTGTGACTGGGGCACACATATAACTTTAGTGTTTTCATGGATCGATTATAGTAATTTCTATGCTTTTGTTGCTTCTTGCTGTCAACTTTGAATGATATGGTCAGGCCTTTCATGGTGGATGTTGTTTGTAGGTCACTGTTGGTCTAGACTGTGGTTGAAATAGTTTGGTGCTGGAGATTATGTTCTCTTCAGTAGCGATTGAGCGAGCAGCTCCGGAAGGTCTGCTGTTCCGCAGACAATTGAGCAGCAACAATCGTTCGATGGGGGGAGAATAAGAGACACTGTGGGCTCGTTTGGTTCGCGGGAAGCATTTTCCTTCCTAGGAATATGATTCCTGGGAAACAAATTCCTAGGAAGAGGATGCCTAGGAAAGTACTTTTGGCATGTTTGGTTGACCATGGGAAAGTGACAAATTTCCAAGGTACTTATGTTTGGTTGGCCATCCACTTTCCTAGGAAAGTTATATATAATTCCTATTATGCCCTTAATAAAAATTAGGTTTTTAATACCTCTTTAATGCTTCTTTAATGCTGAAAGGACTTTTTGGAAAAAAGTAAAAATGGAGTGATTCCCGCCTCATGGGAAAGTAACTTTCCCATGTTTCTCATGGGAAAGACTTTCCCATGAAATGTGGGAATCACATTTCCATGGGAATATAACTTTTCCTTCTCTCTCCTTTGAAAACTTCAACCAAACAAGAGGCATCTCATTACTTTTCCGTTGACCACACTTTCCCCCCTTCTTTTCCCGCGAACCAAACGAGCCCTGTGGGATCTTTTCCCCAGGTCGGCTTCTAGTTCTTTTACTCACGATTTGTTGGTCTTCTCTTTCTTCTCCTTCAACTTGTTGTTGGTCTCCCGGGGGGTAATTGTTGGGAGTTGTATCCGACGTGTCAATCGTCAGCGTGTTGATCTCTTATATTCATTGTTGGGAATTGATTGATAAATTAATAAAGTGTTATTTGGCATTATTCATCATTTCATTGTACATCTTCAAATGATCTCTTATATGATGTTCTTAAGACTTATTTTATGATAAAGAAGGATTTATGTTCTTAAACCTATTTGCGACCAAATGATATGCTGTTAATAGGACAACAGCATTGTCGAGATTAGGTCGTTATGAGACATATACGTTGGTTGTCCTCTTAACCAAGGAGTGTGGAGATACTGATATGTCACACAGGTGAAGTGGAGTACATTTCACTGAACGTGACCAATTCCGGAACGCTCTACTGTCAAGAGATGTTCCGAGTGGATATGGGTGTAAATATCCCTCAGACCTGAGATCACCACAGTGATTAGCAAGCAACTTACTGTACTTTGCTACCGAACTAGCAGAATTTCTAATTCTGGAACGGAAGGTTACTGGGTGCAGTCAAGTACTTGCGAAATCAGTGCGTGAGTCAAGATGTAATTGACCCCTCCTGAAAATAGGAGATAATGCTGTGTTCAATTTAGCAAAATCTTGGCCAGGGCAATCCTTGTGATGAGTCACAGGATTTCTAAAGTTGATCACATAGTGGATGTACTGATTAGAGAGTTGACAGAACTCTGAGGTCATCCTAGCATTAGTAGTCAAAGGGATGAATTATACAGTAACCATAGTCTAGGGTTTCAGAATATTTGTTTCGCATATATTCTGCCTATCCGGACGTCGGATACCATTGCTAGATGGTCATATCGATTAGTGCAAGAAGCCGTTCCTGTACTACCGGCTTAGGTTCGAACCAATGAGATCACATGCATAGAAGTTTTCTGATTGATCAAGATAGCTGATGGATGATTGAGAATCATTTAGGAATAATTTGGTCAATTCGATTGGCAAATTATCCTATAAAATAATTAAACTAATTATTGGAGGATTAATTAGTAATTAGATTACTAATAAACTCAATTTGATTGAGTAAACGGACTAAGGATGAGCCAAATTGAATTGGATTTAATTTTGGTTTTGACCTAATTAGATTAGTGGCGCAGGGGTCGACTCGAAGTAAAGAGGGGTCGACTCGAGATGGGCTGGGGTCGACTCAAGCTTGGCTGGTGTCGACTCTCTCTCAGAGAATCCAAAGAACGAATTCTTCCCAGGTGGGGTCGACTCGAAGTAAAGAGTGGTCGACTGGAGATGGGTTGGGGTCGAGACTCTCAGACAATCCAAAGAATGACTTCTGTTTTTCCAGGTGGGGTCGACTCGAGTTTCCTTGGGGTCGATTCGAAGCAAGTTGGGGTCGACTCGAGCTCTGAAAGGGTCGACTCGTTGGGGGTATCAGGAGTTCTCTGTCGTCTCAGCCAGGGTTGACCTGCGAAGCTATGGGGTCGACTCGGGTCGACTTTGGAGTCGACTCGAAGGGGAAGGAGTCGACTCGAGGCGACTTGGAGTCGACTCGAGATCGGGAAGGTCGACTCCTTCTGAAAATCCTGAAATTCGTGGACGGGCTGAATTCGGGGGATTCGATCCGGACGTGGATTTTCAATGAAAAGTGAAGGGATTTGGATCGTGGGACGTGGGAGAATGGTTAGATGATGGAATATCAGCACCATCTATTTCGATCCTATCTCTCCTGCATGAACCATCTATTGTTTGAATTTTGAATTCAAACAAGATAAGAACTATCTTGTTACAACCAACGCCTTCATGCGCACAAGATACCAAATTTCCATTTGAATTTCGAATTCAAATGATCAGATGGCACGCCTTTAAAAGAAGAGTTCCAATTGTGGCTAAAAAAGAAATGAAATTTTGTGAATGAAATTCAGCCTTCCATCTCGCCCATTTTCATCTTCCTCTGAGTCCATCTCGCCATAGCTGATAGGGATCCCAGATAAGAGCCTTTAGATCAGATCTAAGTCCTCTTCAATCCCTACTAACCATTCCTCCAAGTTCTTCCAAGAAGGCGAACCAAAAGTTGATAGCGTTGGAAAGATCAAAATTCAGCAAAGGAAGATCCTGCGCAAGCTAGCACTTCCGCGGGATTGGATCACTCCAGGAGCTTCGTGTGGATTACTTGTAGAGGCCCGACGAGTGTGTGGCTACGAAGCTCGAGCATCAGATCCATTACTTTCAGATTTCATAAAGGTATAATCCGTATAAATCTAGGTCCAAAGATATATCTTATAGGTTTCAATCCCCGAGGGTTAAACCTCTTTTGGGGCTCTTCACAGAGTAATCTTCCGAGCCTATTCGATGGGCATTCGAAGATTAGTTGGGTGTTAGATTAGTTGAGTTTAGAACTTAATTAATAATCTCATTTCAGATCTGAAATTAATCGTGCAATGATTTTAGCTTAATCGTTTAAACAATCCCGACATATTGATCATGTATACTTGTAGTGGTACTTTGAAATTTGATTTCTTATGCATATCTGAATTAAAATGTTTAATTCGATTTTTTCGCTGTGAATTTCAAAATTAAAAGAACTACGTATGGCTTGATCTCCCTTGTGAAGGGGGTACGTAGGCAACCCCAACAGGTACAGCCATTATTTTTGAAAAATTCTAAATTTCAACATGCTATCACTAGTAGCATCATAGGATCGCTTTCGGTAATGGCCGTGATGTTGTGCTTCTTGTTATCTTGTTCTCTTTGTTTGTTTATGTTTCTTCTCTTTTGCTTTTCTTCTTCTTTGTTTCGCAAACTGGGAGAGCGGCATTGCTTTTGGGTTCTATACAAAGAGGCTGTGATGATTCTTAGAATATTTTGATCGCTATTTGTTCAATCTGGATTTGGTATTCTTGGTTGTTGGTGAGATTCTGTCTAATTTGGTTCTGGAGGTTATGTTTATATTGTTTCGATGTGCCATCTCTCCCTCTTTTCAATTGTTAATGTTATAGCATGTGAAATGATCTCTGACATGCTAAATCCATAGGAAATCCTAAACCATTGAGCTTAAATGGTTGCTATATAGGATTTCTTCGGAGGCTTATTTAGCTAGATGCTAAGACTAGTTCTATGGTTCTTCATACAAAGAGTTTGGATTATTTTATTGCTTCTATTTCTCTCATCCTGCTTGGTTGTTGTAGATAAATTTGTGCTGGTTGTTGTTTTGGTTGGCTGCCATTGCATGCTCCATTTGATGATATGTGAATGATGTTAATCAAATTTTGAGCAAACGTCTTTTAGGTCCGTTAGTCTTGGTGATGCAATTGGGTGTCCACCTGCTTTAATTTGTTGTCGCACGCACCACATTTGTGGAATGCCCAAACATCAATTTAAAGACGGCATTATGTGGTTCTGTATGCTGTTTTTGCCACTGTGATTGAGACACACATATGACTTTAGTGTTTTCATAGATGTATTATAGTAATTTCTGTGCTTTTGTCGCCTCTTCCTGTCATGATATGATCAAGCCTTTCAAGGTGGATGCTGTTTGTTGGTCACTGTTGGTCTAAACTCTTAAGCTGTGGATGAAATAGTTTGGTGCTGGCGGTTATGTCGTCTTCGGTAGCGGTAGAGCGAGCAGCTTTTGAATGTCTGCTGTTTCGCAGACATCCGAGCAGCGGCCATGGTTAGAAGGGGGGAGGAGAAGAAGACATTGTGGGATCTTTTTCCTAGGTCGGCTTCTAGTTCTCTTTCTCAAGATTTGCTGGTATTCTATTTCTTCTCCTCCTACTTGTTGTTGGTCTCCCGGGTGGATAATGGTCGCGATGTTGTGCTTCTTGTTATCTTTTTCTCTTTGTTTATGTGCCTTCTCTTTTGCTTTTCTTATTCTTCTTTGTTTCCCAAATTGGGAGAGCGGCGCTGCTTTTGGGTTCTTTACAAGGAGGCTATGATGATTCTTGCTCGAGGGTTTCGCTACAATTGAGAGGAAAGCAGTTATTCTCTTGACGGCAAGGCAATCTTGCAGGCAACTATTTGCAGCCATTTTGATTTATTAGTTGCAGATCAATCGGTGAATCAGAGCCCCCCTCTCCATCTTCCCCTTCCCTGCTTTCAAATTGCTGGGATTTTTGTTTTCAATATTCTTTTTACGGTTGTGTTTCCGAGAGATTTTAAAGTAGATTTAGGTGGAGAGTGTAGGAAGTGGGGAGATCTTGGTCAAAGTCTCTCTCCCTCTCTCCCTTTTCTTCAGTATATCTTCAAAAGTTTTGAACTTGGTTCAGATATTTTATTTTGTCAACTTTGCTTTAAGTTCTCTCTGGACTTGAATAATAGTGAGATAATATTTTGATCGGTGTTTGTTCAATCTAGATTTGGTATTCTTGGTTGTTGGTGGGACTCCATCTAATTTGGTTCTGGAGGTTATGTTCTATATTGTTTCGATGTGCTTTCTCTCCCTTTTTTCAATTGTTGACGTTCTGGCATGTGAAATGATCTCTGACATTCTAAATCCATGGGAAATTCTAAACCATTGAGCTTAAAAGGTTGCTATATAGGATTTCTTTGGATGCTTATTTCGTTAAATGCTATGACTAGTTCTCTAGTTCTGCATAGAAAGAGTTTGGATATTTTATTGCTTCTATATCTCTCGTCCTGCTTGGTTGTTGTACATAAATTTATGCTGGTTGTTGTTTCGGTTGGCTGCCATTGCTTGCTCCGTTTGATGACACGTAATTGATGGTCATCAAATTTTGAGCAAACTTTTTTTGGGTCCGGTAGTCTTGGTGATGCAATTGGTTGTCCACCTGCTTTAATATGTTGTTGCACGCACCACATTTGTGGAATGCCCGAACATCTATTTAATGTTGGCATTATGTGGTTCTGTATGCTGTTTTTTGCCGCTGTGACTGAGACACATATAACTTTAGTATTTTCATGGATGGATTATGGTAATTTCTTTGCGTTTGTTACCTCTTGCTGTCAACTTTGAATGATATGATCAACCCTTTTTTGGTAGATGCTGTCTGTAGGTCCCTGTTGGTCTAAACTGTGGATGAAATGGTCTGCTAGTTGATTGCACTCTCTGTCATTGTATTTGTCTTTGATAAATAGTTAATTTTCGGACCAACAAATTTTTTTTGGGGCTATGATAATGTGCATTTTGTTGTTTTAATTCATTTTCGATAAGCATTATTCATTTGATCTCACCTAAGTTCAATCTTCATGTGATGCTACAGGCCCTAAAGCATTCACGTCATAAGTTATATTAATTGCAGTTGTGTTCAAAGTATTTCCGTTCCCTTTTTTATTTTTATCATATCCACAACTGAAGTGACATATGTCACGCCCCGGACCCGGATCCGTGACATGGCCGTGCTATTGCCGACTACCGCCCACAATAGCACGAAGCCTCATACATGGGTAACAGGGTAGTCAGACTTGTCAAACTGTCATATATTTAAAATATTTGCTGTGTATCATATAAGGTAGTACAGGGTATTTCTTCTTCCATCTCTGTGCCAGTGTGTTTTTTCCTCTGTTTTACTGTTGAAACAGAGGGGAGAAACATTCCACCGAGGAACTTTCCCTCTTTTTATTTTGTTTAAACCCATTTAAGTAAATCAGGTCATACCTTGCTCCGGGTTGGCTACAGCCGAGCAGTACACCCTTCAAGAAATCCCTCCTTCCTCTCCTAGGGCTTCAGAGGTTCAGCTCCATCAACCTTCGGCTCTAGGGTTCGGCTTCTCTGGTACAGTACTCGAGAGGGCTAGGGAGTAAGAGGGTATAGTAACTCCTAAGTTAAGAAACTGAGAGTTTAAATAAACTCTGCTTAGGAGGTGACCCTTGGAGAGGCGGCACCCTCTCCTTCCTCCTTGCTCCGGAAGCCTACAGATGCCCTTTCCCTCAGGCCAGCTGGGCTTGTCCTTTCAACCTGGGTGAGGTGGCAGACTCCCATTTTGCATGGATGAGGGCCCAATAGCTGGTCTTCCCCCCTATTGGCCAGCGGGGGCCCATCACTTCAGTCCTCAGGCGTGAGGTGAGGGTTGCCATCCATGGGCCCAATACGGCCCCATTAACGACCGAGCCCAAATACCCTTAAACTGGGCCTCAGAAGTATTGGGCCCAGTTAGTATCAGGCCCGGATGTTACATTCTTTCCCTCTTAAATAAATTTCATCCTCGAAATTAATCATACCTCTATTCTTAGGTATGCAGTGTAATTCTCTAGAAAAACTAACTGAAATAAAGAAATGTGCATGGCCAGAATCAAACAAAATCCATGGGAAATCCTAAACCATTGAGCTTAAAAGGTTGCTATATAGAATTTCTTTGGAGGCTTATTTCGTCAGATGCTAAGACTATTTATCTGGTTCTTCATATAAAGAGTTTGGATTATTTTATTGCTTCTATATCTCTCATCTTGCTTGGTTGTTGTACATAGATTTGTGCTGGTTGTTGTCTTAGTTCGCTACCATTGCTTGCTCCATTTGATGACATGTGAACGATGGTCATCAAATTTTGAGCAAACTTTTTTTTTGGTTCCATTAGCCTTGGTGATTCAATTGGTTCTGGAGGTTATGTTCTATATTGTTTCATTGTGCTCTCTCTCCCTCTTTTCAATTGTTGACGTTCTGGCATGTGAGATGATCTCTGACATTCTAAATCCACGGGAAATTCAAAACCATTGAGCTTAAAAGGTTGCTATATAGGATTTCTTCGGATGCTTATTTCGTTAAATGCTAGGACTAGTTCTCTAGTTCTTCATAGAAAGAGTTTGGATTATTTTATTGCTTCTATATCTCTCGTCCTGCTTGGTTGTTGTACATGAATTTATGCTGGTGGTTGTTTCGGTTGGCTGCCATTGCTTGCTCCGTTTGGTGGCACGTAATTGATGGTCATCAAATTTTGAGCAAACTTTTTTTGGGTCCGGTAGTCTTGGTGATGCAATTGGTTGTCCACCTGCTTTAATATGTTGTTGCACGCACCACGTTTGTGGAATGCCCGAACATCTATTTAATGTAGGCATTTTGTGGTTTTGTATGCTGTTTTTTGCCGCTGTGATTGAGACACATAACTTTAGTATTTTCATGGATGGATTATGGTAATTTCTTTGCATTTGTTACCTCTTGCTGTCAACTTTGAATGGCATGATCAACCCTTTTTTGGTAGATGCTGTCTGTAGGTCCTTGTTGGTCTAAACTATAGATGAAATGGTCTGCTAGTTGATTGCACTCCCCGTCATTGTATCCGTCTTTGATAAATAGTTAATTTTCGGACTAACAAATTTTTTTTTTTGGGCTATGATAATGTGCATTTTGTTGTTTTAATTCAATGTTCGATAAGCATTATTCATTTGATCTCACCTGAGTTCAATCTTCACGTGATGCTACAGGCCTTAAAGCATTCACGTCATAAGTTATATTAATTGCAGGTGTGTTCAAAGTATTTCTGTTCCCTTTTTTATTTTTATCATATCCACAACTGAAGTGACATATGTCACGCCCGGGACACGATTCGCGACACGGCCGTGCTATTGCCGACTTCCGCCCACAATAGCACGAGCAGTACAACCTTCAAGAAATCCCTCCTTCCTCTCCTAGGGCTTCAGAGGTTCAGCTCCTTCAACCTTCGGCTTTAGGGTTCGGCTTCTCTGGTACAGTACTCCAGAGGGCTAAGGAATAAGAGGGTATATTAACTCTGAGAGTTTAAATAAACTCTGCTTTGGAGGTGACCCTTGGAGAGGTAGCACCCTCTCCTTCCTCCTTGCTTCCGAAGCCTACAGCTGCCCTTTCCCTCTGGCCCGCTGGGCTTGTCCTTTCAACCTGGGTGAGAGGTGGCAGACTCCCATTTTGCATGGATGAGGGCCCAACAGCTGGCCTTCCCCCCACTGGCCGGCTGGGGCCCGTCACTTCAGTCCTCAGGCGTGAGGCGAGGGTTGCCATCCATGGGCCCAATACGGCCCCATTAACGACCTGGCGCAAGTACCCTTAAACTGGGCCTCAAAAGTATTGAGCCTATTTAGTATCGAGCCCGGACATTTATTCTTTCCCTCTTAAATAAATTTCATCCTCGAAATTAATCATGCCTCAATTTTTAGGTATGCAGTGTAATTCTCTAGAAAAACTGACTGAAATAAAGAAATGTGAATAGCCAGAATCAAACAAAATCCATGGTAAATCCTAAACCATTGAGCTTAAAAGGTTGCTATATAGAATTTCTTTGGAGGCTTATTTCGTCAGATGCTAAGACTATTTCTCTGGTTCTTCATATAAAGAGTTTGGATTATTTTATTGCTTCTATATCTCTCATCTTGCTTGGTTGTTGTACATAGATTTGTGCTGGTTGTTGTCTCAGTTCGCTGCCATTGCTTGCTCCATTTGATGACATGTGAACGATGGTCATCAAATTCTGAGCAAACTTTTTTTGGTTCCGTTAGCCTTGGTGATTCAATTGGTTGTCCACCTGCTTTAATTTGTTGTTGCTCGCACCACGTTTGTAGAATGCCCCAACATCTATTTGATGTTGGCATTATGGGGTTATGTATGCTATTTTTTGCCTTTGTGTCTGAGACACATATAACTTTAGTGTTTTCATGGATCGATTATAGTAATTTCTATGCTTTTGTTGCCTCTTGCTGTGAACTTTGAATGATATGATCAAGCCTTTCATGGTGGATGCTGTTTGTAGGTCACTGTTGGTCTAGACTATGGATGAAATAGTTTGGTCATCTCATGGTCATCTCATCTTATAGGGGCTAGATTCGTGATTTTCTGTGGAAATTGTCGATAAATCCTAACCATTGATGTCTCTTTAGCAAGCATATCTGATTGGTGGAACAGCATGCTCAGGTCGAAAAACTGTCCGATTGCAGTATTTCTTGAAGTTTGTAAGTATATTTTGATTTATTTGCCAACAATTTGTCAGAGTATTACTTTTATTGCTTAAGGCTGTGATTTCTTGAATCAGATTAACTTTTTGGTCTGTTACTGACGTTCAACAAGCATCAATAGTGCTGGACACCAATTTTTAGACTGGTATACTAGATTAAATTATCCATTTGTTGCTGACATGTTCTGACCAGATCTTGATTTGAAAGCATTGGTAGGTTGTGAGTTGAGAGGGAACCCTCTTGAGTAATATTCGGATTTGCAGTAAACCTTATTTATTTGTTGCAGTAGACCTGTTTATCTAATGCTGGGGATTATGTGAACTTGTCATGTAAGACATAAGGTTCAAAATGGTATTTATAATGGTTCCAAGAATTAGGAGCATGGGCGGGCATACAATGTGACGGATAATCGCCTTCTCAAAGAGCTGGTTCTTTTATGTTGGTAAACAAGGCTCAACCTTCCACCTCTTCTTTCTCCTAGCTTTCTACTTGAGAGAGGAGGTGAGCATCTATAGTGATTTCTCAGTTACCCTTCAAGCATTGTTCCTTCTCCTTTTCTTCTTCGCTTTATTGTGTATGGATGTATTTATGTATGAATATTCATGCAACAAGGGGTGACTTCTAAAATTGTTCTTCTCTTCTTTGCATGCCATCTTCTCTAGCAATAGGCGAGACATATATGGAAGGTCTACTACATTGCTGGCACCCGATCTGCATTCATTGTAAGTTGGAGAGGTCATCATCAGAGGAGAAGAGGTGCAGGGATCTTCTCCTTTTTTTTGCGTGCATGTATATTAATGAGATGATGGGCAAGTTGTGAAATTACTCCTCTTCTTTGCGTGTCAACTTCTCTAGCAATAGGTGAGGAACTTCTGGAAGTGGTGAATTTGAGCCTCTTCTTCCTTTTCCCTTTTTGCCTTTCAATTTCTTGTTTTTTGAAGATTATATTTTTGTAGCACTTTTTTAATTACATAACTGTAATTAAATTTTTTTTGATGTAATTTTTCGGTTGTTTCTGAAGAATTCATTGGATTTGGAGGCTGATGATAGTTTCAAGATAAAGATGGTATCGATAAAGGTACGATTTTGACTTCGAGAACCCAAATTCTCAAAGTTTCTATTTTGCTTGTCAAAAATCAGGAGTTGTTTGCTCAATACTCGAATGTGTCACATTTTTACATTTTCTCCTTGACAAAATCCCGACCATAAATACATGGGCTCTTTTACATGAACTACCAGTTTATGTGTGAATCTTATTGTTCTTTTTTTTTTCTGCAATTCTTTTACGTCTCTTGTTATAAAGTTATCTGAAATGCCTGCTTCACCATTGGATAACTTTTTCTCCCATTTGTTGCGATTGGCTAATTAAGTTAATATGTTTTTTCATTTTTATTTCTGCTCTCATTTAATTTGGGAAGCTGTGGTGTTTTTCTAACATTTACATCCTTGTTTTCTATAAATCATGACAGTGACACCTCTACTTTTGCTCCCATTTTTATGTGCTGTGTATGTTGCTTAATATTTTATTTGACAAATGTGGTTGGTTCTCTTAGTACACTTTCAAATAGTATCATAGGCAGTTCCCATGAGATAATGACATGATCTTTTGAAAATGCATTTGCATAATCTCAGAACCGAACTATTAGACTAATCCCTGTATAGCTCCTATGCCTTTTTATATTAGATCAAGTTCAGAACCAAAAGAATTTCTCTTTGTTTTGTCTGCTGGCCATCAGTTATGGTTATATCCTTGTGACATACTGTGTGGTAATTCCAATCCTTCAATCATTTAATCATTTTTTGTTAACCTTGTTGGTTACATTGATCTGCATGACTTTCCGTTGGCTTGGAAAACATTTCTGCATGTTGTTCTGGATACTTTACCATTTCTTTTTCAACCTCTCTTTCTCTTTAATTTTCATGATTTCATGCCTGAGCATGTTTGTTAATGTATTACGTGCGGGCGGGGCTTGGTGCAATGGTAAGGTTGCTCCATTTGACCTGTGCATCATGTATTCGAAACACCTCAGATGCTAAGTGGCAGAAACCTTGGGGATGCCTTTTTTTGTTTTCTTGAATGTATTATGTATCATAAAGGTAAGGCTTGTGATATGTCGGGATGATTATATTCTATTAAGTTGTGAATGATTGTTTTATGATTATTATTTTTTAGGATGTAGTCTTATCTTCTAAAGTTCAAATGGACCAACAATTAGCATATCTGGTTGACTCGGTGATTTATTTTTCGAACTGAGGTTGGCTCGTTACAAAGCCAAATATTGTGTATTCTAGGTAAATTGTCTGTTTTGGTTTCTTAGGACTCACTTCTCGTAGGCTAAACGTGATTCCTTTTTTGGCTTCCAAAAAGGCTCCATTTATTTTTATACAAGAATTGACTTGTGTCTGGCCTGTAGTGGATATAGCTTTGTGTTCTTTATTATTGGAAGCCATTCTTTTCTTTTCTTTTTCTTTTTTCTAACATTTTTTAATATTTTTTTTCTTTTTTTAATAAAAAACGTTGTCTTCTTGCACCTTCCATGCTAGACCTAATGATTTCTATTGAACACAGATAATTCCTTGACCTGTACGTGGTTTGACGGCCATACTCTTTCTGGTTCCCTTTAGATGAGATGAAGTTTCTTGATTCCACCTAGTTTGAGACTAAGTTTGTTTAATTTATTTACATAAATAGTACACTTGTATTGCGTTCAGATGATAATGTACTTGCTTGAGTTTCTATTGTCCGCCGGCCTTTGTAGTTTAGGTAATTATGGATAGCCACTCTCTTTGCCAGCTATCCCTTTTTAACCACAACTTTTATGTTGATTATACACTTTGCATTCCGCTTTATTCATGGTATATCTACTTCATCAGTTTTTGTGGCTCGGACCTTCAAACTGCATCATCCTATAATTTTACCAAACTCATAAAAACTGTTCAAGTATATTCGTGTCTGCTGTTGTCTTATCTATTTATCTTCCGAGCTATTGCTGACCCTATGCAGCAGCTAAAGTTCGAACCTTTTGGGTGATGATGACATCTTTACTCCTTTCTTTGATAGCCTTTAAATGAAATATTACAGCTCCTAGTCATCTTATCTTATAGGGGCTTGATTCGTGATTTTCTGTGGAAGCTGTCCTCGATAAATCCTAACCATTGATGTCTCTTTAGCAAGCATATCTGATTGGTGGAACAGCGTGCTCAGGTCGAAAAATTTTCTGATCGCATTATTTCTTGAAGTATATAAGTATATTTTGGTTTATTTGCCAACAATTTGTCATAGTATTACTTTTATTGCTTTAGGCTGTGATTTCTTGAATCAAATTAGCTTTTTGGTCTATTATTGACGTTCAACAAGCATCAATAGTCTTGGACACCAATTTTTAGAGTGGTATACTAGATTAAATTATCCATGTGTTGCTGACCTGTTCTGGCTAGATCTTGATTTGAAAGCATTGGTAGCTTGCGGGTTGGGAGGGAACCCTCTTGGTTCACGTATCCAAAAGCTCCAAAAAAATTTGGAACCGGTACGGGCCGATACGGTTAGCCGGTTCGGGCCGGTACGGGTTTTTAACACCGAACCAGACCGTTCGGAGCCAGTATCGGTTCGGTACTGGCTGAACCGGCCGGTACAGCATTCCTTGCTTTTTTGATTGTATGGATGCATTTTTGCAGGAATATTGATGCAACAAGGGTTGACTTCTAAATTTGTTCTCTTCTTTGCATGCCACCTTCTCTGGTAATAGGCGAGGCATTTTTGGAAGGTCTACTACACTGCTGACAACCAATCTGCATTCATTGTAAGTTGGAGAGGTCATCACTCGAGGAGAGGAGCGGGGATCTTCTCCTCTTTTTTGTGTGTATGTATGTATATTGATGAGATGATGGGTGACTTGTAAAATTGCTCTTTTCTTCTTTGCGTGTCAGCTTCTCTAGCAATTGGCGGGGAACATCTGGAAGTGGCGAATTTGAGCCTCTTTTTCCTTTTCCCATTTTGCCTTCTAATTTCTTGTTTTTTGAAGATTATATTTTTTTTAAGGCTTCTTTAATTACAAAACTGTAATTAAATTTCTTCTGAAGTGTTTTTTCTGCTGTTCCTGAAGAATTCATATGATTTGGAGGCTGATGAAAGTTTCGAGATAAAGATGGTATCAATAAAGGTACGATTTTGACTTCGAGAACCGACATTCTCAAAGTTCGTATTTTGCTTGTCAGAAATCAGGAGTTGTTTGCTCAATACTAGAATGTGTCGCATATTTACATTTTCTCCTTCACAAAATCCCGACCATAAATAGATGGGCTTTTTTACATGCACTACCAGTTTGTGTGAATCTTATTGTGCTATTTTTTTCTGCAATTCTTTTATTTCTCTTGTTATTAAGTTAGCTGAAATGCCTGCTTCACCATTGGATAACTTTTCTCCTAATTGTTGCGATTGGCTAATTAATTTAATTTGTTTTTTCATTTTTATTTCTGCTCTCATTTAATTTGGGATGCTCTGGTGTTTTTCTGACATTTACATATTTGTTTTCCGATCGCAGTATTTCTTGAAGTATGTAAGTATATTTTGATTTATTTGCCAACAATTTGTCATAGTATTACTTTTATTGCTTTAGGCTGTGATTTCTTGAATCAAATTAGCTTTTTGGTCTATTATTGACGTTCAACAAGCATCAATAGTCTTGGACACCAATTTTTAGACTGGTATACTAGATTAAATTATCCATGTATTGCTGACCTGTTCTGGCCAGATCTTGATTTGAAAGCATTGGTAGCTTGCAGGTTGGGAGGGAACCCTCTTGGTTCACGTATCCAAAAGCTCCAAAAGAATTTGGAACCGGTACGGGCCGATACGGTTAGCCGGTTCGGGCCGGTACGGGTTTTTAACACCGAACCAGACCTTTCCAAGCCAGTATCGGTTCGGTACGGGCTGAACCGGCCGGTACAGCATTCCTTGCTTTTTTGTTTGTATGGATGCATTTATGCATGAATATTGATGCAACAAGGGGTGACTTCTAAATTTGTTCACTTCTTTGCTTGCCATCTTCTCTAGCAATAGGTGAGGCATTTTCGGAAGGTCTACTACATTGCCGGCAACCAATCTGCATTCATTGTAAGTTGGAGAGGTCATCACCCGAGGAGAAGAGGAGCGGGGATCTTCTCCTCTTTTTTGTGTATGTATGTATCTTGATGAGATGATGGGTGACTTGTAAAATTGCTCTTCTCTTCTTTGTGTGTCAGCTTCTCTAGCAACAGGCGGGGAACTTCTGGAAGTGGCGAATTTGAGCCTCTTCTTCCTTTTCCCATTTTGCCTTTTAATTTCTTGTTTTTTGAAGATTATATTTTTTTAAGGCCTCTTTAATTACAAAATTGTAATTAAATTTCTTCTGATGTGTTTTTTCTGTTGTTCCTGAAGAATTTGTATGATTTGGAGGCCGATGATAGTTTCGAAATAAAGATGGTATCAATAAAGGTATGATTTTGACTTCGAGAATCCACATTCTCAAAGTTCGTATTTTGCTTGTCAGAAATCTGGAGTTGTTTGCTCAATACTAGAATGTGTCGCATATTTACATTTTCTCCTTCACAAAATCCCGACCATAAATTGATGGGCTCTTTTACATGAACTACCAGTTTGTGTGAATCTTATTGTGCTATATTTTTCTGCAATTCTTTTATGTCTCTTGTTATTAAGTTAGCTGAAATGCCTGCTTCACCATTGGATAACTTTTCTCCTAATTGTTGCGGTTGGCTAATTAATTTAATTTGTTTTTTCATTTTTATTTTTGCTCTCATTTAATTAGGGATGCTCTGGTGTTTTTCTGACATTTACATCCTTGTTTTCTATACATCATGACAGTGACACCTCTACTTTTGTTTTGGTTTTTATGTGCTGTGTATGTTGCTTAATCTTTTATTTGACAAAAGTGATGGGTTCTTTTAGTACAACTTTCAAATCATATCATATGCAGTTGCCATGAGATAATGACATGATCTTCTGAAAATGCTTTTACATAATCTTAGAACTATTAGACTAATCCCTGTATAGCTCCTATCCCTTTTTATATTAGATCAAGTTTCGAATCGGAAGAATTTCTCATTGTTTTGTCTGCTGGCCATCAGTTATGATTATATCCTTGTGACATACCGTGTGGTAATTCCAATCCTTTAATCTTTTTTTATTAACCTTGTTGGTTACAATGAATCTGCATGACTTTCCATTTGCTTGGAAACTTTAATTTTCATGTTTTCATGCCTGAGTTTGTATTGTAATTTTAGTATGTTTGTTAATGTATTTTTATGCGGGCGGGGCTTGGTGCAGTGGTAAGGTTGCTCCATTTTGACCTGTGCATATTATGAGTTCGAACCACCTCTCGAGATCCTGTGGGGCAAAAACCTTGGGACGCCTTTTTTTTTCTTTTGAATGTATTATGTCTAATAAGGGTGAGATTTGTGATATCTTGTAATGATTATATTCTATTAAGTCGTGAATGATTGTTTTATCCTTATCATTTTGTAGGGTGTAGCCATATCTGCTGAAGTTCAAATGGACCAACAATAAGCATATGTTGGTTGACTCTGATTTATTTTTGGATCTGAGATTGACTTGTTACAAAGCCAAATATCGTGTATTCTAGGTAAATTTTCTGTTTTGATTTCTTAGTACTCACTTCTCAGCTATTGTTGGACCCTATGCTGCAGCAAAAGTCCGAACTTTTTGGGTGAAGATGACATCATCTTTACTCATTCCTGTGTTATCCTTCAAATGAACTATTTCTACTCCTGGTCATCTCATTTTATAGGGGCTAGATTCGTGATTTTCTGTGGAAGCTGTCCTTGATAAATCCTAACCATTGATGTCTCTTAAGCAAGCATATCTAATTGGTGGAACAACATGCAAAGGTCAAAAAACTGTCCGATCGCAGTATTTCTTTAAGTACGTAAGTATATTTTGATTTATTTCCCAACAATTTGTCTTACTATTACCTTTATTGCTTATGGCTGTGCTTTCTTTAATCAGATTGGCTTTTTGATCTGTTCTTGATGTTCAACAAGCATCAATAGAGCTAGTCATATTTTAGATTGGTATACTAGATTAAGTTATTCATGTGTTGCTGACCGGTTCTGACCATATCTTGATTTGAAAGTACTCGTAGGTTGTGAGCTGGGAGGGAACCCTCTTGAGTCATATTCAGATTTGCGGTAAACCTTATTTATTTATTGCAGTAGACCTGATTATCTAATGCTCGAGATTTTGTGAGCTTGTCATGCAAGACATAAGCTTCAAAATGGCTTTTATAATGGTTCCATGCCTTAGATGGAGCACGGGCAGGCATACAATGTGACGGATAATCGCCTTCTCAAAGAGTTGGTTCTTGTATGTTGGTAAAAAAGGCTCAGCCTTCCACCTCTCCTGCCCCCTAGCTTTCTTCTGCTCTTTTTTGTGTATGTATGTATATTGATGAGAAGATGGGTGACTTGTAAAATTGCAGTTCTCTTCTTTGCGTGTCAGCTTCTCTAGCAATAGGCGAGGAACTTCTGGAAGTGGTGAATTTGAGCCTCTTCTTCCTCTTCCCTTTTTTCCTTTTAATTTCTTGTTTTTTGAAGATTATGTTTTTTTATGACTTCTTTAATTACATAACTGTAATTATATTTCTTTTGATGTGTTTTTTCTTCGGTTCCTGAAGAACTCATAGGATTTGGAGGCTGATGAAAGTTTTGGGATAAGGATGCTATAAAAAATGGTACGATTTTGACTTCGAGAACCCAAATCCTCAAAGTTTGTATTTTGCTTGTCAAAAATCAGGTGTTGTTTGCTCAATAACAGGCTGTCACATTTTTACATGTTTCAAATCTACTCGCATTCCAACCTCATTTTTTCAGTTTTCCTGACTCTTCTTTTTTATTTCACTTATTCTTTCCCGGGTAATTTTTGGTCTTGCATGGATTCTGTCATCCTTCATTATTCTCTATTTTCCATCTTTTCTTCAAGTAATAGTGTGAAAAAAGACGAAGTGGCTTGCTTAGAGGCCAACTAGTGCTGGCGATAACTTTAAGTTCCATTTTTGCGCTTCATTTATGTAGGAGTTGCAGAAGCCGAGGTAGAAATTTCTCTAGAGTTGGTATTAACTAGGGTAATCTCTTTGGACTTTCCCATGATGATGTCCTTAGTCTTGGTAACAGTTATCCAATCAATCAATTATTTATTCTGGTCCTTTGTCTACTTTTATTTTTCCTGATCTTGCTACTTATCTCTGTATATCTGGTGGTAATTTGATTCACTTGTAAACTTTTATGCTTCAGAGGCCTGGATCATACTCTATTGCTATGTGGTGGTCTATCGGTTGCTGCTGCAGGAATTTCTATACAATAGTTTGAATTTGATTTTCCACTACAACTGTTCATGAAATACTCTTTCCTTATAAACTTATTACTATTGTTTGACTACTAGAATTATTCCGAATTTGTTATTTATAAGATTCACTTCTATTTATTTGCCCCTTTTTCTTCATAGCTATTTATTTGCCCCTTTTTCTTCCTAGCTATTTCGTAGTATTATTTGCTAATCAAATTGGAAAGGGCGGAAATAAAATATAAAAATTTTATGCTTTGCAAGTTGGAAGGTCCATTGTTCTGCAGGCTACTGCTGCAGCCTATTGGAGACTGGACAAGATTTTTGGATCGCTATATGCCTTTCCTCCTACTCAACTCTGTATACCATTTCTTTTCCTACTCTTCTGTTGGTTGATTTGTTCATTAAATATTGCACTTTATTCTTTTATTGACAGCTTTTGAATTTATATGTTAAGGCCATTTTCTCCAGAAGGTTGTGATGATTCTTGGACCCGGGTTTTGCTATGAAAGGAAAGCGGCTATTTTCTTGACGACGAGGCAATCTTGGATTTGGCATTCTTGGCTGTTTGTGGGACTCCGTTTAATTTGGTTCTGGTGGTTATGTTCTATATTGTTTCGATGTGCTCTCTCTCCCTCTTTTCAATTGTTAATGTTCTGGCTTGTGAAATGATCTCTGACATGCTCAATTCATGGGAAATCCTAAACCATTAACCTTAAAAGGTTGCTATTTAGGATTTCTCCGGAGGCTTATTTCGTTAAATGCTAAGACTAGTTCTCTGGTTCTTCATATAAAGAGTTTGGATTATTTTATTGCTTCTATATCTCTCATCCTACTTGGTTGTTGTGCATAAATTTGTGCTGGTTGTTGTTTCGGTTGGCTGCCATTGCTTGCTCCATTTGATGACATGTGAATGATGGTCATCAAGTTCCGGGCAAACTTTTTTTGGGTCTGTTAGTCTTGGTGATGCAATTGGTTGTCCACCCGCTTTAATTTGTTGTTGCCTGCACCATGTTTGTGGAATGCCCCCGCATCTATTTAATGTTGGCTTTATGTGGTTCTGTATGCTGTTTTTTGCCACTGTGACTCGGACACATATAACTTTAGTGTTTTCGTGGATGTATTATAGTAATTTCTGCGCGTTTGTTACCTGTTGCTATAAACTTTGAATGATATGATCGACCCTTTCTTGGTAGATGCTGTTTGTAGGTCACTGTTGGTTTGAACTGTGGATGAAATGTTCTGCTAGTTGATTGCACTTCTAGTCATCGTATCTGGCGTTGATAAATAGTTAATTTTTGAACCAACAATTTTATTTTTTTGGGCTATGGTAATGTGCATTTTGTTGTTTTAATTCAATGTTCAATAAGCATTATTCAGTTGATCTCACCTATGTTCAATCTTCACGTGTTCAATAAGTGGTTCTGTATGCTATTTTTTGCCTTTGTGACTGGGGTACACATATAACTTTAGTGTTTTCATGGATCGATTATAGTAATTTCTATGCTTTTGTTGCTTCTTGCTGTCGACTTTGAATGATATGGTCAGGCCTTTCATGGTGGATGTTGTTTGTAGGTCACTGTTGGTCTAGACTGTGGTTGAAATAGTTTGGTGCTGGAGATTATGTTCTCTTCAGCAGTGACTGAGCGAGCAGCTCTGGAAGGTCTGCTGTTCCGCAGACAATTGAGCAGCAACAATCGTTCGATGGGGGGAGGAGAATAAGAGACACTGTGGGATCTTTTCCCCAGGTCGGCTTCTAGTTCTTTTACTCACGATTTGTTGGTCTTCTCTTTCTTCTTCTCCTTCAACTTGTTGTTGGTCTCCCGGGGGGGTAATTGTTGGGAGTTGTATCCTACGTGTCAATCGTCAGCGTGTTGATCTCTTATATTCATTGTTGGGAATTGATTGATAAATTAATAAAGTGTTATTTGGCATTATTCATCATTTCATTGTACATCTTCAAATGATCTCTTATATGATGTTCTTAAGACTTATTTTATGATAAAGAAGGATTTATGTTCTTAAACCTATTTGCGACCAAATGATATGCTGTTAATAGGACAACAGCATGGTCGAGATTAGGTCGTTATGAGACATATACGTTGGTTGTCCTCTTAACCAAGGAGTGTGGAGATACTGATATGTCACACAGGTGAAGTGGAGTACATTTCACTGAACGTAACCAATTCCGGAACGCTCTACTGTCAAGAGATGTTCCGAGTGGATATGGGTGTAAATATCCCTCAGACCTGAGATCACCACAGTGATTAGCAAGCAACTTACTGTACTTTGGTACCGAACTAGCAGAATTTCTAATTCTGGAACGGAAGGTTACTGGGTGCAGTCAAGTACTTGCGAAATCAGTGCGTGAGTCAAGATGGAATTGTCCCCTCCTGGAAATAGGAGATAATGCTGTGTTCAATTTAGCAAAATCTTGGCCAGGGCAATCCTTGTGATGAGTCACAGGATTTCTAAAGTTGATCACATAGTGGATGTACTGATTAGAGAGTTGACAGAACTCTGAGGTCATCCTAGCATTAGGAGTCAAAGGGATGATTTATACAGTAACCATAGTCTAGGGTTTCAGAATATTTGCTTCGCATATATTCGGCCTATCCGGACGTCGGATACCATTACTAGATGGTCACATCGATTAGTGCAAGAAGTCGTTCCTGTACTACCGGCTTAGGTTCGAACCAATGAGGTCACACGCATAGAAGTTTTCTGATTGATCAAGATAGCTGATGGATGATTGAGAATCATTTAGGAATAATTTGGTCAATTTGATTGGCAAATTATCCTATAAAATAATTAAAGTAATTATTGGAGGATTAATTAGTAATTAGATTACTAATAAACTCAATTTGATTGAGTAAATGGACTAAGGATGAGCCAAATTGAATTGGATTTAATTTTGGTTTTGACCTAATTGGATTAGTGGCGCAGGGGTCGACTCGAAGTAAAAATGGGTCGACTCGAGATGGGCTGGGGTCGACTCGAGATGGGCTGGGGTCGACTCTCTCTCAGAGAATCCAAAGAACGAATTCTTCCCAGGTGGGGTCGACTCGAAGTAAAGAGGGGTCGACTGGAGATGGGTTGGGGACGACTCTCTCAGACAATCCAAAGAACGACTTCTGTTTTTCCAGGTGGGGGGTCGACTCGAGTTTCCTTGGGGTCGATTCGAAGCAAGTTGGGGTCGACTCGAGCTCTGAAAGGGTCGACTCGTTGGGGGTATCAGGAGTTCTCTGTCGTCTCAGCCAGGGTTGACCTGCGAAGCTATGGGGTCGACTCGGGTCGACTTTGGAGTCGACTCGAAGGGGAAGGAGTCGACTCGAGATCGGGAAGGTCGACTCCTGAAAATCCTGAAACTCGTGGACGGGCTGAATTCGGAGGATTCGATCCGGACGTGGATTTTCAATGAAAAGTGAAGGGATTTGGATCGTGGGACGTGGGAGAATGGTTAGATGATGATGGAATATCAGCACCATCTATTTCGATCCTATCTCACCTGCATGAACCATCTATTGTTTGAATTTTGAATTCAAACAAGATAAGAACTATCTTGTTACAACCAACACCTTCATGCGCCAACAAGATACCAAATTTCCATTTGAATTTCGAATTCAAATGATCAGATGGCGCGCCTTTAAAAGAAGAGTTCCAATTGTGGCTAAAAAAGAAATGAAATTTTGTGAATGAAATTCAGCCTTCCATCTCGCCCATTTTCATCTTCCTCTGAGTCCATCTCGCCATAACTGATAGGGATCCCAGATAAGAGCCTTTAGATCAGATCTAAGTCCTCTTCAATCCCTACTAACCATTCCTCCAAGTTCTTCCAAGAAGGCGAACCAAAAGTTGATGGCGTTGGAAAGATCAAAATTCAGCAAAGGAAGATCCTGCGCAAGCTAGCACTTCCGCGGGATTGGATCACTCCAGGAGCTTCGTGTGGATTACTTATAGAGGCCAGACGAGTGTGTGGCTACGAAGCTCGAGCATCAGATCCGTTACTTTCAGATTTCATAAAGGTATAATCCGTATAAATCTAGGTCCAAAGATATATCTTATAGGTTTCAATCCCCGAGGGTTAAACCTCTTTTGGGGCTCTTCACAGAGTAATCTTCCGAGCCTATTCGATGGGCATTCGAAGATTAGTTGGGTGTTAGATTAGTTGAGTTTAGAACTTAATTAATAATCTCATTTCAGATCTAAAATTAATCGTGCAATGATTTTAGCTTAATCGTTTAAACAATCCCGACATATTGATCATGTATACTTGTAGTGGTACTTTGAAATTTGATTTCTTATGCATATCTGAATTAAAATGTCTAATTCGATTTTTTCGCTGTGAATTTCAAAATTAAAAGAACTACGTATGGCTTGATCTCCCTTGTGAAGGGGGTACGTAGGCAACCCCAACAGGTACAGCCATTATTTTTGAAAAATTCTAAATTTCAACATGCTATCGCTACTAGCATCATAGGATCGCTTTCGGTAATGGCCGTGATGTTGTGCTTCTTGTTATCTTGTTCTCTTTGTTTGTTTATGTTTCTTCTCTTTTGCTTTTCTTCTTCTTTGTTTCGCAAACTGGGAGAGCGGCATTGCTTTTGGGTTCTATACAAAGAGGCTGTGATGATTCTTGGATGAGGGTTTTGATGGAGAGAGAATATTTTGATCGCTATTTGTTCATTCTGGATTTGGTATTCTTGGTTGTTGGTGAGATTCTGTCTAATTTGGTTCTGGAGGTTATGTTTATATTATTTCGATGTGCCATCTCTCCCTCTTTTCAATTGTTAATGTTATAGCATGTGAAATGATCTCTGACATGCTAAATCCATAGGAAATCCTAAACCATTGAGCTTAAATGGTTGCTATATAGGATTTCTTCGGAGGCTTATTTAGCTAGATGCTAAGACTAGTTCTATGGTTCTTCATACAAAGTGTTTGGATTATTTTATTGCTTCTATTTCTCTCATCCTGCTTGGTTGTTGTAGATAAATTTGTGCTGGTTGTTGTTTTGGTTGGCTGCCATTGCATGCTCCATTTGATGATATGTGAATGATGTTAATCAAATTTTGAGCAAACGTCTTTTAGGTCCGTTAGTCTTGGTGATGCAATTGGGTGTCCACCTGCTTTAATTTGTTGTCGCACGCACCACATTTGTGGAATGCCCAAACATCAATTTAAAGACGGCATTATGTGGTTCTGTATGCTGTTTTTGCCACTGTGACTGAGACACACATATGACTTTAGTGTTTTCATAGATGTATTATAGTAATTTCTGTGCTTTTGTCGCCTCTTCCTGTCATGATATGATCAAGCCTTTCAAGGTGGATGCTGTTTGTTGGTCACTGTTGGTCTAAACTCTTAAGCTGTGGATGAAATAGTTTGGTGCTGGCGGTTATGTCGTCTTCGGTAGCGGTAGAGCGAGCAGCTTTTGAATGTCTGCTGTTTCGCAGACATCCGAGCAGCGGCCATGGTTAGAAGGGGGGAGGAGAAGAAGACATTGTGGGATCTTTTTCCTAGGTCGGCTTCTAGTTCTCTTTCTCAAGATTTGCTGGTATTCTATTTCTTCTCCTCCTACTTGTTGTTGGTCTCCCGGGTGGATAATGGTCGCGATGTTGTGCTTCTTGTTATCTTTTTCTCTTTGTTTATGTGCCTTCTCTTTTGCTTTTCTTATTCTTCTTTGTTTCCCAAATTGGGAGAGCGGCGCTGCTTTTGGGTTCTTTACAAGGAGGCTATGATGATTCTTGCTCGAGGGTTTCGCTACAATTGAGAGGAAAGCAGTTATTCTCTTGACGGCAAGGCAATCTTGCAGGCAACTATTTGCAGCCATTTTGATTTATTAGTTGCAGATCAATCGGTGAATCAGAGCCCCCCTCTCCATCTTCCCCTTCCCTGCTTTCAAATTGCTGGGATTTTTGTTTTCAATATTCTTTTTATGGTTGTGTTTTCGAGAGATTTTAAAGTAGATTTAGGTGGAGAGTGTAGGAAGTGGGGAGATCTTGGTCAAAGTCTCTCTCCCTCTCTCCCTTTTCTTCAGTATATCTTCAAAAGTTCTGACTTGGTTCAGATATTTTATTTTGTCAACTTTGCTTTAAGTTCTCTCTGGACTTGAATAATAGTGAGATAATATTTTGATCGGTGTTTGTTCAATCTAGATTTGGTATTCTTGGTTGTTGGTGGGACTCCATCTAATTTGGTTCTGGAGGTTATGTTCTATATTGTTTCGATGTGCTTTCTCTCCCTTTTTTCAATTGTTGACGTTCTGGCATGTGAAATGATCTCTGACATTCTAAATCCATGGGAAATTCTAAACCATTGAGCTTAAAAGGTTGCTATATAGGATTTCTTTGGATGCTTATTTCGTTAAATGCTATGACTAGTTCTCTAGTTCTGCATAGAAAGAGTTTGGATATTTTATTGCTTCTATATCTCTCGTCCTGCTTGGTTGTTGTACATAAATTTATGCTGGTTGTTGTTTCGGTTGGCTGCCATTGCTTGCTCCGTTTGATGACACGTAATTGATGGTCATCAAATTTTGAGCAAACTTTTTTTGGGTCCGGTAGTCTTGGTGATGCAATTGGTTGTCCACCTGCTTTAATATGTTGTTGCACGCACCACATTTGTGGAATGCCCGAACATCTATTTAATGTTGGCATTATGTGGTTCTGTATGCTGTTTTTTGCCGCTGTGACTGAGACACATATAACTTTAGTATTTTCATGGATGGATTATGGTAATTTCTTTGCGTTTGTTACCTCTTGCTGTCAACTTTGAATGATATGATCAACCCTTTTTTGGTAGATGCTGTCTGTAGGTCCCTGTTGGTCTAAACTGTGGATGAAATGGTCTGCTAGTTGATTGCACTCTCTGCCATTGTATTTGTCTTTGATAAATAGTTAATTTTCGGACCAACAAATTTTTTTTTGGGGGCTATGATAATGTGCATTTTGTTGTTTTAATTCTTTTTCGATAAGCATTATTCATTTGATCTCACCTAAGTTCAATCTTCACGTGATGCTACAGGCCTTAAAGCATTCACGTCATAAGTTATATTAATTGCAGTTGTGTTCAAAGTATTTCTGTTCCCTTTTTTGTTTTTATCATATCCATAACTGAAGTGACATATGTCACGCCCCGGATCCGGATCCGTGACATGGCCGTGCTATTGCCGACCACCGCCCACAATAGCACGAAGCCTCATACATGGGTAACAGGGTAGTCAAACTTGTCAAACTGTCATATATTTAAAATATTTGCTGTGTATCATATAAGGTAGTACAGGGTATTTCTTCTTCCATCTCTGTGCCAGAGTCTTTTTTCCTCTGTTTTACTGTTGAAACAGAGGGGAGAAACATTCCACAGAGGAACTTTCCCTCTTTTTATTTTCTTTAAACCCATTTAAGTAAATCAGGTCATACCTTGCTCTAGGGTTCGGCTTCTCTGGTACAGTACTCGAGAGGGCTAAAGAATAAGAGGGTATGGTAACTCCTAAGTTAAGAAACTGAGAGTTTAAATGAACTCTGCTTAGGAGGTGACCCTTGGAGAGGCGGCACCCTCTCCTTCCTCCTTGCTCCGGAAGGCTACAGATGCCCTTTCCCTCAGGCCAGCTGGGCTTGTTCTTTCAACCTGGGTGAGGCGGCAGACTCCCATTTTGCATGGATGAGGGCCCAACAGCTGGTCTTCCCCCCAATTGGCCAGCGGGGGCCTGTCACTTCAGTCCTCAGGCGTGAGGTGAGGGTTGCCATCCATGGGCCCAATACGGCCCCATTAACGACCGAGCCCAAATACCCTTAAACTGGGCCTCAGAAGTATTGGGCCCAGTTAGTATCAGGCCCGGATGTTACATTCTTTCCCTCTTAAATAAATTTCATCCTCGAAATTAATCATACCTCTATTCTTAGGTATGCAGTGTAATTCTCTAGAAAAACTAACTGAAATAAAGAAATGTGCATGGCCAGAATCAAACAAAATCCATGGGAAATCCTAAACCATTGAGCTTAAAAGGTTGCTATATAGAATTTCTTTGGAGGCTTATTTCGTCAGATGCTAAGACTATTTATCTGGTTCTTCATATAAAGAGTTTGGATTATTTTATTGCTTCTATATCTCTCATCTTGCTTGGTTGTTGTACATAGATTTGTGCTGGTTGTTGTCTTAGTTCGCTACCATTGCTTGCTCCATTTGATGACATGTGAACGATGGTCATCAAATTTTGAGCAAACTTTTTTTTGGTTCCATTAGCCTTGGTGATTCAATTGGTTTTGGAGGTTATGTTCTATATTGTTTCATTGTGCTCTCTCTCCCTCTTTTCAATTGTTGACGTTCTGGCATGTGAAATGATCTCTGACATTCTAAATCCACGGGAAATTCAAAACCATTGAGCTTAAAAGGTTGCTATATAGGATTTCTTCGGATGCTTATTTCGTTAAATGCTAGGACTAGTTCTCTAGTTCTTCATAGAAAGAGTTTGGATTATTTTATTGCTTCTATATCTCTCGTCCTGCTTGGTTGTTGTACATGAATTTATGCTGGTGGTTGTTTCGGTTGGCTGCCATTGCTTGCTCCGTTTGGTGGCACGTAATTGATGGTCATCAAATTTTGAGCAAACTTTTTTTGGGTCCGGTAGTCTTGGTGATGCAATTGGTTGTCCACCTGCTTTAATATGTTGTTGCACGCACCACGTTTGTGGAATGCCCGAACATCTATTTAATGTAGGCATTTTGTGGTTTTGTATGCTGTTTTTTGCCGCTGTGATTGAGACACAACTTTAGTATTTTCATGGATGGATTATGGTAATTTCTTTGCATTTGTTACCTCTTGCTGTCAACTTTGAATGGCATGATCAACCCTTTTTTGGTAGATGCTGTCTGTAGGTCCTTGTTGGTCTAAACTGTAGATGAAATGGTCTGCTAGTTGATTGCACTCCCCATCATTGTATTCGTCTTTGATAAATAGTTAATTTTCGGACTAACAAATTTTTTTTTTTTGGGCTATGATAATGTGCATTTTGTTGTTTTAATTCAATGTTCAATAAGCATTATTCATTTGATCTCACCTAAGTTCAATCTTCACGTGATACTACAGGCCTTAAAGCATTCACGTCATAAGTTATATTAATTGCAGGTGTGTTCAAAGTATTTCTGTTCCCTTTTTTATTTTTATCATATCCACAACTGAAGTGACATATGTCACGCCCCGGACACGATCCGTGACACGGCCGTGCTATTGCCGACTACCGCCCACAATAGCACGAGCAGTACAACCTTCAAGAAATCCCTCCTTCCTCTCCTAGGGCTTCAGAGGTTCAACTCCTTCAACCTTCGGCTCCAGGGTTCGGCTTCTCTGGTACAGTACTCTAGAGGGCTAAGGAATAAGAGGGTATATTAACTCCTAAGTTAAGAAACTGAGAGTTTAAATAAACTCTGCTTAGGAGGTGACCCTTGGAGAGGTGGCACCCTCTCCTTCCTCCTTGCTTCCGAAGCCTACAACTGCCCTTTCCCTCTGGCCCGCTGGGCTTGTCCTTTCAACCTGGGTGAGAGGTGGCAGACTCCCATTTTGCATGGATGAGGGCCCAACAGCTGGCCTTCCCCCCACTGGCCAGCTGGGGCCCGTCACTTCAGTCCTCAGGCGTGAGGCGAGGGTTGCCATCCATGGGCCCAATACGGCCCCATTAACGACCTGGCGCAAATACCCTTAAACTGGGCCTCAAAAGTATTGAGCCTAGTTAGTATCGGGCCCGGACATTTATTCTTTCCCTCTTAAATAATTTCATCCTCGAAATTAATCATGCCTCAATTTTTAGGTATGCAGTGTAATTCTCTAGAAAAACTGACTGAAATAAAGAAATGTGAATAGCCAGAATCAAACAAAATCCATGGTAAATCCTAAACCATTGAGCTTAAAAGGTTGCTATATAGAATTTCTTTGGAGGCTTATTTCGTCAGATGCTAAGACTATTTCTCTGGTTCTTCATATAAAGAGTTTGGATTATTTTATTGCTTCTATATCTCTCGTCTTGCTTGGTTGTTGTACATTGATTTGTGCTGGTTGTTGTCTCAGTTCGCTGCCATTGCTTGCTCCATTTGATGATATGTGAACGATGGTTATCAAATTCTGAGCAAACTTTTTTTGGTTCCGTTAGCCTTGGTGATTCAATTGGTTGTCCACCTGCTTTAATTTGTTGTTGCTCGCACCACGTTTGTAGAATGCCCCAACATCTATTTGATGTTGGCATTATGGGGTTATGTATGCTATTTTTTGCCTTTGTGACTGAGACACATATAACTTTAGTGTTTTCATGGATCGATTATAGTAATTTCTATGCTTTTGTTGCCTCTTGCTGTGAACTTTGAATGATATGATCAAGCCTTTCATGGTGGATGCTGTTTGTAGGTCACTGTTGGTCTAGACTATGGATGAAATAGTTTGGTCATCTCATGGTCATCTCATCTTATAGGGGCTAGATTCGTGATTTTCTGTGGAAATTGTCGATAAATCCTAACCATTGATGTCTCTTTAGCAAGCATATCTGATCGGTGGAACAGCATGCTCAGGTTGAAAAACTGTCCGATTGCAGTATTTCTTGAAGTTTGTAAGTATATTTTGATTTATTTGCCAACAATTTGTCAGAGTATTACTTTTATTGCTTAAGGCTGTGATTTCTTGAATCAGATTAACTTTTTGGTCTGTTACTGACGTTCAACAAGCATCAATAGTGCTGGACACCAATTTTTAGAATGGTATACTAGATGAAATTATCCATTTGTTGCTGACCTGTTCTGACCAGATCTTGATTTGAAAGCATTGGTAGGTTGTGAGTTGAGAGGGAGCCCTCTTGAGTAATATTCGGATTTGCAGTAAACCTTATTTATTTGTTGCAGTAGACCTGTTTATCTAATGCTGGAGATTATGTGATCTTGTCATGTAAGACATAAGGTTCAAAATGGTATTTATAATGGTTCCAAGAATTAGGAGCATGGGCGGGCATACAATGTGACGGATAATCGCCTTCTCAAAGAGCTGGTTCTTTTATGTTGGTAAACAAGGCTCAACCTTCCACCTCTTCTTTCTCCTAGCTTTCTACTTGAGAGAGGAGGTGAGCATCTATAGTGATTTCTCAGTTACCCTTCAAGCATTGTTCCTTCTCCTTTTCTTCTTCGCTTTATTGTGTATGGATGTATTTATGTATGAATATTCATGCAACAAGGGGTGACTTCTAAAATTGTTCCTCTCTTCTTTGCATGCCATCTTCTCTAGCAATAGGCGAGACGTATATGGAAGGTCTACTACATTGCTGGCACCCGATCTGCATTCATTGTAAGTTGGAGAGGTCATCACCAGAGGAGAAGAGGTGCAGGGATCTTCTCCTCTTTTTTGCGTGCATGTATATTAATGAGATGATGGGCAAGTTGTGAAATTACTCCTCTTCTTTGCGTGTCAACTTCTCTAGCAATAGGCGAGGAACTTCTGGAAGTGGTGAATTTGAGCCTCTTCTTCCTTTTCCCTTTTTGCCTTTCAATTTCTTGTTTTTTGAAGATTATATTTTTGTAGCACTTTTTTAATTACATAACTGTAATTAAATTTTTTTTGATGTAATTTTTCGGTTGTTTCTGAAGAATTCATTGGATTTGGAGGCTGATGGTAGTTTCAAGATAAAGATGGTATCGATAAAGGTACGATTTTGACTTCGAGAACCCAAATTCTCAAAGTTTCTATTTTGCTTGTCAAAAATCAGGAGTTGTTTGCTCAATACTCGAATGTGTCACATTTTTACATTTTCTCCTTGACAAAATCCCGACCATAAATACATGGGCTCTTTTACATGAACTGCCAGTTTATGTGTGAATCTTATTGTGCTTTTTTTTTTCTGCAATTCTTTTACGTCTCTTGTTATAAAGTTATCTGAAATGCCTGCTTCACCATTGGATAACTTTTTCTCCCATTTGTTGCGATTGGCTAATTAAGTTAATATGTTTTTTCATTTTTATTTCTGCTCTCATTTAATTTGGGAAGCTGTGGTGTTTTTCTAACATTTACATCCTTGTTTTCTATAAATCATGACAGTGACACCTCTACTTTTGCTCCCATTTTTATGTGCTGTGTATGTTGCTTAATATTTTATTTGACAAATGTGGTTGGTTCTCTTAGTACACTTTCAAATAGTATCATATGCAATTCCCATGAGATAATGACATGATCTTCTGAAAATGCATTTGCATAATCTCAGAACCGAACTATTAGACTAATCCCTGTATAGCTCCTATGCCTTTTTATATTAGATCAAGTTCAGAACCAGAAGAATTTCTCTTTGTTTTGTCTGCTGGCCATCAGTTATGGTTATATCCTTGTGACATACTGTGTGGTAATTCCAATCCTTCAATCATTTTATCATTTTTTGTTAACCTTGTTGGTTACATTGATCTGCATGACTTTCCATTGGCTTGGAAAACATTTCTTCATGTTGTTCTGGATACTTTACCATTTCTTTTTCAACCTCTCTTTCTCTTTAATTTTCATGATTTCATGCCTGAGCATGTTTGTTAATGCATTACGTGCGGGCGGGGCTTGGTGCAATGGTAAGGTTGCTCCATTTGACCTGTGCATCATGTATTCGAAACACCTCAGATGCTAAGTGGCAGAAACCTTGGGGATGCCTTTTTTTGTTTTCTTGAATGTATTATGTATCATAAAGGTAAGGCTTGTGATATGTCGGGATGATTATATTCTATTAAGTTGTGAATGATTGTTTTATGATTATTATTTTTTAGGATGTAGTCTTATCTTCTAAAGTTCAAATGGACCAACAATTAGCATATCTGGTTGACTCGGTGATTTATTTTTCGAACTGAGGTTGGCTCGTTACAAAGCCAAATATTGTGTATTCTAGGTAAATTGTCAGTTTTGGTTTCTTAGGACTCACTTCTCGTAGGCTAAACGTGATTCCTTTTTTGGCTTCCAAAAAGGCTCCATTTATTTTTATACAAGAATTGACTTGTGTCTGGCCTGTAGTGGATATAGCTTTGTGTTCTTTATTATTGGAAGCCATTCTTTTCTTTTCTTTTTCTTTTTTCTAACATTTTTTAATATTTTTTTTCTTTTTTTAATAAAAAACGTTGTCTTCTTGCACCTTCCATGCTAGACCTAATGATTTCTATTGAACACAGATAATTCCTTGACCTGTACGTGGTTTGACGGCCATACTCTTTCTGGTTCCCTTTAGATGAGATGAAGTTTCTTGATTCCACCTAGTTTGAGACTAAGTTTGTTTAATTTATTTACATAAATAGTACACTTGTATTGCGTTCAGATGATAATGTACTTGCTTGAGTTTCTATTGTCCGCCGGCCTTTGTAGTTTAGGTAATTATGGATAGCCACTCTCTTTGCCAGCTATCCCTTTTTAACCACAACTTTTATGTTGATTATACACTTTGCATTCCGCTTTATTCATGGTAAATCTACTTCATCAGTTTTTGTGGCTCGGACCTTCAAACTGCATCATCCTAGAATTTTACCAAACTCATAAAAACTGTTCAAGTATATTCGTGTCTGCTGTTGTCTTACTTATCTATTTATCTTCCGAGCTATTGCTGACCCTATGCAGCAGCTAAAGTCCGAACCTTTTGGTTGATGATGACATCTTTACTCCTTTCTTTGATAGCCTTTAAATGAAATATTACAGCTCCTAGTCATCTTATCTTATAGGGGCTTGATTCGTGATTTTCTGTGGAAGCTGTCCTCGATAAATCCTAACCATTGATGTCTCTTTAGCAAGCATATCTGATTGGTGGAACAGCGTGCTCAGGTCGAAAAATTTTCTGATCGCATTATTTCTTGAAGTATATAAGTATATTTTGGTTTATTTGCCAACAATTTGTCATAGTATTACTTTTATTGCTTTAGGCTGTGATTTCTGGAATCAAATTAGCTTTTTGGTCTATTATTGACGTTCAACAAGCATCAATAGTCTTGGACACCAATTTTTGGACTGGTATACTAGATTAAATTATCCATGTGTTGCTGACCTGTTTTGGCCAGATCTTGATTTGAAAGCATTGGTAGCTTGCGGGTTGGGAGGGAACCCTTTTGGTTCACGTATCCAAAAGCTCCAAAAAAATTTGGAACCGGTACGGGCCGATACAGTTAGCCGGTTCGGGCCGGTACGGGTTTTTAACACCGAACCAGACCGTTCGGAGCCAGTATCGGTTCGGTACGGGCTGAACCGGCCGGTACAGCATTCCTTGCTTTTTTGTTTGTATGGATGCATTTTTGCAGGAATATTGATGCAACAAGGGTTGACTTCTAAATTTGTTCTCTTCTTTGCATGCCACCTTCTCTGGCAATAGGTGAGGCATTTTTGGAAGGTCTACTACACTGCTGACAACCAATCTGCATTCATTGTAAGTTGGAGAGGTCATCACCCGAGGAGAGGAGCGGGGATCTCCTCTTTTTTGTGTGTATGTATGTATATTGATGAGATGATGGGTGACTTGTAAAATTGCTCTTTTCTTCTTTGCATGTCAGCTTCTCTAGCAATTGGCGGGGAACATCTGGAAGTGGCGAATTTGAGCCTCTTTTTCCTTTTCCCATTTTGCCTTCTAATTTCTTATTTTTTGAAGATTATATTTTTTTTAAGGCTTCTTTAATTACAAAACTATAATTAAATTTCTTCTGATGTGTTTTTTCTGCTGTTCCTGAAGAATTCATATGATTTGGAGGCGGATGATAGTTTCGAGATAAAGATGGTATCAATAAAGGTACGATTTTGACTTCGAGAACCGACATTCTAAAAGTTCGTGTTTTGCTTGTCAGAAATCAGGAGTTGTTTGCTCAATACTAGAATGTGTCGCATATTTACATTTTCTCCACAAAATCCCGACCATAAATAGATGGGCTCTTTTACATGAACTACCAGTTTGTGTGAATCTTATTGTGCTATATTTTTCTGCAATTCTTTTATGTCTCTTGTTATTATGTTAGCTGAAATGCCTGCTTCACCATTGGATAACTTTTCTCCTAATTGTTGCGATTGGCTAATTAATTTAATTTGTTTTTTCATTTTTATTTCTGCTCTCATTTAATTTGGGATGCTCTGGTGTTTTTCTGACATTTACATCCTTATTTTCTGTGCATCATGACAGTGACACCTCTACTTTTGTTTTGGTTTTTATGTGCTGTGTATGTTGCTTAATCTTTTATTTGACAAAAGTGATGCGTTCTTTTAGTACAACTTTCAAATCATATCATATGCAGTTGCCATGAGATAATGACATGATCTTCTGAAAATGCTTTTACATAATCTTAGAATTATTAGACTAATCCCTGTATAGCTCCTATCCCTTTTTATATTAGATCAAGTTTCGAATCGGAAGAATTTCTCATTGTTTTGTCTGCTGGCCATCAGTTATGGTTATATCCTTGTGACATACCGTGTGGTAATTCCAATCCTTTAGTCTTTTTTTATTAACCTTGTTGGTTACAATGAATCTGCATGACTTTCCATTTGCTTGGAAACTTTAATTTTCATGTTTTCATGCCTGAGTTTGTATTGTAATTTTAGTATGTTTGTTAATGTATTTTATGTGGGCGGGGCTTGGTGCAGTGGTAAGGTTGCTCCATTTTGACCTGTGCATATTATGTGTTCGAACCCCCTCTCGAGATCCTGTGGGGCAGAAACCTTGGGACGCCTTTTTTTTTCTTTTGAATGTATTATGTCTAATAAGGGTGAGATTTGTGATATCTTGTAATGATTATATTCTATTAAGTTGTGAATGATTGTTTTATCCTTATCATTTTGTAGGGTGTAGCCATATCTGCTGAAGTTCAAATGGACCAACAATAAGCATATGTTGGTTGACTCTGATTTATTTTTGGATCTGAGATTGACTTGTTACAAAGCCAAATATCGTGTATTCTAGGTAAATTTTCTGTTTTGATTTCTTAGTACTCACTTCTCAGCTATTGTTGGACCCTATGCTGCAGCAAAAGTCCGAACTTTTTGGGTGAAGATGACAGCATCTTTACTCATTCCTGTGTTATCCTTCAAATGAACTATTTCTACTCCTGGTCATCTCATTTTTATAGGGGCTAGATTCGTGATTTTCTGTGGAAGCTGTCCTTGATAAATCCTAACCATTGATGTCTCTTAAGCAAGCATATCTAATTGGTGGAACAACATGCAAAGGTCGAGAAACTGTCCGATCGCAGTATTTCTTTAAGTACGTAATTATATTTTGATTTATTTTCCAACAATTTGTCTTACTATTACCTTTATTGCTTATGGCTGTGCTTTCTTCAATCAGATTGGCTTTTTGATCTGTTCTTGATGTTCACCAAGCATCAATAGAGCTAGTCATATTTTAGTTTGGTATACTAGATTAAGTTATTCATGTGTTGCTGACCGGTTCTGACCATATCTTGATTTGAAAGTACTGGTAGGTTGTGAGCTGGGAGGGAACCCTCTTGAGTCATATTCAGATTTGCGGTAAACCTTATTTATTTATTGCAGTAGACCTGATTATCTAATGCTCGAGATTTTGTGAGCCTGTCATGCAAGACATAAGCTTCAAAATGGCTTTTATAATGGTTCCATGCTTTAGATGGAGCACGGGCAGCCATACAATGTGACGGATAATCGCCTTCTCAAAGAGTTGGTTCTTGTATGTTGGTAAAAAAGGCTCAGCCTTCCACCTCTCCTGCCCCCTAGTTTTCTTCTGCTCTTTTTTGTGTATGTATGTATATTGATGAGAAGATGGGTGACTTGTAAAATTGCAGTTCTCTTCTTTGCGTGTCAGTTTCTCTAGCAATAGGCGAGGAACTTCTGGAAGTGGTGAATTTGAGCCTCTTCTTCCTCTTCCCTTTTTTACTTTTAATTTCTTGTTTTTTGAAGATTATGTTTTTTTATGACTTCTTTAATTACATAACTGTAATTATATTTCTTTTGATGTGTTTTTTCTTCTGTTCTGAAGAATTCATAGGATTTGGAGGCTGATGAAAGTTTTGGGATAAGGATGCTATAAAAAATGGTACGATTTTGACTTCGAGAACCCAAATCCTCAAAGTTTGTATTTTGCTTGTCAAAAATCAGGTGTTGTTTGCTCAATAACAGGCTGTCACATTTTTACATGTTTCAAATCTACTCGCATTCCAACCTCATTTTTTCAGTTTTCCTGACTCTTCTTTTTTATTTCACTTATTCTTTCCCGGGTAATTTTTGGTCTTGCATGGATTCTGTCATCCTTCATTATTCTCTATTTTCCATCTTTTCTTCAAGTAATAGTGTGAAAAAAGACGAAGTGGCTTGCTTAGAGGCCAACTAGTGCTGGCGATAACTTTAAGTTCCATTTTTGCGCTTCATTTATGTAGGAGTTGCAGAAGCCGAGGTAGAAATTTCTCTAGAGTTGGTATTAACTAGGGTAATCTCTTTGGACTTTCCCATGATGATGTCCTTAGTCTTGGTAACAGTTATCCAATCAATCAATTATTTATTCTGGTCCTTTGTCTACTTTTATTTTTCCTGATCTTGCTACTTATCTCTGTATATCTGGTGGTAATTTGATTCACTTGTAAACTTTTATGCTTCAGAGGCCTGGATCATACTCTATTGCTATGTGGTGGTCTATCGGTTGCTGCTGCAGGAATTTCTATACAATAGTTTGAATTTGATTTTCCACTACAACTGTTCATGAAATACTCTTTCCTTATAAACTTATTACTATTGTTTGACTACTAGAATTATTCCGAATTTGTTATTTGTAAGATTCACTTCTATTTATTTGCTCCTTTTTCTTCATAGCTATTTATTTGCCCCTTTTTCTTCCTAGCTATTTCGTAGTATTATTTGCTAATCAAATTGGAAAGGGCGGAAATAAAATATAAAAATTTTATGCTTTGCAAGTTGGAAGGTCCATTGTTCTGCAGGCTACTGCTGCAGCCTATTGGAGACTGGACAAGATTTTTGGATCGCTATATGCCTTTCCTCCTACTCAACTCTGTATACCATTTCTTTTCCTACTCTTCTGTTGGTTGATTTGTTCATTAAATATTGCACTTTATTCTTTTATTGACAGCTTTTGAATTTATATGTTAAGGCCATTTTCTCCAGAAGGTTGTGATGATTCTTGGACCCGGGTTTTGCTATGAAAGGAAAGCGGCTATTTTCTTGACGACGAGGCAATCTTGGATTTGGCATTCTTGGCTGTTTGTGGGACTCCGTTTAATTTGGTTCTGGTGGTTATGTTCTATATTGTTTCGATGTGCTCTCTCTCCCTCTTTTCAATTGTTAATGTTCTGGCTTGTGAAATGATCTCTGACATGCTCAATTCATGGGAAATCCTAAACCATTAAGCTTAAAAGGTTGCTATTTAGGATTTCTCCGGAGGCTTATTTCGTTAAATGCTAAGACTAGTTCTTTGGTTCTTCATATAAAGAGTTTGGATTATTTTATTGCTTCTATATCTCTCATCCTACTTGGTTGTTGTGCATAAATTTGTGCTGGTTGTTGTTTCGGTTGGCTGCCATTGCTTGCTCCATTTGATGACATGTGAATGATGGTCATCAAGTTCTGGGCAAACTTTTTTTGGGTCTGTTAGTCTTGGTGATGCAATTGGTTGTCCACCCGCTTTAATTTGTTGTTGCCCGCACCACGTTTGTGGAATGCCCCTGCATCTATTTAATGTTGGCATTATGTGGTTCTGTATGCTGTTTTTTGCCACTGTGACTGAGACACATATAACTTTAGTGTTTTCGTGGATGTATTATAGTAATTTCTGCGCGTTTGTTACCTGTTGCTATAAACTTTGAATGATATGATCGACCCTTTCTTGGTAGATGTTGTTTGTAGGTCACTGTTGGTTTGAACTGTGGATGAAATGTTCTGCTAGTTGATTGCACTTCTAGTCATCGTATCTGGCGTTGATAAATAGTTAATTTTTGAACCAACAATTTTATTTTTTTGGGCTATGGTAATGTGCATTTTGTTGTTTTAATTCAATGTTCAATAAGCATTATTCAGTTGATCTCACCTATATTCAATCTTCACGTGTTCAATAAGTGGTTCTGTATGCTATTTTTTGCCTTTGTGACTGGGGCACACATATAACTTTAGTGTTTTCATGGATCGATTATAGTAATTTCTATGCTTTTGTTGCTTCTTGCTGTCAACTTTGAATGATATGGTCAGGCCTTTCATGGTGGATGTTGTTTGTAGGTCACTGTTGGTCTAGACTGTGGTTGAAATAGTTTGGTGCTGGAGATTATGTTCTCTTCAGCAGCGATTGAGCGAGCAGCTCCGGAAGGTCTGCTGTTCCGCAAACAATTGAGCAGCAACAATCGTTCGATGGGGGGAGGAGAATAAGAGACACTGTGGGATCTTTTCCCCAGGTCGGCTTCTAGTTCTTTTACTCACGATTTGTTGGTCTTCTCTTTCTTCTTCTCCTTCAACTTGTTGTTGGTCTCCCGGGGGGGTAATTGTTGGGAGTTGTATCCTACGTGTCAATCGTCAGCGTGTTGATCTTTTATATTCATTGTTGGGAATTGATTGATAAATTAATAAAGTGTTATTTGGCATTATTCATCATTTCATTGTACATCTTCAAATGATCTCTTATATGATGTTCTTAAGACTTATTTTATGATAAAGAAGGATTTATGTTCTTAAACCTATTTGCGACCAAATGATATGCTGTTAATAGGACAACAGCATTGTCGAGATTAGGTCGTTATGAGACATATACGTTGGTTGTCCTCTTAACCAAGAAGTGTGGAGATACTGATATGTCACACAGGTGAAGTGGAGTACATTTCACTGAACGTGACCAATTCCGGAACGCTCTACTGTCAAGAGATGTTCCGAGTGGATATGGGTGTAAATATCCCTCAGACCTGAGATCACCACAGTGATTAGCAAGCAACTTACTGTACTTTGGTACCAAACTAGCAGAATTTCTAATTCTGGAACGGAAGGTTACTAGATGCAGTCAAGTACTTGCGAAATCAGTGCGTGAGTCAAGATGGAATTGACCCCTCCTGAAAATAAGAGATAATGTTGTGTTCAATTTAGCAAAATCTTGGCCAGGGCAATCCTTGTGATGAGTCACAGGATTTCTAAAGTTGATCACATAGTGGATGTACTGATTAGAGAGTTGACAGAACTCTGAGGTCATCCTAGCATTAGTAGTCAAAGGGATGAATTATACAGTAACCATAGTCTAGGGTTTCAGAATATTTGCTTCGCATATATTCGGCCTATCCAGATGTCGGATACCATTGCTAGATGGTCACATCGATTAGTGCAAGAAGTCGTTCCGGTACTAGAGGCTTAGGTTCGAACCAATGAGGTCACACGCATAGAAGTTTTCTGATTGATCAAGATAGCTGATGGATGATTGAGAATCATTTAGGAATAATTTGGTCAATTCGATTGGCAAATTATCCTATAAAATAATGAAAGTAATTATTGGAGGATTAATTAGTAATTAGATTACTAATAAACTCAATTTGATTGAGTAAACGGACTAAGGATGAGCCAAATTGAATTGGATTTAATTTTGGTTTTGGCCTAATTGGATTAGTGGCGCAGGGGTCGACTCGACGTAAAGAGGGGTCGACTCGAGATGGGCTGGGGTCGACTCTCTCACAGAGAATCCAAAGAACGAATTCTTCCCAGGTGGGGTCGACTCGAAGTAAAGAGGGGTCGACTGGAGATGGGTTGGGGTCGACTCTCTCAGACAATCCAAAGAACGACTTCTGTTTTTCCAGGTGGGGTCGACTCGAGTTTCCTTGGGGTCGATTCGAAGCAAGTTGGAGTCGACTCGAGGCGACTTGGAGTCGACTCGAGGCGACTTGGAGTCGACTCGAGATCGGGAAGGTCGACTCCTTCTGAAAATCCTGAAACTCGTGGACGGGCTGAATTCGGGGGATTCGATCCGGACGTGGATTTTCAATGAAAAGTGAAGGGATTTGGATCGTGGGACGTGGGAGAATGGTTAGATGATGGAATATCAGCACCATCTATTTCGATCCTATCTCACCTGCATGAACCATCTATTGTTTGAATTTTGAATTCAAACAAGATAAGAACTATCTTGTTACAACCAACACCTTCATGCGCCAACAAGATACCAAATTTTCATTTGAATTTCGAATTCAAATGATCAGATGGCGCGCCTTTAAAAGAAGAGTTCCAATTGTGGCTAAAAAAGAAATGAAATTTTGTGAATGATATTCAGCCTTCCATCTCGCCCATTTTCATCTTCCTCTGAGTCCATCTCGCCATAGCTGATAGGGATCCTAGATAAGAGCCTTTAGATCAGATCTAAGTCCTCTTCAATCCCTACTAACCATTCCTCCAAGTTCTTCCAAGAAGGTGAACCAAAAGTTGATAGCGTTGGAAAGATCAAAATTCAGCAAAGGAAGATCCTGCGCAAGCTAGCACTTCCGCGGGATTGGATCACTCCAGGAGCTTCGTGTGGATTACTTGTAGAGGCCAGACGAGTGTGTGGCTACGAAGCTCGAGCATCAGATCCGTTACTTTCAGATTTCATAAAGGTATAATCCGTATAAATCTAGGTCCAAAGATATATCTTATAGGTTTCAATCCCCGAGGGTTAAACCTCTTTTGGGGCTCTTCACAGAGTAATCTTCCGATCCTATTCGATGGGCATTCGAAGATTAGTTGGGTGTTAGATTAGTTGAGTTTAGAACTTAATTAATAATCTCATTTCAGATCTGAAATTAATCGTGCAATGATTTTAGCTTAATCGTTTAAACAATCCCGACATATTGATCATGTATACTTGTAGTGGTACTTTGAAATTTGATTTCTTATGCATATCTGAATTAAAATGTCTAATTCGATTTTTTCGCTGTGAATTTCAAAATTAAAAGAACTACGTATGGCTTGATCTCCCTTGTGAAGGGGGTACGTAGGCAACCCCAACAGGTACAGCCATTATTTTTGAAAAATTCTAAATTTCAACATGCTATCACTACTAGCATCATAGGATCGCTTTCGGTAATGGCCGTGATGTTGTGCTTCTTGTTATCTTGTTCTCTTTGTTTGTTTATGTTTCTTCTCTTTTGCTTTTCTTCTTCTTTGTTTCGCAAACTGGGAGAGCGGCATTGCTTTTGGGTTCTATACAAAGAGGCTGTGATGATTCTTGGATGAGGGTTTTGATGGAGAGAGAATATTTTGATCGCTATTTGTTCAATCTGGATTTGGTATTCTTGGTTGTTGGTGAGATTCTGTCTAATTTGGTTCTGGAGGTTATGTTTATATTGTTTCGATGTGCCATCTCTCCCTCTTTTCAATTGTTAATGTTATAGCATGTGAAATGATCTCTGACATGCTAAATCCATAGGAAATCCTAAACCATTGAGCTTAAATGGTTGCTATATAGGATTTCTTCGGAGGCTTATTTAGCTAGATGCTAAGACTAGTTCTATGGTTCTTCATATAAAGAGTTTGGATTATTTTATTGCTTCTATTTCTCTCATCCTGCTTGGTTGTTGTAGATAAATTTGTGCTGGTTGTTGTTTTGGTTGGCTGCCATTGCATGCTCCATTTGATGACATGTGAATGATGTTAATCAAATTTTGAGCAAACTTCTTTTAGGTCCGTTAGTCTTGGTGATGCAATTGGTTGTCGTCCTGCTTTAATTTGTTGTCGCAAGCACCACATTTGTGGAATGCCTTAACATCAATTTAAAGTCGGCATTATGTGGTTCTGTATGCTGTTTTTGCTGCTGTGACTGAGACACACATAAAACTTTAGTGTTTTCATGGATGTATTATAGTAATTTCTGTGCTTTTGTCACCTCTTCCTGTCATGATATGATCAAGCCTTTCAAGGTGGATAATGTTTGTTGGTCACTGTTGGTCTAAACTCTTAAGCTGTGGATGAAATAGTTTGGTGCGGGCGGTTATGTCGTCTTCGGTAGCGGTAGAGCGAGCAGCTTTTGAATGTCTGCTGTTTCGCAGACATCCGAGCAGCGGCCATGGTTAGAAGGGGGGAGGAGAAGAAGACATTGTGGGATCTTTTTCCTAGGTCGGCTTCTAGTTCTCTTTCTCTAGATTTGCTGGTATTCTATTTCTTCTCCTCCTACTTGTTCTTGGTCTCCCGGGTGGATAATGGTCGCGATGTTGTGCTTCTTGTTATCTTTTTCTCTTTGTTTATGTGCCTTCTCTTTTGCTTTTCTTATTCTTCTTTGTTTCCCAAATTGGGAGAGCGGCGCTGCTTTTGGGTTCTTTACAAGGAGGCTATGATGATTCTTGCTCGAGGGTTTCGCTACAATTGAGAGGAAAGCAGTTATTCTCTTGACGGCAAGGCAATCTTGCAGGCAACTATTTGCAGCCATTTTGATTTATTAGTTGCAGATCAATCGGTGAATCAGAGCCCCCCTCTCCATCTTCCCCTTCCCTCTCCATCTTCCCCTTCCCTCTCCATCTTCCCTTCCCTGCTTTCATATTGCTGGGATTTTTGTTTTCAATATTCTTTTTACGGTTGTGTTTCCGAGAGATTTTAAAGTAGATTTTGGTGGAGAGTGTAGGAAGTGGGGAGATCTTGGTCAAAGTCTCTCTCCCTCTCTCCCTTTTCTTCAGTATATCTTCAAAAGTTTTGAACTTGGTTCAGATATTTTATTTTGTCAACTTTGCTTTAAGTTCTCTCTGGACTTGAATAATAGTGAGATAATATTTTGATCGGTGTTTGTTCAATCTAGATTTGGTATTCTTGGTTGTTGGTGGGACTCCATCTAATTTGGTTCTGGAGGTTATGTTCTATATTGTTTCGATGTGCTTTCTCTCCCTTTTTTCAATTGTTGACGTTCTGGCATGTGAAATGATCTCTGACATTCTAAATCCATGGGAAATTCTAAACCATTGAGCTTAAAAGGTTGCTATATAGGATTTCTTTGGATGCTTATTTCGTTAAATGCTATGACTAGTTCTCTAGTTCTGCATAGAAAGAGTTTGAATATTTTATTGCTTCTATATCTCTCGTCCTGCTTGGTTGTTGTACATAAATTTATGCTGGTTGTTGTTTCGGTTGGCTGCCATTGCTTGCTCCGTTTGATGACACGTAATTGATGGTCATCAAATTTTGAGCAAACTTTTTTTGGGTCCGGTAGTCTTGGTGATGCAATTGGTTGTCCACCTGCTTTAATATGTAATTGTATGCACCACATTTGTGGAATGCCCGAACATCTATTTAATGTTGGCATTATGTGGTTCTGTATGCTGTTTTTTGCCGCTGTGACTGAGACACATATAACTTTAGTATTTTCATGGATGGATTATGGTAATTTCTTTGCGTTTGTTACCTCTTGCTGTCAACTTTGAATGATATGATCAACCCTTTTTTGGTAGATGCTGTCTGTAGGTCCCTGTTGGTCTAAACTGTGGATGAAATGGTCTGCTAGTTGATTGCACTCTCTGTCATTGTATTTGTCTTTGATAAATAGTTAATTTTCGGACCAACAAATTTTTTTTTTGGGGCTATGATAATGTGCATTTTGTTGTTTTAATTCATTTTCGATAAGCATTATTCATTTGATCTCACCTAAGTTCAATCTTCACGTGATGCTACTGGCCTTAAAGCATTCACGTCATAAGTTATATTAATTGCAATTGTGTTCAAAGTTTTTCCGTTCCCTTTTTTATTTTTATCATATCCATAACTGAAGTGACATATGTCACGCCCCGGACCCGGATCCGTGACATGGCCGTGCTATTGCCGACTACCGCCCACAATAGCACGAAGACTCATACATGGGTAACAGGGTAGTCAGACTTGTCAAACTGTCATATATTTAAAATATTTGCCGTGTATCATATAAGGTAGTATAGGGTATTTCTTCTTCCATCTCTGTGCCAGAGTCTTTTTTCCTCTGTTTTACTGTTGAAACAGAGGGGAGAAACATTCCACAGAGGAACTTTCCCTCTTTTATTTTGTTTAAACCCATTTAAGTAAATCAGGTCATATTTTGCTCCGGGTTGGCTACAGCCGAGCAGTACACCCTTCAAGAAATCCCTCCTTCCTCTCCCAGGGCTTCAGAGGTTCAGATCCATCAACCTTCGGCTCTAGGGTTCGGCTTCTCTGGTACAGTACTCGAGAGGGCTAAGGAATAAGAGGGTATAGTAACTCCTAAGTTAAGAAACTGAGAGTTTAAATAAACTCTGCTTAGGAGGTGACCCTTGGAGAGGCGGCACCCTCTCCTTCCTCCTTGCTCCAGAAGCCTACAGATGCCCTTTCCCTCAGGCCAGCTGTGCTTGTCCTTTCAACCTGGGTGAGGTGGCAGACTCCCATTTTGCATGGATGAGGGCCCAACAGCTGGTCTTCCCCCCTATTGGCCAGCGGGGGCCCGTCACTTCAGTCCTCAGGCGTGAGGTGAGGGTTGCCATCCATGGGCCCAATACGGCCCCATTAACGACCGAGCCCAAATACCCTTAAACTGGGCCTCAGAAGTATTGGGCCCAGTTAGTATCAGGCCCGGATGTTACATTCTTTCCCTCTTAAATAAATTTCATCCTCGAAATTAATCATACCTCTATTCTTAGGTATGCAGTGTAATTCTCTAGAAAAACTAACTGAAATAAAGAAATGTGCATGGCCAGAATCAAACAAAATCCATGGGAAATCCTAAACCATTGAGCTTAAAAGGTTGCTATATAGAATTTCTTTGGAGGCTTATTTCGTCAGATGCTAAGACTATTTATCTGGTTCTTCATATAAAGAGTTTGGATTATTTTATTGCTTCTATATCTCTCATCTTGCTTGGTTGTTGTACATAGATTTGTGCTGGTTGTTGTCTTAGTTCGCTACCATTGCTTGCTCCATTTGATGACATGTGAACGATGGTCATAAAATTTTGAGCAAACTTTTTTTTGGTTCCATTAGCCTTGGTGATTCAATTGGTTCTGGAGGTTATGTTCTATATTGTTTCATTGTGCTCTCTCTCCCTCTTTTCAATTGTTGACGTTTTGGCATGTGAAATGATCTCTGACATTCTAAATCCACGGGAAATTCAAAACCATTGAGCTTAAAAGGTTGCTATATAGGATTTCTTCGGATGCTTATTTCGTTAAATGCTAGGACTAGTTCTCTAGTTCTTCATAGAAAGAGTTTGGATTATTTTATTGCTTCTATATCTCTCGTCCTGCTTGGTTGTTGTACATGAATTTATGCTGGTGGTTGTTTCGGTTGGCTGCCATTGCTTGCTCCGTTTGGTGGCACGTAATTGATGGTCATCAAATTTTGAGCAAACTTTTTTTGGGTCCGGTAGTCTTGGTGATGCAATTGGTTGTCCACCTGCTTTAATATGTTGTTGCACGCACCACGTTTGTGGAATGCCCGAACATCTATTTAATGTAGGCATTTTGTGGTTTTGTATGCTGTTTTTTGCCGCTGTGATTGAGACACATAACTTTAGTATTTTCATGGATGGATTATGGTAATTTCTTTGCATTTGTTACCTCTTGCTGTCAACTTTGAATGGCATGATCAACCCTTTTTTGGTAGATGCTGTCTGTAGGTCCTTGTTGGTCTAAACTGTAGATGAAATGGTCTGCTAGTTGATTGCACTCCCCGTCATTGTATGCGTCTTTGTAAATAGTTAATTTTCGGACTAACAAATTTTTTTTTTTGGGCTATGATAATGTGCATTTTGTTGTTTTAATTCAATGTTCAATAAGCATTATTCATTTGATCTCACCTAAGTTCAATCTTCACGTGATGCTACAGGCCTTAAAGCATTCACGTCATAAGTTATATTAATTGCAGGTGTGTTCAAAGTATTTCTGTTCCCTTTTTTATTTTTATCATATCCACAACTGAAGTGACATATGTCACGCCCCGGACACGATCCGCGACACGGCCGTGCTATTGCCGACTACCGCCCACAATAGCACGAGCAGTACAACCTTCAAGAAATCCCTCCTTCCTCTCCTAGGGCTTCAGAGGTTCAGCTCCTTCAACCTTCGGCTCTAGGGTTCGGCTTCTCTGGTACAGTACTCCAGAGGGCTAAGGAATAAGAGGGTATATTAACTCCTAAGTTAAGAAACTGAGAGTTTAAATAAACTCTGCTTAGGAGGTGACCCTTGGAGAGGTGGCACCCTCTCCTTCCTCCTTGCTTCCGAAGCCTACAGCTGCCCTTTCCCTCTGGCCCGCTGGGCTTGTCCTTTCAACCTGGGTGAGAGGTGGCAGACTCCCATTTTGCATGGATGAGGGCCCAACAGCTGGCCTTCCCCCCACTGGCCAGCTGGGGCCCGTCACTTCAGTCCTCAGGCGTGAGGCGAGGGTTGCCATCCATGGGCCCAATACGGCCCCATTAACGACCTGGCGCAAATACCCTTAAACTGGGCCTCAAAAGTATTGAGCCTAGTTAGTATCGGGCCCGGACATTTATTCTTTCCCTCTTAAATAAATTTCATCCTCGAAATTAATCATGCCTCAATTTTTAGGTATGCAGTGTAATTCTCTAGAAAAACTGACTGAAATAAAGAAATGTGAATAGCCAGAATCAAACAAAATCCATGGTAAATCCTAAACCATTGAGCTTAAAAGGTTGCTATATAGAATTTCTTTGGAGGCTTATTTCGTCAGATGCTAAGACTATTTCTCTGGTTCTTCATATAAAAAGTTTGGATTATTTTATTGCTTCTATATCTCTCATCTTGCTTGGTTGTTGTACATAGATTTGTGCTGGTTGTTGTCTCAGTTCGCTGCCATTGCTTGCTCCATTTGATGACATGTGAACGATGGTCATCAAATTCTGAGCAAACTTTTTTTGGTTCCGTTAGCCTTGGTGATTCAATTGGTTGTCCACCTGCTTTAATTTGTTGTTGCTCGCACCACGTTTGTAGAATGCCCCAACATCTATTTGATGTTGGCATTATGGGGTTATGTATGCTATTTTTTGCCTTTGTGACTGAGACACATATAACTTTAGTGTTTTCATGGATCGATTATAGTAATTTCTATGCTTTTGTTGCCTCTTGCTGTGAACTTTGAATGATATGATCAAGCCTTTCATGGTGGATGCTGTTTGTAGGTCATTGTTGGTCTAGACCATGGATGAAATAGTTTGGTCATCTCATGGTCATCTCATCTTATAGGGGCTAGATTCGTGATTTTCTGTGGAAATTGTCTTCGATAAATCCTAACCATTGATGTCTCTTTAGCAAGCATATCTGATTGGTGGAACAGCATGCTCAAGTTGAAAAACTGTTCGATTGCAGTATTTCTTGAAGTTTGTAAGTATATTTTGATTTATTTGCCAACAATTTATCAGAGTATTACTTTTATTGCTTAAGGCTGTGATTTCTTGAATCAGATTAACTTTTTGGTCTGTTACTGATGTTCAACAAGCATCAATAGTGCTGGACACCAATTTTTAGACTAGTATACTAGATTAAATTATCCATTTGTTGTGGACCTGTTTTGACCAGATCTTGATTTGAAAGCATTGGTAGGTTGTGAGTTGAGAGGGAACCCTCTTGAGTAATATTCGGATTTGCAGTAAACCTTATTTATTTGTTGCAGTAGACCTGTTTATCTAATGCTGGAGATTATGTGAACTTGTCATGTAAGACATAAGGTTCAAAATGGTATTATAATGGTTCCAAGAATTAGGAGCATGGGCGAGCATACAATGTGACGGATAATCGCCTTCTCAAAGAGCTGGTTCTTTTATGTTGGTAAACAAGGCTCAACCTTCCATCTCTTCTTTCTCCTAGCTTTCTACTTGAGAGAGGAGGTGAGCATCTATAGTGATTTCTCAGTTACCCTTCAAGCATTGTTCCTTCTCCTTTTCTTCTTCGCTTTATTGTGTATGGATGTATTTATGTATGAATATTCATGCAACAAGGGGTGACTTCTAAAATTGTTCTTCTCTTCTTTGCATGCCATCTTCTCTAGCAATAGGCGAGACATATGTGGAAGGTCTACTACATTGCTGGCACCCGATCTGCATTCATTGTAAGTTGGAGAGGTCGTCACCAGAGGAGAAGAGGTGCAGGGATCTTCTCCTCTTTTTTGCGTGCATGTATATTAATGAGATGATGGGCAAGTTGTGAAATTACTCCTCTTCTTTGCGTGTCAACTTCTCTAGCAATAGGCGAGGAACTTCTGGAAGTGGTGAATTTGAGCCTCTTCTTCCTTTTCCCTTTTTGCCTTTCAATTTCTTGTTTTTTGAAGATTATATTTTTGTAGCACTTTTTTAATTACATAACTGTAATTAAATATTTTTTGATGTAATTTTTCGGTTGTTCCTGAAAAATTCATTAGATTTGGAGGCTGATGATAGTTTCAAGATAAAGATGGTATCGATAAAGGTACGATTTTGACTTTGAGAACCCAAATTCTCAAAGTTTCTATTTTGCTTGTCAAAAATCAGGAGTTGTTTGCTCAATACTCGAATGTGTCACATTTTTACATTTTCTCCTTGACAAAATCCCGACCATAAATACATGGGCTCTTTTACATGAACTACCAGTTTATGTGTGAATCTTATTGTGCTTTTTTTTTTCTGCAATTCTTTTACGTCTCTTATTATAAAGTTATCTGAAATGCCTGCTTCACCATTGGATAAGTTTTTTCTCCCATTTGTTGCGATTGGCTAATTAAGCTAATATGTTTTTTTCATTTTTATTTCTGCTCTCATTTAATTTGGGAAGCTGTGGTGTTTTTCTAACATTTACATCCTTGTTTTCTATAACTCATGACAGTGACACCTCTACTTTTGCTCCCATTTTTATGTGCTGTGTATGTTGCTTAATATTTTATTTGACAAATATGGTTGGTGCTCTTAGTACACTTTCAAATAGTATCATATGCAGTTCCCATGAGATAATGACATGATCTTCTGAAAATGCATTTGCATAATCTCAGAACCGAACTATTAGACTAATCCCTGTATAGCTCCTATGCCTTTTTATATTAGATCAAGTTCAGAACCAGAAGAATTTCTCTTTGTTTTGTCTGCTGGCCATCAGTTATGGTTATATCCTTGTGACATACTGTGTGGTAATTCCAATCCTTCAATCATTTAATCATTTTTTGTTAACCTTGTTGGTTACATTGATCTGCATGACTTTCCATTGGCTTGGAAAACATTTCCGCATGTTGTTCTGGATACTTTACCATTTCTTTTTCAACCTCTCTTTCTCTTTAATTTTCATGATTTCATGCCTGAGCATGTTTGTTAATGTATTACGTGCGGGCGGGGCTTGGTGCAATGGTAAGGTTGCTCCATTTGACCTGTGCATCATGTATTCGAAACACCTCAGATGCTAAGTGGCAGAAACCTTGGGGATGCCTTTTTTTGTTTTCTTGAATGTATTATGTATCATAAAGGTAAGGCTTGTGATATGTCGGGATGATTATATTATATTAAGTTGTGAATGATTGTTTTATGATTATTATTTTTTAGGATGTAGTCTTATCTTCTAAAGTTGAAATGGACCAACAATTAGCATATCTGGTTGACTCGGTGATTTATTTTTCGAACTGAGGTTGGCTCGTTACAAAGCCAAATATTGTGTATTGTAGGTAAATTGTCTGTTTTGGTTTCTTAGGACTCACTTCTCGTAGGCTAAACATGATTCCTTTTTTGGCTTCCAAAAAGGCTCCATTTATTTTTATACAAGAATTGACTTGTGTCTGGCCTGTAGTGGATATAGCTTTGTGTTCTTTATTATTGGAAGCCATTCTTTTCTTTTCTTTTTCTTTTTTCTAACATTTTTTAATATTTTTTTTTTCTTTTTTTTAATAAAAAACGTTGTCTTCTTGCACCTTCCATGCTAGACCTAATGATTTCTATTGAACACAGATAATTCCTTGACCTGTGCGTGGTTTGACGGCCATACTCTTTCTGGTTCCCTTTAGATGAGATGAAGTTTCTTGATTCCACCTAGTTTGAGACTAAGTTTGTTTAATTTATTTACATAAATTGTACACTTGTATTGCGTTCAGATGATAATGTACTTGCTTGAGTTTCTATTGTCCTCCGGCCTTTGTAGTTTAGGTAATTATGGATAGCCACTCTCTTTGCCAGCTATCCCTTTTTAACCACAACTTTTATGTTGATTATACAATTTGCATTCCGCTTTATTCATGGTAAATCTACTTCATCAGTTTTTGTGGCTTGGACCTTCAAACTGCATCATCCTAGAATTTTACCAAACTCATAAAAACTGTTCAAGTATATTCGTGTCTGCTGTTGTCTTATCTATTTATCTTCTGAGCTATTGCTGACCCTATGCAGCAGCTAAAGTCCGAACCTTTTGGGTGATGATGACATCTTTACTCCTTTCTTTGATAGCCTTTAAATGAAATATTACAGCTCCTAGTCATCTTATCTTATAGGGGCTTGATTCGTGATTTTCTGTGGAAGCTATCGTCGATAAATCCTAACCATTGATGTCTCTTCAGCAAGCATATCTGATTGGTGGAACAGCGTGCTCAGGTCGAAAAATTTTCTGATCGCATTATTTCTTGAAGTATATAAGTATATTTTGATTTATTTGCCAACAATTTGTCATAGTATTACTTTTATTGCTTTAGGCTGTGATTTCTTGAATCAAATTAGCTTTTTGGTCTATTATTGACGTTCAACAAGCATCAATAGTCTTGGACACTAATTTTTAGACTGGTATACTAGAATAAATTATCCATGTGTTGGTGACCTGTTCTGGCCGGATCTTGATTTGAAAGCATTGGTAGCTTGCGGGTTGGGAGGGAACCCTCTTGGTTCACGTATCCAAAAGCTCCAAAAAAATTTGGAACCGGTACGGGCCGATACGGTTAGCCGGTACGGGTTTTTAACACCGAACCAGACCGTTCGGAGCCAATATCGGTTCGGTACGGGCTGAACCGGCCGGTACAGCATTCCTTGCTTTTTTGTTTGTATGGATGCATTTTTGCAGGAATATTGATGCAACAAGGGTTGACTTCTAAATTTGTTCTCTTCTTTGCATGCCACCTTCTCTGGCAATAGGCGAGGCATTTTTGGAAGGTCTACTACGCTGCTGACAACCAATCTGCATTCATTGTAAGTTGGAGAGGTCATCACCCGAGGAGAGGAGCGGGGATCTTCTCCTCTTTTTTGTGTGTATGTATGTATATTGATGAGATGATGGGTGACTTGTAAAATTGCTCTTTTCTTCTTTGCGTGTCAGCTTCTCTAGCAATTGGCGGGGAACATCTGGAAGTGGCGAATTTGAGCCTCTTTTTCCTTTTCCCATTTTGCCTTCTAATTTCTTGTTTTTTGAAGATTATATTTTTTTTAAGGCTTCTTTAATTACAAAACTGTAATTAAATTTCTTCTGATGTGTTTTTTCTGCTGTTCCTGAAGAATTCATATGATTTGGAGGCTGATGATAGTTTCGAGATAAAGATGGTATCAATAAAGGTACGATTTTGACTTCGAGAACCGACATTCTCAAAGTTCGTATTTTGCTTGTCAGAAATCAGGAGTTGTTTGCTCAATACTAGAATGTGTCGCATATTTACATTTTCTCCTTCACAAAATCCCGACCATAAATAGATGGGCTTTTTTACATGAACTACCAGTTTGTGTGAATCTTATTGTGCTATTTTTTTCTGCAATTCTTTTATGTCTCTTGTTATTAAGTTAGCTGAAATGCCTGCTTCACCATTGGATAACTTTTCTCCTAATTGTTGCGATTGGCTAATTAATTTAATTTGTTTTTTCATTTTTATTTCTGCTCTCATTTAATTTGGGATGCTCTGGTGTTTTTCTGACATTTACATCTTTGTTTTCCGATCGCAGTATTTCTTGAAGTATGTAAGTATATTTTGATTTATTTGCCAACAATTTGTCATAGTATTACTTTTATTGCTTTAGGCTGTGATTTCTTGAATCAAATTAGCTTTTTGGTCTATTATTGACGTTCAACAAGCATCAATAGTCTTGGACACCAATTTTTAGACTGGTATACTAGATTAAATTATCCATGTGTTGCTGACCTGTTCTGGCCAGATCTTGATTTGAAAGCATTGGTAGCTTGCAGGTTGGGAGGGAACCCTCTTGGTTCACGTATCCAAAAGCTCCAAAAGAATTTGGAACCGGTACGGGCCGATACGGTTAGCCGGGTCGGGCCGGTACGGGTTTTTAACACCGAACCAGACCTTTCCAAGCCAGTATCGGTTCGGTACGGGCTGAACCGGCCGGTACAGCATTCCTTGCTTTTTTGTTTGTATGGATGCATTTATGCATGAATATTGATGCAACAAGGGGTGACTTCTAAATTTGTTCTCTTCTTTGCTTGCCATCTTCTCTAGCAATAGGTGAGGCATTTTCGGAAGGTCTACTACATTGCTGGCAACCAATCTGCACTCATTGTAAGTTGGAGAGGTCATCACCCGAGGAGAAGAGGAGCGGGGATCTTCTCCTCTTTTTTGTATATGTATGTATCTTGATGAGATGATGGGTGACTTGTAAAATTGCTCTTCTCTTCTTTGCGTGTCAGCTTCTCTAGCAACAGGCGGGGAACTTCTGGAAGTGGCGAATTTGAGCCTCTTCTTCCTTTTCCCATTTTGCCTTTTAATTTCTTGTTTTTTGAAGATTATATTTTTTTTAAGGCCTCTTTAATTACAAAACTATAATTAAATTTCTTCTGATGTGTTTTTTCTGTTGTTCCTGAAGAATTTGTAGGATTTGGAGGCCGATAGTTTCGAAATAAAGATGGTATCAATAAAGGTACGATTTTGACTTCGAGAATCCACATTCTCAAAGTTCGTATTTTGCTTGTCAGAAATCTGGAGTTGTTTGCTCAATACTAGAATGTGTCGCATATTTGCATTTTCTCCTTCACAAAATCCCGACCATAAATAGATGGGCACTTTTACATGAACTACCAGTTTGTGTGAATCTTATTGTGCTATATTTTTCTGCAATTCTTTTATGTCTCTTGTTATTAAGTTAGCTGAAATGCCTGCTTCACCATTGGATAACTTTTCTCCTAATTGTTGCGATTGGCTAATTAATTTAATTTGTTTTTTTATTTTTATTTCTGCTCTCATTTAATTTGGGATGCTCTGGTGTTTTTCTGACATTTACATCCTTGTTTTCTATACATCATGACAGTGACACCTCTACTTTTGTTTTGGTTTTTATGTGCTGTGTATGTTGCTTAATCTTTTATTTGACAAAAGTGATGGGTTCTTTTAGTACAACTTTCAAATCATATCATATGCAGTTGCCATGAGATAATGACATGATCTTCTGAAAATGCTTTTACATAATCTTAGAACTATTAGACTAATCCCTGTATAGCTCCTATCCCTTTTTATATTAGATCAAGTTTCGAATCGGAAGAATTTCTCATTGTTTTGTCTGCTGGCCATCAGTTATGGTTATATCCTTGTGACATACCATGTGGTAATTCCAATCCTTTAATCTTTTTTTATTAACCTTGTTGGTTACAATGAATCTGCATGACTTTCCATTTGCTTGGAAACTTTAATTTTCATGTTTTCATGCCTGAGTTTGTATTGTAATTTTAGTATGTTTGTTAATGTATTTTATGTGGGCGGGGCTTGGTGCAGTGGTAAGGTTGCTCCATTTTGACCTATGCATATTATGAGTTCGAACCACCTCTCGAGATCCTGTGGGGCAGAAACCTTGGGACGCCTTTTTTTTCTTTTGAATTTATTATTTCTTATAAGGGTGAGATTTGTGATATCTTGTAATGATTATATTCTATTAAGTTGTGAATGATTGTTTTATCCTTATCATTTTGTAGGGTGTAGCCATATCTGCTGAAGTTCAAATGGGCCAACAATAAGCATATGTTGGTTGACTCTGATTTATTTTTGGATCTGAGATTGACTTGTTACAAAGCCAAATATCGTGTATTCTAGGCAAATTTTCTGTTTTGATTTCTTAGTGCTCACTTCTCAGCTATTGTTGGACCCTATGCTGCAGCAAAAGTCCGAACTTTTTGGGTGAAGATGACAGCATCTTTACTCATTCTTGTGTTATCCTTCAAATGAACTATTTCTACTCCTGGTCATCTCATTTTATAGGGGCTAGATTCGTGATTTTCTGTGGAAGCTGTCCTTGATAAATCCTAACCATTGATGTCTCTTAAGCAAGCATATCTAATTGGTGGAACAACATGCAAAGGTCGAAAAACTGTCCGATCGCAGTATTTCTTTAAGTACGTAAGTATATTTTGATTTATTTCCCAACAATTTGCCTTACTATTACCTTTATTGCTTATGGCTGTGCTTTCTTCAATCAGATTGGCTTTTTGATCTGTTCTTGATGTTCAACAAGCATCAATAGAGCTAGTCATATTTTAGATTGGTATACTAGATTAAGTTATTCATGTGTTGCTGACCGGTTCTGACCATATCTTGATTTGAAAGTACTGGTAGGTTGTGAGCTGGGAGGGAACCCTCTTGAGTCATATTCAGATTTGCGGTAAACCTTATTTATTTATTGCAGTAGACCTGATTATCTAATGCTCGAGATTTTGTGAGCTTGTCATGCAAGACATAAGCTTCAAAATGGCTTTTATAATGGTTCCATGCTTTAGATGGAGCACGGGCAGGCATACAGTGTGACGGATAATCGCCTTCTCAAAGAGTTGGTTCTTGTATGTTGGTAAAAAAGGCTCAGCCTTCCACCTCTCCTGCCCCCTAGCTTTCTTCTGCTCTTTTTTGTGTATGTATGTATATTGATGAGAAGATGGGTGACTTGTAAAATTGCAGTTCTCTTCTTTGCGTGCCAGCTTCTCTAGCAATAGGCGAGGAACTTCTGGAAGTGGTGAATTTGAGCCTCTTCTTCCTCTTCCCTTTTTTCCTTTTAATTTCTTGTTTTTTGAAGATTATGTTTTTTTATGACTTCTTTAATTACATAACTGTAATTATATTTCTTTTGATGTGTTTTTTCTTCTGTTCCTGAAGAATTCATAGGATTTGGAGGCTGATGAAAGTTTTGGGATAAGGATGCTATAAAAAAAGGTACGATTTTGACTTCGAGAATCCAAATCCTCAAAGTTTCTATTTTGCTTGTCAAAAATCAGGTGTTGTTTGCTCAATAACAGGCTGTCACATTTTTACGTGTTTCAAATCTACTCGCATTCCAACCTCATTTTTTCAGTTTTCCTGACTCTTCTTTTTTATTTCACTTATTCTTTACCAGGTAATTTTTGGTCTTGCATGGATTCTGTCATCCTTCGTTATTCTCTATTTTCCATCTTTTCTTCAAGTAATAGTTTGAAAAAAGACGAAGTGGCTTGCTTAGAGGCCAACTAGTGCTGGCGATAACTTTAAGTTCCATTTTTGCGCTTCCTTTATGTAGGAGTTGCAGAAGCCGAGGTAGAAATTTCTCTAGAGTTGGTATTAACTAGGGTAATCTCTTTGGACTTTCCCATGATGATGTCCTTAGTCTTGGTAACAGTTATCCAATCAATCAATTATTTATTCTGGTCCTTTGTCTACTTTTATTTTTCCTGATCTTGCTACTTATCTCTGTATATCTGGTGGTAATTTGATTCACTTGTAAACTTTTATGCTTCAGAGGCCTGGATCATACTCTATTGCTATGTGGTGGTCTATCGGTTGCTGCTGCAGGAATTTCTATACAATAGTTTGAATTTGATTTTCCACTACAACTGTTCATGAAATACTCTTTCCTTATAAACTTATTACTATTGTTTGACTACTAGAATTATTCCGAATTTGTTTTTTATAAGATTCACTTCTATTTATTTGCCCCTTTTTCTTCATAGCTATTTATTTGCCCCTTTTTCTTCCTAGCTATTTCGTAGTATTATTTGCTAATCAAATTGGAAAGGGCGGAAATAAAATATAAAAATTTTATGCTTTGCAAGTTGGAAGGTCCATTGTTCTGCAGGCTACTGCTGCAGCCTATTGGAGACTGGACAAGATTTTTGGATCGCTAAATGCCATTCCTCCTACTCAACTCTGTATACCATTTCTTTTCCTACTCTTCTGTTGGTTGATTTGTTCATTAAATATTGCACTTTATTCTTTTATTGACAGCTTTTGAATTTATATGTTAAGGCCATTTTCTCCAGAAGGTTGTGATGATTCTTGGACCCGGGTTTTGCTATGAAAGGAAAGCGGCTATTTTCTTGACGACGAGGCAATCTTGGATTTGGCATTCTTGGCTGTTTGTGGGACTCCGTTTAATTTGGTTCTGGTGGTTATGTTCTATATTGTTTCGATGTGCTCTCTCCCCTTCTTTTCAATTGTTAATGTTCTGGCTTGTGAAATGATCTCTGACATGCTAAATTCATGGGAAATCCTAAACCATTAAGCTTAAAAGGTTGCTATTTAGGATTTCTCCGGAGGCTTATTTCGTTAAATGCTAAGACTAGTTCTCTGGTTCTTCATATAAAGAGTTTGGATTATTTTATTGCTTCTATATCTCTCATCCTACTTGGTTGTTGTGCATAAATTTGTGCTGGTGGTTGTTTCGGTTGGCTGTCATTGCTTGCTCCATTTGATGACATGTGAATGATGGTCATCAAGTTCTGGGCAAACTTTTTTTGGGTCTGTTAGTCTTGGTGATGCAATTGGTTGTCCACCCGCTTTAATTTGTTGTTGCCCGCACCACGTTTGTGGAATGCCCCCGCATCTATTTAATGTTGGCATTATGTGGTTCTGTATGCTGTTTTTTGCCACTGTGACTGAGACACATATAACTTTAGTGTTTTCGTGGATGTATTATAGTAATTTCTGCGCGTTTGTTACCTGTTGCTATAAACTTTGAATGATATGATCGACCCTTTCTTGGTAGATGCTGATTGTAGGTCACTGTTGGTTTGAACTGTGGATGAAATGTTCTGCTAGTTGATTGCACTTCTAGTCATCGTATCTGGCGTTGATAAATAGTTAATTTTTGAACCAACAATTTTATTTTTTTGGGCTATGGTAATGTGCATTTTGTTGTTTTAATTCAATGTTCAATAAGCATTATTCAGTTGATCTCACCTATGTTCAATCTTCACGTGTTCAATAAGTGGTTCTGTATGCTATTTTTTGCCTTTGTGACTGGGGCACACATATAACTTTAGTGTTTTCATGGATCGATTATAGTAATTTCTATGCTTTTGTTGCTTCTTGCTGTCAACTTTGAATGATATGGTCAGGCTTTTCATGGTGGATGTTGTTTGTAGGTCACTGTTGGTCTAGACTGTGGTTGAAATAGTTTGGTGCTGGAGATTATGTTCTCTTCAGCAGCGATTGAGCGAGCAGCTCCGGAAGGTCTGCTGTTCCGCAGACAATTGAGCAGCAACAATCATTCGATGGGGGGCGGAGAATAAGAGACACTGTGGGATCTTTTCCCCAGGTCGGCTTCTAGTTCTTTTACTCACGATTTGTTGGTCTTCTCTTTCTTCTTCTCCTTCAACTTCTTGTTGGTCTCCCGGGGGGGTAATTGTTGGGAGTTGTATCCTACGTGTCAATCGTCAGCGTGTTGATCTCTGATATTCATTGTTGGGAATTGATTGATAAATTAATAAAGTGTTATTTGGCATTATTCATCATTTCATTGTACATCTTCAAATGATCTCTTATATGATGTTCTTAAGACTTATTTTATGATAAAGAAGGATTTATGTTCTTAAACCTATTTGCGACCAAATGATATGCTGTTAATAGGACAACAGCATTGTCGAGATTAGGTCGTTATGAGACATATACGTTGGTTGTCCTCTTAACCAAGGAGTGTGGAGATACTGATATGTCACACAGTTGAAATGGAGTACATTTTACTGAACGTGACCAATTCCGGAACGCTCTACTCTCAAGAGATGTTCCGAGTGGATATGGGTGTAAATATCCCTCAGACCTGAGATCACCACAGTGATTAGCAGGCAACTTACTCTACTTTGGTACCGAACTAGCAGAATTTCTAATTTTGGAACGGAAGGTTACTGGGTGTAGTCAAGTACTTGCGAAATCAGTGCGAGTCAAGATGGAATTGATCCCTCCTGGAAATAGGGGATAATGCTGTGTTCAATTTAGCAAAATCTTGGCCAGGGCAATCCTTGTGATGAGTCACAGGATTTCTAAAGTTGATCACATAGTGGATGTACTGATTAGAGAGTTGATAGAACTCTGAGGTCATCCTAGCATTAGGAGTCAAAGGGATGAATTATACAGTAACCATAGTCTAGGATTTCAGAATATTTGCTTCGCATATATTCGGCCTATCCGGACGTCGGATACCATTGCTAGATGGTCACATCGATTAGTGCAAGAAGTCGTTCCTGTACTACCGGCTTAGGTTCGAACCAATGAGGTCACACGCATAGAAGTTTTTTGATTGATCAAGATAGCTGATGGATGATTGAGAATCATTTAGGAATAATTTGGTCAATTCGATTGGCAAATTATCCTATAAAATAATTAAAGTAATTATTGGAGGATTAATTAGTAATTAGATTACTAATAAACTCAATTTGATTGAGTAAACGGACTAAGAATGAGCCAAATTGAATTGGATTTAATTTTGGTTTTGACCTAATTGGATTTGTGGCGCAGGGGTCGACTCGAAGTAAAGGGGGGTCGACTCGAGATGGGCTGGGGTCGACTCTCTCTCAGAGAATCCAAAGAACGAATTCTTCCCAGGTGGGGTCGACTCGAAGTAAAGAGGGGTCGACTGGAGATGAGTTGGGGACGACTCTCTCAGACAATCCAAAGAACGACTTCTGTTTTTCCAGGTGGGGTCGACTCGAGTTTCCTTGGGGTCGATTCGAAGCAAGTTGGGGTCGACTCGAGCTCTGAAAGGGTCGACTCGTTGGGGGTATCAGGAGTTCTCTGTCGTCTCAGCCAGGGTTGACCTGCGAAGCTATGGGGTCGACTCGGGTCGACTTTGGAGTCGACTCGAAGGGGAAGGAGTCGACTCGAGGCGACTTGGAGTCGACTCGAGGCGACTTGGAGTCGACTCGAGATCGGGAAGGTCGACTCCTGAAAATCCTGAAACTCGTGGACGGGCTGAATTCGGAGGATTCGATCCGGACGTGGATTTTCAATAAAAAGTGAAGGGATTTGGATCGTGGGACGTGGGAGAATGGTTAGATGATGATGGAATATCAGCACCATCTATTTCGATCGTATCTCACCTGCATGAACCATCTATTGTTTGAATTTTGAATTCAAACACGATAAGAACTATCTTGTTACAACCAACACCTTCATGCGCCAACAAGATTACCAAATTTCCATTTGAATTTCGAATTCAAATGATCAGATGGCGCGCCTTTAAAAGAAGAGTTCCAATTGTGGCTAAAAAAGAAATGAAATTTTGTGAATGAAATTCAGCCTTCCATCTCGCCCATTTTCATCTTCCTCTAAGTCCATCTCGCCATAGCTGATAGGGATCCCAGATAAGAGCCTTTAGATCAGATCAAGTCCTCTTCAATCCCTACTAACCATTCCTCCAAGTTCTTCCAAGAAGGCGAACCAAAAGTTGATAGCGTTGGAAAGATCAAAACTCAGCAAAGGAAGATCCTGCGCAAGCTAGCACTTCCGCGGGATTGGATCACTCCAGGAGCTTCGTGTGGATTACTTGTAGAGGCCAGAAGAGTGTGTGGCTACGAAGCTCGAGCATCAGATCCGTTACTTTCAGATTCATAAAGGTATAATCCGTATAAATCTAGGTCTAAGATATATCTTATAGGTTTCAATCCCCGAGGGTTAAACCTCTTTTGGGGCTCTTCACAGAGTAAATCAGGTCATACCTTGCTCCGGGTTGGCTACAGCCGAGCAGTACACCCTTCAAGAAATCCCTCCTTCCTCTCCTAGGGCTTCAGAGGTTCAGCTCCATCAACCTTCGGCTCTAGGGTTCGGCTTCTCTGGTACAGTACTCGAGAGGGCTAAGGAATAAGAGGGTATAGTAACTCCTAAGTTAAGAAACTGAGAGTTTAAATAAACTCTGCTTAGGAGGTGACCCTTGGAGACGCGGCACCCTCTCCTTCCTCCTTGCTCCGGAAGCCTATAGATGCACTTTCCCTCAGGCCAGCTGGGCTTGTCCTTTCAACCTGGGTGAGGTGGCAGACTCCCATTTTGCATGGATGAGGGCCCAACAGCTGGTCTTCCCCCTATTGGCCAGCGGGGGCCCGTCACTTCAGTCCTCAGGCGTGAGGTGAGGGTTGCCATCCATGGGCCCAATACGGCCCCATTAAAGACCGAGCCCAAATACCCTTAAACTGGGCCTCAGAAGTATTGGGCCCAGTTAGTATCAGGCCCGGATGTTACATTCTTTCCCTCTTAAATAAATTTCATCCTCGAAATTAATCATACGTCTATTCTTAGGTATGTAGTGTAATTCTCTAGAAAAACTAACTGAAATAAAGAAATGTGCATGGCCAGAATCAAACAAAATCCATGGGAAATCCTAAACCATTGAGCTTAAAAGGTTGCTATATAGAATTTCTTTGGAGGCTTATTTCGTCAGATGCTAAGACTATTTATCTGGTTCTTCATATAAAGAGTTTGGATTATTTTATTGCTTCTATATCTCTCATCTTGCTTGGTTGTTGTACATAGATTTGTGCTGGTTGTTGTCCTAGTTCGCTACCATTGCTTGCTCCATTTGATGACATGTGAACGATGGTCATCATATTTTGAGCAAACTTTTTTTTGGTTCCATTAGCCTTGGTGATTCAATTGGTTCTGGAGGTTATGTTCTATATTGTTTCATTGTGCTCTCTTTCCCTCTTTTCAATTGTTGACGTTCTGGCATGTGAAATGATCTCTGACATTCTAAATCCATGGGAAATTCAAAACCATTGAGCTTAAAAGGTTGCTATATAGGATTTCTTCGGATGCTTATTTCGTTAAATGCTAGGACTAGTTCTCTAGTTCTTCATAGAAAGAGTTTGGATTATTTTATTGCTTCTATATCTCTCGTCCTGCTTGGTTGTTGTACATGAATTTATGCTGGTGGTTGTTTCGGTTGGCTGCCATTGCTTGCTCCGTTTGGTGGCACGTAATTGATGGTCATCAAATTTTGAGCAAACTTTTTTTGGGTCCGGTAGTCTTGGTGATGCAATTGGTTGTCCACCTGCTTTAATATGTTGTTGCACGCACCACGTTTGTGGAATGCCCGAACATCTATTTAATGTAGGCATTTTGTGGTTTTGTATGCTGTTTTTTGCCGCTGTGATTGAGACACATAACTTTAGTATTTTCATGGATGGATTATGGTAATTTCTTTGCATTTGTTGCCTCTTGCTGTCAACTTTGAATGGCATGATCAACCCTTTTTTGGTAGATGCTGTCTGTAGGTCCTTGTTGGTCTAAACTGTAGATGAAATGGTCTGCTAGTTGATTGCACTCCCCGTCATTGTATCCGTCTTTGATAAATAGTTAATTTTCGGACTAACAAATTTTTTTTTTTGGGCTATGATAATGTGCATTTTGTTGTTTTAATTCAATGTTCGATAAGCATTATTCATTTGATCTCACCTAAGTTCAATCTTCACGTGATGCTACAGGCCTTAAAGCATTCACGTCAAAAGTTTTATTAATTGCAGGTGTGTTCAAAGTATTTTTGTTCCCTTTTTTATTTTTATCATATCCACAACTGAAGTGACATATGTCACGCCCCGGACACGATCCGCGACACGGCCGTGCTATTGCCGACTACCGTCCACAATAGCACGAGCAGTACAACCTTCAAGAAATCCCTCCTTCCTCTCCTAGGGCTTCAAAGGTTCAGCTCCTTCAACCTTCGGCTCTAGGGTTCGATTTCTCTGGTACAGTACTCTAGAGGGCTAAGGAATAAGAGAGTATATTAACTCCTAAGTTAAGAAACTCAGAGTTTAAATAAACTCTGCTTAGGAGGTGACCCTTGGAGAAGTGGCACCCTCTCCTTCCTCCTTGCTTCCGAAGCCTACAGCTGCCCTTTCCCTCTGGCCCGCTGGGCTTGTCCTTTCAACCTGGGTGAGAGGTGGCAGACTCCCATTTTGCATGGATGAGGGCCCAACAGCTGGCCTTCCCCCCACTGGCCAGCTGGGGCCCGTCACTTCAGTCCTCAGGCGTGAGGCGAGGGTTGCCATCCATGGGCCCAATACGGCCCCATTAACGACCTGGCGCAAATACCCTTAAACTGGGCCTCAAAAGTATTGAGCCTAGTTAGTATCGGGCCCGGACATTTATTCTTTCCCTCTTAAATAAATTTCATCCTCGAAATTAATCATGCCTCAATTTTTTAGGTATGCAGTGTAATTCTCTAGAAAAACTGACTGAAATAAAGAAATGTGAATAGCCAGAATCAAACAAAATCCATGGTAAATCCTAAACCATTGAGCTTAAAAGGTTGCTATATAGAATTTCTTTGGAGGCTTATTTCGTCAGATGCTAAGACTATTTCTCTGGTTCTTCATATAAAGAGTTTGGATTATTTTATTGCTTCTATATCTCTCATCTTGCTTGGTTGTTGTACATAGATTTGTGCTGGTTGTTGTCTCAGTTCGCTGCCATTGCTTGCTCCATTTGATGACATGTGAACGATGGTCATCAAATTCTGAGCAAACTTTTTTTGGTTCCGTTAGACTTGGTGATTCAATTGGTTGTCCACCTGCTTTAATTTGTTGTTGCTCGCACCACGTTTGTAGAATGCCCCAACATCTATTTGATGTTGGCATTATGGGGTTATGTATGCTATTTTTTGCCTTTGTGACTGAGACACATATAACTTTAGTGTTTTCATGGATCGATTATAGTAAGTTCTATGCTTTTGTTGCCTCTTGCTGTGAACTTTGAATGATATGATCAAGCCTTTCATGGTGGATGCTGTTTGTAGGTCACTGTTGGTCTAGACTATGGATGAAATAGTTTGGTCATCTCATGGTCATCTCATCTTATAGGGGCTAGATTCGTGATTTTCTGTGGAAATTGTCGATAAATCCTAACCATTGATGTCTCTTTAGCAAGCATATCTGATTGGTGGAACAGCATGCTCAGGTTGAAAAACTGTCCGATTGCAGTATTTCTTGAAGTTTGTAAGTATATTTTGATTTATTTGCCAACAATTTGTCACAGTATTACTTTTATTGCTTAAGGCTGTGATTTCTTGAATCAGATTAACTTTTTGGTCTGTTACTGATGTTCAACAAGCATCAATAGTGCTGGACACCAATTTTTAGACTGGTATACTAGATTAAATTATCCATTTGTTGCTGACCTGTTCTGACCAGATCTTGATTTGAAAGCATTGGTAGGTTGTGAGTTGGGAGGGAACCCTCTTGGGTAATATTCGGATTTGCAGTAAACCTTATTTATTTGTTGCAGTAGACCTGTTTATCTAATGCTGGAGATTATGTGAACTTGTCATGTAAGACATAAGGTTCAAAATGGTATTTATAATGGTTCCAAGAATTAGGAGCATGGGCAGGCATACAATGTGACGGATAATCGCCTTCTCAAAGAGCTGGTTCTTTTATGTTGGTAAACAAGGCTCAACCTTCCACCTCTTCTTTCTCCTAGCTTTCTACTTGAGAGAGGAGGTGAGCATCTATAGTGATTTCTCAGTTACCCTTCAAGCATTGTTCCTTCTCCTTTTCTTCTTCGCTTTATTGTGTATGGATGTATTTATGTATGAATATTCATGCAACAAGGGGTGACTTCTAAAATTGTTCTTCTCTTCTTTGCATGCCATCTTCTCTAGCAATAGGCGAGACATATATGGAAGGTCTACTACATTGCTGGCACCCGATCTGCATTCATTGTAAGTTGGAGAGGTCATCACCAGAGGAGAAGAGGTGCAGGGATCTTCTCCTCTTTTTTGCGTGCATGTATATTAATGAGATGATGGGCAAGTTGTGAAATTACTCCTCTTCTTTGCGTGTCAACTTCTCTAGCAATAGGTGAGGAACTTCTGGAAGTGGTGAATTTGAGCCTCTTCTTCCTTTTCCCTTTTTGCCTTTCAATTTCTTGTTTTTTGAAGATTATATTTTTGTAGCACTTTTTTAATTACATAACTGTAATTAAATTTTTTTGATGTAATTTTTCGGTTGTTCCTGAAGAATTCATTGGATTTGGAGGCTGATGATAGTTTCAAGATAAAGATGGTATCGATAAAGGTACGATTTTGACTTCGAGAACCCAAATTCTCAAAGTTTCTATTTTGCTTGTCAAAAATCAGGAGTTGTTTGCTCAATACTCGAATGTGTCAGATTTTTACATTTTCTCCTTGACAAAATCCCGACCATAAATACATGGGCTCTTTTACATGAACTACCAGTTTATGTGTGAATCTTATTGTTCTTTTTTTTTTCTGCAATTCTTTTACGTCTCTTGTTATAAAGTTATCTGAAATGCCTGCTTCACCATTGGATAACTTTTTCTCCCATTTGTTGTGATTGGCTAATTAAGTTAATATGTTTTTTCATTTTTATTTCTGCTCTCATTTAATTTGGGAAGCTGTGGTGTTTTTCTAACATTTACATCCTTGTTTTCTATAAATCATGACAGTGACACCTCTACTTTTGCTCCCATTTTTATGTGCTGTGTATGTTGCTTAATATTTTATTTGACAAATGTGGTTGGTTCTCTTAGTACACTTTCAAATAGTATCATATGCAGTTCCCATGAGATAATGACATGATCTTCTGAAAATGCATTTGCATAATCTCAGAACCGAACTATTAGACTAGTCCCTGTATAGCTCCTATGCCTTTTTATATTACATCAAGTTCAGAACCAGAAGATTTCTCTTTGTTTTGTCTGCTGGCCATCTGTTATGGTTATATCCTTGTGACATACTGTGTGGTAGTTCCAATCCTTCAATCATTTAATCATTTTTTTTTAACCTTGTTGGTTACATTGATCTGCATGACTTTCCATTGGCTTGGAAAACATTTCTGCATGTTGTTCTGGATACTTTACCATTTCTTTTTCAACCTCTCTTTCTCTTTAATTTTCATGATTTCATGCCTGAGCATGTTTGTTAATGTATTACGTGCGGGCGGGGCTTGGTGCAATGGTAAGGTTGCTCCATTTGACCTGTGCATCATGTATTCGAAACACCTCAGATGCTAAGTGGCAGAAACCTTGGGGATGCCTTTTTTTGTTTTCTTGAATGTATTATGTATCATAAAGGTAAGGCTTGTGATATGTCGGGATGATTATATTCTATTAAGTTGTGAATGATTGTTTTATGATTATTATTTTTTAGGATGTAGTCTTATCTTCTAAAGTTCAAATGGACCAACAATTAGCATATCTGGTTGACTCAGTGATTTATTTTTCGAACTGAGGTTGGCTCGTTACAAAGCCAAATATTGTGTATTCTAGGTAAATTGTCTGTTTTGGTTTCTTAGGACTCACTTCTCGTAGGCTAAACATGATTCCTTTTTTGGCTTCCAAAAAGGCTCCATTTATTTTTATACAAGAATTGACTTGTGTCTGGCCTGTAGTGGATATAGCTTTGTGTTCTTTATTATTGGAAGCCATTCTTTTCTTTTTCTTTTTTCTAACATTTTTTAATATTTTTTTCTTTTTTTAATAAAAAACGTTGTCTTCTTACACCTTCCATGCTAGACCTAATGATTTCTATTGAACACAGATAATTCCTTGACCTGTACGTGGTTTGACGGCCATACTCTTTCTGGTTCCCTTTAGATGAGATGAAGTTTCTTGATTCCACCTAGTTTGAGACTAAGTTTGTTTAATTTATTTACATAAATAGTACACTTGTATTGCGTTCAGATGATAATGTACTTGCTTGAGTTTCTATTGTCCGCCGACCTTTGTAGTTTAGGTAATTATGGATAGCCACTCTCTTTGCCAGCTATCCCTTTTTAACCACAACTTTTATGTTGATTATACACTTTGCATTCCGCTTTATTCATGGTAAATCTACTTCATCAGTTTTTGTGGCTCGGACCTTCAAACTGCATCATCCTAGAATTTTACCAAACTCATAAAAACTGTTCAAGTATATTCGTGTCTGCTGTTGTCTTACTTATCTATTTATCTTCCGAGCTATTGCTGACCCTATGCAGCAGCTAAAGTCCGAACCTTTTGGGTGATGATGACATCTTTACTCCTTTCTTTGATAGCCTTTAAACGAGATATTACAGCTCCTAGTCATCTTATCTTATAGGGGCTTGATTCGTGATTTTCTGTGGAAGCTGTCCTCGATAAATCCTAACCATTGATGTCTCTTTAGCGAGCATATCTGATTGGTGGAACAGCGTGCTTAGGTCGAAAAATTTTCTGATCGCATTATTTCTTGAAGTATATAAGTATATTTTGATTTATTTGCCAACAATTTGTCATAGTATTACTTTTATTGCTTTAGGCTGTGATTTCTGGAATCAAATTAGCTTTTTGGTCTATTATTGACGTTCAACAAGCATCAATAGTCTTGGACACCAATTTTTGGACTGGTATACTAGATTAAATTATCCTTGTGTTGCTGACCTGTTCTGGCCAGATCTTGATTTGAAAGCATTGGTAGCTTGCGGGTTGGGAGGGAATCCTCTTGGTTCACGTATCCAAAAGCTCCAAAAAAATTTGGAACCGGTACGGGCCGATACGGTTTGCCGGTTCGGGCCGGTACGGGTTTTTAACACCGAGCCAGACCGTTCGGAGCCAGTATCGGTTCGGTACGGGCTGAACCGGCCGGTACAGCATTCCTTGCTTTTTTGTTTGTATGGATGCATTTTTGCAGGAATATTGATGCAACAAGGGTTGACTTCTAAATTTGTTCTCTTCTTTGCATGCACCTTCTCTGGCAATAGGCGAGGCATTTTTGGAAGGTCTACTACACTGCTGACAACCAATCTGCATTCATTGTAAGTTGGAGAGGTCATCACCCGAGGAGAGGAGCGGGGATCTTCTCCTCTTTTTTGTGTGTATGTATGTATATTGATGAGATGATGGGTGACTTGTAAAATTGCTCTTTTCTTCTTTGCGTGTCAGCTTCTCTAGCAATTGGCGGGGAACATCTGGAAGTGGCGAATTTGAGCCTCTTTTTCCTTTTCCCATTTTGCCTTCTAATTTCTTGTTTTTTGAAGATTATATTTTTTTTAAGGCTTCTTTAATTACAAAACTGTAATTAAATTTCTTCTGATGTGTTTTTTCTGCTGTTCCTGAAGAATTCATATGATTTGGAGGCTGATGATAGTTTCGAGATAAAGATGGTATCAATAAAGGTACGATTTTGACTTCGAGAACCGACATTCTCAAAGTTCGTATTTTGCGTGTCAGAAATCAGGAGTTGTTTGCTCAATACTAGAATGTGTCGCATATTTACATTTTCTCCTTCACAAAATCCCGACCATAAATAGATGGGCTTTTTTACATGAACTACCAGTTTGTGTGAATCTTATTGTGCTATTTTTTTCTGCAATTCTTTTATGTCTCTTGTTATTAAGTTAGCTGAAATGCCTGCTTCACCATTGGATAACTTTTCTCCTAATTGTTGCGATTGGCTAATTAATTTAATTTGTTTTTTCATTTTTATTTCTGCTCTCATTTAATTTGGGATGCTCTGGTGTTTTTCTGACATTTACATCTTTGTTTTCCGATCGCAGTATTTCTTGAAGTATGTAAGTATATTTTGATTTATTTGCCAACAATTTGTCATAGTATTACTTTTATTGCTTTAGGCTGTGATTTCTTGAATCAAATTAGCTTTTTGGTCTATTATTGACGTTCAACAAGCATCAATAGTCTTGGACACCAATTTTTAGACTGGTATACTAGATTAAATTATCCATGTGTTGCTGACCTGTTCTGGCCAGATCTTGATTTGAAAGCATTGGTAGCTTGCAGGTTGGGAGGGAACCCTCTTGGTTCACGTATCCAAAAGCTCCAAAAGAATTTGGAACCGGTACGGGCCGATACGGTTAGCCGGTTCGGGCCGATACGGGTTTTTAACACCGAACCAGACCTTTCCAAGCCAGTATCGGTTCGGTACGGGCTGAACCGGCCGGTACAGCATTCCTTGCTTTTTTGTTTGTATGGATGCATTTATGCATGAATATTGATGCAACAAGGGGTGACTTCTAAATTTGTTCTCTTCTTTGCTTGCCATCTTCTCTAGCAATAGGTGAGGCATTTTCGGAAGGTCTACTACATTGCTGGCAACCAATCTGCACTCATTGTAAGTTGGAGAGGTCATCACCCGAGGAGAAGAGGAGCGGGGATCTCCTCTTTTTTGTGCATGTATGTATCTTGATGAGATGATGGGTGACTTGTAAAATTGCTCTTCTCTTCTTTGCGTGTCAGCTTCTCTAGCAACAGGCGGGGAACTTCTGGAAGTGGCGAATTTGAGCCTCTTCTTCCTTTTCCCATTTTGCCTTTTAATTTCTTGTTTTTTGAAGATTATATTTTTTTTAAGGCCTCTTTAATTACAAAACTGTAATTAAATTTCTTCTGATGTGTTTTTTCTGTTGTTCCTGAAGAATTTGTAGGATTTGGAGGCCGATGATAGTTTCGAAATAAAGATGGTATCAATAAAGGTACGATTTTGACTTCGAGAATCCACATTCTCAAAGTTCGTATTTTGCTTGTCAGAAATCTGGAGTTGTTTGCTCAATACTAGAATGTGTCGCATATTTACATTTTCTCCTTCACAAAATCCCGACCATAAATAGATGGGCTCTTTTACATGAACTACCAGTTTGTGTGAATCTTATTGTGCTATATTTTTCTGCAATTCTTTTATGTCTCTTGTTATTAAGTTAGCTGAAATGCCTCCTTCACCATTGGATAACTTTTCTCCTAATTGTTGCGATTGGCTAATTAATTTAATTTGTTTTTTCATTTTTATTTCTGCTCTCATTTAATTTGGGATGCTCTGGTGTTTTTCTGACATTTACATCCTTGTTTTCTATACATCATGACAGTGACACCTCTACTTTTGTTTTGGTTTTTATGTGCTGTGTATGTTGCTTAATCTTTTATTTGACAAAAGTGATGGGTTCTTTTAGTACAACTTTCAAATCATATCATATGCAGTTGCCATGAGATAATGACATTATCTTCTGAAAATGCTTTTACATAATCTTAGAACTATTAGACTAATCCCTGTATAGCTCCTATCCCTTTTTTTTTCTTTTGAATGTATTATGTCTAATAAGGGTGAGATTTGTGATATCTTGTAATGATTATATTCTATTAAGTCGTGAATGATTGTTTTATCCTTATCATTTTGTAGGGTGTAGCCATATCTGCTGAAGTTCAAATGGACCAACAATAAGCATATGTTGGTTGACTCTGATTTATTTTTGGATCTGAGATTGACTTGTTACAAAGCCAAATATCGTGTATTCTAGGTAAATTTTCTGTTTTGATTTCTTAGTACTCACTTCTCAGCTATTGTTGGACCCTATGCTGCAGCAAAAGTCCGAACTTTTTGGGTGAAGATGACAGCATCTTTACTCATTCCTGTGTTATCCTTCAAATGAACTATTTCTACTCCTGGTCATCTCATTTTATAGGGGCTAGATTCGTGATTTTCTGTGGAAGCTGTCCTTGATAAATCCTAACCATTGATGTCTCTTAAGCAAGCATATCTAATTGGTGGAACAACATGCAAAGGTCGAAAAACTGTCCGATCGCAGTATTTCTTTGAGTACGTAAGTATATTTTGATTTATTTCCCAACAATTAGCCTTACTATTACCTTTATTGCTTATGGTTGTGCTTTCTTCAATCAGATTGGCTTTTTGATCTGTTCTTGATGTTCAACAAGCATCAATAGAGCTCGTCATATTTTAGATTGGTATACTAGATTAAGTTATTCATGTGTTGCTGACCGGTTCTGACCATATCTTGATATGAAAGTACTGGTAGGTTGTGAGCTGGGAGGGAACCCTCTTGAGTCATATTCAGATTTGCGGTAAACCTTATTTATTTATTGCTGTAGACCTGATTATCTAATGCTCGAGATTTTGTGAGCTTGTCATGCAAGACATAAGCTTCAAAATGGCTTTTATAATGGTTCCATGCTTTAGATGGAGCACGGGCAGGCATACAATGTGACGGATAATCGCCTTCTCAAAGAGTTGGTTCTTGTATGTTGGTAAAAAAGGCTCAGCCTTCCACCTCTCCTGCCCCCTAGCTTTCTTCTGCTCTTTTTTGTGTATGTATGTATATTGATGAGAAGATGGGTGACTTGTAAAATTGCAGTTCTCTTCTTTGCGTGCCAGCTTCTCTAGCAATAGGCGAGGAACTTCTGGAAGTGGTGAATTTGAGCCTCTTCTTCCTCTTCCCTTTTTTCCTTTTAATTTCTTGTTTTTTGAAGATTATGTTTTTTTATGACTTCTTTAATTACATAACTGTAATTATATTTCTTTTGATGTGTTTTTTCTTCTGTTCCTGAAGAATTCATAGGATTTGGAGGCTGATGAAAGTTTTGGGATAAGGATGCTATAAAAAAAGGTACGATTTTGACTTCGAGAATCCAAATCCTTAAAGTTTCTATTTTGCTTGTCAAAAATCAGGTGTTGTTTGCTCAATAACAGGCTGTCACATTTTTACATGTTTCAAATCTACTCGCATTCCAACCTCATTTTTTCAGTTTTCCTGACTCTTCTTTTTTATTGCACTTATTCTTTCCCAGGTAAATTTTGGTCTTGCATGGATTCTATCATCCTTCATTATTCTCTATTTTCCATCTTTTCTTCAAGTAATAGTGTGAAAAAAGACGAAGTGGCTTGCTTAGAGGCCAACTAGTGCTGGTGATAACTTTAAGTTCCATTTTTGCGCTTCATTTATGTAGGAGTTGCAGAAGCCGAGGTAGAAATTTCTCTAGAGTTGGTATTAACTAGGGTAATCTCTTTGGACTTTCCCATGATGATGTCCTTAGTCTTGGTAACAGTTATCCAATCAATCAATTATTTATTCTGGTCCTTTGTCTACTTTTATTTTTCCTGATCTTGCTACTTATCTCTGTATATCTGGTGGTAATTTGATTCACTTGTAAACTTTTATGCTTCAGAGGCCTGGATCATACTCTATTGCTATGTGGTGGTCTATCGGTTGCTGCTGCAGGAATTTCTATACAATAGTTTGAATTTGATTTTCCACTACAACTGTTCATGAAATACTCTTTCCTTATAAACTTATTACTATTGTTTGACTACTAGAATTATTCCGAATTTGTTATTTATAAGATTCACTTCTATTTATTTGCCCCTTTTTCTTCATAGCTATTTATTTGCCCCTTTTTCTTCCTAGCTATTTCGTAGTATTACTTGCTAATCAAATTGGAAAGGGCGGAAATAAAATATAAAAATTTTATGCTTTGCAAGTTGGAAGGTCCATTGTTCTGCAGGCTACTGCTGCAGCCTATTGGAGACTGGACAAGATTTTTGGATCGCTAAATGCCTTTCCTCCTACTCAACTCTGTATACCATTTCTTTTCCTACTCTTCTGTTGGTTGATTTGTTCATTAAATATTGCACTTTATTCTTTTATTGACAGCTTTTGAATTTATATGTTAAGGCCATTTTCTCCAGAAGGTTGTGATGATTCTTGGACTCGGGTTTTGTTATGAAAGGAAAGCGGCTATTTTCTTGACGACGAGGCAATCTTGGATTTGGCATTCTTGGCTGTTTGTGGGACTCCGTTTAATTTGGTCTGGTGGTTATGTTCTATATTGTTTCGATGTGCTCTCTCTCCCTCTTTTCAATTGTTAATGTTCTGGCTTGCGAATGATCTCTGACATGCTAAATTCATGGGAAATCCTAAACCATTAAGCTTAAAAGGTTGCTATTTAGGATTTCTCCGGAGGCTTATTTCGTTAAATGCTAAGACTAGTTCTCTGGTTCTTCATATAAAGAGTTTGGATTATTTTATTGCTTCTATATCTCTCATCCTACTTGGTTGTTGTGCATAAATTTGTGCTGGTTGTTGTTTCGGTTGGCTGCCATTGCTTGCTCCATTTGATGACATGTGAATGATGGTCATCAAGTTCTGGGCAAACTTTTTTTGGGTCTGTTAGTCTTAATGATGCAATTAGTTGTCCACCCGCTTTAATTTGTTGTTGCCTGCACCACGTTTGTGGAATGCCCCCGCATCTATTTAATGTTGGCATTATGTGGTTCTGTATGCTGTTTTTTGCCACTGTGACTGAGACACATATAACTTTGAATAATAGTAATTTCTGCGCGTTTGTTACCTGTTGCTATAAACTTTGAATGATATGATCGACCCTTTCTTGGTAGATGCTGTTTGTAGGTCACTGTTGGTTTGAACTGTGGATGAAATGTTCTGCTAGTTGATTGTACTTCTAGTCATCGTATCTGGCGTTGATAAATAGTTAATTTTTGAACCAACAATTTTATTTTTTTGGGCTATGGTAATGTGCATTTTGTTGTTTTAATTCAATGTTCAATAAGCATTATTCAGTTGATCTCACCTATGTTCAATCTTCACGTGTTCAATAAGTGCTTCTGTATGCTATTTTTTGCCTTTGTGACTGGGGCACACATATAACTTTAGTGTTTTCATGGATCGATTATAGTAATTTCTATGCTTTTGTTGCTTCTTGCTGTCAACTTTGAATGATATGGTCAGGCCTTTCATGGTGGATGTTGTTTGTAGGTCACTGTTGGTCTAGACTGTGGTTGAAATAGTTTGGTGCTGGAGATTATGTTCTCTTCAGCAGCGATTGAGCGAGCAGCTCCGGAAGGTCTGCTGTTCCGCAGACAATTGAGCAGCAACAATCGTTCGATGGGGGGAGGAGAATAAGAGACTGTGGGATCTTTTCCCCAGGTCGGCTTCTAGTTCTTTTACTCACGATTTGTTGGTCTTCTCTTTCTTCTTCTCCTTCAACTTGTTGTTGGTCTCCCGGGGGGGGTAATTGTTGGGAGTTGTATCCTACGTGTCAATCGTCAGCGTGTTGATCTCTTATATTCATTGTTGGGAATTGATTGACAAATTAATAAAGTGTTATTTGGCATTATTCATCATTTCATTGTACATCTTCAAATGATCTCTTATATGATGTTCTTAAGACTTATTTTATGATAAAGAAGGATTTATGTTCTTAAACCTATTTGCGACCAAATGATATGTTGTTAATAGGACAACAGCATTGTCGAGATTAGGTCGTTATGAGACATATACGTTGGTTGTCCTCTTAACCAAGGAGTGTGGAGATACTGATATGTCACACAGGTGAAGTGGAGTACATTTCACTGAACGTGACCAATTCCGGAATGCTCTACTGTCAAGAGATGTTCCGAGTGGATATGGGTGTAAATATCCCTCAGACCTGAGATCACCACAGTGATTAGCAAGCAACTTACTGTACTTTGGTACCGAACTAGCAGAATTTCTAATTCTGGAACGGAAGGTTACTGGGTGCAGTCAAGTACTTGCGAAATCAGTGCGTGAGTCAAGATGGAATTGACCCCTCCTTGAAATAGGAGATAATGCTGTGTTCAATTTAGCAAAATCTTGGCCAGGGCAATCCTTGTGATGAGTCACCGGATTTCTAAAGTTGATCACATAGTGGATGTACTGATTAGAGAGTTGACAGAACTCTGAGGTCATCCTAGCATTAGTAGTCAAAGGGATGAATTATACAGTAACCATAGTCTAGGGTTTCAGAATATTTGCTTCGTATATATTCGGCCTATCCGGACGTCGGATACCATTGCTAGATGGTCACATCGATTAGTGCAAGAAGTCGTTCCTGTACTACCGGCTTAGGTTCGAACCAATGAGGTCACACGCATAGAAGTTTTCTGATTGATCAAGATAGCTGATGGATGATTGAGAATCATTTAGGAATAATTTGGTCAACTCGATTGGCAAATTATCCTATAAAATAATTAAAGTAATTATTGGAGGATTAATTAGTAATTAGATTACTAATAAACTCAATTTGATTGAGTAAACGGACTAAGGATGAGCCAAATTGAATTGGATTTAATTTTGGTTTTGACCTAATTGGATTAGTGGCGCAGGGGTCGACTCGAGATGGGCTGGGGTCGACTCAAGCTTGGCTGGGGTCGACTCTCTCTCAGAGAATCCAAAGAACGAATTCTTCCCAGGTGGGGTCGACTCGAAGTAAAGAGGGGTCGACTGGAGATGGGTTGGGGTCGACTCTCTCAGATAATCCAAAGAACGACTTCTGTTTTTCCAGATGGGGTCGGCTCGAGTTTCCTTAGGGTCGATTCGAAGCAAGTTGGGGTCGACTCGAGCTCTGAAAGGGTCGACTCGTTGGGGGTATCAGGAGTTCTCTGTCGTCTCAGCCAGGGTTGACCTGCGAAGCTATGGGGTCGACTCGGGTCGACTTTGGAGTACGACTCGAAGGGGAAGTAGTCGACTCGAGGCGACTTGGAGTCGACTCGAGATCGGGAAGGTCGACTCCTTCTGAAAATCCGGAAACTCGTGGACGGGCTGAATTCGGGGGATTCGATCCGGACGTGGATTTTCAATGAAAAGTGAAGGGATTTGGATCGTGGGACGTGGGAGAATGGTTAGATGATGATGGAATATCAGCACCATCTATTTCGATCCTATCTCACCTGCATGAACCATCTATTGTTTGAATTTTGAGTTCAAACAAGATAAGAACTATCTTGTTACAACCAACACCTTCATGCGCCAACAAGATACCAAATTTCCATTTGAATTTCGAATTCAAATGATCAGATGGCGCGCCTTTAAAAGAAGAGTTCCAATTGTGGCTAAAAAAGAAATGAAATTTTGTGAATGAAATTCAGCCTTCCATCTCGCCCATTTTCATCTTCCTCTGAGTCCATCTCGCCATAGCTGATAGGGATCCCAGATAAGAGCCTTTAGATCAGATCTAAGTCCTCTTCAATCCCTACTAACCATTCCTCCAAGTTCTTCCAAGAAGGCGAACCAAAAGTTGATAGCGTTGGAAAGATCAAAATTCAGCAAAGGAAGATCCTGCGCAAGCTAGCACTTCCGCGGGATTGGATCACTCCAGGAGCTTCGTGTGGATTACTTGTAGAGGCCAGACGAGTGTGTGGCTACGAAGCTCGAGCATCAGATCCGTTACTTTCAGATTTCATAAAGGTATAATCCGTATAAATCTAGGTCGAAAGATATATCTTATAGGTTTCAATCCCCGAGGGTTAAACCTCTTTTGGGGCTCTTCACAGAGTAATCTTCCGAGCCTATTCGATGGGCATTCGAAGATTAGTTGGGTGTTAGATTAGTTGAGTTTAGAACTTAATTAATAATCTCATTTCAGATCTGAAATTAATCGTGCAATGATTTTAGCTTAATCGTTTAAACAATCCCGACATATTGATCATGTATACTTGTAGTGGTACTTTGAAATTTGATTTCTTATGCATATCTGAATTAAAATGTCTAATTCGATTTTTTCGCTGTGAATTTCAAAATTAAAAGAACTACGTATGGCTTGATCTCCCTTGTGAAGGGGGTACGTAGGCAACCCCAACAGGTACAGCCATTATTTTTGAAAAATTCTAAATTTCAACATGCTATCACTACTAGCATCATAGGATCGCTTTCGGTAATGGCCGTGATGTTGTGCTTCTTGTTATCTTGTTCTCTTTGTTTGTTTATGTTTCTTCTCTTTTGCTTTTCTTCTTCTTTGTTTCGCAAACTGGGAGAGCGGCATTGCTTTTGGGTTCTATACAAAGAGGCTGTGATGATTCTTGGATGAGGGTTTTGATGGAGAGAGAATATTTTGATCGCTATTTGTTCAATCTGGATTTGGTATTCTTGGTTGTTGGTGAGATTCTGTCTAATTTGGTTCTGGAGGTTATGTTTATATTGTTTCGATGTGCCATCTCTCCCTCTTTTCAATTGTTAATGTTATAGCATGTGAAATGATCTCTGACATGCTAAATCCATAGGAAATCCTAAACCATTGAGCTTAAATGGTTGCTATATAGGATTTCTTCGGAGGCTTATTTAGCTAGATGCTAAGACTAGTTCTATGGTTCTTCATATAAAGAGTTTGGATTATTTTATTGCTTCTATTTCTCTCATCCTGCTTGGTTGTTGTAGATAAATTTGTGCTGGTTGTTGTTTTGGTTGGCTGCCATTGCATGCTCCATTTGATGATATGTGAATGATGTTAATCAAATTTTGAGCAAACGTCTTTTAGGTCCGTTAGTCCTGGTGATGCAATTGGGTGTCCACCTGCTTTAATTTGTTGTTGCACGCACCACATTTGTGGAATGCCCAAACATCAATTTAAAGTCGGCATTATGTGGTTCTGTATGCTGTTTTTGCCACTGTGACTGAGACACACATATGACTTTAGTGTTTTCATAGATGTATTATAGTAATTTCTGTGCTTTTGTCGCCTCTTCCTGTCATGATATGATCAAGCCTTTCAAGGTGGATGCTGTTTGTTGGTCACTGTTGGTCTAAACTCTAAGCTGTGGATGAAATAGTTTGGTGCTGGAGGTTATATTCTCTTCAGTAGAGGTAGAGCGAGCAGCTTTCGAATGTCTGCTGTCCCGCAGACATCCGAGCAGCGGCCATTGTTAGATGGGGGGAGGAGAAGAAGACATTGTGGGATCTTTTCCCTGGGTCGGCTTCTAGTTCTCTTTCTCAAGATTTGCTGGTATTCTATTTCTTCTTCTCCTTCTACTTGTTCTTGGTCTCCCGGGTGGATAATGGTCACAATGTTGTGCTTCTGGTTATCTTTTTCTCTTTCTTTGTTTATGTGCCTTCTCTTTTGCTTTTCTTATTCTTCTTTGTTTCCCAAATTGGGAGAGCGGCGCTGCTTTTGGGTTCTTTACATGGCGGCTGTGATGATTCTTGCACGAGGGTTTCGCTACAATTGAGAGGAAAGCAGTTATTCTCTTGACGGCAAGGCAATCTTGCAGGCAACTGTTTGCAGCCATTTTGATTTATTAGTTGCAGATCAATCGGTGAATCTGAGCCCCCCTCCATCTTCCCCTTCTCTGTTTTCAAATTGCTGGGATTTTTGTTTTCAATATTCTTTTTTACGGTTGTGTTTTCGAGAGATTTTAATGTAGATTTAGGTGGAGAGTGTAGGAAATGGGGAGATCTTGGTCAAAGTCTCTCTCCCTCTCTCCCTTTTCTTCAGTATATCTTCAAAAGTTTTGAACTTGGTTCAGATATTTTATTTTGTTAACTTTGCTTTAAGTTCTCTCTGGACTTGAATGATAGTGAGATAATATTTTGATCGGTGTTTGTTCAATCTACATTTGGTATTCTTGGTTGTTGGTGGGACTCCGTCTAATTTGGTTCTGGAGGTTATGTTCTATATTGTTCTGGCATGTGAAATGATCTCTGACGTTCTAAATCCACGGGAAATTCTAAACCATTGAGCTTAAAAGGTTGCTATATAGGATTTCTTCGGATGCTTATTTCGTTAAATGCTAGGACTAGTTCTCTAGTTCTTCATAGAAAGAGTTTGGATTATTTTATTGCTTCTATATCTCTCGTCCTGCTTGGTGGTTGTACATAAATTTATGCTGGTTGTTGTTTCGGTTGGCTGCCATTGCTTGCTCTGTTTGATGATACGTAATTGATGGTCATCAAATTTTGAGCAAACTTTTTTTTGGGTCCGGTAGTCTTGGTGATGCAATTGGTTGTCCACCTGCTTTAATATGTTGTTGCACGCACCACGTTTGTGGAATGCCCGAGCATCTATTTAATGTTGGCATTATGTGGTTTTGTATGCTGTTTTGCCGCTATGACTGAGACACACATAACTAGTATTTTCATGGTTGGATTATGGTAATTTCTTTGCGTTTGTTACCTCTTGCTGTCAACTTTGAATGATATGATCAACCCTTTTTTGGTAGATGCTGTCTATAGGTCCCTGTTGGTCTAAACTGTGGATGAAATGGTCTGCTAGTTGATTGCACTCCCCGTCAATTTATCCATCTTTGATAAATAGTTAATTTTCGGACTAACAAATTTTTTTTTTTGGGCTATGTTAATTGGATTTTGTTGTTTTAATTCAATGTTCGATAAGCATTATTCATTTGATCTCACCTAAGTTCAATCTTCTCGTGATGCTGCAGGCCTTAAAGCATTCACGTCATAAGTTATATTAATTGCAGTTGTGTTCAAAGTATTTCTGTTCCCTTTTAAATTTTTATCATAACCACAACTGAGGTGACATATGTCACGCCCCGGACACGATCCGTGACACGGCCGTGCTATTGCCGACTACCGCCCACAATAGCACGAAGCCTCATACATGGGTAACAGGGTAGTCAGACTAGTCAAACTGTCATATTTTTAAAATATTTGCAGTGTATCATATAAGGTAGTACAGGTTATTTCTTCTTCCATCTCTGTGCCAGAGTCTTCCTCCCTCTATTTTACTGTTGAAACATGAAACAGAGGGAAGAAACATTCCACAGAGGAACTTCCCCCCTTTTTATTTTGTTTAAACCTATTTTAGTAAATCAGGTCATACTTTGCTCCGGGTTGGTTGTAGCCGAGCAGTACACCCTTCAAGAAATCCCTCCTTCCTCTCCTAGGGCTTCAGAGGTTCAGCTCCTTCAACCTTCGGCTCTAGGGTTCGGCTTCTATGGTATAGTACTCCAGAGGGCTAAGGAATAAGAGGGTATAGTAACTCCTAAGCTAAGAAACTGGGAGTTTAAATAAACTCTGCTTATTGGAGAGGTGGCACCCTCTCCTTCCTCCTTGCTTTGGAAGCCTACAGCTGCCCTTTCCCTCAGGCCAGCTGGGCTTGTCCTTTCAACCAGGGTGAGAGGTGGAAGACTCCCATTATGCATGGATGAGGGCCCAACAGCTGGCCTTCCCCCCTACTGGCCAGCTGGGGCCCGTCACTTCAGTCCTTAGGCTTGAGGTGAGGGTTGCCATCCATGGGCCCAATACGGCCCCATTAATGACCTGGCCCAAATACCCTTAAACTGGGCTTCAAAAGTATTGGGCCTAGTTAGTATCGGGCCTGGACATTACATTCTTTCCCTCTTAAATAAATTTCGTCCTCGAAATTAATCATACCTCAATTCTTTGGTATGCAATGTAATTCTCTAGAAAAACCGACTGAAATAAAGAAATGTGAATAGCCAGAATCAAACGAAATCCATGGAAAATCCTAAACCATTGAGCTTAAAAGGTTGCTATATAGAATTTCTTTGGAGGCTTATCTCGTCAGATGCTAAGACTATTTCTCTGGTTCATATAAAGAGTTTGGATTATTTTATTGCTTCTATATCTCTCATTTTGCTTGGTTGTTGTACATAGATTTGTGCTGGTTGTTGTCTCAGTTCGCTGCCATTGCTTGCTCCATTTGATGACATGAATGATGGTCATCAAATTTTGAGCAAACTTTTTTTGCTCTGTTAGCCTTGGTGATTCAATTGGTTGTCCACCTGCTTTTATTTGTTGTTGCATGCACCACGTCTGTGGAATGCCCCAACATCTATTTGTGTGGTTTTGTATGCTATTTTTTGCCTTTGTGACTATGACATATAACTTTAGTGTTTTCATGGATCTGTTATAGTAATTTCTCTGCTTTTGTTGTCTCTTACTGTCAACTTTGAATGATTTGATCAAGCCTTTCATGGTGGATGTAATAGTTTGGTGCTTGAGATTATGTTCTCTTTTTTTTTTTTGGTGTACCGGCATCTCACTGCAAACCGTGAAAACGCCCAGAATAATCAAAAAGCAAAACACGCTCTAGTGCCACCGGCACTCGCTCGAAACCCCTCCATAGGACGGCTCCAGAGTGGTGTGCTACGAATGAGGCGACTCAGTCTGCTGCACTGTTCGCCTCACGAAAGACATGCGTGGCTCGGAAGGAGTCCACCTCCCCCACCAGATAGCAGATATCATAGACAAGAGGGTGCAGATCTGGCCGCGGCTCTTTAGCAGCGATTGAGTGAGCAGCTCTGGAAGGTCTGCTGCTCCGCAGACAGCCGAGCAGCAACGATCGTTCGATGGGGGGAGGAGAAAAAGAGACATGTGGGATCTTTTCCCCAGGTCGGCTTCTAGTTCTCTTACTCAAGATTTGTTGGTCTTCTCTTTCTTCTCCTTCAACTTGTTGTTGGTCTCCCGGGTGGATAATGGCCGCGATGGTGTGCTTCTTGTTATCTTGTTCTCTTTGTTTGTTTATGTTTCTTCTCTTTTGCTTTTCTTCTTCTTCTTTGTTTCGCAAACTGGGAGAGCGGCATTGCTTTTGGGTTCCATGCAAAGAGGCTGTGATGATTCTTGGATGAGGGTTTTGCTACATTTTGAGAGGAAAGCAACTATTCTCTTGATGGTGAGGCAATCTTGGATGGTCTGCTGCTGTTGTTCTGCAGGCAACCGTTTGCAGCCGCTTTGATTTATTAGTTGCAGATCAATTGGTGAATCTGAGTCTCCTTCTCCATCTTCCCCTTCTTTGCTTTCCAGTTGCTGGGATATTTTTTTCAATATTCCTTTTTAAGGGTTTCTTGAATTTCTGAGAGATTTAAAGTAGATTTTGGTGGAGAGCGTAGGAAGTGGGGAGATCTTGGTAAAAGTCTCTCTATCCCTCTCTCCCTTTTCTTCAGTATATCTTCAAAAGTTTTGAACTTGGTTAAGATAATGCCTTTTGTCTAAGTTGCACATGATAATGTACTTGCTTGAGTTTCTATTGTCCGTCAGCCTTTGTAGTTTAGGTAATTATGGATAGCCACTCTCTTTTCCAACTATTCCTTTTAACCACAAATTTTATGTTGATTATACACTCTGCATTCTGCTTTATTCATGGTAAATCTACTTCATCAGTTTTTGTGGCTCGGTCCATGCAAAGAGGCTGTGATGATTCTTGGATGAGGGTTTTGCTACATTTTAAGAGGAAAGCAACTATTCTCTTGATGGTGAGGCAATCTTGGATGGTCTGCTGCTGTTGTTCTGCAGGCAACCGTTTGCAGCCGTTTTGATTTATTAGTTGCAGATCAATTGGTGAATCTGAGTCTCCTTCTCCATCTTCCCCTTCTTTGCTTTCCGGTTGCTGGGATTATTGTTTTCAATATTCCTTTTTAAGGGTTTCTTGAATTTCTGAGAGATTTAACCACAAATTTTATGTTGATTATACACTCTGCATTCCGCTTTATTCATGGTAAATCTACTTCATCAGTTTTTGTGGCTCGGTCCTTCAAAACTGCATCATCCTAGAACTTTACCAAGCTCATAAAAATTGTTCAAGTTTATTCTTGTCTTTGTTGTTGTCTTAATTATCTATTTATCTTCTGAGCTATTGTTGGACGGTCCGGTCCGGTACGTACCGGCCGGTACCGGTACCGTACCGGCCGGTATGCGGTAGTTTCAAAAACCACAGCGCGCGGCGCTGTGGTTCTAAAAAAAAAAATCGTACCGGTGCGAACCGGCCGGTTCGCACCGGTACGAGGCCGGTACCGGCCGGTACGCATCCGTACCGGCCGGTTCGGATAAAAAATCGGAAAATACCGGTTTTTTATCCGTTCCGGTACCGGTCTAGGACTGGACCGGTACGGCATTCCATGGTTGGATCCCTATGCTGCAGCAAAAGTCCGAACCTTTTGGGCAATGATGACAGCATCCTTACTCATTCCAGTGATAGCCTTCAAATAAACTATTACAACTCATGGTCATCTCATCTTATAGGGGCTAGATTCGTGATTTTCTGTGGAAATTGTCTTCGATAAATCCTAACCATTGATGTCTCTTTAGCAAGCATATTTGATTGGTGGAACAGCATGCTCAAGTCGAAAAACTGTTCGATTGCAGTATTTCTTGAAGTTTGTAAGTATATTTTGATTTATTTGCCAACAATTTATCAGAGTATTACTTTTATTGCTTAAGGCTGTGATTTCTTGAATCAGATTAACTTTTTGGTCTGTTATTGACGTTGAACAAGCATCAATAGTGCTGGACACCAATTTTTAGACTTGTATACTAGATTAAATTATCCATTTGTTGCTGACCTGTTCTGACCAGATCTTGATTTGAAAGCATTGGTAGGTTGTGAGTTGAGAGGGTACCCTCTGAGTCATATTCGGATTTGCAGTAAACCTTATTTATTTATTGCAGTAGACCTGTTTATCTAATGCCGCAGATTATGTTAACTTTTCATGTAAGACATAAGGTTCAAAATGGTACTTATAATGGTTCCAAGAATTAGGAGCATGGGCGGGCATACAATGTGATGGATAATCGCCTTCTCAAAGAGCTGGTTCTTATATGTTGGTAAACAAGGCTCAGCCTTCCACCTCTCCTTTCTCCTAGCTTTCTACTTGAGAGAGGAGGTGAGCATCTATAGTGATTTCTCAGTTACCTTTCAAGCATTGTTCCTTCTCCTTTTCTTCTTCGCTTTTTTGTGTACGGATTTATTTTTGTATGAATATTCATGCAACAAGGGTGACTTCTAAAAATTGTTCTTCTCTTCTTTGCATGCCATCTTCTCTAGCAATAGGCGAGACATATGTGGAAGGTCTGCTACATTGCTGGCACCTGAGCTGCATTCATTGTAAGTTGGAGAGGTCATCACCATCGGAGAAGAGGCGCGGGGATCTTCTCCTCTTTTTGTGTGCATGTATATTAATGAGATGATGGGCAAGTTGTGAAATTACTCTTCTTCTCTTCTTTGCGTGTCAGCTTCTCTAGCAATAGGCGAGGAACTTCTGGAAGTGGTGAATTTGAGCCTCTTCTTCCTTTTCCTTTTTTGCCTTTCAATTTCTTGTTTTTTGAAGATTATATTTTTGTAAGACTTCTTTAATTACATAACTGTAATTAAATTTCTTTTGATGTGTTTTTTCGGTTGTTCCTGAAGAATTCATAGGATTTGGAGGCTCATGATAGTTTCAAGATAAAGATGGTATCGATAAAGGTACGATTTTGACTTCGAGAACCCAAATTCTCAAAGTTTGTATTTTGCTTGTCAAAAATCAGGAGTTGTTTGCTCAATACTCAAATGTGTCACATTTTTACATTTTCTCCTTCCCAAAATCCCGACCATAAATACATGGGCTCTTTTACATGAACTACCAGTTTATGTGTGAATCTTATTGTGCTTTTTTTTTTCTGCAATTCTTTTACGTCTCTTGTTATAAAGTTATCTGAAATGCCTGCTTCACCATTGGATAACTTTTTCTCCCATTTGTTGCGATTGGCTAATTAAGTTAATATGTTTTTTCATTTTTATTTCTGCTCTCATTTAATTTGGGAAGCTGTGGTGTTTTTCTAACATTTACATCCTTGTTTTCTATAAATCATGACAGTGGCAGCTCTACTTTTGCTCCCATTTTTATGTGCTGTGTATGTTGCTTAATATTTTATTTGACAAATGTGGTTGGTTCTCTTAGTACACTTTCAAATAGTATCATATGCAGTTCCCATGAGATAATGACATGATCTTCTGAAAATGCATTTGCATAATCTCAGAACCGAACTATTAGACTAATCCCTGTATAGCTCCTATGCCTTTTTATATTAGATCAAGTTCAGAACCAGAAGAATTTCTCTTTGTTTTGTCTGCTGGCCATCAGTTATGGTTATATCCTTGTGACATACTGTGTGGTAATTCCAATCCTTCAATCATTTAATCATTTTTTGTTAACCTTGTTGGTTACATTGATCTGCATGACTTTCCATTGGCTTGGAAAACATTTCTGCATGTTGTTCTGGATACTTTACCATTTCTTTTTCAACCTCTCTTTCTCTTTAATTTTCATGATTTCATGCCTGAGCATGTTTGTTAATGTATTACGTGCGGGCGGGGCTTGGTGCAATGGTAAGGTTGCTCCATTTGACCTGTGCATCATGTATTCGAAACACCTCAGATGCTAAGTGGCAGAAACCTTGGGGATGCCTTTTTTTGTTTTCTTGAATGTATTATGTATCATAAAGGTAAGGCTTGTGATATGTCGGGATGATTATATTCTATTAAGTTGTGAATGATTGTTTTATGATTATTATTTTTTAGGATGTAGTCTTATCTTCTAAAGTTCAAATGGACCAACAATTAGCATATCTGGTTGACTCGGTGATTTATTTTTCGAACTGAGGTTGGCTCGTTACAAAGCCAAATATTGTGTATTCTAGGTAAATTGTCTGTTTTGGTTTCTTAGGACTCACTTCTCGTAGGCTAAACATGATTCCTTTTTTGGCTTCCAAAAAGGCTCCATTTATTTTTATACAAGAATTGACTTGTGTCTGGCCTGTAGTGGATATAGCTTTGTGTTCTTTATTATTGGAAGCCATTCTTTTCTTTTCTTTTTCTTTTTTCTAACATTTTTTAATATTTTTTTCTTTTTTTAATAAAAAATGTTGTCTTCTTGCACCTTCCATGCTAGACCTAATGATTTCTATTGAACACAGATAATTCCTTGACCTGTACGTGGTTTGACGGCCATACTCTTTCTGGTTCCCTTTAGATGAGATGAAGTTTCTTGATTCCACCTAGTTTGAGACTAAGTTTGTTTAATTTATTTACATAAATAGTACACTTGTATTGCGTTCAGATGATAATGTACTTGCTTGAGTTTCTATTGTCCGCCGGCCTTTGTAGTTTAGGTAATTATGGATAGCCACTCTCTTTGCCAGCTATCCCTTTTTAACCACAACTTTTATGTTGATTATACACTTTGCATTCCGCTTTATTCATGGTAAATCTACTTCATCAGTTTTTGTGGCTCGGACCTTCAAACTGCATCATCCTAGAATTTTACCAAACTCATAAAAACTGTTCAAGTATATTCGTGTCTGCTGTTGTCTTACTTATCTATTTATCTTCTGAGCTATTGCTGACCCTATGCAGCAGCTAAAGTCCGAACCTTTTGGGTGATGATGACATCTTTACTCCTTTCTTTGATAGCCTTTAAATGAAATATTACAGCTCCTAGTCATCTTATCTTATAGGGGCATGATTCGTGATTTTCTGTGGAAGCTGTCCTCGATAAATCCTAACCATTGATGTCTCTTTAGCAAGCATATCTGATTGGTGGAACAGCGTGCTCAGGTCGAAAAATTTTCTGATCGCATTATTTCTTGAAGTATATAAGTATATTTTGATTTATTTGCCAACAATTTGTCATAGTATTACTTTTATTGCTTTAGGCTGTGATTTCTTGAATCAAATTAGCTTTTTGGTCTATTATTGACGTTCAACAAGCATCAATAGTCTTGGACACCAATTTTTGGACTGGTATACTAGATTAAATTATCCATGTGTTGCTGACCTGTTCTGGCCAGATCTTGATTTGAAAGCATTGGTAGCTTGCGGGTTGGGAGGGAACCCTCTTGGTTCACGTATCCAAAAGCTCCAAAAAAATTTGGAACCGGTACAGGCCGATACGGTTAGCCGCTTCGGGCCGGTACGGGTTTTTAACACCGAACCAGACCGTTCGGAGCCAGTATCGGTTCGGTACGGGCTGAACCGGCCGGTACAGCATTCCTTGCTTTTTTGTTTGTATGGATGCATTTTTGCAGGAATATTGATGCAACAAGGGTTGACTTCTAAATTTGTTCTCTTCTTTGCATGCCACCTTCTCTGGCAATAGGCGAGGCATTTTTGGAAGGTCTACTACACTGCTGACAACCAATCTGCATTCATTGTAAGTTGGAGAGGTCATCACCCGAGGAGAGGAGGAGCGGGGATCTTCTCCTCTTTTTTGTGTGTATGTATGTATATTGATGAGATGATGGGTGACTTGTAAAATTGCTCTTTTCTTCTTTGCGTGTCAGCTTCTCTAGCAATTGGCGGGGAACATCTGGAAGTGGCGAATTTGAGCCTCTTTTTCCTTTTCCCATTTTGCCTTCTAATTTCTTGTTTTTTGAAGATTATATTTTTTTAAGGCATCTTTAATTACAAAACTGTAATTAAATTTCTTCTGATGTGTTTTTTCTGCTGTTCCTGAAGAATTCATATGATTTGGAGGCTGATGATAGTTTCGAGATAAAGATGGTATCAATAAAGGTACGATTTTGACTTCGAGAACCGACATTCTCAAAGTTCGTGTTTTGCTTGTCAGAAATCAGGAGTTGTTTGCTCAATACTAGAATGTGTCGCATATTTACATTTTCTCCTTCACAAAATCCCGACCATAAATAGATGGGCTTTTTTACATGAACTTCCAGTTTGTGTGAATCTTATTGTGCTATTTTTTTCTGCAATTCTTTTATGTCTCTTGTTATTAAGTTAGCTGAAATGCCTGCTTCACCATTGGATAACTTTTCTCCTAATTGTTGCGATTGGCTAATTAATTTAATTTGTTTTTTCATTTTTATTTCTGCTCTCATTTAATTTGGGATGCTCTGGTGTTTTTCTGACATTTACATCTTTGTTTTCCGATCGCAGTATTTCTTGAAGTATGTAAGTATATTTTGATTTATTTGCCAACAATTTGTCATAGTATTACTTTTATGCCTTTTCGAAGGGGATTTTTTCTTTCTGGGTTTGTTTTTGATCCCAAAATGGATGATTTGTTGCCCCTAGCCAAGGTTCGGGAGCTAGATTTTATGTTTTTCTTTCTATTGGATTCGATTTTCTGCCAAAGATTTGGTTTTGGAATCTCTATCTTGATTGCCCATCAAAGATGGAACCTTTATCTTGATCTCTTTAAATTTTTCATTGTCTTTTTTTTTAATTATTATTTAGCTGAATTCTTTATTTCTTATTTGCTTTGTTATTTCTCTCTCTCCAGCGCGCGCGCGTCTCATGCCAGGTATTTAGAGTCACTTATCTAACGTTGGAGTTTGGATTTTATAATATCATGGAAGAGCTGCTTTGATAAATTTTTTTTCCTGATTTTAGTTTCTATTTATTGAGAGTCGAAATTTGGCACTAGTTAAACATTTGCTTGAGTTGTGAAAAACAAAAAGATCTGAATTTGGGTTTTGAAGATTGAAGAATAGGTGGCAATATTCAGAAGCCAGGATTTTTTTTTTCTCAATTGTTTAGCTTGTCCAAGAATGTTCTGACCTCGTAAAAGTAGATATGATATGTTTTCAGCTTATGTTTTAACTATGACTGCCGTGAGTGTTGGACTAACTTTAATTTACTATCTTAGCTCGTTTACAAAACTTAATTTATTTGGATTGTTTAATGATTACAGCAGTCTTTTGTTAAGTATGTCGCATCTGAAAAGGTCCCCAAGGAATTTAAATCATTCCTTTACTGTTCTCCTTGAGGCTTGGAAGAAAAATTTGCTCCATGGCTTTTTATTTAGTCTGTATTAAGTTATTTGATTTTTCATTTTTCCCATCAATTTCCTATGCCTATCAGAGCATCATAATTTTACTGTTGTTAATTCTTTTTTTATCATGTAAAGGATTTCAACCAATTTTTACAAGACAATTATAAATGTGATATAAAATTTTGCCCCAAAGTCAAACCTATGGAAAAAACATTAATTTTTCTTGGATTAAAGTTGGAACACTACCTTGCTTTTGACCCAGCCTATTTCAGATATTGTTTTCTTGTTTTGGATGAAGACTTTCTTAAATGCAATTAAAGAAGTTGAATTTTATGTAAACCTAAATTGATTATACTCTCATCTGCTTGTGGTCAAGAAGTTTTCAACCCCATGCTATTAGCACAATGGTCATTGAAAATATATTTATAATTTTCTTGATGAATAGAGTATTTTTAAAAATCTAGCAAAGTTTGCAAGTACTTTACAAATCACTGTGACAAGATTTTGCTGTACTCTTCCCTTTTACATACTCAAATTTCAGGAGATTCGTTATTTTTCCTACTTTACTCGCAACTTTATCTCATGTTATTACATTTCCTCTATCATCGTTATCCCATATTTTGACATTGTTACCGTGACAATCTAAACTAGAATATGATTCTCAGTGTTTTGACTTTTACGCTATCAAGGTTAAGGACTAAAACTATCGTTCTTTTTCCTAATGTAGGTATCTGCCCTTGCTTATACTTTTGTAGAATGGGAGGCACCATCAACTGACTGCTTTTGCCTCCATAATATTGTGTAATAATTGTAAAGTAACTGGTTGACATGAAATGGCGACCAGTGTTGGTCAGACTTATTATGGATGGTCACAGGAGGAGTTATCTGATCGAGATGATTCTCAAGTAATTTTTTTCTAATCTCTTTGGGTTGTTCACCATCATAATTATTTGTCTAAAAAAATCTTTAATGCTCCTTTAGAGTGCTAAACTAACAGCAATTCATTCTTACATGTATCAAACCATCTATTTTTTGCTCTTTAACCCTTTTTTAATGACATTATTCAGGTTACATAAATGCTAACTACAATGATACGATATTTATCTATTGCTAGTTTCATTTTGCATTTCAGATTTTTTAATATATGATCTTACATGTAATATATTGTATCAAATTCTACACTATATTTGCAACAGAATGGTACGAGTTCTTTTATTCTCTGCTGTGGTCTTATTGGTTCTATTTTGCTTGTTTTCCTCTCCTTGCAGTTTCATTGCTGTTTTTGAAGTATATACAGTTGGGATGATATAAACTCCTTACATCTGCTTATTAAGTTAGATTGCTATGCAAGAGGTCTATAATGAATATAATTTTCCTATTCTGTTGTTATTGGGTGGCTAAATGGGTGCTTGAGCTTTATTAAGTACCTGAGTTTCGTTTCTCTGTATTTCCTGATGTGACCTACTTTGTTATTCTTCTCCTATATTGAATTCTGAACTCATGATACATTACCTTTCAGCTGTGTTGGTATATTAATTTTCCCCTTTTTGTTTCTTACATTTCTGTTGATTTATATGGATATTATATTAAGTTTGATACAAAGTTAGCAGAGAATATAGCATGTGATACAAAGAAGCCAATGAAAGATAATTGGGGTGCTGTAATTATTTAAATATATTGTTTTCTTTCATTTATGTAGAGTATTAATATTGTTAATGTGGTTTGCAGGAAGCTTCGGTCTCGCAAATGCTTGATCATGGTTCTATATCCTTTGGAAGATTTGCAGCTGAGTCATTGTCATGGGAGAAAAGGTCAGTGTTTACTCACGACAGACGCCAGGAGGAACTGGACAAGTTTAGTGGCTTAGTTGCCGAAAAGAAAGCATACTTTGAAGAATACTACAGAAGGCTTCGAGCTTTAAAGGCCTTGGAACAGAACCAGCAAACTGAGCTCACATTGGATTATGGTGGTGATGGTAGTAATTCTAGCCAAACTGGAGAAGATGATGAAACAGCTCTGCAGCATGGAAGTCTTAGAGATGGGGCAGCAGAAACTATTGATGCCCCTTCTACAGAAACTGAAAATGAGCTAAACTTCAAGCAGGATACGAAGTGCAGTCAAGCTCTTCAAACTAGACCGCTGTCTCCAGGATCCACAACATCAAATATAGACTCGCTGAGAAGAAGCATGGAAAAAATTGAGCCAGAGAAAAACTTTAACCATGCTGTGATGCAAGACCTGGACAGAGAATCCTTGTCGTCATTAAGTAGAAGCATAGAAGAGATTGAACAGAATGATATCAGTAGTGTTGATGACAGAGAGATTCTGAGGGAACAGGAGAGTCCAGGGTCTAATGTTGAATCTGGGCCTCCTACCAACAGGTCTGTGTCAGACGTGACAAATTCTAGAACCGGAGTCTCACAGCATGCACCTGGTCACAACTTGATACCATACAAAACCAAACTGGCTGTTGAGAAACCTCCAGACTGTAAATCAGTTCCTAAAGTGAAGAAGGTATGGCAAACTTGGGATGTTTTCTTGCATGTGTATAAAAACTACTTGTTACTTTGAATAAGCTAGTTTGTTTTTCTTCAGTGACCAAATGAAATCAAGACTGGGAAAGGAACTGGAAATGTTTGTTTCGCTATGCTGCAGCAAATCCAACTTCCCAGTCAGATATGATGTCCAAATTTGTTTTAAAAATACGGCGTGCTAGGGACATACTTGGGCAATAGCTCATTTAGGAGGAAAATCTTGACCACCATGGGTCACCCAGTCCACAAAATTGATTCAGATAGGATTTTGGGTGCAGTAGTTCGTGCACATTTTCTAAATGCAATATCTCCTTTTCCACCATTCAGCTCAGAGCTAAAGCAGAGCCGGCTTGTTACTGACCGTCTCCACAGAATCCCAGCATGATTTATTGATCAGAAATTGTTTCTTCCTTTCATCCCTTTAACCTTCCAATCAGATATAACTTATTTTTATATTAGTTATCTAACCAAGGGTATATATCATGGCCATCACCCACAATTCAGAGAATCATAAAAAAAGAGAAGTTGATGTACTCCATACGGTGGATTTTGATATGCCAAATATTACCTATTCTTCAGTTTATTCTTAATAGTAAATACAGACTTACTGTATATGCTAAGTATTGTTTGTTCCTACTAGCGTACTGAATATATTCAGTCAAGAGAATAGTGTAAGCCTAATTCTGTTATACCATGAGATTGATCCTTAACATTCTAGGAAAATGCTTCCCTTAAAACAATATCGTTTTGGTTGTGACAGGCAAGAAACACCACGATGGCAATGACTTGTCTGAAGATGCAAAGCCTCAGGTGTTCCCATTAAAAGGAATCAATCATCAGATAGCTGCAATCATGCATAATGCAGTGTGTCAGCAGCTGCCTGCTGTGTGCGGTTAACTAGTTATAATACCTGTTTTCTCTCCTAGTTAAAATGGCTGCTGCTGTCAAGTGGTACATATCTGTAGTCTGTGTAACTTGCTGTATCATATATGCCATAAAAGGCTGTAATTTAGATCTTGTATTGCTTTGGAGCGTTGATCCCGTCGGGTTACTCTCGCACGCGTTGCGACGATTGCAGTGGAAACACACATGCGGGGTTGTTCATCACATGAACATTCCAGGAAGGGTAGAATTCAAAAAAATTCTGAGTTCACAAACTCAGAAAATTATGAATTAAAAAAAAGAGATTAAAATTAAAACTTGATTAATTTAATTCTATAATAAAGAATTGTAAGGATTCTATTTTACCTTTGAGCGGGTAGATCTTTACCGCTATCTGATGATCGAAGGATTAAACCGTACAAGTGTCCAACCTTTATAGGTATCCACACAAGGTACAGATCGTTTCAAGCATCTTGATTTCATCGGAGTGCTGGCTTTCTTATAGAAGATTCTCTTTTGAAGGTTGAAACTTTTTTAAGCAATTAACTTTTGATTGCTTCCAAGAGGAGGAAGAAGGAAGAAGAAAAAGAAACATTTTCTCTTTTTCTTGGAAGGAGGAAGAAGAAAAGGACTTCCTTGCGGCTAAAGAAGAGGAAGAGAAGGCTGAATTCAATAATCTCTAATGCATATTTAGCCCTCACACCCCCCTCCTCTTTATGTAAGCATCTCATGTCTAGCTTAAAGAAGGAAAAGGATTTGGAGAAATTCTTTCTTGATTCACCCCTTCCAATCCTTTACTTAAAAGAGGTTGGAGAGAACCAAGGAGAGGCAACATGGCCTCTCCTTGTGCCGTGTGGAAGGCCAAAAAAGGAAGGAGGGGTGGGGCGTGATGCAATCAAGAGGTTCTTGGCGTGATTCAAGGAGGGGTGGATGCCCCTCCTTTGTTTCACCCGAGGAAGAAAAGGAGGGGGAGTTCCTTCCTTTTATGCTTTAGATTTTCTAATTCAATTAGGAATCATATGGTTCCTCTTGATTAATTGAATCCTAATCTAATTAGGACCCAATATGTCCACCAATTTGATTCATGTAAATCCTAATCCAATTAGGATCCAAATTGGATTTATGAATTAAGTTCCTTATCAAATAAGAAGTTCTAATTAATTAGGACTTTCCATCCTTATCTAATAAGGTTAAGCCTAATTGATTTAGTCCAATTGAAATCCTCCTTCTTTAACTCACTAACTCTTAGTGGGTTAAACCAATTATCAATCAAATTGACAATCAAGATATATTGCAATTCTAAATCGCAATCCAACCGTCGGAATGATCAAAATCTCTTATATGTGTGACCCCATAGGTTCTATTCTGTCTGATAGTGAGATATATTGTGATCTCCATCATAATATTATTGAAACTCCTTTCAATTGGTTGAAATAATTTCAACTCTTTTCTTCAGAATTTACTGATCATCAAGTGAATGCCTTCGAGTCTCACAATCCACCAGTGATACCTAGCAGCATGTAGTGACAATCCAGTAAAACGGAATAGATGAACTTCTAGGTGCAGTTAGCGTATGATATAGTCCTTCTATCATGGATCCCGACAAGATGGAGGTCATGGATAACTCCTCAAACCCCATCATCTGTCATATGTCAAAATTTATTTGACTTAAGTTCGAGATTAGAAAACTCCTTTTCCAAAATGTCTTAGCCAAGGTTTTTCGAACTCAGACTCATAAATCACATAGGATCTCTCTTAGTCTATCAAGATCGATAGATCCCATCTAGATGCAATCCTAATTCGACAGTGAACCTACTGCAGCCAATCTGCACCACAAGGATCCTAATGGATAGGGCCCATGTTTATGTGCTCGTCAAACTACAGCGACCTCACTGTGAATAGCTATGGCATCGCAGGTCTAAGTACCAATCATACAACTGCAGCATCAAGTAAATCACTGACATCCAAGTGACTTCTTGCTTTGGTCACGCTCAGTACACTTATTCTCTAACAAGCACTTGCACAATCATTTCAGTGTCCCCACACTGTGGACTCAAGACTCGTCCATTAAAAAATATGATATGTGCACTAATCTCATCGAATCGATCACCGTCCTTCGTAATGATCCATCGATCAAGAGTAATTCAGAAATTAATCAACAATGGCACATGCTTTAAATTCTCAACTCTTGAGAATATATGTCATTATCTTATTAATTCTTTGGACAATTCATGGACGGATAATAACATGAATGAAAAAAATATCCAATTTTATTAATTAATAAAAAGATCAAGTACAAATTTATGTCTCAGAATATATACAATTTTTCTGCCAAATTAGCTTCTAGGGCATACTTCTAATAGATCCTGCAGCTAGAAGTGTCATTGGATATTTAAAGATGGTGTATATACATCAAAGAGAAAGGAATGAACTTAGATATATGAGCATGATAGATCATCAAACATCTCTTTCTAATTTTGATTGATGTGGTGATCATGTAATTTGGAATGTATAGTAGGTCAGTGGATTCCTTTGGGCCTTGATATGCATGTTAATGGTTCCTTTTGCCCTGTTGCTTCAGCAGCTCAACCGAAAAAAAAAAAAAAAGCTGGCTAGAGGCTGTTGTCTTCCAGCAATAAATCCACCTCATATTTATGAGGAGAAAGGGCTGTGGTATCTACCAACCACTTGCTCATGCAATTCCCCACAAGGAGCAGAGTAGGAGAAATCTGAGGTGACTAGATGATAGCTCGTCAATGCTACAGGGCCACCCTCAAGAGAAAGAAATCCATAGAAATCCTACCGATAGAAGGGTTGGACACAAGGGACAAACTGAAGGAGCAGCGAGGAGAACTAGCCGAAGAGTTGGCGCAGGTTCCCTTAAAGAAATATAAGCCTGACCAAACTGTTTGGATCAGCTCCAACTTGAGTGAAGAAAATCGAGGTAAAGTAATCAATTTCTCTATGCCAATGCGGATGACTTCACCTAGTCGGCCCAACAACATGCTGGGTTTAAGCTCCAAGGTGTTGGTTCACAGGCTCAATGTGGACCCAACTCATCGACTTGTGTAATAAAAGAAGAAAAACTTCATCGTAGAAAAACAACAAGTCATCGACCAAAAAGTTGACAAACTCTTGGAGAATAGTTTTGTTCACGAGGTGAACTATTCTGATTGGTCAGCCAATATTGTACTTGTGAATAAAACTAACAAAAAATGACAAGTTTGCATCGACTATACCGACCAGAATAAGACTTTTCCGAAAGACAGCTTTCCACTCCCCAAGATTGATCAGCTCATAGATGTGACCTTTGGACATCAATTACCAACCTCCATAGATGCAATCTCTAGGTACAACCAGATCCAAAAGACATCCGAAGACGAGTAGAAAACAACCTTTCTCACTGGCAGAGGCCTCTACTGCTACAAGGTAATGCCCTTTGGCTTAAAGAATACAAGGGCAACTTACCAACACCTCATCAATAAGATCTTCAAGGAGCAAATCGGCCGAAACATGGAGGTGTATATGGATAACATGTTCGTAAAAAGCTAAGTAATGGGGCAGCACATAGCCGACTTAGAGGAAACTTTTGCGACCCTCAAAAGGTTCCAAATAAAGCTCAATCGGACGAAGTACGCCTTCGGAGTTGCGTTAAGAAAATTTCTGGATTCCGTAGTGACACAGCGAGGCATTGAGGCAAATCCAAAGAAGATCTGAGCAGTGCAGGACATACAACTCCCAAAGACCGTCAAAGAAATTCGGCGCCTGGCTGGTCAGGTCGCCGCGCTGGCAAGATTTGTCTCCAAATCAGTGGAGTGCTGCCTTCCATTCTTCAAGATCCTAAAGCATCCAAAGAACTTTCAATGGATCAAAGAGTGTCAAAAGGCCTTCGACCAACTAAAGAAATACCTCAGCTCTATCGCCTTTCCTCACCAAGCCATAAGTTAGAGAAATGCTTTACTTATAATTAGTCGTTTCTCCTTCTGCTGTGAGTGTGATCTTGGTGCAGGAGGAAGAAGGATGCTAGAAACTGATCTACTACACAAGTAGTATCCTACAAGATGCCAAGACCAGATATTCTAAGTTGGAGAAGGTGGTTTATGCTCTCATCATCTCAGCTCGGAAGCTCCGCCCATATTTCTAGACCCATTCAGTCACAATCTTGACCGACCAGCCAGTGAGGCAAATTATAAGAAAGCCCAGAATTGCAGATTAGTTGGTGAAGTGGGCAGTGAAGCTCGAAGAATTCGACTTGGAGTACCAACCTAGGCCGTCCATCAAGGCAAAAGGGTTGGCATACTTTCTGGTGGCATGCACTATCCCTAATGAAGATCCCGCCGAGCTCTCCAAAATAAAGACCAGAGAGTGGTTATGGATCCTGCACGTAGACGAGTCATCAAACCTAGGGGGCAGTAGGGTTGGGCTCATACTTACCAGCCCAGATGGAGTAATCATAGAGTACGCTCTGCGATTCAAGTTTTCGACCTTAAATAAGAAGGCTAAATATGAAGTGCTCATCACCAGGCTCAAGCTTTCCAAGGAGCATGGGTCCAGCAGTTGAAGGTCTTCAAAGACTCACAATTGATCGTCGGCCAAGTTCGAAGAGAATTCGAAGCTCGGTGGCCATCGATGATCATATATCTACAGAAAGTAAACGACATCACTTTAGCCTTTCATAGCTTTGATATACATTAGATTTCTCATACGGAGAATGCAAGGGTCGACCTGCTGTCAAAACTAGCCACCTCGAAGATTGTCGACCCGACCAAAGCTACATCTCTCGAAGTCCTAGAGAAGCCGAGAATCGACGAGCCCGAGGTCATGATAAACACTATTGTCGAGCCGAGCTAGATTGATCCCCTCTTCGACTTCTTGAAGGACGAAAAATTGTCTACGAACTAGGGTGGAGCCTGCTGGATGAAGCAACAAGCCTCCCACAATGCTCTCCTTGATGACAAGTTATATTGGAGATCATTTTCATTGCCTCTCCTCAAATGCCTTTGTCTGACTGAGGTAGATTATGCACTTCAGAAAGTGCATGAGGACATCTGTGGAAATCACTTGGGGGGAATATCCTCGGCCTATAAGATCTTACGACAAAGATACTGTTGGCCCACCCTGCAAAAGGATACTGCCGACATCGTCAAGAGATGCAACCAATACCAATGCTAGGCAAGCATCCAATAATGACTAGCTGTGTCGCTGACACCGATTAGTGCCCTTTAGTTATTTGCACAGTGGAGAATCGACATCCTTGGACCTTTTTCAAAGGCAATCGGGCAGTGCCAGTTTTTCTTTGTGGCGGTGGACTACTTCACCAAATGGGCAAAAGTCGAGCTAGTGGCTTGGATTACCAAGGTGAAAGCTCAAAATTTTGTTTGGAAGGCCATAATTTCTATATTCGGACTCCCTCGAGTGATCATCACCGATAATGGGCGTCAGTTTGACAATGCCCAATTCACAGAATTTTACACTAAGCTCGGAATCGACCACCGGTTTACTTCGGTGGCACACCTCCAATCAAACAGAGAGGCCAAAGTAACCAACCGAACGATTTTGTAGGGACTAAAGGCAAGACTGGACTGAGTAAAGGGCATGTGAGTTGAAGAGCTCTACAGTGTTTTGTGGGCATATAGAACCACGTCTCGAGTCCCCACCAAAGAGACGCCCTTCAACCTTGCTTTTGGAATAAAGGCAGTAATCCCATTAGAGATTAGGCTTCCGTCACTTCGGGTGAAAAGCTTTGATGACCAAACAAATCTCGATCAGCTCCGAGCCAACCTTGATCTATTGGAAGAAACTAGAGAGAAAACTCAAATCCGCCTGGCAAAGTACCAGTGGAAAGCAGCTCGGTACTACAACTCAAAGGTCAAGAGTAAGATCTTCTGACTTAGCGACCTCGTCTTAAGAAAGATCGAAGTATTTTGACCAAGAGAGCCCGAAAAGCTAAACCCAAACTGGGAAGGCCCATACTGAGTAGCCGAATCAATGCGACCTAGAATATATAAGTTGGAGCACCTTGACGATGCTCTGATCCCATGAACTTAGAATTTCGACAATCTTCATATTTATCACCAATAAGGTTCGTTTGTATTTCAAGTTTATTTCTAATAAAAATTTTCTCGTTATGTCTCTATCTTTTAGATTGGACAAGTATAACAAGCATTTTGACTCAAGACACCCCACGAATGCCTGGGCTCCGAACTAAGGAGACAGCCCAAATCCGTCTAGGACATCCTCAAGCCGAGCTCATTTGAAGTTCTTCTAGACTCGAACTCTAGAGAGAACAACTAAGGAGACACCCCGAATCCATCTGGGACCTCCTCAAGCCAAGCTCACTCAAAATTCCTCCTAACATAAATTTCGAAGAGGTCAACTAAGGAGACACCCCAAGCCAACTTGGGACCTCCTCAAGCTAAGCTCACTTAAAATTCCTTCGGAGACGAACTCCAAAGAGGTCAACTAAGAAGACACCCAAGGCCGACCGGGAACCTCCTAAAGCCAAGCTCACCTAGAGTTTATCTAGAGACAAACTCAAGAAGGATCAACCGAGGAGCCCAAGATAGGCCAAAAACCCTTGCCAATCCTGTGGTTGGAATTGAATATAAGAAGATGCGTCAAAGGAAGGTTCAATGCTATAACCCAAACACAAGCAAAAAGTAGACAACATAAGCAAAATCTGAAGTTAGGTATTTTAGAAAATTCTTTATTTTCATTACTTTTAAATATATACATTGACCTCGACAAAGGTCGAGCAAAAATAGATGTACATCAACCTCAGTAAAAATCAAGCCAAAAATGAAGTACAAGCCCAGTCCAAAGCAAAAAAGGTAAAGAAGTGAAGGGCTTCATTCTTTGCCTTCACCCTCACCAACATCGCCGTCCTCGCCATCTTTGCCGCCTCCGCCGGCCTCGCTACCTTCGCCGTCCTCATCGCTTCTTTCACCGAAGTTAGGTTGAAGGTCGAAAAAGTCCATCTCCGGGAAGAGTTGCTGGTCCCGAGCTCAACATTCCTCAAAGCCCTTTACAAAAGCATCAGCCGCGTTCTCCTCATAGTCATCCTTATACTAGTCTAAGGAGAGATATTCCTCAATTGCCTTGGCGGCCCTCTACTTGGCTTGGATGACGAGCTCCTTGGCCTCTGCGACTTACCCCTTAGCTCAGATGACAAACTCTCAGACCTTGTTAGCCTTTTGTTCAGCCTAACCTAGCTTCGTAGAAAGCTCTGCGGCCTTTTGCTTGATAGCTTTGAAGGCCTCTCTGGCCGCAGACAGTTGAGATCTCATTGCATGATTGAACTGATTCATTTTTTATGAGCAAATATTAAACTCATTCTTTCTGCAGCTGCATAATTTATACTGTAGCCTTTGAGTGCGATCACTTCTAACTTACCGTCCATAAACCATTAAGGTCTTTATTGAGAGAGCTGCTGAGGTCTTTATGGGCCTCTCCTGTGGTTACCTGAGCTGAGGCTATAAAAAGGCTCTAAATCTTCGAACTTGAGCACAACATATCACACCTGGATGACATTGTTGGATCATTGGATGACATTGTTGGATGACATTGATAGTATAAAAAGGCTCTAAATCATCGATACATTCGTGGTAGTATACTTGGATGACATTGTTGTGTACAGCCGAACGTTGGATGAGCATGTGGCGCACCTGAGGCAAGTCTTCTCCACCTTACGGCAGCACCAGCTCTTTGTGAAAAGGGAGAACTATGTGTTTGCGCAGCGGAGGGTGCCGTTCCTCGGGCACATCATTGGGGATGGAAGGCTCATGATGGATCCCTCGAAAATTTCGGCCATAGCCGAGTGAGAGGTACCTACATGAGTTACACACTTACACTCTTTTCTTGGCTTGGCAAATTACTTTAGGAGGTTCATCACTGGATATTTAAAGTTATGTGCCCCACCGATGGATTTGTTAAAGAAGGATCGACCATGGTGGTGGTCAAACCAATGTCAGGAGGCGTTTGATCGTCTCAAGCAGGTGATCACGGTGGAGCCGGTCCTCGTGCTACCGGACTTTTCCATTTCTTTTGAAGTCCACACCGACGCATCAGATTTTGCCATTGGAGGGGTGCTCATGCAGGAAGGGCACCCAGTGGCCTACGAGAGTCGGAAGTTGAACGACACCGAGCGTAGGTATACGGTTCATGAAAAGGAGATGATAGCGATTGTGCACTGCCTTTGAACCTGGCACCATTACCTCGCTGGATCTAAGTTTCTGGTGCGCACGGATAACATGGCCACAAGCTACTTTCAAACCCAGCCAAAGCTCACCTCTAAGCAGTCGAGATGGCAGCAATTTCTCGCTGAATTTGATTTCGACATCGAGTACAAGCCGGGCCGAACTAATTCAGTCCCTGATGCCTTGAGTAGGAAGGTACAGTTGGCTACGGTTTCTTCCTTTTTCGGACCAGCAAGTAACCCAATAGAGAGGGTCAAGGCCGAGATGGAGAAGGATCCGTGGGCCACTTCCATGGGTAAACTCATCATGGACGGCAAGGCGCGCCGTTTCTGAACCGAAGGAGGGCATATTTTGACACGAGGGCGACGTGTCTATGTGCCTTCAGGCGGAGGGCTAAGGCGCGAGGTGCTGCGAGAACACCATGATTCTATGTGGGCGGGACCCAAGCTCTCATAGAACATAACTATTATTGGCCGAAGATGCGGGATGACATCGAGGAGTATGTTCTCACTTGTTTGCTATGCCAACAAGACAAGGTTGAACATCGAGGACCTGCGAGGTTGTTGGAACCATTACATATACCAGAGCATCCGTGGGAGAGTGTCTCCATGGACTTCATCATCGGGCTACCTCCAATGGATGAGAACAGTTCTATCATGGTAGTGGTGGATCATTTTTTGAAGTACGGGCCTTCATTCCAGCACCTACTACTTGCCATGCGGAGGACGTGGCACAGTTATTCTTCACATATGTGGTAAAATATTGGGGGATACCGCGGAGTATCGTTTCTGATCGCGATGCTCGCTTCACGGGGAGGTTTTGGACGGAGTTATTTCGGATCTCGAAACGGAGCTGAAGATGTCCACAGCCTTCCACCCTCAGTCAGGCGGCCAAACAGAGCGAACCAATGCATTATTGGAGATGTCTTTGAGGCACTATGTAAGTGTCAACCAGCGGGATTGGGTGCGACTCTTGGACCAAGCCCAATTCAGCTACAACTTACAGCGATCGGAGTCTACAAGTAAATCACTGTTTGTGGTAATTATAGGGTTGCAACCAGACACTCCGGGAAGTATCGCAGCGGACTACATGGGACGTAGTCTGACCGCCTACAGGTTCGTGAGGGATCTGAAGGAGGATATAGATTTGGTTCCGATCTCCTTGTTGAAGGCGACCAATTGGATGAAGAAGTGGGCTGACATAAAGCGGCGGGCAGCTGAGTTTCAGGCTGGTGATCTGGTATTGGTGAAGCTTTACCATCACATGAAATTGAAGTCGGGCTAATGTAACGGAATTTTATTAAGAAATTTTTGAAATTCCTTGCTTCCGCTGCGCCCCTAGATCGCTTCGAAACCCTACAGTGGTATCAGGCCAATCTTTATTGGTTCAATCAAATGACCATGCATGATGTAGGATTCATAATTGCTATAAGAGCGCAATATTATATGATTGTTATATGCTATGAGATAGCAATGTTATAGTATGTCTATAGAAATGCTATGTATGAATGTGTTACATTCATAGAATGTGCCAGAGACCAGAAAGCCCTCATAAAAATTATATTAAGTTGTAGTGAAAAATACTTTAAGCTTACCCATTCTGGATCAATTGATCAATTGGTGTCTAGGAAAGTGTTAAATGTGGTTACTTAATTAGGACCGTTGCGAAAGCACGGGGAGCCTCCCACCTACTTACCTGGCCAATTTGGTTAATTATCTTTTATAGATAGCTTAATGTTGAAAAACACTATTCCTAGCCTTTCTTCATGCGTCGATACTATTTTGTCAAGATCCATGCTAGTTTGTTGTGCTAACACAAGGCTTGCTCAGGGGACTGATATAATTTTGTCTTGGTGCATTAAGATGCTTATGGCATATTTTAATATGTTGTTTTGTTGTGCTAACACAAGGGCAGCATTATTCAAATATGACTTTATGGAAATGAAGGGTCTGACTTAACTAAAACATTATAGTTTCTTGTGCTAACATAAGGCTATAAGTGTTTTTAGAGGACAAGGTAATGTTGAGAATTGCATGAGATGCAATTGGAAAGAGTTTCCTACCTCTGAACTCATAAAGGTTTGTTGTACTAACACAGCCTTTTACGAGGAATTAGGATCTCAACCTTACTAAGAAAAATCAATTAGGGTTTTCTCGTTTATCATAGGAGAGGGCTATGATATTCGATAAAAATAGTGAAAGTAACAATTAGATAGAAGTTCTTATCTAATTGTATATATGTCATCATGATTGGTCTGCTTATGTTAGTTTTGTTCTTTGCTTATGTAGAATTAATTCTGAATTAATAGCTTCTTCACTATCATTGAGAGGCATCTTGAATGCCAACAAGTTGACCGGTCCGAACTATGTGGACTGGTTGAGGAATCTTAAGATTGCGCTCACTCAAGAAAAACTTTCTTACATCCTCGAAACTCCTGATCTTGGATCAATAGGAGATGATGCTACTGAAGATGAGGTTGCCACACACAAGATGTGGAAGAATGACAGTTTGACTGTCAAATGTATCATGCTGGCCTCCATGTCCAGTGAATTGCAAAGGCAGCATGATAGCATGGATACTCTCTCTATACTTCTCAATCTAAAGGAGCTATATGGAGCACAAAGTAGAACTGCTAGATATGAGATATCTAAGCAGTTATTCCGTGCAAGAATGAATGAAGGAATATCCGTACAAAACCATGTTCTTATGGTTATTAACTTGATCACTAGATTGAGTCAACTAGGTTTTGCTATGGATGGTGAGCTAAGTCAAGATTTGATCCTGTAATCACTTCCTGAATCCTTCTCTCAGTTTGTTGTGAATTTTCACATGAACAAACTGAATACCTCTTTGCCTGAGCTGTTGAATATGCTCAAGACAGCCGAGACCCATATCAAGAAAGATAAGGGTCCACTCCTTATAGATAAAAGAAGGTCAGGCAGTAAGAGTTCTAAGAAAACATTGAACCCTAAAAGTAGCAAGATGAAGAGGAAGAAAGAAAAGAAAATCTCCGGATCAAGTATCTATTTTCATTGCGGCAAGAAAGGCTACTAGAAAAGGAATTGCAAGAGTTTTCTTGCAACTGTAAAGCCTGATGCAAGAGTTGCATCAAAAGGTATGTTTATGTTGCATGCCAGTTTGTCATTAAGTTCTTCAAATTCAAATTCATGGATATTGGATACCGGCTGTGGTTCTCATATATGCAAGTCATTACATGGACTACAAAGAATTAGAAGTTTGAAGAAAGATGACTTCGAGCTTTATGGCGTCGGAGGAGAGTCCATCCAGGCTGAAGCTGTTTGAACCTACAGATTGGAGTTGCCGTCGGGCAAGCTCTTGAAAATGAAAAACTGTTATTATATGCCAAAAATTATTAGAAATGTAATTTCTATTTCTTTATTATTAAAGAAAGGATTTGAAATTAATGTAAAGAGCAATGGTTGCTCTATTTTATTTTCTAATGAATTTTATCGCAATGGCATTATGGAAAATTGTCTTCTAGCTCTGTCTCTTAATGACAATATCTATCATATTGATAAAAGCAGCAAAAGGAAAAGAGAAAATGTGAATAACACCCTCCTTTGGCATTACTGACTTAGTCACATAAGTGAATCAATCATTGGAAACTTGTGAATCTTGTCTTATGGAAAAATGACCAAGTCTCCATTCACTAGACATGGAGAAAGGGCATGTGAGTTATTAGGACTTGTGCATACAGATGTATGTGGTCTTATGACAACTCCAGCTAGAGGTGGATACTCTTACTTCATCACATTCACTAATAATTTATGAAGGTTCGGATATGTGTATCTTATGAAACAAATCCGAAGCCTTTGATAAGTTTAAAGAGTATCAAAGTATAGTTGAAAAACAAACTGGAAAGAGTATTAAAATTCTTCAATCAGATCGAGGAGGTGAATATCTTTTTAGTGAGTTTTTAAATCATCTTAAGGAAAAGGGTATTCTCTCTGAATGGACACCTTCGTATACGCCACAGTTAAATGGTGTAGCAGAAAGGAGGAATCATACTCTATTAAATATGGTATGGTCCATGATGTGCTTTACAGACCTTTCTATTTTCTTCTGGGATTTTGCCCTAGAGACTACTGCATATGTATTAAACATGGTTCCGTCTAAATCTGTATCTAGCACTCCATATGAGATATGGAGAGGTAAGAAGCCAAATCTTAAGTACCTTAAGATATGGGGCTGTCAAGCTTATGTCAAAAGAAATTTTAGACACAAGCTAAGTGCTAGATCAGATAAGTGTGTATTTGTAGGTTATCCTAAAGAGAGTATAGGATACCTCTTCTATCATCTTACTGATCGGTTCTTTCAATTTTGAAAATAAACCACGCAATAGCACGTATCCTGTAGGATAGTGATTACGGGTGTCGGTCCACAGGGATTGAAGAATAAGTTATTTTTCTTTTAAAAATAAATCAAGAAGAAGGATTTGCTAACTTGATTTAACTAAATTAAACTATGAGTGCGAATTGAAATTTATTAGAGTAGATAGATCTAGGATTTGGAATCCACCACATAGCATTGCATTAGGGACTGTGTTCTTAATTTTTATCTTTTGGAGAGGCATGCAAATTGGCTACAAGCCTTTTAAAATAAAAGCATAAAGAGTGTTAGAAAAATCCATCTTCGGTGTAGCATGAAGTGTCTACCTAAGTATGCTAATCTAGGATGCAGCACACTTCATCTTTCTAGGCATGAATCATCTTAGACTACTTTAGCAAACATGATTAGTAACTAGCATGCTCAAAGTTTAAATATCATAAAGGAATATTTCATTGAAAATAAGAATTTAAACAAGCTCCAAAATAATATAAAAAAATAAGAACTACAATGCCCTGATACATTGCTAGGGCTTCATCCAGCCCTAGACTAGACGTTTAGCCGCGCATGGCTTCCGGACAACCTCCCATCTGCAAATAAAAGCCTTCACCTCCCATCATTCCCAAAATATCACAAAACATTCTCTTTTCCCCTCCTTTCTCTTTTTTTTATTTCTTTTTCTCTCCCTCTCGGCTTTCTTCTTCTTTTCACCGAAACAGGGGGTCTCCCCTGTTTTTCTGTCGAAGCCCCCTCCTCTCCCTCGGCTCTCTTCTTCTACCTTTTATATAGATCTCTCCCTGGCAATGAATCTAAGGGGAACGGACGCATGATCCTTGGGCGAAATGCGCATCAACGGCTGGATCATGGGAGCTGGTTGCGGAAGAGTGGTCGGTGGAAGATGAATACGGACGGGAGAAGGGGTTGAATACATGTCCCGATTTGGATGCGTGATCCTTGGCTTGATGCGAGAGGCTGAATCACCGGCTGCTGGGATTTCCTTCACGGATGCCGGGATGCGCTGGGAGGAGCCAATCGGAGGATCGATGGGAATCCGGAAGAGGAAGAGGCGGAACGCCATTTCTGTGATTCGGCAGCTGGTGGCTGGTGTGGATCCGTGGATGGAATCATGCTTCATTGCTTTCCTTCTTTGGACCATTGGCTGCTGGGAGGTGAATCCGGAGGAGTTGCTCGCTGGTGTGCTCGTTGGATGCGGCTGGAACGGGCTAATGGCGCTGGTGCACTACGTGGATCACGGAGGAAGAAATGGATCACGAGTTCTCGGTGGAGGCCGGATCGCAGGAAGATGAGATTGGCTCCGGATGCGTCACGGGCAGAAGAAGGGCCGGAGGATCTGGTCGCAGGATCGTCGGGAGGTTGCCGTGGAAGGTGGACGGCCACGGGATCTGCGGGAGGGGAAGAAGATAAACAGTGAAATGCATTTTTAGTTTTTTTTTTTTTCTAACACTGTTCATATGAACAGTGTTTTCACGGAACACTGTTCATATGAACAGTGATTCCAGTAATTTTCGGAAAAAATTCTTTTCTTGCTCTATTTTGACATGAAAATGGGCATATGTGGATTTAAATTAAAGGTCTCCCCTGTTTTGCTTAGTTTGCAAACGTGATACGGAGATGGGAATTTATGAACCGTTAGATTGCTTGGGTGCATGCATGTCAGTTGGGCATTGGGCTCGAACCCAGTGTTATTGAACTGAAACGTGCTGGCTGATACGCTTGGAAGGCGAGGATATGTGAATTATTTACTTCTTATCATATTTTAAATTTATTTCAAAGATTGTTCTATTTTATGGTAAAATAAGTGGTTATCCGTTTAAGAACATTGAAAAGTGCTGGAAAAAGAATATTAAATTATAGATTAATCAGCACTTATCACACCCCCAAACCTACATTTTGCTAGTCCTCGAGCAAAAAAAAAAAAAAAAAAAAGCTCTAACTCACTTTCGTAGGCATCGCGATTGCATTTACCATATGCAACAAGGCTTTAAACCCCTAGGTTACCCTAGTGGACGAGTTATAGTCTCGTGAGGGTTTCTAGTGAAGATACCCACAAACTTCAAAATAAATCATTATTGTTATGAATTTTTTTTTTCTTTTTCTTTTTTTTTTCTCGTGAGGGTTTCTAGTGAAGATACCCACAAACTTCAATATTAAAATAAATCATTATTGTTATGAATTTTTTTTCCTTTTTCTTTTTTTTAAAAAAAATCTAATTTAACATACATAAATGATAAGAATTTCAAAGCACACACGGTTTTATTTACTAAGTCAGCCCAAATCCTAGGTCAAGATGCAATTCAAGTTGAAGTCATCAAGTTTCCGTTAGGGAAGTTGTAAGACTCATTTATACTGGAGTGCTCGGTGAAATCTGGACCGTTCACAAGCTAAGGGTTTGGATCTCCAAAATGTTGCTAATACCAGTAGTTTCCAAGGATTGGTCGAAAGAACCTGCTTACTGATTCAAAATCATCTTATCTGCAGGATTTCGAGAGTTGTGGATGTTTACTTTAGTACCTCACGGGTTTTATCTGTAATATTCCAGTTTACTCGAATTTTTACAACGACGGCTTTCACACTATTATCTTTTTCAAGGTCAATACAGAGTTTTTTTTTTATAAAGATATATAAATTGTGCACTTTTACTCTTGTCGTGATTTCTCCATGTAACGAGCAATCAGTCGACAACTCTCACACCAGTTGGCACAAGGTGTCAGGCATCAAGACTCCCCTACGGACTTATGCTCGGAGTTCTCATCAAAAGCCCACTTGACCTTTGACAATAGGTAGCCCTTTTCGATGTTCCAGACTAAATCCATTATTATTGATGATTTTTTTTTTTTTTGAATTAGATAAGTATGATTCATCAGGGTCCAAGGTTGCTACTATACTATCAATATAATGTCGAGCCTAGACCTTAGAAGTGTCGGCCAGTGTGTAGTGAAATTCCGAAGTATTAATTAGCTTACAACTCCCTAAGAGAGACTTAATTAAAAGAACTTAAATTTGTATTACTTCCGACTAGTCATTGGGCTTTTTAGATTTTATATACCTTGTGTGTTTAGCATTCTCGTATTAATGTATAGAAATGAGGTTTTTTAAAAACAAAAACTTTTTTTTAATTTTTTTTATTATTATTTTTTATAAAAAATGAAAATGAACATATTTTTTTAAAAAAGATATTTTTATATTTTTATTTTTTTTGATAAACCTGACATTATGAAGTGAAAACGAATGCAAGAGATGCAAACAAAACAAAAAATGATTAAAAATACTTAAAAATACCCCCAAACCTAAACCTAACATTGTCCTCAATGTTAAAGAAAACTAAAAGAATTGGGTTGCCTCCCAACAAGCGCTAAGTTTATTGTCTTCAGCCAGACACAGTGAGATAGTTTTTTGCATCTTCTTTTATGAGGTCATCTATTTTGTCTATCATAAAACACTCAACTTCCCTCGCGGGTTGGTCGGCCGCATTGAACACATTTAATTTTACCTTCATGTTCCCAAATGATATGTTCATTACCCCTGTTCTACAATTGATGCATGCATTGGCTGTTGCTAAAAAGGGCCGCCCAAGGATCACGGGGATTTGTTTCTTAGGATTAGGCTCATACTCCATATCAAGGACAATGAAATCTACTGAATAATAGAATTTGTCTACCTTGACAAGAACATCTTCAATTATCCCACGTGGTGTTTTTACAGATCGATCAGCCAATTGAAGGGATACCGAGGTTGGTTTTAACTCACCTAAACCAAGTTTCTCATAAACTGAATAAGGTAAAAGGTTGACACTTGCCCCTAGATCTAAGAGTGCTCGATCAATGAAATTATTTCCTAAGACACAGGAGATGGTGGGAGCACTAGGATCTTTGAATTTTGGAGGAGTGTTGTGTTGGAGAATAGAACTCACTTGCTCAGTTAGGAAGATCTTTTTAGGCACATGTGCCCTAGATTTTCGCTTTTGTGTACAAAGGTCTTTGAGAAATTTGGCATAGGAGGGAACTTGTCTAATAGCATCAAGAAGCGGAAGGTTGATTTTCACTTGTTTGAAAACCTCCATCATCTCCTCTAGTGAAGTTCCCTTCTTGCCAAAGGGAGAGGGTGAATTAAGAGCTTCAGGAAATGGGGCCTTTGGGATGTGAGTTTTGGCAGAAGGTGGACTAGCTGAAGAATAAGAAGATTTTAGATTTTTATTTGACACATGTCTATCCTCTTCTTCATCTTCCTTATTGTTATCTTCCCCAATCTTATTGTCTACTACACGTCCACTCCTTAGGGTAGTCAAAGCATTGGCTTGTTCCTGATGAATTGCATTTAATTGATTTTCTTGAGCCATATATTGTCCCCTAGGATTACTTAGTGGTTGGCTTGGAAGCTTTCGTTCCTCTCGCTTGTTCAGTGCATTAGCTAGTTGCCCCATTTGGGATTCTAGCTTGGCGATGGATTGCGTGTGAGAGTGCACCAATTGTGTAATGGTTTCCAAACCTTGAAGGGCGTTCAACACTTTCTCCTCAAAGGCTGTGTTTCTTTGGGGTGGAGGAGGAGTGTGTTGAAATTGAATCGAGGGACGGTAGGGATGAATATTTTGTGGGGTTTGAAAATTCTGAGGATTTTGAAAATTTTGGGAATAGGGTTGGGCTGTGTTCGAAGCTTGCTGCTTCCAAGAAAAATTTGGATGATTTCGCCATCCCGGATTATATGTATTGGAAAATGGGTCAGTACCCGATCTAGGCTGTGTTTGAGCAGCATTGATGTGTTCTTGCACGAGTTCGGGGAATTGGGGCGCTGAAGGGCACTCATGAATAGGGTGGGATGGGCTACAATAGATAGTACACACTTGTGCTTGGGAAGAGTTCATGTAATGTCCACCTATCATCAGTTGGTCAATCTTATGGGACAATGCATCTACCTTGCTAGACAGGTCCATAGAATGACTTATTTCATAAATGGTCCCTTTTCTTTGAGAATTCGAGGGTGCTTGACGAGAACAAGAAGCATAGTGGAGGGAGTTTTCATTTAGATTTTCAAATAATTGCCATGCTTCATGCTCAGTAAGGGAGAAGGGGAATAATCTAAGTTTTAGAGCAACATCAGTAAAGTTCTGAATCTTGACAGTAGTGCAAATCTCAAGGAATTCATCTAGGTGTTTATATGGGTCTTCATTGGTGAGCCCATAAAAAGATGAGAGCATTTGGATCACACTAGATTTTATTTCATATTGTACGGCTGCTACTTCAGGTAATCGAATGCAAGATGGGGAAGTGTAAATGGTGGGAGTAAAGTACTCCCTCAGGAGTTTGGGTTGTTCTTCAGCCATCTCAGGAGGTGGGAATGATTCTAAGGTTTTGATTTCAGCTCGAATATTTCTAAGGGTCCGTTCTATTTCAGGGTCAAAAGGTAATAGGTCACATACTCTAGAACGACTTCCTTGCATACACTAGTACTTGATCAATCAAGTATGCAATAAAAGAAAAACACATAAATCCTTGTATTTGTCCTAAAACCACTAGACAGCTCCTAACTGGTTTGAAGAGGGCACCTAAGCCTCCAATCCGGTCTAATGAACCGAGTTGACCAGGTAAGCTCCTAGGTAAGTAGAGGGGTCACGATGCGTTCGCAAAGGTTCCACTTAAAACCCACTTGCCTCGAACAGATGAATTGTCTCCCTTATAGGGACAAAGCTTGCCTAGACATCAACTAAGCCACAGAGCGAAATTGGTGCAACTTTCGGTGATATTCGTCCTATTGAGCTCGAATGTCCCTAGGAGCCAATGTCTAATTGATTTTAATTAAGCTGACACTATGTGAGATTGAGTTCACCTAAGTTGGGCAAGAGTCCGATGATGAAATCCGGCTCTTATCTTGTTGGGATGATTGCCCTTACTATGTGCGGATTAATTTGTGTATGTATATCAAGCATGCATTCACACTTTTGCTGAAATTAAAATCAAACAATCACCACAAAATTTCAAGCTAATAATTAATTTAAATAAGAAAGGTTTAGAGGTTACCAAAGGGAATTTTTCCAGCAATTTAAAATTTTTTTAAGCAAACCTCTAAAGCATTCCTTTTTGATAGCCCAGATCTCCTCTTCGATTCCTGATCAAATAAGACCAAAAGAAAAATTTTAAAAAAAAATTAGTAGAAGAGAAAAAGGAGATAAAAAAAGTAACAATAATAGAAAATAATTTTTTATTTTATTTTAGATATATATTTTTTTTGAAAGTTTTTTTAATTAATTAATTTTTTTTAATGATAGGAAAAATAACTATGCTAGCAATCCCCGGCAACGGCGCCAAAAATTTGATCGGTTCTTCAATTTTGAAAATAAACCACGCAATAGCACGTATCCTGTCGGATAGTGATTACGGGTGTCGGTCCACAGGAATTGAAGAATAAGTTATTTTTCTTTTAAAAATAAATCAAGAAGAAGGATTTGCTAACTTGATTTAACTAAATTAAACTATGAGTGCGAATTGAAATTTATTAGAGTAGATAGATCTAGGGTTTGGAATCCACCACATAGCATTGCATTAGGGACTGTGTTCTTAATTTTTATCTTTTGGAGAGGCATGCAAATTGGCTACAAGCCTTTTAAAATAAAAGCATAAAGAGTGTTAGGAAGATCCTTCTTCGGTGTAGCATGAAGTGTTAGGAAGATCCATCTTCAAGACCTACAAATAGAGACACAAGATATTCCTCAACCAAATGTACCCATGGATAAGGTACAACCACAACACACATCTCCTCTTCAAAGGTCAAATAGAGCGCGAAGAGCACCTGAGAGGTATGCCGAACCAATCTCCATACCGGACGTACCGAACCGATCTACAAGGACAATTTGCTGGAATTTCTCCTTGCAGGCCAGGGATGATCTCTGTCATTGCTTGGACAATTTTTGGATCGTCGCTGTAGCTTTTATAGCAGCGACCCCATCTTGGATCTCTACAAACCTGCACAAGGCTCGAGCAGAAGAAGACTGAAACTGAATGGTCCTGGATGTTCTCCGTGAGATATGTTTAGCTTATTTATCTTTTCTGTAAGAACCAAAATTCACAGCAACATAATGGTTTTATGTCATTGTTATCGAACACATGGAGCGAAAACATAAGGAATACCTGTTGCTCTCACTTCAAGAGCAGTTGCAGCCCCAATTCTCTTCACAAGTGCTGGTTCTCTAATAGAAAAAAAAACATTTTTAACAAGAGCACAAAGATTATGAACATATAAAGAAAACGCTATGGAATAAAAGCAGGTTTATTTAATTTGATTATCCTTTGTAACTACTCTGACAACTAAATTAAGCTGCACCTTAGGAAAGAAAATATTTGGAACCACTTGAGCTGCCAGAATGCTGAACTGGCAACAATGCACTGATTGTTTCAAGTCATTTCACCCTCAGTGTGAACAAGTAGCAACAATAAGTTTAGTGGTACCAATACATATGCTGGATACGGCCTTACAACCATGAGAACTTTTGACACTCTTTGATGATAGCAAGCAGTGATGAAGGTATTGCCTTTTCAAAATGACTAAAATTGCCACGCCCCCAGCCCGAAATCGCGAGCCAAGGGTCGCGCCAACCGCCGCACACCAGTAGGAAACTCTCCCCACGAGCATGCAAGGCATCTTAGCCAACATCTCAATTTATATAAATTTAAAATAATTCAACTAAATAAATGCAATCTTATTTCATTGACTAACTCAAGTCATAAAGTCTCACAGTTCTAAATATGCAGCGGAACAATAATTTACCAACATGCAAAACTTAGTTCTTAAAATAACAAAACCTAGCAATGTCTAACAATTATAATAAATGTCCAAGATAATAGTTCAACTTAAATAACCCTAATTTAAGATAGCTTGTGCCACAATCCTTCTAGTCGCCCTCCCATTTTGAAACCTCAATAGACTAGTTCTCGAGATCTGTAAAACAACAATAAATTGTATAATGATCTAAACAGCCCAGTAAGTAACAAACACTCTAGCTAGATAAATCAGGCAATAATATGCAGAAAATAAATATATATGCAGTTCTAAGATACAAATCAAATATTTCTTAAATTCTTAAGATTCTTTTCACGGTTTCGAGATTCTTTCACATATTCAATTCATCTTGTCGATCCTGGACTATGACCACATGTTTCCTGTGGCAGGGTCATCAATACCGACTAATCTTCTCGCGGTGAGTCCTTCAGGATAGTCAATTGCCAACGTATCTGCCCCCATTGGCGGGGTCCTCAATATAGCTAGGTCGAAGTTCAATTAGTTCTCTATTTCATATTTCAGTTATGAAAACATGCAGCGTCAAAACCAAATATCGTTCATATCTCAATTTCTTTCAATTTATCAGAATTCAACTTAACAGCCGAGAACTATGACCACATGTTTCCTGTGGCAAGGTCATATCACCGACTAATCTTCTTGCGGTACCAATGTATTAGCCCCTATTGGCAGGGTTCTCAACATAGCCCGACTGCGAGTCCAAATCTATTACGAGTTCTTATTCTTTTCTTGCATTACGTTCAATTTTCTAAACCGAAAATATGATATCGAATCAATCAAACACAATCCAAGTCGAAAGCAAATATGTTCAATCAGAATTATACAATATTCTAAAAATAGACATATAACACCATGCATCGAATTTGTAAATCAAGAATAACTCGACTCGAGAAAATATTTATAACTTGCCGATAAATCTAGAAAAAGGTTACATTACTTACCTTATGAACGAGATCCACAACAAATCCAATTAATTACGCAAATCCCTCACAGAACCTAATATCCAAAAATCATATTCTTCTTTTAAAATTCATCACTATATATATATATATATATATATATAAAACTTAAATTTTAACATCCTTCCATGGTCGAGCCTGCAGAAGTGCCTAGCACTCCGAGTTCAGGTTCATACCTGTAAACCACCTCCCTCCCTTTATATATATATATATATCCTTTTCTCTTTCTTTTTCTTTTTCTTTTCCTTTTCTTTTCTTTTCTTTTCTTTTCTTTCCTTTTCTTTTCTTTTTCTTTTCTTTTCTTCTCTTCTTCTCCAGAATCTTCTCCCAACTCCTCTCTTCCTTCCCCCCTTTCTTTTTTTCTTTTTCTTTCTCCTCCTCTTCTCTTCACCCGACTTCCTCTCCTTCCCCCGCTTTCTTTCTTCTTCTTTCTTCTCCCGCAAAGGGAGGTCGGCGAACTTGGGAGAGGCCAAGTCGAGGCCGGCGATGCCCGCGGCGGCCGGCCCTCTCCTTCTTCCCGCGGAGGAGGCATGCGCATGGGAGAAGAAGAGCCCGCAGCGGTCGGCCTTCTCCTTCTTCCCTCTCTTCTTCTTTCTTTCTTTCTCTTTTTTTTTTCAAATGGTATAACAAAGAGGTGAAGGCTAGGAATCTTTACCTCAGCCTCGGCAAAAATCCGGTGGCTTCCTTCCGACGGCAAACGGAGGAAGAAGAGCACCCAACCCATTGCTTTAATGGCTCGCCTCCCTCTCTCTTGGGCGGCAACACGAAGAAGAAGGAGAACCCCCAACCAGTTGGGCATGGCGGCTCCGCTTTGGATGGCTTCAAAGGAGGAGGAAGAAGCCCTAAAAATAACCAGGCATTCCTGGCTTCCCCTTCATCACGCCCCCTCACATGCAACGCACGTGAGGCCGAAAGTTTGGAGCTGGGCTGGTCAAGTGGACTGGGCTCCGTTCCAGGGTCCCACATCCTTCCTCCCTTAAAAGAAATTTAATCTATGAAATTTTTGTACATGCAGTTCAAGAATAATACTTCTTCCAAATCAAGTCATAACACTCTTCAAATCAAAGTCATCTTGTTTAACCAATGTCAAATAATTCTATTCACCACACTTCCTCTGCACGCTCTGATTTAAACCTCAACATACCCGTGTCAAGTCTAGAGATTTTTTTCTCCTAGAATTACTTGCTTATACCAACATTCATTATTATGTCTTAATCCGTGTGAACACTTTCGAAATTCAAAAGCTCATATTCTTCTTTTGACAATTAATCAAAAAAAATTGTTATGTAACTATTTAATCTTTTCTAGCAGCATAATAAGTTGTCTAACAAGGAGCAGTGGGCATAGCTAGACAATAAATAGAAATAAATATTGGAACTAGATTAATACCTGTCGTCCTTCAGGACAGTCAATTGCCAACGTAGCTGCCTCCATTGGCGGGGTTCTCAACATAGCGAGGTTGAAGTTCAATTAATTCTCTATTTCATATTTTAGTTATAAAAACATGCAGTGTCAAAACCAAATATCATTCATATCTTAATTTCTTTCAATTTACCAGAATTCAACTCAACAGCCAAGAACTATGACCATATGTTTCCTGTGGCAGGGTCATATCACCGACTAATCTTCTTACGATACCAATGTATTAGCCTCTATTGGCGGGGTCCTCAACATAGCCCAACTGCGAGTCCGAATCTATTACGAGTTATTATTATCTTTTCTTGCATTACGTTCAATTTTCTAAACCGAAAATATGATATCGAATCAATCAAACACAATCAAGTCGAAAGCAAATATGTTCAATCAGAATTATACAATATTCTAAAAATAGACATATAACACTATGCATCGAATTTGTAAATCAAGGATAACTCAACTCGAGAAAATATTTATAACTTACCGATAAATCTAGAAAAAGGTTACATTACTTACCTTGCGAATGAGATCCACAACAAATCCAATTAATTACGCAAATCCCTCGCAAAACCTAATATCCAAAAATCATATTCTTCTTTTAAAATTTAAGTTATATATATCTATATAACTTAAATTTTAACATCCTTCCATGATCGAGCCTGCAGAAGTGCCTAGCTCTCCGAGTTCGGGTTCATACCCGTAAACCACCTCCCTCCCTTTATATATATATATATAAAGATATATATATATATTCTCTTTCTTTTCCTTTTTCTTTTCTTTCCTTTCCTTTTCTTTTTTCTTTTCTTTTCTTTCCTTTTCCTTTCCTTTCCTTTTCTTTTCTTTTCTTCGCTTCTTCTCCAGACTCCTCTCTTCCTTCCCCCCTTTCTTTCTTTTTTTTCTTTTTCTTTCTCCTCCTCTTCTCTTCACCCGACTTCCTCTCCTTCCCCCTCTTTCTTTCTTCTTCTTTCTTCTCTCGCGAAGGGAGGTCGGTGAGCCCGGGAGAGGCCAAGTCGAGGCCGGCGACGCTCGCGGCGGCCGACCCTCTCCTTCTTCCCGCGGAGGAGGCATGCGCACGGGAGAAGAAGAAGTGCCCGCGGTGGTCGGCCTTCTCCTTCTTCCCTCTCTTCTTCTTTCTTTCTTCTTTTTTTTTCAAATGGTATAACAAAGAGGTGAAGGCTAGGAATCCTTACCTCAGCCCTGGCGAAGATCCGGCGGCTTCCTTCCAGCGGCAAATGGAGGAAGAAGAGCACCCAACTTGCTACTTTAATGGCTCTCCTCCCTCTCTCTTGGGCGGCAACACGAAGAAGAAGGAGAACCCCTAACCAGTTGGGCGTGGCGGCTCGACTTTGGATGGCTTCAAAGGAGGAGGAAGAAGCCCTAAAATAACCAGGTGTTCTCGGCTTCTGCGGGATGATTCTCCCCTTGATCACGCCCCCTCATGTGCAACGCACGTGAGGCCGTGAGGCCGAAAGTTTGGGGCTGGGCCGGTCAAGTGGACCGGCCAGTTCCAGGGTCTCGCAAAAATACTATTAAAATATTTTTTCTAAACTTACTTGGGATCCTATCTTTCTTTGCTCGTAGGATTTGAGTCAATTTAGCAATTAAGCGACCATTGGTTTTCGAATGGACATAATAGCTTCTTTTATTAGCTGTTACTCAATATGGCCTTGGTCTCGTTCGTCTCACTCTTTCACACTAGTCGAGGCAAGCAATTCTTACTCGGAAAAAAGAAGACTGTGACGAGGGAGTCCAATTAGTCAAATAGGAAGAAAATACGAAGAAAAATGGAAAGTCGTCGAAAAGCAGGGGTGGGATGTGATTCGCCAAGCTAGGGCAAACAAAGCCGTCCGGCCCTATAGGATTAGGAATGCGAAGGCCTTAGAGAATTGACCTATTCATAGAGTAATCCTATGATCTATATAGAGGATATATGCTATGTCTTTATTTATATAAATAAATATAAGGGTGACTCAATCAATTGGGGGTGGGACTCAGTAAGATTTAGAGATGCTCTTTTCAGTTTGTTTACAGATGTATGGCACCACTGCTGGTGTACATTGTTCCCTCTTCCGAAGTTCTTGCAGGGCCACTAGCAACACATTAAGCTGGTTGTGAAGGGGAAAAAAGGTGCATCAACAGATAAAATACATTATTTGGCCCATTACTTTGACAAGTCTTAAAATATGGTGCATGGCTGCAAGACTTGCAAAGCAAAATGAATTGTTCCCAAATGTTTATATGTGGATGCAAAAATGAAAAAAAAAAATCTAGAGTTTTTTGGTGACAAATTAGTTTCATCACTAATCTTTTTTATATATGGTGACTGAATAAGTTTCATTGCAAACAGATTTTGATTTTTTGGCAAGGATAAGATTTCATTGCTAAATAATTCATTTATAGTTTTGGCGCAAAATGTAGACCATTTGTCAAATTGGTCTTCTGATTGGGTCATTAGGCTCAGTTCAAGGTCTAATTGGGTCTAACCTTGGTCTAGTATCATTTTAAATCATTTGGGCTTGAATTAGGGTCGGTCCAAAGCCAATTTGGTCTCTAATTAGTTGAATTAGGCTTGATTCAGATTGAATTGGGCCTGCTAGGACTAGCTCAGCTTAATTGGGTTCGGACCCAACTGAATTTGGGCTTGATTTAATTCGCATTTAACTTGGTCTACAATTTAGGCTCGTCCAGCCTTAGCCTAATCTGTTTGGGACCGGGCTTAGCCAGATTTAGCTAAGCCAATTACTTTTTATTGGGCTTAACGGGTTTTGGACCCGAACCAGGATCCGCCCCGTTATGCCGTAACCGTTAAGGTCCTTCTTCCAGAGTATTCCCGCCTCTTCGCCTCCATCCTCTCTCTCTCTCTCTCTCTCGCCCCCCCCCCCCCCCCCCCTCCTTCGTCTCCACCGGAAGCCCTAGCCCCTTTCTTTCTTCTTCTTTCACCTCCGGCCGAGCCCTTCTCCCCTCCTTCCTCTCTCTCTTTGCTTCCCCCCTCCCACCTCCTCTTCTCCCTCTCGCCGTGCCACCGTGGGGCGAGCCTCCTCCGGGAGATGCTTCCACCTCGGAGCCGCAGAAGGCGGACGCTTCCTCGGCCTGCAGCCGCTCCGGCGACTGCGGCCGAGGGGTGCCCTTCTCCAGGGTGGGAGCAGTGGGAGAGGGAGGGCCTAAACCTCCTCCAAAGTGATGCCGGAGTGAGTTTTAGTCTCCGGGGACCTCCCTTACCCCGATCCGACCACGGCGGAGGAGGAGAACCACCGTGACCGAGAAGGAGGCGCAAGAGACCCAGGTACGATCCTCCTTTTTTTTTTCCCCTCTTTTTCTTTCTTTATTTTCTTTTATTTTCTTTTTCTCCTCCTCCCTCTGTGGTGGCGCCACCACCTCCTCCGTTTTTCTTTCCAGAGTTTTCCCGCCTCTTCGCCTCCATCCTCTCTCTCTCTCGCTCCCCCCTTCCTTCGTCTCCACCGGAAGCCCTAGCCCCTTTCTTTCTTCTTCTTTCACCTCCGGCCGAGCCCTTCTCCCCTCCTTCCTCTCTCTCTCTGCTTCCCCCCTCCCACCTCCTCTTCTCCCTCTCGCCGTGCCACCGTGGGGCGAGCCTCCTCCGGGAGATGCTCCCACCTCGGAGCGGCAGAAGGGAAAGGGTAGGGGGCCCTGGACCTCCTCCGAAGTGGTGCCGGAGGAGTCAAACGGGTCCCCGAGGTGGGGCCGAGCCCCTGGGAGCTCCCCTGAGGAGGCGGACGCTTCCTCGGCCTGCAGCCGCTCCGGCGACTGCGGCCGAGGGGTGCCCTTCTCCAGGGTGGGAGCAGTGGGAGAGGGAGGGCCTAAACCTCCTCCCAAGTGATGCCGGAGTGAGTTTTAGTCTCCGGGGACCTCCCTTACCCCGATCCGACCACGGCGGAGGAGGAGAACCACCGTGACCGAGAAGGAGGCGCGAGAGACCCAGGTACGATCCTCCTTTTTTTTCCCCTCTTTTTCTTTCTTTATTTTCTTTTATTTTCTTTTATTTTCTTTTTCTCCTCCTCCCTCTGTGGTGGCGCCACCACCTCCTCCGTTTTTCTTTCCAGAGTTTTCCCGCCTCTTCGCCTCCATCCTCTCTCTCTCTCTCTCTCTCTCGCCCCCCTTCCTTCATCTCCACCGGAAGCCCTAGCCCCTTTCTTTCTTCTTCTTTCACCTCCGGCCGAGCCCTTCTCCCCTCCTTCCTCTCTCTCTTTGCTTCCCCCCTCCCACCTCCTCTTCTCCCTCTCGCCGTGCCACCGTGGGGCGAGCCTCCTCCGGGAGATGCTCCCACCTCGGAGCGGGAGAAGGGAAAGGGTAGGGGGCCCTGGACCTCCTCCGAAGTGGTGCCGGAGGAATCGAACGGGGTCCCCGAGGTGGGGCCGAGCCCCTGGGAGCTCCCCTGAGGAGGCGGACGCTTCCTCGGCCTGCAGCCGCTCCGGCGACTGCGGCCGAGGGGTGCCCTTCTCCAGGGTGGGAGCAGTGGGAGAGGGAGGGCCTAAACCTCCTCCAAAGTGATGCCGGAGTGAGTTTTAGTCTCCGGGGACCTCCCTTACCCCGATCCGACCACGGCGGAGGAGGAGAACCACCGTGACCGAGAAGGAGGCGCGAGAGACCCAGGTACGATCCTCCTTTTTTTTTTCCCCTCTTTTTCTTTCTTTATTTTCTTTTATTTTCTTTTTCTCCTCCTCCCTCTGGTGGCGCCACCACCTCCTCCGTTTTTCTTTCCAGAGTTTTCCCGCCTCTTCGCCTCCATCCTCTCTCTCTCTCTCTCCCCCCCCCCCTCCTTCGTCTCCACCGGAAGCCCTAGCCCCTCTGTGGTGGCTTTAAATTCTGTCTTTTGAGTTTTCACATGCTTCTATTTTCTAGAAGCCAACTATGTTTTTTTTCTCTTGATCAAGTCACCATGTATTTAGTTTCCCATTCATACTTACTAAGTATTCCTCCCGCTTTTCAAGAGAGGGAGGCACCTATTTTATGGCATCTTAGTTTTTATATTCTTATAATTAAGTAAGCTCTGTGATAACTGAATTATTAGTTATATAAATTCTGCATTTTTCTACACTTGTTATTGGCATGCTATCCATGTGATTTTGTGTTGATTATGGTGGGATATAGAATCACCGTTCCTGTAATTTATGCATTACACAGTAAGTCATGGATCTCCTCTCCATTATGTTTAAATGCACTTAGTTTTGAGAGTTCCTTGAATTTCAGCCTCCCTCTTCATCTTCGCCTTCTCTGCTTTCTAATTGCTGGGCTTTTTGTTTTCAAGATTCTTTTTTAAGGGTTTCTTGAATTTTTGAGAGATTTTAAAATAGATTTAGGTGGAGAGTCAAGGAAGTGGGGAACTTGGTTCAGCCTCCCTCTCTCCCTTTTCTTCAGTATATCTTCAACAGTTTTGAACTTGGTTGCGATTGACTAATTAATTTAATTTGTTTTTTTCATTTTTATTTCTACTCTCATTTAATTTGGGATGCTCTGGTCTTTTGCTGACATTTACATCCTTGTTTTCTGTACATCATGATAGTGACACCACTACTTTTGCCCCCATTTTTAATTAGTCATGCCTTTCATGGTAGATGCTGTTTCTAGGTCTCTGTTGGTCTAAAGTCTAAACTGTGGATGAAATAGTCTGCTGGATGATCGCACTTCATGTCATTGTATCAGGCATTGATAAATAATTAATTTTCAATCCAACAATATTTTTTGGGTATGGTAATGTGCATTTTGTTGTTTTAACTCGTTGTTCAGTAAGCATTATTTAGTTGATCTCACCTAAGTTTAATCTTCACGTGATGCTACAGGCCTTAAAGCATTTATGTCATAACTTATATTAATTGTAGTTGGGTTCTAAAGTATCTCTGTTCCTTTTTTATTCTTATCATATCCACAACTGAAGTGACATAACAAAATCCTGACCATAAATAGATGGGCTCTTTTACATGGACTACCGGTTTATTTGTGAATCTTATTATACTATTATTTTTCTGCAATTCTTTTAGGTCTCTTGTTATTAAGTTAATTGAAATGCCTGCTTCACTATTGGATAACTTTTTCTCCCATTTGTTGCGTTTGAATCTTGACAAATTAATTTAAGTTGTTTTTTCATTTTTTTTTTCTGCCCTCAGTTAATTTGGATGCTCTGGTCTTTTGCTGACATTTACATCCTTGTTTTCTGTACATCATGATAGGGACACCACTACTTTTGCTCCCATTTTTATGTGCTGTGTATGTTGCTTAATCTTTTATTTGACAAAATTGTTTGGTTCTCTTAGCACAACTTTCAAATAGTATCATTTGCCGTTGCCATGAGACAAGGACATGATCTTCTGAAAATGCATTTGCATAATCTCAGAACTATTAGACTAATCCCTATACAACTGGGAGAGCAGCATTGCTTATGTTTCTTCTATTTGGCTTTTCTTCTTCTTCATTGTTTCGCAAACTGGGAGAGCGGCATTGCTTTTGTGTTCTATACAAAGAGGCTGGATGATTCTTGGATGAGGGTTTTGCTACATTTTGAGAGGAAAGTAACTATTCTCTTGACGGTGAGGCAATCTTGGATGGTCTGCTGCTGTTGTTCTGCAAGCAACCGTTTGCAGCTGTTTTGATTTATTAGTTGCAGATCAATTGGTGAATCTAAGCCTCTCCCTCCATCTTCCCCTTCTCTGCTTTCAAATTGCTGGGAGTTTTGTTTTTCAATATTCTTTTTGAGAGATTTTAATTTAGATTTTAATGTAGATTTAGGTGGAGAGTGTAGGAACTAGGGAGATCTTGGTAAAAGTCTCCTCTCCCTCTCTCCCTTTTCTTCAGTATATCTTCAAAAGTTTTGAACTTGGTTCTCTCTGGACTTGAATGATGGAGAGATAATATTTTGATCGCTGTTTGTTCAATCTGGATTTGGTATTCTTGGTTGTTGGTGATATTCTGTCTAATTTGGTTTTGGAGGTTATGTTTATATTGCTTCGATGTGCAATCTCTCCCTCTTTTCAATTGTTAATGTTATAGCATGTGAAATGATCTCTGACATGCTAAATCCATAGGAAATCCTAAATCATTGAGCTTAAATGGTTGCTATATAGGATTTCTTCGGAGGCTTATTTCGCTAAATGCTAAGACTAGTTCGATGGTTCTTCATGTAAAGAGTTTGGATTATTTTATTGCTTCTATTTCTCTCATCCTGCTTGGTTGTTGTAGATAATTTGTGCTGGTTGTTGTTTTGGTTGGCTGCCATTGCATGCTCCATTTGATGACATGTGAATGATGTTAATCAAATTTTGAGCAAACTTCTTTTAGGTCCGTTAGTCTTGGTGATGCAATTGGTTGTCCACCTGCTTTAATTTGTTGTCGCAAGCACCACATTTGTGGAATGCCTGAACATCAATTTAAAGTCGGCATTATGTGGTTCTGTATGCTGTTTTTGCCACTGTGACTGAGACACACATAAAACTTTAGTGTTTTCATGGATGTATTATAGTAATTTCTGTGCTTTTGTCGCCTCTTCCTGTCATGATATGATCAAGCCTTTCAAGGTGGATAATGTTTGTTGGTCACTGTTGGTCTAAACTCTTAAGCTGTGGATGAAATAGTTTGGTGCTGGCGGTTATGTCGTCTTCGGTAGCGGTAGAGCGAGCAGCTTTTGAATGTCTGCTGTTTCGCAGACATCCGAGCAGCGGCCATGGTTAGAAGGGGGGAGGAGAAGAAGACATTGTGGGATCTTTTTCCTAGGTCGGCTTCTAGTTCTCTTTCTCAAGATTTGCTGGTATTCTATTTCTTCTCCTCCTACTTGTTCTTGGTCTCCCGGGTGGATAATGGTCGCGATGTTGTGCTTCTTGTTATCTTTTTCTCTTTGTTTATGTGCCTTCTCTTTTGCTTTTTTATTCTTCTTTGTTTCCCAAATTGGGAGAGCGGCGCTGCTTTTGGGTTCTTTACAAGGAGGCTATGATGATTCTTGCTCGAGGGTTTCGCTACAATTGAGAGGAAAGCAGTTATTCTCTTGACGGCAAGGCAATCTTGCAGGCAACTATTTGCAGCCATTTTGATTTATTAGTTGCAGATCAATCGGTGAATCAGAGCCCCCCTCTCCATCTTCCCCTTCCCTGCTTTCAAATTGCTGGGATTTTTGTTTTCAATATTCTTTTTACGGTTGTGTTTCCGAGAGATTTTAAAGTAGATTTAGGTGGAGAGTGTAGGAAGTGGGGAGATCTTGGTCAAAGTCTCTCTCCCTCTCTCCCTTTTCTTCAGTATATCTTCAAAAGTTTTGAACTTGGTTCAGATATTTTATTTTGTCAACTTTGCTTTAAGTTCTCTCTGGACTTGAATAATAGTGAGATAATATTTTGATCGGTGTTTGTTCAATCTAGATTTGGTATTCTTGGTTGTTGGTGGGACTCCATCTAATTTGGCTGGAGGTTATGTTCTATATTGTTTCGATGTGCTTTCTCTCCCTTTTTTCAATTGTTGACGTTCTGGCATGTGAAATGATCTCTGACATTCTAAATCCATGGGAAATTCTAAACCATTGAGCTTAAAAGGTTGCTATATAGGATTTCTTTGGATGCTTATTTCGTTAAATGCTATGACTAGTTCTCTAGTTCTGCATAGAAAGAGTTTGGATATTTTATTGCTTCTATATCTTTCGTCCTGCTTGGTTGTTGTACATAAATTTCTGCTGGTGGTTGTTTCGGTTGGCTGCCATTGCTTGCTCCGTTTGATGACACGTAATTGATGGTCATCAAATTTTGAGCAAACTTTTTTTGGGTCCGGTAGTCTTGGTGATGCAATTGGTTGTCCACCTGCTTTAATATGTTGTTGCACGCACCACATTTGTGGAATGCCCGAACATCTATTTAATGTTGGCATTATGTGGTTCTGTATGCTGTTTTTTGCCGCTGTGACTGAGGCACATATAACTTTAGTATTTTCATGGATGGATTATGGTAATTTCTTTGCGTTTGTTACCTCTTGCTGTCAACTTTGAATGATATGATCAACCCTTTTTTGGTAGATGCTGTCTGTAGGTCCCTGTTGGTCTAAACTGTGGATGAAATGGTCTGCTAGTTGATTGCACTCTCTGCCATTGTATTTGTCTTTGATAAATAGTTAATTTTCGGACCAACAAATTTTTTTTTTGGGGCTATGATAATGTGCATTTTGTTGTTTTAATTCATTTTTTCGATAAGCATTATTCATTTGATCTCACCTAAGTTCAATCTTCACGTGATGCTACAGGCCTTAAAGCATTCACGTCATAAGTTATATTAATTGCAGTTGTGTTCAAAGTATTTCCGTTCCTTTTTTTATTTTTATCATATCCACAACTGAAGTGACATATGTCACGCCCCGGACCCGGATCCGTGACATGGCCGTGCTATTGCCGACTACCGCCCACAATAGCACGAAGCCTCATACATGGGTAATAGGGTAGTCAGACTTGTCAAACTGTCATATATTTAAAATATTTGCTGTGTATCATATAAGGTAGTACAGGTATTTCTTCTTCCATCTCTGTGCCAGAGTCTTTTTTCCTCTGTTTTACTGTTGAAACAGAGGGGAGAAACATTCCACAGAGGAACTTTCCCTCTTTTTATTTTGTTTAAACCCATTTAAGTAAATCAGGTCATACCTTGCTCCGGGTTGGCTACAGCCGAGCAGTACACCCTTCAAGAAATCCCTCCTTCCTCTCCTAGGGCTTCAGAGGTTCAGCTCCATCAACCTTCGGCTCTAGGGTTCGGCTTCTCTGGTACAGTACTCGAGAGGGCTAAGGAATAAGAGGGTATAGTAACTCCTAAGTTAAGAAACTGAGAGTTTAAATAAACTCTGCTTAGGAGGTGACCGTTGGAGAGGCGGCACCCTCTCCTTCCTCCTTGCTCCGGAAGCCTACAGATGCCCTTTCCCTCAGGCCAGCTGGGCTTGTCCTTTCAACCTGGGTGAGGTGGCAGACTCCCATTTTGCATGGATGAGGGCCCAACAGCTGGTCTTCCCCCCTATTGGCCAGCGGGGGCCCGTCACTTCAGTCCTCAGGCGTGAGGTGAGGGTTGCCATCCATGGGCCCAATACGGCCCCTATAACGACCGAGCCCAAATACCCTTAAACTGGGCCTCAGAAGTATTGGGCCCAGTTAGTATCAGGCCCGGATGTTACATTCTTTCCCTCTTAAATAAATTTCATCCTCGAAATTAATCATACCTCTATTCTTAGGTATGCAGTGTAATTCTCTAGAAAAACTAACTGAAATAAAGAAATGTGCATGGCCAGAATCAAACAAAATCCATGGGAAATCCTAAACCATTGAGCTTAAAAGGTTGCTATATAGAATTTCTTTGGAGGCTTATTTCGTCAGATGCTAAGACTATTTATCTGGTTCTTCATATAAAGAGTTTGGATTATTTTATTGCTTCTATATCTCTCATCTTGCTTGGTTGTTGTACATAGATTTGTGCTGGTTGTTGTCTTAGTTCGCTACCATTGCTTGCTCCATTTGATGACATGTGAACGATGATCATCAAATTTTGAGCAAACTTTTTTTTGGTTCCATTAGCCTTGGTGATTCAATTGGTTCTGGAGGTTATGTTCTATATTGTTTCATTGTGCTCTCTCTCCCTCTTTTCAATTGTTGACGTTCTGGCATGTGAAATGATCTCTGACATTCTAAATCCACGGGAAATTCAAAACCATTGAGCTTAAAAGGTTGCTATATAGGATTTCTTCGGATGCTTATTTCGTTAAATGCTAGGACTAGTTCTCTAGTTCTTCATAGAAAGAGTTTGGATTATTTTATTGCTTCTATATCTCTCGTCCTTCTTGGTTGTTGTACATGAATTTATGCTGGTGGTTGTTTCGGTTGGCTGCCATTGCTTGCTCCGTTTGGTGGCACGTAATTGATGGTCATCAAATTTTGAGCAAACTTTTTTTGGGTCCGGTAGTCTTGGCGATGCAATTGGTTGTCCACCTGCTTTAATATGTTGTTGCACGCACCACGTTTGTGGAATGCCCGAACATCTATTTAATGTAGGCATTTTGTGGTTTTGTATGCTGTTTTTTGCCGCTGTGATTGAGACACTTAACTTTAGTATTTTCATGGATGGATTATGGTAATTTCTTTGCATTTGTTACCTCTTGCTGTCAACTTTGAATGGCATGATCAACCCTTTTTTGGTAGATGCTGTCTGTAGGTCCTTGTTGGTCTAAACTGTAGATGAAATGGTCTGCTAGTTGATTGCACTCCCCGTCATTGTATCCGTCTTTGATAAATAGTTAATTTTCGGACTAACAAATTTTTTTTTTTGGGCTATGATAATGTGCATTTTGTTGTTTTAATTCAATGTTCGATAAGCATTATTCATTTGATCTCACCTAAGTTCAATCTTCACGTGATGCTACAGGCCTTAAAGCATTCACGTCATAAGTTATATTAATTGCAGGTGTGTTCAAAGTATTTCTGCTCCCTTTTTTATTTTTATCATATCCACAACTGAAGTGACATATGTCACGCCCCGGACACGATCCGCGACACGGCCGTGCTATTGCCGACTACCGCCCTCAATAGCACGAGCAGTACAACCTTCAAGAAATCCCTCCTTCCTCTCCTAGGGCTTCAGAGGTTCAGCTCCTTCAACCTTCGGCTCTAGGGTTCGGCTTCTCTGGTACGGTACTCTAGAGGGCTAAGGAATAAGAGGGTATATTAACTCCTAAGTTAAGAAACTGAGAGTTTAAATAAACTTTGCTTAGGAGGTGACCCCTGGAGAGGTGGCACCTGATGGTGTGCATGCAGAGGGCTAAGCATGAATTTCAGAAAATTTTTATGCGGAAAGAACGGGTTAAACATTTTAACCCAAAACATGCTTGATATTTTAGATATTTTAACTCTGGTACCAGTCGAAGACAGTCTTCAACTGCACATCGCATGTGGCGCGGGCTCAGTCCCAATACATAGGGTGACACCCGCGCGTGCCTATCAAAGCACTCATCATATGAGCCCCCGGGTGGAGAGCCACGCTTCGTCACACGATCACGCGTGAGAGTTTCCGGGAATCGGATAGTCTTCACTAATCCTTTGCTTTGACACCAAATATCACAAAGCCCTCAGATCCCGAGGATTGTGTAATTCAAATCAATATGCATAAATCACAATTTCTTGTGATTTGAAGATTGAGATCATATCTCAACCATAAAAGAGATCAGATCTCTTACCTTTAGAAGGAGGTTCCTTCAAGGATGCTTCGCAGCCGCACAAGCGTCCGGCCTCGATGACTCGTCCACGCGAAGCTCCGGAATGATCAGCTTCCCGGGGAGTGCTAGCTCGCAGGGAGGCAGAAGGTTGGCTGAAAGGGAGAAGGAAGAAGATGGACCTTCACAGCTCAAGAACTCCTTCTTGGGCTTTCACCTTCAGAACTACTCTCTCCTCTCACTCTCTTTCTCTGGTGCTCTTCATGTGTTTTGAAGAAGGAAGAGGGGTGGCCTATTTATAGGCCAAGAAGAAGGTGAGGTGTCCCTATGAGGTGTCCTGTGAGGTGTCCTGCCAGGACACATGTCACACTTGCAAGGAAGAGAGATGTCCTGCTCCGCCACGTGTCACGCATGCAAAGGGGTGAGGTGGCCTGGAGGGCGATGTCATGGATGACCTCATGAGGCAGATGAGGTCATGGATGACATCAGGAGGAGTGTGAGGTGTCCAGGCCCGCCACATGTCACACATGCAAGCAAAAGAGGTGTCCTGCTCCGCCACGTGTCACGCATGCAAGCAAAAGAGGTGTCCTGCTCCGCCACGTGTCATGCATGCAAAGGGGTGAGGTGGTCGGGATGTGGGTCCCACATACAGTATGTGGGTCCCACCTAAGCAGGACATGGGTCCCACATACAGTATGTGGGTCCCACCTAGGCAGGACGTGGGTCCCACATACAGTATGTGGGTCCCACATAGGGAAGGAAGTCCTAGTCATACTAGGATCATAATTGATTTTAATCCAATTTGACTCAAGCCAAATCTGATTTGGTTGAGCAAATTAGACATTTTCACCAAACCAATTTTGGTGTCAATTACGGTTTTACCAATTTCAAATCATAGTTGAATTTGGTCAAGCCCAATCTCTATTACTCAATCAAATTGAGTCTAATCAGTGATCTAATCACCAATTAACTTCTCCAAGCAACAATTGCTTAGGGCAATCAGTCAATCACATTGACTATTTTACCTCTAGACGATTCTCAATCGTCAATCAGCCATTTGATCAATCCTGAAACTTCTAAGCGTGTGACCTCACAGGTTCGAACCTAAGCCGGTAGTACAAGAACACTTCCTGCACTAATCGAAGTAACCATCTAGCAATGGGACCCGACGACCGGATAGGCCGAATAGATGCAAAGCAACATTCTAGAACCTATGGACTATGGTTACTGCATAATTCATCCTCTTGACCAGAAAATGCCCAGGGTGGGTTCAGAGTCTGTCTACCCTGAAACGATCCATCCGGAAATATGTTTCAATTCAATAAGTCAAGTGATAGTGATTTGACTTTCCCTGGCCAGGGTACTACTTAATTGAAAACACAAGGCATTCACCCTTATTTCTAAGGGAGGTCAATCCCATCTTGATCTGCAACTGACTACCACAAGTACTTGACTGGACCCAGAAACTTTTCGTCGCTGGATTAGAAATCCAGGTAGTCCGGCACCAAAGTACAGTGAGTTGCTTGCAAGCCACCGGTTGCAATCTCAGGTCTAAAGGATACATATACCCATATCCACTCGAAACAACTCTTGACAAGAGAGAGTCCGTCAATTGGTCACGTTCAGTGAACGTACACTACCATTCACCTGTATATCATACTAGTATCTCTATACTCTTTGGTTTGGAAGACAACCAACAAATATGATACACAATGACCTACGCCCGATAATACTATCATCCTATTAATAGTATATCATACGGTCATGAACATTTAAGGACCTGTGTGACAAAATCATATTTCATTACACAAAGCAGTCCTAAGGACTTCATCACATCGGAGTTTGTGAAGATGTTCTGGTGATGAATAAATACCATGTTATTTATAATTGATTCAATTACATTTACAATCAACAATTGATTGGATTTAGGACATAATTCCCAACAACTCCCACTTGAACTAAAGCCAATCAGTACAGTATCGTATACCCATCTTCAAGTAATGATGGTCAAACTCCTTTACACTGAGGGCCTTAGTGAAGGGGTCGGCTAAGTTATCCTTCCCGTCAATCTTTTGAAGATCAACGTCACCTCGTTCTACTATCTCACGAACCAGGTGATATCTGCGCAGAATGTGCTTGGTGCGCTGGTGAGCTCTTGGTTCCTTGGCCTGAGCGATGGCACCAGTGCTATCCGAATAGACAAGGACTGGTCCACTAAGGGAGGGTGCAACTCCGAGCTCAGCAATGAACTTCCGCAGCCACACAGTTTCCTTTGCCGCATCCGATGCCGCAATGTACTCTGCCTCGCACACAGAGTCCGCTATAGTAGTCTGCTTGGAACTCTTCCAACAGACAGCCCCACCATACAGGGTAAAAACATAACCAGACACAGACTTGCTATCATCACGGTCTGATTGAAAACTTGAATCGGTATAACCGACAAGTCTCAACTCAGTATCTCCATAAACAAGCCACTTATCCTTAGTATTTCTCAAATACTTGAGGATAGTCTTTACAACTTTCCAGTGGCTTTCTCCTGGGTCAGATTGGTACCTACTCACTACTCCTAGTGAATACGCCACATCTGGTCTAGTACATGTCATAGCATACATAATAGATCCCACAGCAGAGGCATATGGAATTCTACTCATACGCTCTCTTTCTTGGGGAGTTGTGGGGCAATCTCCTTTAGAAAGAGTAATTCCATGACCTATCGGAAGATAGCCTTTCTTGGAATTTTCCATGCTGAAACGTTTCAGCACAGTATTTATGTACATGGATTGGGACAGACCGAGCAACCTCCTAGATCTATCTCTATAGATCTTCATCCCAAGGATGTAGGATGCTTCTCCCAAATCCTTCAGGGAGAATTGTGATGAAAGCCATATTTTTACTCCCTGTAGTGCAGCAATGTCATTCCCTATTAGGAGAATATCATCCACATACAGTACAAGAAATAAAACTACCGTACCATTAGCCCATTTGTATATGCAAGGTTCCTCTTCGTTCTTAACGAAGCCATAAGTTTTGATAACCCTGTCAAAACGAATGTTCCAACTCCGAGATGCCTGCTTTAGTCCATATATGGACTTTTGCAGCCTACACACCTTAGACTCATCTGCAGAAATAAAACCTTCAGGCTGTATCATATACACCTGTTCCTCTAAATCTCCATTTAGAAAAGCGGTTTTAACATCCATCTGCCAGATCTCAAAGTCCAGATGGGCCGCAATCGCAAGCATGATCCGAATGGATTTCAGCATTGCCACAGGCGAAAACGTTTCGTCATAGTCAATACCATAACGCTGACGAAATCCCTGGGCAACCAGACGAGCTTTATAGATTTCCACCTTTCCGTCTGCGCCTCTTTTCCGTTTGAAAATCCACTTACACCCTATGGGTTTAAATCCTTCGGGTGGGTCAACCAATGTCCATACATTATTGACCTTCATGGACTCCATTTCAGATTCCATGGCTCCAAGCCATTTATCAGAGTCAGACCTTTGCATAGCATCCATATAGGTGACGGGATCCTCATCGTTCTCATCGAGACCAATGGGATCATCGTCCCGGACAAGAAAACCATAGTATCTATCCGGTTGATGCGGTACTCTACCGGATCGCCTAACGGGTGCAACCTTAATGGGTTCTGAGTTTGATCCAATCAAATCAGACTCTAACGGTTCAGTTCTAGTTGTCTGATCCTCTACCTGTTGAACTTCATCAAGCTCAACCTTAGAGCTGTTCGTTCTTTCACCAAAAAATTTCTTCTCCAAGAAGACAGCTCTATTGCTGACGAACAACCTTTGTTCTTTAACCTGGTAGAAATAATACCCTTTGGTTTCTTTTGGGTAGCCGATAAAAAGACATTCTTCCGACCTAGCTTCCAGTTTATCTGCTTTCAAACGACGGACGTAGGCTGGAGACCCCCAAACTTTAAGGTGAGAGAGTACAGGCTTTTGACCGGTCCATATCTCATATGGAGTTTTAGTCACAGATTTACTGGGAACTCTATTAAGAATATAACAAGCGGTCTCAAGTGCATAACCCCAAAATGATAAGGGCAAAACTGTAAATCCCATCATGGACCGGACCATGTCCAACAGAGTCCGATTCCTCCTTTCAGACACACCATTATGCTGCGGTGTTCCGGGAGGGGTCCACTGAGAGAGAATCCCATTCTCCTCCAGATATGTCAAGAAATCACTGGAGAGGTATTCACCACCTCGATCAGATCGAAGTATCTTAATACACTGTCCAGTTTGTTTCTCTACTTCATTACGGTATAATTTGAACATTTCAAATGATTCATACTTGTGTTTCATAAGAAACACATACCCATACCGAGATAGGTCGTCGGTAAATGTAATGAAATAGCTGTATCCACCTCTTGCACTAGTGCTCATAGGTCCACATACATCCGAATGTACAAGACCTAATACAGCACCGGCTCGTATACCTTTTCCAGTAAAAGGCGACTTGGTCATTTTTCCAAGAAGACAAGACTCACAGGTAGGTAATGATTCACAATCATTAATATTTAAAATATCCAGTGAGGCCAACCTGTTGATCCTGTTCTTGTTAATATGACCTAGCCTACAATGCCAAAGGTAGATATCAGAGACATCATCAGATCTAGGGCGTTTACTTGTAGTGTACATTACACTAACAGGTTGTGACAATACATAAATGCCATTGTTTAATCGTCCATTGATTACTGTAACACCATTCATAATGATATCACAATAATCCTTCTTTATACAAATTTCATAACCGTTTAAGGCCAAATGACCAACGGAAATGACATTCATTAAGAAGCTAGGACAATAGTGACATTCACCAAGGGCAATTATGTGAGAATTTGAAACAATTTGAATATTACCTAATGCTAGAACTGGAACAGTTCTTCCATCTCCAACATTTAGGAATTTCTCATTGTTACCGAAATTCTCAATGACTTGCAGTCCTTTCAACGTATTACAGATATTAAAAGGACTTCCGGTATCCAATACCCAAGTCATCATATCACATACAGAGAAATTATAAGGTGTTATCATATAACCACCTTGACCAGCAACTCTTTGCTGATTTCTCTCATTAGCACTCGAGTTAGCCTGATTCTTAATCAAAGGTCTAGTCGGCTCATCACTATCCAATAGTGATAGGGAGAACTTATAAGAGGACATTTCTGCATAAAGGACAAAACCATGGCCTTATTAGTAAATGAATCAATTAATCTAAAGACATGGATTTTAGTCTAAAGATCCTCCCACTATTTTATACGAATCAGGAGCCTCTACCTCTAATCCGAAGAATTACTCTTAATTCTTTAGTGGGCACTAGAATCCAATAGGCTATACCTGGGCCCGGCTTTGGTCGGTATCAACCCAAATACACCTAAAGGTAGGTTCATAACAAATTGTTTCAACTAAACAACTTCTAGTGATCATTTTGCCCCAGAAAGCACTTCAGCAGGCGTATATCGACACTACTGAAAGTCCCGGTTAGGTCCAACCATTAACATGTAGCAATCAATGCAAACTATCTAATAGATGGTCAAGCCCGACTTTGGCCGGTATCCAACCGGACCACCCATTCCAATAGTTGCAACCGACTCATCATTATTGTATGACAATTCCAATGGCCGATACGCACCAGTGCGCGCACGCGCCTCCAATGTATATAGACGTATTGGACTCATTATCACACAACTAATGGGAGGCTATGACGTGGTCATCTCCATTAACCATATCATTTTATGGACCTAATAATTTAGAGGATTTTTATAATAAAAAGCTGACTCAATCCAAATCCTCCCACTGACTTCATAAGTCAGGTATCATAGGAAATAGATTCAAGTCAGTGCACCTAAATCAGTCCAACTGATTTTCTTACAGGCATGGGTCAATTAGAGTCAATCAGAGATCTGATCAAAAGAGATTCACCAAGATGGCCAGGTAAGTGAGATCAGCGGAAGGGTATGCCATTAACTTGACTGGACCGAAACCCAGCAAGTAGCTCCCAATTAAAAACCTACTGATTACAGTTGCCTTTGACACCAACTGGTTTATCAATTTCAATTCGATCAATATCATAACTCAAGCTCAACCACGAAGCCTAAATCAACATCCATTTGGTCTAATCAAAGACATGGACTTGATCAACTACAACTATTGCAAAGATCAAGAGCAATCTTGACCCAATCTAAGAAACAACTTTAATTAGATTAGATCAACTACTCTACCAAGTTTGATTTCAACCATTGAGTCCAAATCAATTGGATTTGATTTAGCTAACCCATTACCCCATGAATTATGCAATGTCTTAGACATTCAAATCACATTTAAAGTCTAGGATCTATATCATTACTCAATTCATAATTAAGTATATTACATTATTCATGTCTTATCTTTGTTTTGCATGCTCCATAACTTTAAATCCTTAAAACACTTTTAAGATTCAAGTTAATCATGCAAACAAACATGTTCATTCATCATATGAATAACATAATGAAATAATATAATTAGTTTACATCATATGTAAAAGATCACATCTTGCATAGATATTTGATATCACAAAGAACCCGGACGGGCTCTGATACCACTGATGGTGTGCATGCAGAGGGCTAAGCATGAATTTCAGAAAATTTTTATGCGGAAAGAACGGGTTAAACATTTTAACCCAAAACATGCTTGATATTTTAGATATTTTAACTCTGGTACCAGTCGAAGACAGTCTTCAACTGCACATCGCATGTGGCGCGGGCTCAGTCCCAATACATAGGGTGACACCCGCGCGTGCCTATCAAAGCACTCATCATATGAGCCCCCGGGTGGAGAGCCACGCTTCGTCACACGATCACGCGTGAGAGTTTCCGGGAATCGGATAGTCTTCACTAATCCTTTGCTTTGACACCAAATATCACAAAGCCCTCAGATCCCGAGGATTGTGTAATTCAAATCAATATGCATAAATCACAATTTCTTGTGATTTGAAGATTGAGATCATATCTCAACCATAAAAGAGATCAGATCTCTTACCTTTAGAAGGAGGTTCCTTCAAGGATGCTTCGCAGCCGCACAAGCGTCCGGCCTCGATGACTCGTCCACGCGAAGCTCCGGAACGATCAGCTTCCCGGGGAGTGCTAGCTCGCAGGGAGGCAGAAGGTTGGCTGAAAGGGAGAAGGAAGAAGATGGACCTTCACAGCTCAAGAACTCCTTCTTGGGCTTTCACCTTCAGAACTACTCTCTCCTCTCACTCTCTTTCTCTGGTGCTCTTCATGTGTTTTGAAGAAGGAAGAGGGGTGGCCTATTTATAGGCCAAGAAGAAGGTGAGGTGTCCCTATGAGGTGTCCTGTGAGGTGTCCTGCCAGGACACATGTCACACTTGCAAGGAAGAGAGATGTCCTGCTCCGCCACGTGTCACGCATGCAAAGGGGTGAGGTGGCCTGGAGGGCGATGTCATGGATGACCTCATGAGGCAGATGAGGTCATGGATGACATCAGGAGGAGTGTGAGGTGTCCAGGCCCGCCACATGTCACACATGCAAGCAAAAGAGGTGTCCTGCTCCGCCACGTGTCACGCATGCAAGCAAAAGAGGTGTCCTGCTCCGCCACGTGTCATGCATGCAAAGGGGTGAGGTGGTCGGGATGTGGGTCCCACATACAGTATGTGGGTCCCACCTAAGCAGGACATGGGTCCCACATACAGTATGTGGGTCCCACCTAGGCAGGACGTGGGTCCCACATACAGTATGTGGGTCCCACATAGGGAAGGAAGTCCTAGTCATACTAGGATCATAATTGATTTTAATCCAATTTGACTCAAGCCAAATCTGATTTGGTTGAGCAAATTAGACATTTTCACCAAACCAATTTTGGTGTCAATTACGGTTTTACCAATTTCAAATCATAGTTGAATTTGGTCAAGCCCAATCTCTATTACTCAATCAAATTGAGTCTAATCAGTGATCTAATCACCAATTAACTTCTCCAAGCAACAATTGCTTAGGGCAATCAGTCAATCACATTGACTATTTTACCTCTAGACGATTCTCAATCGTCAATCAGCCATTTGATCAATCCTGAAACTTCTAAGCGTGTGACCTCACAGGTTCGAACCTAAGCCGGTAGTACAAGAACACTTCCTGCACTAATCGAAGTAACCATCTAGCAATGGGACCCGACGACCGGATAGGCCGAATAGATGCAAAGCAACATTCTAGAACCTATGGACTATGGTTACTGCATAATTCATCCTCTTGACCAGAAAATGCCCAGGGTGGGTTCAGAGTCTGTCTACCCTGAAACGATCCATCCGGAAATATGTTTCAATTCAATAAGTCAAGTGATAGTGATTTGACTTTCCCTGGCCAGGGTACTACTTAATTGAAAACACAAGGCATTCACCCTTATTTCTAAGGGAGGTCAATCCCATCTTGATCTGCAACTGACTACCACAAGTACTTGACTGGACCCAGAAACTTTTCGTCGCTGGATTAGAAATCCAGGTAGTCCGGCACCAAAGTACAGTGAGTTGCTTGCAAGCCACCGGTTGCAATCTCAGGTCTAAAGGATACATATACCCATATCCACTCGAAACAACTCTTGACAAGAGAGAGTCCGTCAATTGGTCACGTTCAGTGAACGTACACTACCATTCACCTGTATATCATACTAGTATCTCTATACTCTTTGGTTTGGAAGACAACCAACAAATATGATACACAATGACCTACGCCCGATAATACTATCATCCTATTAATAGTATATCATACGGTCATGAACATTTAAGGACCTGTGTGACAAAATCATATTTCATTACACAAAGCAGTCCTAAGGACTTCATCACATCGGAGTTTGTGAAGATGTTCTGGTGATGAATAAATACCATGTTATTTATAATTGATTCAATTACATTTACAATCAACAATTGATTGGATTTAGGACATAATTCCCAACAGCACCCTCTCCTTCCTCCTTGCTTTCGAAGCCTACAGCTGCCCTTTCCCTCTGGCCCGCTGGGCTTGTCCTTTCAACCTGGGTGAGAGGTGGCAGACTCCCATTTTGCATGGATGAGGGCCCAACAGCTGGCCTTCCCCCCACTGGCCAGCTGGGGCCCGTCACTTCAATCCTCAGGCATGAGGCGAGGGTTGCCATCATGGGCCCAATACGGCCCCATTAACGACCTGGCGCAAATACCCTTAAACTGGGCCTCAAAAGTATTGAGCCTAGTTACTATCGGGCCCGGACATTTATTCTTTCCCTCTTAAATAAATTTCATCCTCGAAATTAATCATGCCTCAATTTTTTAGGTTTGCAGTGTAATTCTCTAGAAAAACTGACTGAAATAAAGAAATGTGAATAGCCAGAATCAAACAAAATCCATGGTAAATCCTAAACCATTGAGCTTAAAAGGTTGCTATATAGAATTTCTTTGGAGGCTTATTTCGTCAGATGCTAAGACTATTTCTCTGGTTCTTCATATAAAGAGTTTGGATTATTTTATTGCTTCTATATCTCTCATCTTGCTTGGTTGTTGTACATAGATTTGTGCTGGTTGTTGTCTCAGTTCGCTGCCATTGCTTGCACCATTTGATGACATGTGAACGATGGTCATCAAATTCTGAGCAAACTTTTTTTGGTTCCGTTAGACTTGGTGATTCAATTGGTTGTCCACCTACTTTAATTTGTTGTTGCTCGCACCACGTTTGTAGAATGCCCCAACATCTATTTGATGTTGGCATTATGGGGTTATGTATGCTATTTTTTGCCTTTGTGACTGAGACACATATAACTTTAGTGTTTTCATGGATCGATTATAGTAAGTTCTATGCTTTTGTTGCCTCTTGCTGTGAACTTTGAATGATATGATCAAGCCTTTCATGGTGGATGCTGTTTGTAGGTCATTGTTGGTCTAGACTATGGATGAAATAGTTTGGTCATCTCATGGTCATCTCATCTTATAGGGGCTAGATTCGTGATTTTCTGTGGAAATTGTCGATAAATCCTAACCATTGATGTCTCTTTAGCAAGCATATCTGATTGGTGGAACAACATGCTCAGGTCGAAAAACTGTCCGATTGCAGTATTTCTTGAAGTTTGTAAGTATATTTTGATTTATTTGCCAACAATTTGTCACAGTATTACTTTTATTGCTTAAGGCTGTGATTTCTTGAATCAGATTAACTTTTTGGTCTGTTACTGATGTTCAACAAGCATCAATAGTGCTGGACACCAATTTTTAGACTGGTATACTAGATTAAATTATCCATTTGTTGCTGACCTGTTCTGACCAGATCTTGATTTGAAAGCATTGGTAGGTTGTGAGTTGAGAGGGAACCCTCTTGAGTAATATTCGGATTTGCAGTAAACCTTATTTATTTGTTGCAGTAGACCTGTTTATCTAATGCTGGAGATTATGTGAACTTGTCATGTAAGACATAAGGTTCAAAATGGTATTTATAATGGTTCCAAGAATTAGGAGCATGGGCGGGCATACAATGTGACGGATAATCGCCTTCTCAAAGAGCTGGTTCTTTTATGTTGGTAAACAAGGCTCAACCTTCCACCTCTTCTTTCTCCTAGCTTTCTACTTGAGAGAGGAGGTGAGCATCTATAGTGATTTCTCAGTTACCCTTCAAGCATTGTTCCTTCTCCTTTTCTTCTTCGCTTTATTGTGTATGGATGTATTTATGTATGAATATTCATGCAACAAGGGGTGACTTCTAAAATTGTTCTTCTCTTCTTTGCATGCCATCTTCTCTAGCAATAGGCGAGACATATATGGAAGGTCTACTACATTGCTGGCACCCGATCTGCATTCATTGTAAGTTGGAGAGGTCATCACCAGAGGAGAAGAGGTGCAGGGATCTTCTCCTCTTTTTTGCGTGCATGTATATTAATGAGATGATGGGCAAGTTGTGAAATTACTCCTCTTCTTTGCGTGTCAACTTCTCTAGCAATAGGTGAGGAACTTCTGGAAGTGGTGAATTTGAGCCTCTTCTTCCTTTTCCCTTTTTGCCTTTCAATTTCTTGTTTTTTGAAGATTATATTTTTGTAGCACTTTTTTAATTACATAACTATAATTAAATTTTTTTTGATGTAATTTTTCGGTTGTTCCTGAAGAATTCATTGGATTTGGAGGCTGATGATAGTTTCAAGATAAAGATGGTATCGATAAAGGTTCGATTTTGACTTCGAGAACCCAAATTCTCAAAGTTTCTATTTTGCTTGTCAAAAATCAGGAGTTGTTTGCTCAATACTCGAATGTGTCACATTTTTACATTTTCTCCTTGACAAAATCCCGACCATAAATACATGGGCTCTTTTACATGAACTACCACCAGTTTATGTGTGAATCTTATTGTTCTTTTTTTTTTCTGCAATTCTTTTACGTCTCTTGTTATAAAGTTATCTGAAATGCCTGCTTCACCATTGGATAACTTTTTCTCCCATTTGTTGTGATTGGCTAATTAAGTTAATATGTTTTTTCATTTTTATTTCTGCTCTCATTTAATTTGGGAAGCTGTGGTGTTTTTCTAACATTTACATCCTTGTTTTCTATAAATCATGACAGTGACACCTCTACTTTTGCTCCCATTTTTATGTGCTGTGTATGTTGCTTAATATTTTATTTGACAAATGTGGTTGGTTCTCTTAGTACACTTTCAAATAGTATCATAGGCAGTTCCCATGAGATAATGACATGATCTTCTGAAAATGCATTTGCATAATATCAGAACCGAACTATTAGACTAATCCCTGTATAGCTCCTATGCCTTTTTATATTAGATCAAGTTCAGAACCAGAAGAATTTCTCTTTGTTTTGTCTGCTGGCCATCAGTTATGGTTATATCCTTGTGACATACTGTGTGGTAATTCCAATCCTTCAATCATTTAATCATTTTTTGTTAACCTTGTTCGTTACATTGATCTGCATGACTTTCCGTTGGCTTGGAAAACATTTCTGCATGTTGTTCTGGATACTTTACCATTTCTTTTTCAACCTCTCTTTCTCTTTAATTTTCATGATTTCATGCCTGAGCGTGTTTGTTAATGTATTACGTGCGGGCGGGGCTTGGTGCAATGGTAAGGTTGCTCCATTTGACCTGTGCATCATGTATTCGAAACACCTCAGATGCTAAGTGGCAGAAACCTTGGGGATGCCTTTTTTTGTTTTCTTGAATGTATTATGTATCATAAAGGTAAGGCTTGTGATATGTCGGGATGATTATATTCTATTAAGTTGTGAATGATTGTTTTATGATTATTATTTTTTAGGATGTAGTCTTATCTTCTAAAGTTCAAATGGACCAACAATTAGCATATCTGGTTGACTCGGTGATTTATTTTTCGAACTGAGGTTGGCTCGTTACAAAGCCAAATATTGTGTATTCTAGGTAAATTGTCTGTTTGGTTTCTTAGGACTCACTTCTCGTAGGCTAAACATGATTCCTTTTTTGGCTTCCAAAAAGGCTCCATTTATTTTTATACAAGAATTGACTTGTGTCTGGCCTGTAGTGGATATAGCTTTGTGTTCTTTATTATTGGAAGCCATTCTTTTCTTTTCTTTTTCTTTTTTCTAACATTTTTTAATATTTTTTTCTTTTTTTAATAAAAAACGTTGTCTTCTTGCACCTTCCATGCTAGACCTAATGATTTCTATTGAACACAGATAATTCCTTGACCTGTACGTGGTTTGACGGCCATACTCTTTCTGGTTCCCTTTAGATGAGATGAAGTTTCTTGATTCCACCTAGTTTGAGACTAAGTTTGTTTAATTTATTTACATAAATAGTACACTTGTATTGCGTTCAGATGATAATGTACTTGCTTGAGTTTCTATTGTCCGCCGGCCTTTGTAGTTTAGGTAATTATGGATAGCCACTCTCTTTGCCAGCTATCCCTTTTTAACCACAACTTTTATGTTGATTATACACTTTGCATTCCGCTTTATTCATGGTAAATCTACTTCATCAGTTTTTGTGGCTCGGACCTTCAAACTGCATCATCCTAGAATTTTACCAAACTCATAAAAACTGTTCAAGTATATTCGTGTCTGCTGTTGTCTTACTTATCTATTTATCTTCTGAGCTATTGCTGACCCTATGCAGCAGCTAAAGTCCGAACCTTTTGGGTGATGATGACATCTTTACTCCTTTCTTTGATAGCCTTTAAATGAAATATTACAGCTCCTAGTCATCTTATCTTATAGGGGCTTGATTCGTGATTTTCTGTGGAAGCTGTCCTCGATAAATCCTAACCATTGATGTCTCTTTAGCAAGCATATCTGATTGGTGGAACAGCGTGCTCAGGTCGAAAAATTTTCTGATCGCATTATTTCTTGAAGTATATAAGTATATTTTGATTTATTTGCCAACAATTTGTCATAGTATTACTTTTATTGCTTTAGGCTGTGATTTCTTGAATCAAATTAGCTTTTTGGTCTATTATTGACGTTCAACAAGCATCAATAGTCTTGGACACCAATTTTTGGACTGGTGTACTAGATTAAATTATCCATGTGTTGCTGACCTATTCTGGCCAGATCTTGATTTGAAAGCATTGGTAGCTTGCGGGTTGGGAGGGAACCCTCTTGGTTCACGTATCCAAAAGCTCCAAAAAAATTTGGAACCGATACGGGCCGATACGGTTAGCCGGTTCGGGCCGGTACGGGTTTTTAACACCGAACCAGACCGTTCGGAGCCAGTATCGGTTCGGTACGGGCTGGACCGGCCGGTACAGCATTCCTTGCTTTTTTGTTTGTATGGATGCATTTTTGCAGGAATATTGATGCAACAAGGGTTGACTTCTAAATTTGTTCTCTTCTTTGCATGCCACCTTCTCTGGCAATAGGCGAGGCATTTTTGGAAGGTCTACTACACTGCTGACAACCAATCTGCATTCATTGTAAGTTGGAGAGGTCATCACCCAAGGAGAGGAGGAGCGGGGATCTTCTCCTCTTTTTTGTGTGTATGTATGTATATTGATGAGATGATGGGCGACTTGTAAAATTGCTCTTTTCTTCTTTGCGTGTCAGCTTCTCTAGCAATTGGCGGGGAACATCTGGAAGTGGCGAATTTGAGCCTCTTTTTCCTTTTCCCATTTTGCCTTCTAATTTCTTGTTTTTTGAAGATTATATTTTTTTAAGGCTTCTTTAATTACAAAACTGTAATCAAATTTCTTCTGATGTGTTTTTTCTGCTGTTCCTGAAGAATTCATATGATTTCGAGGCTGATGATAGTTTCGAGATAAAGATGGTATCAATAAAGGTACGATTTTGACTTCGAGAACCGACATTCTCAAAGTTCGTGTTTTGCTTGTCAGAAATCAGGAGTTGTTTGCTCAATACTAAAATGTGTCGCATATTTACATTTTCTCCTTCACAAAATCCCGACCATAAATAGATGGGCTTTTTTACATGAACTACCCGTTTGTGTGAATCCTATTGTGCTATTTTTTTCTGCAGTTCTTTTATGTCTCTTGTTATTAAGTTAGCTGAAATGCCTGCTTCACCATTGGATAACTTTTCTCCTCATTGTTGCGGTTGGCTAATTAATTTAATTTGTTTTTTCATTTTTATTTCTGCTCTCATTTAATTTGGGATGCTCTCGTGTTTTTCTGACATTTACATCTTTGTTTTCCGATCGCAGTATTTCTTGAAGTATGTAAGTATATTTTGATTTATTTGCCAACAATTTGTCATAGTATTACTTTTATTGCTTTAGGCTGTGATTTCTTGAATCAAATTAGCTTTTTGGTCTATTATTGACGTTCAACAAGCATCAATAGTCTTGGACACCAATTTTTAGACTGGTATACTAGATTAAATTATCCATGTGTTGCTGACCTGTTCTGGCCAGATCTTGATTTGAAAGCATTGGTAGCTTGCAGGTTGGGAGGGAACCCTCTTGGTTTACGTATCCAAAAGCTCCAAAAGAATTTGGAACCGGTACGGGCCGATACGGTTAGCCGGTTCGGGCCAGTACGGGTTTTTAACACCGAACCAGACCTTTCCAAGCCAGTATAGGTTCGGTACGGGCTGAACCGGCCGGTACAACATTCTTTGCTTTTTTGTTTGTATGGATGCATTTATGCATGAATATTGATGCAACAAGGGGTGACTTCTAAATTTGTTCTCTTCTTTGCTTGCCATCTTCTCTAGCAATAGGTGAGGCATTTTCGGAAGGTCTACTACATTGCTGGCAACCAATCTGCATTCATTGTAAGTTGGAGAGGTCATCACCCGAGGAGAAGAGGAGCGGGGATCTTCTCCTCTTTTTTGTGTATGTATGTATCTTGATGAGATGATGGGTGACTTGTAAAATTGCTCTTCTCTTCTTTGCGTGTCAGCTTCTCTAGCAACAGGCGGGGAACTTCTGGAAGTGGCGAATTTGAGCCTCTTCTTCCTTTTCCCATTTTGCCTTTTAAATTTCTTCTGATGTGTTTTTTCTGTTGTTCCTGAAGAATTTGTAGGATTTGGAGGCCGATGATAGTTTCGAAATAAAGATGGTATCAATAAAGGTACGATTTTGACTTCGAGAATCCACATTCTCAAAGTTCGTATTTTGCTTGTCAGAAATCTGGAGTTGTTTGCTCAATACTAGAATGTGTCGCATATTTACATTTTCTCCTTCACAAAATCCCGACCATAAATAGATGGGCTCTTTTACATGAACTACCAGTTTGTGTGAATCTTATTGTGCTATATTTTTCTGCAATTCTTTTATGTCTCTTGTTATTAAGTTAGCTGAAATGCCTGCTTCACCATTGGATAACTTTTCTCCTAATTGTTGCGATTGGCTGATTAATTTAATTTGTTTTTTCATTTTTATTTCTGCTCTCATTTAATTTGGGATGCTCTGGTGTTTTTCTGACATTTACATCCTTGTTTTCTATACATCATGACAGTGACACCTCTACGTTTGTTTTGGTTTTTATGTGCTGTGTATGTTGCTTAATCTTTTATTTGACAAAAGTGATGGGTTCTTTTAGTACAACTTTCAAATCATATCATATGCAGTTGCCATGAGATAATGACATGATCTTCTGAAAATGCTTTTACATAATCTTAGAACTATTAGGCTAATCCCTGTATAGCTCCTATCCCTTTTTATATTAGATCAAGTTTCGAATCGGAAGAATTTCTCATTGTTTTGTCTGCTGGCCATCAGTTATGGTTATATCCTTGTGACATACCGTGTGGTAATTCCAGTCCTTTAATCTTTTTTTATTAACCTTGTTGGTTACAATGAATCTGCATGACTTTCCATTTGCTTGGAAACTTTAATTTTCATGTTTTCATGCCTGAGTTTGTATTGTAATTTTAGTATGTTTGTTAATGTATTTTATGTGGGCGGGGCTTGGTGCAGTGGTAAGGTTGCTCCATATTGACCTGTGCATATTATGTGTTCGAACCACCTCTCGAGATCCTGTGGGGCAAAAACCTTGGGATGCCTTTTTTTTTCTTTTGAATGTATTATGTCTAATAAGGGTGAGATTTGTGATATCTTGTAATGATTATATTCTATTAAGTCGTGAATGATTGTTTTATCCTTATCATTTTGTAGGGTGTAGCCATATCTGCTGAAGTTCAAATGCACCAACAATAAGCATATGTTGGTTGACTCTGATTTATTTTTGGATCTGAGATTGACTTGTTACAAAGCCAAATATCGTGTATTCTAGGTAAATTTTCTGCTTTGATTTCTTAGTACTCACTTCTCAGCTATTGTTGGACCCTATGCTGCAGCAAAAGTCCGAACTTTTTGGGTGAAGATGACAGCATCTTTACTCATTCCTGTGTTATCCTTCAAATGAACTATTTCTACTCCTGGTCATCTCATTTTATAGGGGCTAGATTCGTGATTTTCTGTGGAAGCTGTCCTTGATAAATCCTAACCATTGATGTCTCTTAAGCAAGCATATCTAATTGGTGGAACAACATGCAAAGGTCGAAAAACTGTCCGATCGCAGTATTTCTTTAAGTACGTAAGTATATTTTGATTTATTTCCCAACAATTTGCCTTACTATTACCTTTATTGCTTATGGCTGTGCTTTCTTCAATCAGATTGGCTTTTTGATCTGTTCTTGATGTTCAACAAGCATTAGTACAGCTAGTCATATTTTAGATTGGTATACTAGATTAAGTGATTCATGTGTTGCTGACCGGTTCTGACCATATCTTGATTTGAAAGTACTGGTAGGTTGTGAGCTGGGAGGGAACCCTCTTGAGTCATATTCAGATTTGCGGTAAACCTTATTTATTTATTGCAGTAGACCTGATTATCTAATGCTCGAGATTTTGTGAGCTTGTCATGCAAGACATAAGCTTCAAAATGGCTTTTATAATGGTTCCATGCTTTAGATGGAGCACGGGCAGGCATACAATGTGACGGATAATCGCCTTCTCAAAGAGTTGGTTCTTGTATGTTGGTAAAAAAGGCTCAGCCTTCCACCTCTCCTGCCCGCTAGCTTTCTTCTGCTCTTTTTTGTGTATGTATGTATATTGATGAGAAGATGGGTGACTTGTAAAATTGCAGTTTTCTTCTTTGCGTGGCAGCTTCTCTAGCAATAGGCGAGGAACTTCTGGAAGTGGTGAATTTGAGCCTCTTCTTCCTCTTCCCTTTTTTCCTTTTAATTTCTTGTTTTTTGAAGATTATGTTTTTTTGACTTCTTTAATTACATAACTGTAATTATATTTCTTTTGATGTGTTTTTTCTTCTGTTCCTGAAGAATTCATAGGATTTGGAGGCTGATGAAAGTTTTGGGATAAGGATGCTATAAAAAAAGGTACGATTTTGACTTCGAGAACCCAAATCCTCAAAGTTTGTATTTTGCTTGTCAAAAATCAGGTGTTGTTTGCTCAATAACAGGCTGTCACATTTTTACATGTTTCAAATCTGCTCGCATTCCAACCTCATTTTTTCAGTTTTCCTGACTCCTTTTTTATTTCACTTATTCTTTCCCAGGTAATTTTTGGTCTTGCATGGATTCTGTCATCCTTCATTATTCTCTATTTTCCATCTTTTCTTCAAGTAATAGTGTGAAAAAAGACGAAGTGGCTTGCTTAGAGGCCAACTAGTGCTGGCGATAACTTTAAGTTTCATTTTTGCGCTTCATTTATGTAGGAGTTGCAGAAGCCGAGGTAGAAATTTCTCTAGAGTTGGTATTAACTAGGGTAATCTCTTTGGACTTTCCCATGATGATGTCCTTAGTCTTGGTAACAGTTATCCAATCAATCAATTATTTATTCTGGTCCTTTGTCTACTTTTATTTTTCCTGATCTTGCTACTTATCTCTGTATATCTGGTGGTAATTTGATTCACTTGTAAACTTTTATGCTTCAGAGGCCTGGATCATGCTCTATTGCTATGTGGTGGTCTATCGGTTGCTGCTGCAGGAATTTCTATACAATAGTTTGAATTTGATTTTCCACTACAACTGTTCATGAAATACTCTTTCCTTATAAACTTATTACTATTGTTTGACTACTAGAATTATTCCGAATTTGTTATTTATAAGATTCACTTCTATTTATTTGCCCCTTTTTCTTCATAGCTATTTATTTGCCCCTTTTTCTTCCTAGCTATTTCGTAGTATTATTTGCTAATCAAATTGGAAAGGGCGGAAATAAAATATAAAAATTTTATGCTTTGCAAGTTGGAAGGTCCATTGTTCTGCAGGCTACTGCTGCAGCCTATTGGAGACTGGACAAGATTTGGATCGCTAAATGCCTTTCCTCCTACTCAACTCTGTATACCATTTCTTTTCCTACTCTTCTGTTGGTTGATTTGTTCATTAAATATTGCACTTTATTCTTTTATTGACAGCTTTTGAATTTATATGTTAAGGCCATTTTCTCCAGAAGGTTGTGATGATTCTTGGACCCGGGTTTTGCTATGAAAGGAAAGCGGCTATTTTCTTGAGGACGAGGCAATCTTGGATTTGGCATTCTTGGCTGTTTGTGGGACTCCGTTTAATTTGGTTCTGGTGGTTATGTTCTATATTGTTTCGATGTGCTCTCTCTCCCTCTTTTCAATTGTTAATGTTCTGGCTTGTGAAATGATCTCTGACATGCTAAATTCATGGGAAATCCTAAACCATTAAGCTTAAAAGGTTGCTATTTAGGATTTCTCCGGAGGCTTATTTCGTTAAATGCTAAGACTAGTTCTCTGGTTCTTCATATAAAGAGTTTGGATTATTTTATTGCTTCTATATCTCTCATCCTACTTGGTTGTTGTGCATAAATTTGTGCTGGTGGTTGTTTCGGTTGGCTGCCATTGCTTGCTCCATTTGATGACATGTGAATGATGGTCATCAAGTTCTGGGCAAACTTTTTTTGGGTCTGTTAGTCTTGGTGATGCAATTGGTTGTCCACCCGCTTTAATTTGTTGTTGCCCGCACCACGTTTGTGGAATGCCCCCGCATCTATTTAATGTTGGCATTATGTGGTTCTGTATGCTGTTTTTTGCCACTGTGACTGAGACACATATAACTTTAGTGTTTTCGTGGATGTATTATAGTAATTTCTGCGCGTTTGTTACCTGTTGCTATAAACTTTGAATGATATGATCGACCCTTTCTTGGTAGATGCTGTTTGTAGGTCACTGTTGGTTTGAACTGTGGATGAAATGTTCTGCTAGTTGATTGCACTTCTAGTCATCGTATCTGGCGTTGATAAATAGTTAATTTTTGAACCAACAATTTTATTTTTTTGGGCTATGGTAATGTGCATTTTTTTGTTTTAATTCAATGTTCAATAAGCATTATTCAGTTGATCTCACCTATGTTCAATCTTCACGTGTTCAATAAGTGGTTCTGTATGCTATTTTTTGCCTGTGACTGGGGCACACATATAACTTTAGTGTTTTCATGGATCGATTATAGTAATTTCTATGCTTTTGTTGCTTCTTGCTGTCAACTTTGAATGATATGGTCAGGCCTTTCATGGTGGATGTTTGTAGGTCACTGTTGGTCTAGACTGTGGTTGAAATAGTTTGGTGCTGGAGATTATGTTCTCTTCAGCAGCGATTGAGCGAGCAGCTCCGGAAGGTCTGCTGTTCCGCAGACAATTGAGCAGCAACAATCGTTCGATGGGGGGAGAATAAGAGACACTGTGGGATCTTTTCCCCAGGTCGGCTTCTAGTTCTTTTACTCACGATTTGTTGGTCTTCTCTTTCTTCTTCTCCTTCAACTTGTTGTTGGTCTCTCGGGGGGGTAATTGTTGGGAGTTGTATCCGACGTGTCAATCGTCAGCGTGTTGATCTCTTATATTCATTGTTGGGAATTGATTGATAAATTAATAAAGTGTTATTTGGCATTATTTATCATTTCATTGTACATCTTCAAATGATCTCTTATATGATGTTCTTAAGACTTATTTTATGATAAAGAAGGATTTATGTTCTTAAACCTATTTGCGACCAAATGATATGCTGTTAATAGGACAACAGCATTGTCGAGATTAGGTCGTTATGAGACATATACGTTGGTTGTCCTCTTAACCAAGGAGTGTGGAGATACTGATATGTCACACAGGTGCAGTGGAGTACATTTCACTGAACGTGACCAATTTCGGAACGCTCTACTGTCAAGAGATGTTCCGAGTGGATATGGGTGTAAATATCCCTCAGACCTGAGATCACACAGTGATTAGCAAGCAACTTACTGTACTTTAGTACCGAACTAGCAGAATTTCTAATTCTGGAACGGAAGGTTACTGGGTGCAGTCAAGTACTTGCGAAATCAGTGCGAGTCAAGATGGAATTGACCCCTCCTAAAAATAGGAGATAATGCTGTGTTCAATTTAGCAAAATCTTGGCCAGGGCAATCCTTGTGATGAGTCACAGGATTTCTAAAGTTGATCACATAGTGGATGTACTGATTAGAGAGTTGACAGAACTCTGAGGTCATCCTAGCATTAGTAGTCAAAGGGATGAATTATACAGTAACCATAGTCTAGGGTTTCAGAATATTTGTTTCGCATATATTCTGCCTATCCGGACGTCGGATACCATTGCTAGATGGTCACATCGATTAGTGCAAGAAGTCGTTCCTGTACTACTGGCTTAGGTTCGAACCAATGATATCACACGCATAGAAGTTTTCTGATTGATCAAGATAGCTGATGGATGATTGAGAATCATTTAGGAATAATTTGGTCAATTCGATTGGCAAATTATCCTATAAAATAATTAAAGTAATTATTGGAGGATTAATTAGTAATTAGATTACTAATAAACTCAATTTGATTGAGTAAACGGACTAAGGATGAGCCAAATTGAATTGGATTTAATTTTGGTTTTGACCTAATTGGATTAGTGGCGCAGGGGTCGACTCGAAGTAAAGAGGGGTCGACTCGAGATGGGCTGGTGTCGACTCAAGCTTAGCTGGGGTCGACTCTCTCTCAAAGAATCCAAAGAACGAATTCTTCCCAGGTGGGGTCGACTCGAAGTAAAGAGTGGTCGACTGGAGATGGGTTGGGGTCGACTCTCTCAATCAATCCAAAGAACGACTTCTGTTTTTCCAGGTGGGGTCGACTCGAGTTTCCTTGGGGTCGATTCGAAGCAAGTTGGGGTCGACTCGAGCTCTGAAAGGGTCGACTCGTTGGGGGTATCAGGAGTTCTCTGTCGTCTCAGCCAGGGTTGACCTGCGAAGCTATGGGGTTGACTCGGGTCGACTTTGGAGTCGACTCGAAGGGGAAGGAGTCGACTCGAGGCGACTTGGAGTCGACTCGAGATCGGGAAGGTCGACTCCTTCTGAAAATCCTGAAACTCGTGGACGGGCTGAATTCGGGGGATTCGATCCGGACGTGGATTTTCAATGAAAAGTGAAGGGATTTGGATCGTGGGACGTGGGAGAATGGTTAGATGATGATGGAATATCAGCACCATCTATTTCGATCCTATCTCTCCTGCATGAACCATCTATTGTTTGAATTTTGAATTCAAACAAGATAAGAACTATCTTGTTACAACCAACAACTTCATGCGCACATGATACCAAATTTCCATTTGAATTTCGAATTCAAATGATCAGATGGCACGCCTTTAAAAGAAGAGTTCCAGTTGTGGCTAAAAAAGAAATGAAATTTTGTGAATGAAATTCAGCCTTCCATCTCGCCCATTTTCATCTTCCTCTGAGTCCATCTCGCCATAGCTGATAGGGATCCCAGATAAGAGCCTTTAGATCAGATCTAAGTCCTCTTCAATCCCTACTAACCATTCCTCCAAGTTCTTCCAAGAAGGCGCACCAAAAGTTGATAGCGTTGGAAAGATCAAAATTCAGCAAAGGAAGATCCTGCGCAAGCTAGCACTTCCGCGGGATTGGATCACTCCAGGAGCTTCGTGTGGATTACTTGTAGAGGCCCGACGAGTGTGTGGCTACGAAGCTCGAGCATCAGATCCATTACTTTCAGATTTCATAAAGGTATAATCCGTATAAATCTAGGTCCAAAGATATATCTTATAGGTTTCAAATCCCCGAGGGTTAAACCTCTTTTGGGGCTCTTCACAGAGTAATCTTCCGAGCCTATTCGATGGGCATTCGAAGATTAGTTGGGTGTTAGATTAGTTGAGTTTAGAACTTAATTAGTAATCTCATTTCAGATCTGAAATTAATCGTGCAATGATTTTAGCTTAATCGTTTAAACAATCCCGACATATTGATCATGTATACTTGTAGTGGTACTTTGAAATTTGATTTCTTATGCATATCTGAATTAAAATGTTTAATTCGATTTTTTCGCTGTGAATTTCAAAATTAAAAGAACTACGTATGGCTTGATCTCCCTTGTGAAGGGGGTACGTAGGCAACCCCAACAGGTACAGCCATTATTTTTGAAAAATTCTAAATTTCAACATGCTATCACTAGTAGCATCATAGGATCGCTTTCGGTAATGGCCGTGATGTTGTGCTTCTTGTTATCTTGTTCTCTTTGTTTGTTTATGTTTCTTCTCTTTTGCTTTTCTTCTTCTTTGTTTCGCAAACTGGGAGAGCGGCATTGCTTTTGGGTTCTATACAAAGAGGCTGTGATGATTCTTGGATGAGGGTTTTGATGGAGAGAGAATATTTTGATCGCTATTTTTCAATCTGGATTTGTATTCTTGGTTGTTGGTGAGATTCTGTCTAATTTGGTTCTGGAGGTTATGTTTATATTGTTTCGATGTGCCATCTCTCCCTCTTTTCAATTGTTAATGTTATAGCATGTGAAATGATCTCTGACATGCTAAATCCATAGGAAATCCTAAACCATTGAGCTTAAATGGTTGCTATATAGGATTTCTTCGGAGGCTTATTTAGCTAGATGCTAAGACTAGTTCTATGGTTCTTCATACAAAGAGTTTGGATTATTTTATTGCTTCTATTTCTCTCATCCTGCTTGGTTGTTGTAGATAAATTTGTGCTGGTTGTTGTTTTGGTTGGCTGCCATTGCATGCTCCATTTGATGATATGTGAATGATGTTAATCAAATTTTGAGCAAACGTCTTTTAGGTCCGTTAGTCTTGGTGATGCAATTGGGTGTCCACCTGCTTTAATTTGTTGTCGCACGCACCACATTTGTGGAATGCCCAAACATCAATTTAAAGACGGCATTATGTGGTTCTGTATGCTGTTTTTGCCACTGTGACTGAGACACACATATGACTTTAGTGTTTTCATAGATGTATTATAGTAATTTCTGTGCTTTTGTCGCCTCTTCCTGTCATGATATGATCAAGCCTTTCAAGGTGGATGCTGTTTGTTGGTCACTGTTGGTCTAAACTCTTAAGCTGTGGATGAAATAGTTTGGTGTTGGCGGTTATGTCGTCTTCGGTAGCGGTAGAGCGAGCAGCTTTTGAATGTCTGCTGTTTCGCAGACATCCGAGCAGCGGCCATGGTTAGAAGGGGGGAGGAGAAGAAGACATTGTGGGATCTTTTTCCTAGGTCGGCTTCTAGTTCTCTTTCTCAAGATTTGCTGGTATTCTATTTCTTCTCCTCCTACTTGTTCTTGGTCTCCCGGGTGGATAATGGTCGCGATGTTGTGCTTCTTGTTATCTTTTTCTCTTTGTTTATGTGCCTTCTCTTTTGCTTTTCTTATTCTTCTTTGTTTCCCAAATTGGGAGAGCGGCGCTGCTTTTGGGTTCTTTACAAGGAGGCTATGATGATTCTTGCTCGAGGGTTTCGCTACAATTGAGAGGAAAGCAGTTATTCTCTTGACGGCAAGGCAATCTTGCAGGCAACTATTTGCAGCCATTTTGATTTATTAGTTGCAGATCAATCGGTGAATCAGAGCCCCCCTCTCCATCTTCCCCTTCCCTGCTTTCAAATTGCTGGGATTTTTGTTTTCAATATTCTTTTTACGGTTGTGTTTCCGAGAGATTTTAAAGTAGATTTAGGTGGAGAGTGTAGGAAGTGGGGAGATCTTGGTCAAAGTCTCTCTCCCTCTCTCCCTTTTCTTCAGTATATCTTCAAAAGTTTTGAACTTGGTTCAGATATTTTATTTTGTCAACTTTGCTCTAAGTTCTCTCTGGACTTGAATAATAGTGAGATAATATTTTGATCGGTGTTTGTTCAATCTAGATTTGGTATTCTTGGTTGTTGGTGGGACTCCATCTAATTTGGTTCTGGAGGTTATGTTCTATATTGTTTCGATGTGCTTTCTCTCCCTTTTTTCAATTGTTGACGTTCTGGCATGTGAAATGATCTCTGACATTCTAAATCCATGGGAAATTCTAAACCATTGAGCTTAAAAGGTTGCTATATAGGATTTCTTTGGATGCTTATTTCGTTAAATGCTATGACTAGTTCTCTAGTTCTGCATAGAAAGAGTTTGGTTATTTTATTGCTTCTATATCTCTCGTCCTGCTTGGTTGTTGTACATAAATTTATGCTGGTTGTTGTTTCGGTTGGCTGCCATTGCTTGCTCCGTTTGATGACACGTAATTGATGGTCATCAAATTTTTTGCAAACTTTTTTTGGGTCCGGTAGTCTTGGTGATGCAATTGGTTGTCTACCTGCTTTAATATGTTGTTGCACGCACCACATTTGTGGAATGCCCGAACATCTATTTAATGTTGGCATTATGTGGTTCTGTATGCTGTTTTTTGCCGCTGTGACTGAGACACATATAACTTTAGTATTTTCATGGATGGATTATGGTAATTTCTTTGCGTTTGTTACCTCTTGCTGTCAACTTTGAATGATATGATCAACACTTTTTTGGTAGATGCTGTCTGTAGGTCCCTGTTGGTCTAAACTGTGGATGAAATGGTCTGCTAGTTGATTGCACTCTCTGCCATTGTATTTGTCTTTGATAAATAGTTAATTTTCGGACCAACAAATTTTTTTTTTGGGGCTATGATAATGTGCATTTTGTTGTTTTAATTCATTTTTTCGATAAGCATTATTCATTTGATCTCACCTAAGTTCAATCTTCACGTGATGCTACAGGCCTTAAAGCATTCACGTCATAAGTTATATTAATTGCAGTTGTGTTCAAAGTATTTCCGTTCCCTTTTTTATTTTTATCATATCCACAACTGAAGTGACATATGTCACGCCCCGGACCCGGATCCGTGACATGGCCGTGCTATTGCCGACTACCGCCCACAATAGCACGAAGCCTCATACATGGGTAACAGGGTAGTCAGACTTGTCAAACTGTCATATATTTAAAATATTTGCTGTGTATCATATAAGGTAGTACAGGGTATTTCTTCTTCCATCTCTGTGCCAGTGTCTTTTTTCCTCTGTTTTACTGTTGAAACAGAGGGGAGAAACATTCCACCGAGGAACTTTCCCTCTTTTTATTTTGTTTAAACCCATTTAAGTAAATCAGGTCATACCTTGCGCCGGGTTGGCTACAGCCGAGCAGTACACCCTTCAAGAAATCCCTCCTTCCTCTCCTAGGGCTTCAGAGGTTCAGCTCCATCAACCTTCGGCTCTAGGGTTCGGCTTCTCTGGTACAGTACTCGAGAGGGCTAAGGAATAAGAGGGTATAGTAACTCCTAAGTTAAGAAACTGAGAGTTTAAATAAACTCTGCTTAGGAGGTGACCCTTGGAGAGGCGGCACCCTCTCCTTCCTCCTCGCTCCGGAAGCCTACAGATGCCCTTTCCCTCAGGCCAGCTGGGCTTGTCCTTTCAACCTGGGTGAGGTGGCAGACTCCCATTTTGCATGGATGAGGGCCCAACAGCTGGTCTTCCCCCCTATTGGCCAGCGGGGGCCCGTCACTTCAGTCCTCAGGCGTGAGGTGAGGGTTGCCATCCATGGGCCCAATACGGCCCCATTAACGACCGAGCCCAAATACCCTTAAACTGGGCCTCAGAAGTATTGGGCCCAGTTAGTATCAGGCCCCGATGTTACATTCTTTCCCTCTTAAATAAATTTCATCCTCGAAATTAATCATACCTCTATTCTTAGGTATGCATGGCCAGAATCAAACAAAATCCATGGGAAATCCTAAACCATTGAGCTTAAAAGGTTGCTATATAGAATTTCTTTGGAGGCTTATTTCGTCAGATGCTAAGACTATTTATCTGGTTCTTCATATAAAGAGTTTGGATTATTTTATTGCTTCTATATCTCTCATCTTGCTTGGTTGTTGTACATAGATTTGTGCTGGTTGTTGTCTTAGTTCGCTACCATTGCTTGCTCCATTTGATGACATGTGAACGATGGTCATCAAATTTTGAGCAAACTTTTTTTTGGTTCCATTAGCCTTGGTGATTCAATTGGTTCTGGAGGTTATGTTCTATATTGTTTCATTGTGCTCTCTCTCCCTCTTTTCAATTGTTGACGTTCTGGCATGTGAAATGATCTCTGACATTCGAAATCCACGGGAAATTCAAACCATTGAGCTTAAAAGGTTGCTATATAGGATTTCTTCGGATGCTTATTTCGTTAAATGCTAGGACTAGTTCTCTAGTTCTTCATAGAAAGAGTTTGGATTATTTTATTGCTTCTATATCTCTCGTCCTGCTTGGTTGTTGTACATGAATTTATGCTGGTGGTTGTTTCGGTTGGCTGCCATTGCTTGCTCCGTTTGGTGGCACGTAATTGATGGTCATCAAATTTTGAGCAAACTTTTTTTGGGTCCGGTAGTCTTGGTGATGCAATTGGTTGTCCACCTGCTTTAATATGTTGTTGCACGCACCACGTTTGTGGAATGCCCGAACATCTATTTAATGTAGGCATTTTGTGGTTTTGTATGCTGTTTTTTGCCGCTGTGATTGAGACACATAACTTTAGTATTTTCATGGATGGATTATGGTAATTTCTTTGCATTTGTTACCTCTTGCTGTCAACTTTGAATGGCATGATCAACCCTTTTTTGGTAGATGCTGTCTGTAGGTCCTTGTTGGTCTAAACTGTAGATGAAATGGTCTGCTAGTTGATTGCACTCCCCGTCATTGTATCCGTCTTTGATAAATAGTTAATTTTCGGTCTAACAAATTTTTTTTTTTGGGCTATGATAATGTGCATTTTGTTGTTTTAATTCAATGTTCGATAAGCATTATTCATTTGATCTCACCTGAGTTCAATCTTCACGTGATGCTACGGGCCTTAAAGCATTCACGTCATAAGTTATATTAATTGCAGGTGTGTTCAAAGTATTTCTGTTCCCTTTTTTATTTTTATCATATTCACAACTGAAGTGACATATGTCACGCCCCGGACACGATTCGCGACACGGCCGTGCTATTGCCGACTACCGCCCCCAATAGCACGAGCAGTACAACCTTCAAGAAATCCCTCCTTCCTCTCCTAGGGCTTCAGAGGTTCAGCTCCTTCAACCTTCGGCTCTAGGGTTCGGCTTCTCTGGTACAGTACTCCAGAGGGCTAAGGAATAAGAGGGTATATTAACTCCTAAGTTAAGAAACTGAGAGTTTAAATAAACTCTGCTTAGGAGGTGACCCTTGGAGAGGTGGCACCCTCTCCTTCCTCCTTGCTTCCGAAGCCTACAGCTGCCCTTTCCCTCTGGCCCGCTGGGCTTGTCCTTTCAACCTGGGTGAGAGGTGGCAGGCTCCCATTTTGCATGGATGAGGGCCCAACAGCTGGCCTTGCCCCCACTGGCCAGCTGGGGCCCGTCACTTCAGTCCTCAGGCGTGAGGCGAGGGTTGCCATCCATGGGCCCAATACGGCCCCATTAACGACCTGGCGCAAATACCCTTAAACTGGGCCTCAAAAGTATTGAGCCTAGTTAGTATCGAGCCCGAGCCCGGACATTTATTCTTTCCCTCTTAAATAAATTTCATCCTCGAAATTAATCATGCCTCAATTTTTAGGTATGCAGTGTAATTCTCTAGAAAAACTGACTGAAGTAAAGAAATGTGAATAGCCAGAATCAAACAAAATCCATGGTAAATCCTAAACCATTGAGCTTAAAAGGTTGCTATATAGAATTTCTTTGGAGGCTTATTTCGTCAGATGCTAAGACTATTTCTCTGGTTCTTCATATAAAGAGTTTGGATTATTTTATTGCTTCTATATCTCTCATCTTGCTTGGTTGTTGTACATAGATTTGTGCTGGTTGTTGTCTCAGTTCGCTGCCATTGCTTGCTCCATTTGATGACATGTGAACGATGGTCATCAAATTCTGAGCAAACTTTTTTTGGTTCCGTTAGCCTTGGTGATTCAATTGGTTGTCCACCTGCTTTAATTTGTTGTTGCTCGCACCACGTTTGTAGAATGCCCCAACATCTATTTGATGTTGGCATTATGGGGTTGTGTCTGCTATTTTTTGCCTTTGTGTCTGAGACACATATAACTTTAGTGTTTTCATGGATCGATTATAGTAATTTCTATGCTTTTGTTGCCTCTTGCTGTGAACTTTGAATGATATGATCAAGCCTTTCATGGTGGATGCTGTTTGTAGGTCACTGTTGGTCTAGACTATGGATGAAATAGTTTGGTCATCTCATGGTCATCTCATCTTGTAGGGGCTAGATTCGTGATTTTCTGTGGAAATTGTCGATAAATCCTAACCATTGATGTCTCTTTAGCAAGCATATCTGATTGGTGGAACAGCATGCTCAGGTCGAAAAACTGTCCGATTGCAGTATTTCTTGAAGTTTGTAAGTATATTTTGATTTATTTGCCAACAATTTGTCAGAGTATTACTTTTATTGCTTAAGGCTGTGATTTCTTGAATCATATTAACTTTTTGGTCTGTTACTGACGTTCAACAAGCATCAATAGTGCTGGACACCAATTTTTAGACTGGTATACTAGATTAAATTATCCATTTGTTGCTGACCTGTTCTGACCAGATCTTGATTTGAAAGCATTGGTAGGTTGTGAGTTGAGAGGGAACCCTCTTGAGTAATATTCGGATTTGCAGTAAACCTTATTTATTTGTTGCAGTAGACCTGTTTATCTAATGCTGGAGATTATGTGAACTTGTCATGTAAGACATAAGGTTCAAAATGGTATTTATAATGGTTCCAAGAATTAGGAGCATGGGCGGGCATACAATGTGACGGATAATCGCCTTCTCAAAGAGCTAGTTCTTTTATGTTGGTAAACAAGGCTCAACCTTCCACCTCTTCTTTCTCCTAGCTTTCTACTTGAGAGAGGAGGTGAGCATCTATAGTGATTTCTCAGTTACCCTTCAAGCATTGTTCCTTCTCCTTTTCTTCTTCGCTTTATTGTGTATGGATGTATTTATGTATGAATATTCATGCAACAAGGGGTGACTTCTAAAATTGTTCTTCTCTTCTTTGCATGCCATCTTCTCTAGCAATAGGCGAGACATATATGGAAGGTCTACTACATTGCTGGCACCCGATCTGCATTCATTGTAAGTTGGAGAGGTCATCACCAGAGGAGAAGAGGTGCAGGGATCTTCTCCTCTTTTTTGCGTGCATGTATATTAATGAGATGATTGGCAAGTTGTGAAATTACTCCTCTTCTTTGCGTGTCAACTTCTCTAGCAATAGGCGAGGAACTTCTGGAAGTGGTGAATTTGAGCCTCTTCTTCCTTTTCCCTTTTTGCCTTTCAATTTCTTGTTTTTTGAAGATTATATTTTTGTAGCACTTTTTTAATTACATAACTGTAATTAAATTTTTTTTGATGTAATTTTTCGGTTGTTCCTGAAGAATTCATTGGATTTGGAGGCTGATGGTAGTTTCAAGATAAAGATGGTATCGATAAAGGTACGATTTTGACTTCGAGAACCCAAATTCTCAAAGTTTCTATTTTGCTTGTCAAAAATCAGGAGTTGTTTGCTCAATACTCGAATGTGTCACATTTTTACATTTTCTCCTTGACAAAATCCCGACCATAAATACATGGGCTCTTTTACATGAACTACCAGTTTATGTGTGAATCTTATTGTGCTTTTTTTTTTCTGCAATTCTTTTACGTCTCTTGTTATAAAGTTATCTGAAATGCCTGCTTCACCATTGGATAACCTTTTCTCCCATTTGTTGCGATTGGCTAATTAAGTTATATGTTTTTTCATTTTTATTTCTGCTCTCATTTAATTTGGGAAGCTGTGGTGTTTTTCTAACATTTACATCCTTGTTTTCTATAAATCATGACAGTGACACCTCTACTTTTGCTCCCATTTTTATGTGCTGTGTATGTTGCTTAATATTTTATTTGACAAATGTGGTTGGTTCTCTTAGTACACTTTCAAATAGTATCATAGGCAGTTCCCATGAGATAATGACATGATCTTCTGAAAATGCATTTGCATAATCTCAGAACCGAACTATTAGACTAATCCCTGTATAGCTCCTATGCCTTTTTATATTAGATCAAGTTCAGAACCAGAAGAATTTCTCTTTGTTTTGTCTGCTGGCCATCAGTTATGGTTATATCCTTGTGACATACTGTGTGGTAATTCCAATCCTTCAATCATTTAATCATTTTTTGTTAACCTTGTTGGTTACATTGATCTGCATGACTTTCCTTTGGCTTGGAAAACATTTCTGCATGTTGTACTGGATACTTTACCATTTCTTTTTCAACCTCTCTTTCTCTTTAATTTTCATGATTTCATGCCTGAGCATGTTTGTTAATGTATTACGTGCGGGCGGGGCTTGGTGCAATGGTAAGGTTGCTCCATTTGACCTGTGCATCATGTATTCGAAACACCTCAGATGCTAAGTGGCAGAAACCTTGGGGATGCCTTTTTTTTGTTTTCTTGAATGTATTATGTATCATAAAGGTAAGGCTTGTGATATGTCGGGATGATTATATTCTATTAAGTTGTGAATGATTGTTTTATGATTATTATTTTTTAGGATGTAGTCTTATCTTCTAAAGTTCAAATGGACCAACAATTAGCATATCTGGTTGACTCGGTGATTTATTTTTCGAACTGAGGTTGGCTCGTTACAAAGCCAAATATTGTGTATTCTAGGTAAATTGTCTGTTTTGGTTTCTTAGGACTCACTTCTCGTAGGCTAAACATGATTCCTTTTTTGGCTTCCAAAAAGGCTCCATTTATTTTTATACAAGAATTGACTTGTGTCTGGCCTGTAGTGGATATAGCTTTGTGTTCTTTATTATTGGAAGCCATTCTTTTCTTTTCTTTTTCTTTTTTCTAACATTTTTTAATATTTTTTTTCTTTTTTAATAAAAAACGTTGTCTTCTTGCACCTTCCATGCTAGACCTAATGATTTCTATTGAACACAGATAATTCCTTGACCTGTACGTGGTTTGACGGCCATACTCTTTCTGGTTCCCTTTAGATGAGATGAAGTTTCTTGATTCCACCTAGTTTGAGACTAAGTTTGTTTAATTTATTTACATAAATAGTACACTTGTATTGCGTTCAGATGATAATGTACTTGCTTGAGTTTCTATTGTCCGCCGGCCTTTGTAGTTTAGGTAATTATGGATAGCCACTCTCTTTGCCAGCTATCCCTTTTTAACCACAACTTTTTATGTTGATTGTACACTTTGCATTCCGCTTTATTCATGGTAAATCTACTTCATCAGTTTTTGTGGCTCGGACCTTCAAACTGCATCATCCTAGAATTTTACCAAACTCATAAAAACTGTTCAAGTATATTCGTGTCTGCTGTTGTCTTATCTATTTATCTTCTGAGCTATTGCTGACCCTATGCAGCAGCTAAAGTCCGAACTTTTTGGGTGATGATGACATCTTTACTCCTTTCTTTGATAGCCTTTAAATGAAATATTACAGCTCCTAGTCATCTTATCTTATAGGGGCTTGATTCGTGATTTTCTGTGGAAGCTGTCCTCGATAAATCGTAACCATTGATGTCTCTTTAGCAAGCATATCTGATTGGTGGAACAGCGTGCTCAGGTCGAAAAATTTTCTGATCGCATTATTTCTTGAAGTATATAAGTATATTTTGATTTATTTGCCAACAATTTGTCATAGTATTACTTTTATTGCTTTAGGCTGTGATTTCTTGAATCAAATTAGCTTTTTGGTCTATTATTGACGTTCAACAAGCATCAATAGTCTTGGACACCAATTTTTAGACTGGTATACTAGATTAAATTATCCATGTGTTGCTGACCTGTTCTGGCCAGATCTTGATTTGAAAGCATTGGTAGCTTGCGGGTTGGGAGGGAACCCTCTTGGTTCACGTATCCAAAAGCTCCAAAAAAATTTGGAACCGGTACGGGCCGATACGGTTAGCCGGTTCGGGCCGGTACGGATTTTTAACACCGAACCAGACCGTTCGGAGCCAGTATCGGTTCGGTACTGGCTGAACCGGCCGGTACAGCATTCCTTGCTTTTTTGTTTGTATGGATGCATTTTTGCAGGAATATTGATGCAACAAGGGTTGACTTCTAAATTTGTTCTCTTCTTTGCATGCCACCTTCTCTGGCAATAGGCGAGGCATTTTTGGAAGGTCTACTACACTGCTGACAACCAATCTGCATTCATTGTAAGTTGGAGAGGTCATCACCCGAGGAGAGGAGCGGGGATCTTCTCCTCTTTTTTGTGTGTATGTATGTATATTGATGAGATGATGGGTGACTTGTAAAATTGCTCTTTTCTTCTTTGCGTGTCAGCTTCTCTAGCAATTGGCGGGGAACATCTGGAAGTGGCGAATTTGAGCCTCTTTTTCCTTTTCCCATTTTGCCTTCTAATTTCTTGTTTTTTGAAGATTATATTTTTTTTAAGGCTTCTTTAATTACAAAACTGTAATTAAATTTCTTCTGAAGTGTTTTTTCTGCTGTTCCTGAAGAATTCATATGATTTGGAGGCTGATGATAGTTTCGAGATAAAGATGGTAACAATAAAGGTACGATTTTGACTTCGAAAACCGACATTCTCAAAGTTCGTATTTTGCTTGTCAGAAATCAGGAGTTGTTTGCTCAATACTAGAATGTGTCGCATATTTACATTTTCTCCTTCACAAAATCCCGACCATAAATAGATGGGCTTTTTTACATGCACTACCAGTTTGTGTGAATCTTATTGTGCTATTTTTTTCTGCAATTCTTTTTTGTCTCTTGTTATTAAGTTAGCTGAAATGCCTGCTTCACCATTGGATAACTTTTCTCCTAATTGTTGCGATTGGCTAATTAATTTAATTTGTTTTTTCATTTTTATTTCTGCTCTCATTTAATTTGGGATGCTCTGGTGTTTTTCTGACATTTACATCGTTGTTTTCCGATCGCAGTATTTCTTGAAGTATGTAAGTATATTTTGATTTATTTGCCAACAATTTGTCATAGTATTACTTTTATTGCTTTAGGCTGTGATTTCTTGAATCAAATTAGCTTTTTGGTCTATTATTGACGTTCAACAAGCATCAATACTCTTGGACACCAATTTTTAGACTGGTATACTAGATTAAATTATCCATGTGTTGCTGACCTGTTCTGGCCAGATCTTGATTTGAAAGCATTGGTAGCTTGCAGGTTGGGAGGGAACCCTCTTGGTTCGCGTATCCAAAAGCTCCAAAAGAATTTGGAACCGGTACGGGCCGATACGGTTAGCCGGTTCGGGCCGGTACGGGTTTTTAACACCGAACCAGACCTTTCCAAGCCAGTATCGGTTCGGTACGGGCTGAACCGGCCGGTACAGCATTCCTTGCTTTTTTGTTTGTATGGATGCATTTATGCATGAATATTGATGCAACAAGGGGTGACTTCTAAATTTGTTCACTTCTTTGCTTGCCATCTTCTCTAGCAATAGGTGAGGCATTTTCGGAAGGTCTACTACATTGCTGGCAACCAATCTGCATTCATTGTAAGTTGGAGAGGTCATCACCCGAGGAGAAGAGGAGCGGGGATCTTCTCCTCTTTTTTGTGTATGTATGTATCTTGATGAGATGATGGGTGACTTGTAAAATTGCTCTTCTCTTCTTTGCGTGTCAGCTTCTCTAGCAACAGGCGGGGAACTTTTGGAAGTGGCGAATTTGAGCCTCTTCTTCCTTTTCCCATTTTGCCTTTTAATTTCTTGTTTTTTGAAGATTATATTTTTTTAAGGCCTCTTTAATTACAAAATTGTAATTAAATTTCTTCTGATGTGTTTTTTCTGTTGTTCCTGAAGAATTTGTAGGATTTGGAGGCCGATGATAGTTTCGAAATAAAGATGGTATCAATAAAGGTACGATTTTGACTTCGAGAATCCACATTCTCAAAGTTCGTATTTTGCTTGTCAGAAATCTGGAGTTGTTTGCTCAATACTAGAATGTGTCGCATATTTACATTTTCTCCTTCACAAAATCCCGGCCATAAATAGATGGGCTCTTTTACATGAACTACCAGTTTGTGTGAATCTTATTGTGCTATATTTTTCTGCAATTCTTTTATGTCTCTTGTTATTAAGTTAGCTGAAATGCCTGCTTCACCATTGGATAACTTTTCTCCTAATTGTTGCAGTTGGCTAATTAATTTAATTTGTTTTTTCATTTTTATTTCTGCTCTCATTTAATTTGGGATGCTCTGGTGTTTTTCTGACATTTACATCCTTGTTTTCTATACATCATGACAGTGACACCTCTACTTTTGTTTTGGTTTTTATGTGCTGTGTATGTTGCTTAATCTTTTATTTGACAAAAGTGATGGGTTCTTTTAGTACAACTTTCAAATCATATCATATGCAGTTGCCATGAGATAATGACATGATCTTCTGAAAATGCTTTTACATAATCTTAGAACTATTAGACTAATCCCTGTATAGCTCCTATCCCTTTTTATATTAGATCAAGTTTCGAATCGGAAGAATTTCTCATTGTTTTGTCTGCTGGCCATCAGTTATGGTTATATCCTTGTGACATACCGTGTGGTTATTCCAATCCTTTAATCTTTTTTTATTAACCTTGTTGGTTACAATGAATCTGCATGACTTTCCATTTGCTTGGAAACTTTAATTTTTATGTTTTCATGCCTGAGTTTGTATTGTAATTTTAGTATGTTTGTTAATGTATTTTATGTGGGCGGGGCTTGGTGCAGTGGTAAGGTTGCTCCATTTTGACCTGTGCATATTATGAGTTCGAACCACCTCTCGAGATCCTGTGGGGCAGAAACCTTGGGACGCCTTTTTTTTCTTTTGAATTTATTATGTCTAATAAAGGTGAGATTTGTGATATCTTGTAATGATTATATTCTATTAAGTTGTGAATGATTGTTTTATCCTTATCATTTTGTAGGGTGTAGCCATATCTGCTGAAGTTCAAATGGACCAACAATAAGCATATGTTGGTTGACTCTGATTTATTTTTGGATCTGAGATTGACTTGTTACAAAGCCAAATATCGTGTATTCTAGGTAAATTTTCTGTTTTGATTTCTTAGTACTCACTTCTCAGCTATTGTTGGACCCTATGCTGCAGCAAAAGTCCGAACTTTTTGGGTGAAGATGACAGCATCTTTACTCATTCCTGTGTTATCCTTCAAATGAACTATTTCTACTCCTGGTCATCTCATTTTATAGGGGCTAGATTCGTGATTTTCTGTGGAAGCTATCCTTGATAAATCCTAACCATTGATGTCTCTTAAGCAAGCTTATCTAATTGGTGGAACAACATGCAAAGGTCAAAAAACTGTCCGATCGCAGTATTTCTTTAAGCACGTAAGTATATTTTGATTTATTTCCCAACAATTTGTCTTACTATTACCTTTATTGCTTATGGCTGTGCTTTCTTCAATCAGATTGGCTTTTTGATTTGTTCTTGATGTTCAACAAGCATCAATAGAGCTAGTCATATTTTAGATTGGTATACTAGATTAAGTTATTCATGTGTTGCTGACCGGTTCTGACCATATCTTGATTTGAAAGTGCTCGTAGGTTGTGAGCTGGGAGGGAACCCTCTTGAGTCATATTCAGATTTGCGGTAAACCTTATTTATTTATTGCAGTAGACCTGATTATCTAATGCTCGAGATTTTGTGAGCTTGTCATGCAAGACATAAGCTTCAAAATGGCTTTTATAATGGTTCCATGCCTTAGATGGAGCACGGGCAGGCATACAATGTGACGGATAATCGCCTTCTCAAAGAGTTGGTTCTTGTATGTTGGTAAAAAAGGCTCAGCCTTCCACCTCTCCTGCCCCCTAGCTTTCTTCTGCTCTTTTTTGTGTATGTATGTATATTGATGAGAAGATGGGTGACTTGTAAAATTGCAGTTCTCTTCTTTGCGTGTCAGCTTCTCTAGCAATAGGCGAGGAACTTCTGGAAGTGGTGAATTTGAGCCTCTTCTTCCTCTTCCCTTTTTTCCTTTTAATTTCTTGTTTTTTGAAGATTATGTTTTTTTATGACTTCTTTAATTACATAACTGTAATTATATTTCTTTTGATGTGTTTTTTCTTCTGTTCCTGAAGAATTCATAGGATTTGGAGGCTGATGAAAGTTTTGGGATAAGGATGCTATAAAAAAAGGTACGATTTTGACTTCGAGAACCCAAATCCTCAAAGTTTGTATTTTGCTTGTCGAAAATCAGGTGTTGTTTGCTCAATAACAGGCTGTCACATTTTTACATGTTTCAAATCTGCTCGCATTCCAACCTCATTTTTTCAGTTTTCCTGACTCTTCTTTTTTATTTGACTTATTCTTTCCCAGGTAATTTTTGGTCTTGCATGGATTCTGTCATCCTTCATTATTCTCTATTTTCCATCTTTTCTTCAAGTAATAGTGTGAAAAAAGACGAAGTGGCTTGCTTAGAGGCCAACAAGTGCTGGCGATAACTTTAAGTTCCATTTTTGCGCTTCATTTATGTAGGAGTTGCAGAAGCCGAGGTAGAAATTTCTCTAGAGTTGGTATTAACTAGGGTAATCTCTTTGGACTTTCCCATGATGATGTCCTTAGTCTTGGTAACAGTTATCCAATCAATCAATTATTTATTCTGGTCCTTTGTCTACTTTTATTTTTCCTGATCTTGCTACTTATCTCTGTATATCTGGTGGTAATTTGATTCACTTGTAAACTTTTATGCTTCAGAGGCCTGGATCATACTCTATTGCTATGTGGTGGTCTATCGGTTGCTGCTGCAGGAATTTCTATACAATAGTTTGAATTTGATTTTCCACTACAACTGTTCATGAAATACTCTTTCCTTATAAACTTATTACTATTGTTTGACTACTAGAATTATTCCGAATTTGTTATTTATAAGATTCACTTCTATTTATTTGCCCCTTTTTCTTCATAGCTATTTATTTGCCCCTTTTTCTTCCTAGCTATTTCGTAGTATTATTTGCTAATCAAATTGGAAAGGGCGGAAATAAAATATAAAAATTTTATGCTTTGCAAGTTGGAAGGTCCATTGTTCTGCAGGCTACTGCTGCAGCCTATTGGAGACTGGACAAGATTTTTGGATCGCTATATGCCTTTCCTCCTACTCAACTTCGTATACCATTTCTTTTCCTACTCTTCTGTTGGTTGATTTGTTCATTAAATATTGCACTTTATTCTTTTATTGACAGCTTTTGAATTTATATGTTAAGGCCATTTTCTCCAGAAGGTTGTGATGATTCTTGGACCCGGGTTTTGCTATGAAAGGAAAGCGGCTATTTTCTTGACGACGAGGCAATCTTGGATTTGGCATTCTTGGCTGTTTGTGGGACTCCGTTTAATTTGGTTCTGGTGGTTATGTTCTATATTGTTTCGATGTGCTCTCTCTCCCTCTTTTCAATTGTTAATGTTCTGGCTTGTGAAATGATCTCTGACATGCTCAATTCATGGGAAATCCTAAACCATTAAGCTTAAAAGGTTGCTATTTAGGATTTCTCCGGAGGCTTATTTCGTTAAATGCTAAGACTAGTTCTCTGGTTCTTCATATAAAGAGTTTGGATTATTTTATTGCTTCTATATCTCTCATCCTACTTGGTTGTTGTGCATAAATTTGTGCTGGTTGTTGTTTCGGTTGGCTGCCATTGCTTGCTCCATTTGATGAAATGTGAATGATGGTCATCAAGTTCTGGGCAAACTTTTTTTGGGTCTGTTAGTCTTGGTGATGCAATTGGTTGTCCACCCGCTTTAAATTGTTGTTGCCCGCACCACGTTTGTGGAATGCCCCCGCATCTATTTAATGTTGGCATTATGTGGTTCTGTATGCTGTTTTTTGCCACTGTGACTGAGACACATATAACTTTAGTGTTTTCGTGGATGTATTATAGTAATTTCTGCGCGTTTGTTACCTGTTGCTATAAACTTTGAATGATATGATCGACCCTTTCTTGGTAGATGCTGTTTGTAGGTCACTGTTGGTTTGAACTGTGGATGAAATGTTCTGCTAGTTGATTGCACTTCTAGTCATCGTATCTGGCGTTGATAAATAGTTAATTTTTGAACCAACAATTTTATTTTTTTGGGCTATGGTAATGTGCATTTTTTTGTTTTAATTCAATGTTCAATAAGCATTATTCAGTTGATCTCACCTATGTTCAATCTTCACGTGTTCAATAAGTGGTTCTGTATGCTATTTTTTGCCTGTGACTGGGGCACACATATAACTTTAGTGTTTTCATGGATCGATTATAGTAATTTCTATGCTTTTGTTGCTTCTTGCTGTCAACTTTGAATGATATGGTCAGGCCTTTCATGGTGGATGTTGTTTGTAGGTCACTGTTGGTATAGACTGTGGATGAAATAGTTTGGTGCTGGAGATTATGTTCTCTTCAGCAGCGATTGAGCGAGCAGCTCCGGAAGGTCTGCTGTTCCGCAGACAATTGAGCAGCAACAATCGTTCGATGGGGGGCGGAGAATAAGAGACACTGTGGGATCTTTTCCCCAGGTCGGCTTCTAGTTCTTTTACTCACGATTTGTTGGTCTTCTCTTTCTTCTTCTCCTTCAACTTGTTGTTGGTCTCCCGGGGGGGTAATTGTTGGGAGTTGTATCCTACGTGTCAATCGTCAGCGTGTTGATCTCTTATATTCATTGTTGGGAATTGATTGATAAATTAATAAAGTGTTATTTGGCATTATTCATCATTTCATTGTACATCTTCAAATGATCTCTTATATGATGTTCTTAAGACTTATTTTATGATAAAGAAGGATTTATGTTCTTGAGCCTATTTGCGACCAAATGATATGCTGTTAATAGGACAACAGCATTGTCGAGATTAGGTCGTTATGAGACATATACGTTGGTTGTCCTCTTAACCAAGGAGTGTGGAGATACTGATATGTCACACAGTTGAAGTGGAGTACATTTTACTGAACGTGATCAATTCCGGAACGCTCTACTGTCAAGAGATGTTCCGAGTGGATATGGGTGTAAATATCCCTCAGACCTGAGATCACCACAGTGATTAGCAAGCAACTTACTCTACTTTGGTACCGAACTAGCAGAATTTCTAATTCTGGAACGGAAGGTTACTGGGTGCAGTCAAGTACTTGCGAAATCAGTGCGAGTCAAGATGGAATTGATCCCTCCTGGAAATAGGGGATAATGCTGTGTTCAATTTAGCAAAATCTTGGCCAGGGCAATCCTTGTGATGAGTCACAGGATTTCTAAAGTTGATCACATAGTGGATGTACTGATTAGAGAGTTGATAGAACTCTGAGGTCATCCTAGCATTAGGAGTCAAAGGGATGAATTATACAGTAACCATAGTCTAGGGTTTCAGAATATTTGCTTCGCATATATTCGGCCTATCCGGACGTCGGATACCATTGCTAGATGGTCACATCGATTAGTGCAAGAAGTCGTTCCTGTACTACCGGCTTAGGTTCGAACTAATGAGGTCACACGCATAGAAGTTTTTTGATTGATCAAGATAGCTGATGGATGATTGAGAATCATGTAGGAATAATTTGGTCAATTCGATTGGCAAATTATCCTATAAAATAATTAAAGTAATTATTGGAGGATTAATTAGTAATTAGATTACTAATAAACTCAATTTGATTGAGTAAACGGACTAAGAATGAGCCAAATTGAATTGGATTTAATTTTGGTTTTGACCTAATTGGATTAGTGGCGCAGGGGTCGACTCGAAGTAAAGGGGGGTCGACTCGAGATGGGCTGGGGTCGACTCAAGCTTGGCTGGGGTCGACTCTCTCTCAGAGAATCCAAAGAACGAATTCTTCCCAGGTGGGGTCGACTCGAAGTAAAGAGGGGTCGACTGGAGATGAGTTGGGGACGACTCTCTCAGACAATCCAAAGAACGACTTCTGTTTTTCCAGGTGGGGTCGACTCGAGTTTCCTTGGGGTCGATTCGAAGCAAGTTGGGGTCGACTCGAGCTCTGAAAGGGTCGACTCGTTGGGGGTATCAGGAGTTCTCTGTCGTCTCAGCCAGGGTTGACCTGCGAAGCTATGGGGTCGACTCGGGTCGACTTTGGAGTCGACTCGAAGGGGAAGGAGTCGACTCGAGGCGACTTGGAGTCGACTCGAGGCGACTTGGAGTCGACTCGAGGCGACTTGGAGTCGACTCGAGATCGGGAAGGTCGACTCCTGAAAATCCTGAAACTCGTGGACGGGCTGAATTCGGAGGATTCGATCCGGACGTGGATTTTCAATGAAAAGTGAAGGGATTTGGATCGTGGGACGTGGGAGAATGGTTAGATGATGATGGAATATCAGCACCATCTATTTCGATCCTATCTCACCTGCATGAACCATCTATTGTTTGAATTTTGAATTCAAACAAGATAAGAACTATCTTGTTACAACCAACACCTTCATGCGCCAACAAGATTACCAAATTTCCATTTGAATTTCGAATTCAAATGATCAGATGGCGCGCCTTTAAAAGAAGAGTTCCAATTGTGGCTAAAAAAGAAATGAAATTTTGTGAATGAAATTCAGCCTTCCATCTCGCCCATTTTCATCTTCCTCTAAGTCCATCTCGCCATAGCTGATAGGGATCCCAGATAAGAGCCTTTAGATCAGATCAAGTCCTCTTCAATCCCTACTAACCATTCCTCCAAGTTCTTCCAAGAAGGCGAACCAAAAGTTGATAGCGTTGGAAAGATCAAAATTCAGCAAAGGAAGATCCTGCGCAAGCTAGCACTTCCGCGGGATTGGATCACTCCAGGAGCTTCGTGTGGATTACTTGTAGAGGCCAGAAGAGTGTGTGGCTGCGAAGCTCGAGCATCAGATCCGTTACTTTCAGATTCATAAAGGTATAATCCGTATAAATCTAGGTCCAAGATATATCTTATAGGTTTCAATCCCCGAGGGTTAAACCTCTTTTGGGGCTCTTCACAGAGTAATCTTCCGAGCCTATTCGATGGGCATTCGAAGATTAGTTGGGTGTTAGATTAGTTGAGTTTAGAACTTAATTAATAATCTCATTTTAGATCTGAAATTAATCGTGCAATGATTTTAGCTTAATCGTTTAAACAATCCCGACATATTGATCATGTATACTTGTAGTGGTACTTTGAAATTTGATTTCTTATGCGTATCTGAATTAAAATGTCTAATTCGATTTTTTCACTGTGAATTTCAAAATTAAAAGAACTACGTATGGCTTGATCTCCCTTGTGAAGGGGGTACGTAGGCAACCCCAACAGGTACAGCCATTATTTTTGAAAAATTCTAAATTTCAACATGCTATCACTACTAGCATCATAGGATCGCTTTCGGTAATGGCCGTGATGTTGTGCTTCTTGTTATCTTGTTCTCTTTGTTTGTTTATGTTTCTTCTCTTTTGCTTTTCTTCTTCTTTGTTTCGCAAACTGGGAGAGCGGCATTGCTTTTGGGTTCTATACAAAGAGGCTGTGATGATTCTTGGATGAGGGTTTTGATGGAGAGAGAATATTTTGATCGCTATTTGTTCAATCTGGATTTGGTATTCTTGGTTGTTGGTGAGATTCTGTCTAATTTGGTTCTGGAGGTTATGTTTATATTATTTCGATGTGCCATCTCTCCCTCTTTTCAATTGTTAATGTTATAGCATGTGAAATGATCTCTGACATGCTAAATCCATAGGAAATCCTAAACCATTGAGCTTAAATGGTTGCTATATAGGATTTCTTCGGAGGCTTATTTAGCTAGATGCTAAGACTAGTTCTATGGTTCTTCATATAAAGAGTTTGGATTATTTTATTGCTTCTATTTCTCTCATCCTGCTTGGTTGTTGTAGATAAATTTGTGCTGGTGGTTGTTTTGGTTGGCTGCCATTGCATGCTCCATTTGATGACATGTGAATGATGTTAATCAAATTTTGAGCAAACTTCTTTTAGGTCCGTTAGTCTTGGTGATGCAATTGGTTGTCCACCTGCTTTAATTTGTTGTCGCAAGCACCACATTTGTGGAATGCCTGAACATCAATTTAAAGTCGGCATTATGTGGTTCTGTATGCTGTTTTTGCCACTGTGACTGAGACACACATAAAACTTTAGTGTTTTCATGGATGTATTATAGTAATTTCTGTGCTTTTGTCGCCTCTTCCTGTCATGATATGATCAAGCCTTTCAAGGTGGATAATGTTTGTTGGTCACTGTTGGTCTAAACTCTTAAGCTGTGGATGAAATAGTTTGGTGCGGGTGGTTATGTCGTCTTCGGTAGCGGTAAAGCGAGCAGCTTTTGAATGTCTGCTGTTTTGCAGACATCCGAGCAGCGGCCATGGTTAGAAGGGGGGAGGAGAAGAAGACATTGTGGGATCTTTTTCCTAGGTCGGCTTCTAGTTCTCTTTCTCAAGATTTGCTGGTATTCTATTTCTTCTCCTCCTACTTGTTCTTGGTCTCCCGGGTGGATAATGGTCGCGATGTTGTGCTTCTTGTTATCTTTTTCTCTTTGTTTATGTGCCTTCTCTTTTGCTTTTCTTATTCTTCTTTGTTTCCCAAATTGGGAGAGCGGCGCTGCTTTTGGGTTCTTTACAAGGAGGCTATGATGATTCTTGCTCGAGGGTTTCGCTACAATTGAGAGGAAAGCAGTTATTCTCTTGACGGCAAGGCAATCTTGCAGGCAACTATTTGCAGCCATTTTGATTTATTAGTTGCAGATCAATCGGTGAATCAGAGCCCCCCTCTCCATCTTCCCCTTCCCTCTCCATCTTCCCTTCCCTGCTTTCAAATTGCTGGGATTTTTGTTTTCAATATTCTTTTTACGGTTGTGTTTCCGAGAGATTTTAAAGTAGATTTAGGTGGAGAGTGTAGGAAGTGGGGAGATCTTGGTCAAAGTCTCTCTCCCTCTCTCCCTTTTCTTCAGTATATCTTCAAAAGTTTTGAACTTGGTTCAGATATTTTATTTTGTCAACTTTGCTTTAAGTTCTCTCTGGACTTGAATAATAGTGAGATAATATTTTGATCGGTGTTTGTTCAATCTAGATTTGGTATTCTTGGTTGTTGGTGGGACTCCATCTAATTTGGTTCTGGAGGTTATGTTCTATATTGTTTCGATGTGCTTTCTCTCCCTTTTTTCAATTGTTGACGTTCTAGCATGTGAAATGATCTCTGACATTCTAAATCCATGGGAAATTCTAAACCATTGAGCTTAAAAGGTTGCTATATAGGATTTCTTTGGATGCTTATTTCGTTAAATGCTATGACTAGTTCTCTAGTTCTGCATAGGAAGAGTTTGAATATTTTATTGCTTCTATATCTCTCGTCCTGCTTGGTTGTTGTACATAAATTTATGCTGGTTGTTGTTTCGGTTGGCTGCCATTGCTTGCTCCGTTTGATGACACGTAATTGATGGTCATCAAATTTTGAGCAAACTTTTTTTGGGTCCGGTAGTCTTGGTGATGCAATTGGTTGTCCACCTGCTTTAATATGTTGTTGTATGCACCACATTTGTGGAATGCCCGAACATCTATTTAATGTTGGCATTATGTGGTTCTGTATGCTGTTTTTTGCCGCTGTGTCTGAGACACATATAACTTTAGTATTTTCATGGATGGATTATGGTAATTTCTTTGCGTTTGTTACCTCTTGCTGTCAACTTTGAATGATATGATCAACCCTTTTTTGGTAGATGCTGTCTGTAGGTCCCTGTTGGTCTAAACTGTGGATGAAATGGTCTGCTAGTTGATTGCACTCTCTGTCAGTGTATGTCTTTGATAAATAGTTAATTTTCGGACCAACAATTTTTTTTTTTGGGGCTATGATAATGTGCATTTTGTTGTTTTAATTCATTTTCGATAAGCATTATTCATTTGATCTCGCCTAAGTTCAATCTTCACGTGATGCTACAGGCCTTAAAGCATTCACGTCATAAGTTATATTAATTGCAGTTGTGTTCAAAGTATTTCCGTTCCCTTTTTTATTTTTATCATATCCACAACTGAAGTGACATATGTCACGCCCCGGACCCGGATCCGTGACATGGCCGTGCTATTGCCGACTACCGCCCACAATAGCACGAAGCCTCATACATAGGTAACAGGGTAGTCAGACTTGTCAAACTGTCATATATTTAAAATATTTGCTGTGTATCATATAAGGTAGTACAGGGTATTTCTTCTTCCATCTCTGTGCCAGAGTCTTTTTTCCTCTGTTTTACTGTTGAAACAGAGGGGAGAAACATTCCACATAGGAACTTTCCCTCTTTTTATTTTGTTTAAACCCATTTAAGTAAATCAGGTCATACCTTGCTCCGGGTTGGCTACAGCCGAGCAGTACACCCTTCAAGAAATCCCTCCTTCCTCTCCTAGGGCTTCAGAGGTTCAGCTCCATCAACCTTCGGCTCTAGGGTTCGGCTTCTCTGGTACAGTACTCGAGAGGGCTAAGGAATAAGAGGGTATAGTAACTCCTAAGTTAAGAAACTGAGAGTTTAAATAAACTCTGCTTAGGAGGTGACCCTTGGAGACGTGGCACCCTCTCCTTCCTCCTTGCTCCGGAAGCCTACAGATGCACTTTCCCTCAGGCCAGCTGGGCTTGTCCTTTCAACCTGGGTGAGGTGGCAGACTCCCATTTTGCATGGATGAGGGCCCAACAGCTGGTCTTCCCCCCTATTGGCCAGCGGGGGTCCGTCACTTCAGTCCTCAGGCGTGAGGTGAGGGTTGCCATCCATGGGCCCAATACGGCCCCATTAAAGACCGAGCCCAAATACCCATAAATTGGGCCTCAGAAGTATTGGGCCCAATTAGTATCAGGCCCCGATGTTACATTCTTTCCCTCTTAAATAAATTTCATCCTCGAAATTAATCATACCTCTATTCTTAGGTATGCAGTGTAATTCTCTAGAAAAACTAACTGAAATAAAGAAATGTGCATGGCCAGAATCAAACAAAATCCATGGGAAATCCTAAACCATTGAGCTTAAAAGGTTGCTATATAGAATTTCTTTGGAGGCTTATTTCGTCAGATGCTAAGACTATTTATCTGGTTCTTCATATAAAGAGTTTGGATTATTTTATTGCTTCTATATCTCTCATCTTGCTTGGTTGTTATACATAGATTTGTGCTGGTTGTTGTCTTAGTTCGCTACCATTGCTTGCTCCATTTGATGACATGTGAACGATGGTCATCATATTTTGAGCAAACTTTTTTTTGGTTCCATTAGCCTTGGTGATTCAATTGGTTCTGGAGGTTATGTTCTATATTGTTTCATTGTGCTCTCTTTCCCTCTTTTCAATTGTTGACGTTTTGGCATGTGAAATGATCTCTGACATTCTAAATCCATGGGAAATTCAAAACCATTGAGCTTAAAAGGTTGCTATATAGGATTTCTTCGGATGCTTATTTCGTTAAATGCTAGGACTAGTTCTCTAGTTCTTCATAGAAAGAGTTTGGATTATTTTATTGCTTCTATATCTCTCGTCCTGCTTGGTTGTTGTACATGAATTTATGCTGGTGGTTGTTTCGGTTGGCTGCCATTGCTTGCTCCGTTTGGTGGCACGTAATTGATGGTCATCAAATTTTGAGCAAACTTTTTTTGGGTCCGGTAGTCTTGGTGATGCAATTGGTTATCCACCTGCTTTAATATGTTGTTGCACGCACCACGTTTGTGGAATGCCCGAACATCTATTTAATGTAGGCATTTTGTGGTTTTGTATGCTGTTTTTTGCCGCTGTGATTGAGACACATAACTTTAGTATTTTCATGGATGGATTATGGTAATTTCTTTGCATTTGTTGCCTCTTGCTGTCAACTTTGAATGGCATGATCAACCCTTTTTTGGTAGATTCTGTCTGTAGGTCCTTGTTGGTCTAAACTGTAGATGAAATGGTCTGCTAGTTGATTGCACTCCCCGTCATTGTATCCGTCTTTGATAAATAGTTAATTTTCGGACTACCAAATTTTTTTTTTGGGCTATGATAATGTGCATTTTGTTGTTTTAATTCAATGTTCGATAAGCATTATTCATTTGATCTCACCTAAGTTCAATCTTCACGTGATGCTACAGGCCTTAAAGCATTCACGTCATAAGTTTTATTAATTGCAGGTGTGTTCAAAGTATTTTTGTTCCCTTTTTTATTTTTATCATATCCACAACTGAAGTGACATATGTCACGCCCCCGACACGATCCGCGACACGGCCGTGCTATTGCCGACTACCGTCCACAATAGCACGAGCAGTACAACCTTCAAGAAATCCCTCCTTCCTCTCCTAGGGCTTCAGAGGTTCAGCTCTTTCAACCTTCGGCTCTAGGGTTCGGCTTCTCTGGTACAGTACTCCAGAGGGCTAAGGAATAAGAGGGTATATTAACTCCTAAGTTAAGAAACTGAGAGTTTAAATAAACTCTGCTTAGGAGGTGACTCTTGGAGAGGTGGCACCCTCTCCTTCCTCCTTGCTTCCGAAGCCTACAGCTGCCCTTTCCCTCTGGCCCGCTGGGCTTGTCCTTTCAACCTGGGTGAGAGGTGGCAGACTCCCATTTTGCATGGATGAGGGCCCAACAGCTGGCCTTCCCCCCACTGGCCAGCTGGGGCCCGTCACTTCAGTCCTCAGGCGTGAGGCGAGGGTTGCCATCCATGGGCCCAATACGGCCCCATTAACGACCTGGCGCAAATACCCTTAAACTAGGCCTCAAAAGTATTGAGCCTAGTTAGTATCGGGCCCGGACATTTATTCTTTCCCTCTTAAATAAATTTCATCCTCGAAATTAATCATGCCTCAATTTTTAGGTATGCAGTGTAATTCTCTAGAAAAACTGACTGAAATAAAGAAATGTGAATAGCCAGAATCAAACAAAATCCATGGTAAATCCTAAACCATTGAGCTTAAAAGGTTGCTATATAGAATTTCTTTGGAGGCTTATTTCGTCAGATGCTAAGACTATTTCTCTGGTTCTTCATATAAAGAGTTTGGATTATTTTATTGCTTCTATATCTCTCATCTTGCTTGGTTGTTGTATATAGATTTGTGCTGGTTGTGGTCTCAGTTCGCTGCCATTGCTTGCTCCATTTGATGACATGTGAATGATGGTCATCAAATTCTGAGCAAACTTTTTTTGGTTCCGTTAGCCTTGGTGATTCAATTGGTTGTCCACCTGCTTTAATTTGTTGTTGCTCGCACCACGTTTGTAGAATGCCCCAACATCTATTTGATGTTGGCATTATGGGGTTATGTATGGTATTTTTTGCCTTTGTGACCGAGACACATATAACTTTAGTGTTTTCATGGATCGATTATAGTAATTTCTATGCTTTTGTTGCCTCTTGCTGTGAACTTTGAATGATATGATCAAGCCTTTCATGGTGGATGCTGTTTGTAGGTCACTGTTGGTCTAGACTATGGATGAAATAGTTTGGTCATCTCATGGTCATCTCATCTTATAGGGGCTAAATTCGTGATTTTCTGTGGAAATTGTCGATAAATCCTAACCATTGATGTCTCTTTAGCAAGCATATCTGATTGGTGGAACAGCATGCTCAGGTCGAAAAACTGTCCGATTGCAGTATTTCTTGAAGTTTGTAAGTATATTTTGATTTATTTGCCAACAATTTGTCAGAGTATTACTTTTATTGCTTAAGGCTGTGATTTCTTGAATCAGATTAACTTTTTGGTCTGTTACTGACGTTCAACAAGCATCAATAGTGCTGGACACCAATTTTTAGACTGGTATACTAGATTAAATTATCCATTTGTTGCTGACCTGTTCTGACCAGATCTTGATTTGAAAGCATTGGTAGGTTGTGAGTTGAGAGGGAACCCTCTTGAGTAATATTCGGATTTGCAGTAAACCTTATTTATTTGTTGCAGTAGACCTGTTTATCTAATGCTGGAGATTATGTGAACTTGTCATGTAAGACATAAGGTTCAAAATGGTATTTATAATGCTTCCAAGAATTAGGAGCATGGGCGGGCATACAATGTGACGGATAATCGCCTTCTCAAAGAGCTGGTTCTTTTATGTTGGTAAACAAGGCTCAACCTTCCACCTCTTCTTTCTCCTAGCTTTCTACTTGAGAGAGGAGGTGAGCATCTATAGTGATTTCTCAGTTACCCTTCAAGCATTGTTCCTTCTCCTTTTCTTCTTCCCTTTATTGTGTATGGATGTATTTATGTATGAATATTCATGCAACAAGGGATGACTTCAAAATTGTTCTTCTCTTCTTTGCATGCCATCTTCTCTACCAATAGGCGAGATATATATGGAAGGTCTACTACATTGCTGGCACCCGATCTGCATTCATTGTAAGTTGGAGAGGTCATCACCAGAGGAGAAGAGGTGCAGGGATCTTCTCCTCTTTTTTGCGTGCATGTATATTAATGAGATGATGGGCAAGTTGTGAAATTACTCCTCTTCTTTGCGTGTCAACTTCTCTAGCAATAGGCGAGGAACTTCTGGAAGTGGTGAATTTGAGCCTCTTCTTCCTTTTTCCTTTTTGCCTTTCAATTTCTTGTTTTTTGAAGATTATATTTTTGTAGCACTTTTTTAATTACATAACTGTAATTAAATTTTTTTTGATGTAATTTTTCGGTTGTTCCTGAAGAATTCATTGGATTTGGAGGCTGATGATAGTTTCAAGATAAAGATGGTATCGATAAAGGTACGATTTTGACTTCGAGAACCCAAATTCTCAAAGTTTCTATTTTGCTTGTCAAAAATCAGGAGTTGTTTGCTCAATACTCGAATGTGTCACATTTTTACATTTTCTCCTTGACAAAATCCCGACCATAAATACATGGGCTCTTTTACATGAACTACCAGTTTATGTGTGAATCTTATTGTGCTTTTTTTTTTATGCAATTCTTTTACGTCTCTTGTTATAAAGTTATCTGAAATGCCTGCTTCACCATTGGATAACTTTTTCTCCCATTTGTTGCGATTGGCTAATTAAGTTAATATGTTTTTTCATTTTTATTTCTGCTCTCATTTAATTTGGGAAGCTGTGGTGTTTTTCTAACATTTACATCCTTGTTTTCTATAAATCATGACAGTGACACCTCTACTTTTGCTCCCATTTTTATGTGCTGTGTATGTTGCTTAATATTTTATTTGACAAATGTGGTTGGTTCTCTTAGTACACTTTCAAATAGTATCATAGGCAGTTCCCATGAGATAATGACATGATCTTCTGAAAATGCATTTGCATAATCTCAGAACCGAACTATTAGACTAATCCCTGTATAGCTCCTATGCCTTTTTATATTACATCAAGTTCAGAACCAGAAGAATTTCTCTTTGTTTTGTCTGCTGGCCATCAGTTATGGTTATATCCTTGTGACATACTGTGTGGTAATTCCAATCCTTCAATCATTTAATCATTTTTTGTTAACCTTGTTGGTTACATTGATCTGCATGACTTTCCATTGGCTCGAAAAACATTTCTGCATGTTGTTCTGGATACTTTACCATTTCTTTTTCAACCTCTCTCTCTTTAATTTTCATGATTTCATGCCTGAGCATGTTTGTTAATGTATTACGTGCGGGCGGGGCTTGGTGCAATGGTAAGGTTGCTCCATTTGACCTGTGCATCATGTATTCGAAACACCTCAGATGCTAAGTGGCAGAAACCTTGGGGATGCCTTTTTTTGTTTTCTTGAATGTATTATGTATCATAAAGGTAAGGCTTGTGATATGTCGGGATGATTATATTCTATTAAGTTGTGAATGATTGTTTTATGATTATTATTTTTTAGGATGTAGTCTTATCTTCTAAAGTTCAAATGGACCAACAATTAGCATATCTGGTTGACTCGGTGATTTATTTTTCGAACTGAGGTTGGCTCGTTACAAAGCCAAATATTGTGTATTCTAGGTAAATTGTCTGTTTTGATTTCTTAGGACTCACTTCTCGTAGGCTAAACATGATTCCTTTTTTGGCTTCCAAAAAGGCTCCATTTATTTTTATACAAGAATTGACTTGTGTCTGGCCTGTAGTGGATATAGCTTTGTGTTCTTTATTATTGGAAGCCATTCTTTTCTTTTTCTTTTTTCTAACATTTTTTAATATTTTTTTTTTTTTAATAAAAAACGTTGTCTTCTTGCACCTTCCATGCTAGACCTAATGATTTCTATTGAACACAGATAATTCCTTGACCTGTACGTGGTTTGACGGCCATACTCTTTCTGGTTCCCTTTAGATGAGATGAAGTTTCTTGATTCCACCTAGTTTGAGACTAAGTTTGTTTAATTTATTTACATAAATAGTACACTTGTATTGCGTTCAGATGATAATGTACTTGCTTGAGTTTCTATTGTCCGCCGGCCTTTGTAGTTTAGGTAATTATGGATAGCCACTCTCTTTGCCAGCTATCCCTTTTTAACCACAACTTTTATGTTGATTATACACTTTGCATTCCACTTTATTCATGGTAAATCTACTTCATCAGTTTTTGTGGCTCGGACCTTCAAACTGCATCATCCTAGAATTTCACTGAATCGACTCGAGATCGGGAAGGTCGACTCATTCTGAAAATCCTGAAAATCCTGAAACTCGTGGACGGGCTGAATTCGGGGGATTCGATCCGGACGTGGATTTTCAATGAAAAGTGAAGGGATTTGAATCGTGGGACGTGGGAGAATGGTTAGATGATGGAATATCAGCACCATCTATTTCGATCCTATCTCACCTGCATGAACCATCTATTGTTTGAATTTTGAATTCAAACAAGATAAGAACTATCTTGTTACAACCAACACCTTCATGCGCCAACAAGATACCAAATTTCCATTTGAATTTCGAATTCAAAGGATCAGATGGCGCGCCTTTAAAAGAAGAGTTCCAATTGTGGCTAAAAAAGAAATGAAATTTTGTGAATGAAATTCAGCCTTCCATCTCGCCCATTTTCATCTTCCTCTGAGTCCATCTCGCCATAGCTGATAGGGATCCCAGATAAGAGCCTTTAGATCAGATCTAAGTCCTTTTCAATCCCTACTAACCATTCCTCCAAGTTCTTCCAAGAAGGCGAACCAAAAGTTGATAGCGTTGGAAAGATCAAAATTCAGCAAAGGAAGATCCTGCGCAAGCTAGCACTTCCGCGGGATTGGATCACTCCAGGAGCTTCGTGTGGATTACTTGTAGAGGCCCGATGAGTGTGTGGCTACGAAGCTCGAGCATCAGATCCGTTACTTTCAGATTTCATAAAGGTATAATCCGTATAAATCTAGGTCCAAAGATATATCTTATAGGTTTCAATTCCCGAGGGTTAAACCTCTTTTGGGGCTCTTCACAGAGTAATCTTCCGAGCCTATTCGATGGGCATTCGAAGATTAGTTGGGTGTTAGATTAGTTGAGTTTAGAACTTAATTAATAATCTCATTTCAGATCTGAAATTAATCGTGCAATGATTTTAGCTTAATCGTTTAAACAATCCCGACATATTGATCATGTATACTTGTAGTGGTACTTTGAAATTTGATTTCTTATGCATATCTGAATTAAAATGTTTAATTCGATTTTTTCGCTGTGAATTTCAAAATTAAAAGAACGACGTATGGCTTGATCTCCCTTGTGAAGGGGGTACGTAGGCAACCCCAACAGGTACAGCCATTATTTTTGAAAAATTCTAAATTTCAACATGCTATCACTACTAGCATCATAGGATCGCTTTCGGTAATGGCCGTGATGTTGTGCTTCTTGTTATCTTGTTCTCTTTGTTTGTTTATGTTTCTTCTCTTTTGCTTTTCTTCTTCTTTGTTTCGCAAACTGGGAGAGCGGCATTGCTTTTGGGTTCTATACAAAGAGGCTGTGATGATTCTTGGATGAGGGTTTTGATGGAGAGAGAATATTTTGATCGCTATTTGTTCAATCTGGATTTGGTATTCTTGGTTGTTGGTGAGATTCTGTCTAATTTGGTTCTGGAGGTTATGTTATATTGTTTCGATGTGCCATCTCTCCCTCTTTTCAATTGTTAATGTTATAGCATGTGAAATGATCTCTGACATGCTAAATCCATAGGAAATCCTAAACCATTGAGCTTAAATGGTTGCTATATAGGATTTCTTTGGAGGCTTATTTAGCTAGATGCTAAGACTAGTTCTATGGTTCTTCATATAAAGAGTTTGGATTATTTTATTGCTTCTATTTCTCTCATCCTGCTTGGTTGTTGTAGATAAATTTGTGCTGGTTGTTGTTTTGGTTGGCTGCCATTGCATGCTCCATTTGATGATATGTGAATGATGTTAATCAAATTTTGAGCAAACGTCTTTTAGGTCCGTTAGTCTTGGTGATGCAATTGGGTGTCCACCTGCTTTAATTTGTTGTCGCACGCACCACATTTGTGGAATGCCCAAACATCAATTTAAAGACGGCATTATGTGGTTCTGTATGCTGTTTTTGCCACTGTGACTGAGACACACATATGACTTTAGTGTTTTCATAGATGTATTATAGTAATTTCTGTGCTTTTGTCGCCTCTTCCTGTCATGATATGATCAAGCCTTTCAAGGTGGATGTTGTTTGTTGGTCACTGTTGGTCTAAACTCTAAGCTGTGGATGAAATAGTTTGGTGCTGGAGGTTATATTCTCTTCAGTAGCGGTAGAGCGAGCAGCTTTCGAATGTCTGCTGTCCCGCAAACATCCGAGCAGCAGCCATTGTTAGATGGGGGGAGGAGAAGAAGACATTGTGGGATCTTTTTCCTAGGTCGGCTTCTAGTTCTCTTTCTCAAGATTTGCTGGTATTCTATTTCTTCTTCTCCTTCTACTTGTTCTTGGTCTCCGGGTGGATAATGGTCATGATGTTGTGCTTCTGGTTATCTTTTTCTCTTTCTTTGTTTATGTGCCTTCTCTTTTGCTTTTCTTATTCTTCTTTGTTTCCCAAATTGGGAGAGCGGCGCTGCTTTTGGGTTCTTTACATGGCGGCTGTGATGATTCTTGCACGAGGGTTTCGCTACAATTGAGAGGAAAGCAGTTATTCTCTTGACGGCAAGGCAATCTTGCAGGCAACTGTTTGCAGCCATTTTGATTTATTAGTTGCAGATCAATCGGTGAATCTGAGCCCCCCTCCATCTTCCCCTTCTCTGCTTTCAAATTGCTGGGATTTTTGTTTTCAATATTCTTTTTTACGGTTGTGTTTTCGAGAGATTTTAATGTAGATTTAGGTGGAGAGTGTAGGAAATGGGGAGATCTTGGTCAAAGTCTCTCTCCCTCTCTCCCTTTTCTCCAGTATATCTTCAAAAGTTTTGAACTTGGTTCAGATATTTTATTTTGTTAACTTTGCTTTAAGTTCTCTCTGGACTTGAATGATAGTGAGATAATATTTTGATCGGTGTTTGTTCAATCTACATTTGGTATTCTTGGTTGTTGGTGGGACTCCGTCTAATTTGTTTCTGGAGGTTATGTTCTATATTGTTCTGGCATGTGAAATGATCTCTGACGTTCTAAATCCACGGGAAATTCTAAACCATTGAGCTTAAAAGGTTGCTATATAGGATTTCTTCGGATGCTTATTTCGTTAAATGCTAGGACTAGTTCTCTAGTTCTTCATAGAAAGAGTTTGGATTATTTTATTGCTTCTATATCTCTCGTCCTGCTTGGTTGTTGTACATAAATTTATGCTGGTTGTTGTTTCGGTTGGCTGCCATTGCTTGCTCTGTTTGATGATACGTAATTGATGGTCATCAAATTTTGAGCAAACTTTTTTTTGGGTCCGGTAGTCTTGGTGATGCAATTGGTTGTCCACCTGCTTTAATATGTTGTTGCACGCACCACGTTTGTGAAATGCCCGAACATCTATTTAATGTTGGCATTATGTGGTTTTGTATGCTGTTTTTGCCGCTATGACTGAGACACACATAACTTTAGTATTTTCATGGTTGGATTATGGTAATTTCTTTGCGTTTGTTACCTCTTGCTGTCAACTTTGAATGATATGATCAACCCTTTTTTGGTAGATGCTGTCTGTAGGTCCCTGTTGGTCTAAACTGTGGATGAAATGGTCTGCTAGTTGATTGCACTCCCCGTCATTGTATCCGTCTTTGATAAATAGTTAATTTTCGGACTAACAAATTTTTTTTTTGGGCTATGTTAATTGGATTTTGTTGTTTTAATTCAATGTTCGATAAGCATTATTCATTTGATCTCACCTAAGTTCAATCTTCTCGTGATGCTGCAGGCCTTAAAGCATTCACGTCATAAATTATATTAATTGCAGTTGTGTTCGAAGTATTTCTGTTCCCTTTTTTATTTTTATCATAACCACAACTGAGGTGACATATGTCACGCCCCGGACACGATCCGTGACACGGCCGTGCTATTGCCGACTACCGCCCACAATAGCACGAAGCCTCATACATGGGTAACAGGGTAGTCAGACTAGTCAAACTGTCATATTTTTAAAATATTTGCAGTGTATCTTATAAGGTAGTAAAGGTTATTTCTTCTTCCATCTCTGTGCCAGAGTCTTCCTCCCTCTATTTTACTGTTGAAACTTGAAACAGAGGGAAGAAACATTCCACAGAGGAACTTCCCCCCTTTTTATTTTGTTTAAACTTATTTTAGTAAATCAGGTCATACTTTGCTCCGGGTTGGCTGTAGCCGAGCAGTACACCCTTCAAGAAATCCCTCCTTCCTCTCCTAGGGCTTCAGAGGTTCAGCTCCTTCAACCTTCGGCTCTAGGGTTCGGCTTCTATGGTATAGTACTCCAGAGGGCTAAGGAATAAGAGGGTATAGTAACTCCTAAGCTAAGAAACTGGGAGTTTAAATAAACTCTGCTTATTGGAGAGGTGGCACCCTCTCCTTCCTCCTTGCTTCGGAAGCCTATAGCTGCCCTTTCCCTCAGGCCAGCTGGGCTTGTCCTTTCAACCAGGGTGAGAGGTGGAAGACTCCCATTATGCATGGATGAGGGCCCAACAGCTGGCCTTCCCCCCTACTGGCCAGCTGGGGCCCGTCACTTCAGTCCTTAGGCTTGAGGTGAGGGTTGCCATCCATGGGCCCAATACGGCCCCATTAATGACCTGGCCCAAATACCCTTAAACTGGGCTTCAAAAGTATTGGGCCTAGTTAGTATCGGGCCTGGACATTACATTCTTTCCCTCTTAAATAAATTTCGTCCTCGAAATTAATCATACCTCAATTCTTTGGTATGCAATGTAATTCTCTAGAAAAACCGACTGAAATAAAGAAATGTGAATAGCCAGAATCAAACGAAATCCATGGAAAATCCTAAACCATTGAGCTTAAAAGGTTGCTATATAGAATTTCTTTGGAGGCTTATCTCGTCAGATGCTAAGACTATTTCTCTGGTTCATATAAAGAGTTTGGATTATTTTATTGCTTCTATATCTCTCATTTTGCTTGGTTGTTGTACATAGATTTGTGCTGGTTGTTGTCTCAGTTCGCTGCCATTGCTTGCTCCATTTGATGACATGATGATGGTCATCAAATTTTGAGCAAACTTTTTTTGCTCTGTTAGCCTTGGTGATTCAATTGGTTGTCCACCTGCTTTTATTTGTTGTTGCATGCACCACGTCTGTGGAATGCCCCATCTATGTGTGTGGTTTTGTATGCTATTTTTTGCCTTTGTGACTGTGACATATAACTTTAGTGTTTTCATGGATCTGTTATAGTAATTTCTCTGCTTTTGTTGTCTCTTACTGTCAACTTTGAATGATTTGATCAAGCCTTTCATGGTGGATGTAATAGTTTGGTGCTTGAGATTATGTTCTCTTTTTTTTTTTTTGGTGTACCGGCATCTCACTGCAAACCGTGAAAACGCCCAGAATAATCAAAAAGCAAAACACGCTCTAGTGCCACCGGCACTCGCTCGAAACCCCTCCATAGGACGGCTCCAGAGTGGTGTGTTACGAATGAGGCGACCCAGTCTGCTGCACTGTTCGCCTCACGAAAGACATGCGTGGCTCGGAAGGAGTCCACCTCCCCCACCAGATAGCAGATATCATAGACAAGAGGGTGCAGATCTGGCCGCGGCTCTTTAGCAGCGATTGAGTGAGCAGCTCTGGAAGGTCTGCTGCTCCGCAGACAGCCGAGCAGCAACGATCGTTCGATGGGGGGAGGAGAAAAAGAGACACTGTGGGATCTTTTCCCCAGGTCGGCTTCTAGTTCTCTTACTCAAGATTTGTTGGTCTTCTCTTTCTTCTCCTTCAACTTGTTGTTGGTCTCCCGGGTGGATAATGGCCGCGATGGTGTGCTTCTTGTTATCTTGTTCTCTTTGTTTTTGTTTCTTCTCTTTTGCTTTTCTTCTTCTTCTTTGTTTCGCAAACTGGGAGAGCGGCATTGCTTTTGGGTTCCATGCAAAGAGGCTGTGATGATTCTTGGATGAGGGTTTTGCTACATTTTGAGAGGAAAGCAACTATTCTCTTGATGGTGAGGCAATCTTGGATGGTCTGCTGCTGTTGTTCTGCAGGCAACCGTTTGCAGCCGTTTTGATTTATTAGTTGCAGATCAATTGGTGAATCTGAGTCTCCTTCTCCATCTTCCCCTTCTTTGCTTTCCAGTTGCTGGGATTATTTTTTTCAATATTCCTTTTTAAGGGTTTCTTGAATTTCTGAGAGATTTAAAGTAGATTTTGGTGGAGAGCGTAGGAAGTGGGCAGATCTTGGTAAAAGTCTCTCTATCCCTCTCTCCCTTTTCTTCAGTATATCTTCAAAAGTTTTGAACTTGGTTAAGATAATGCCTTTTGTCTAAGTTGCACATGATAATGTACTTGCTTGAGTTTCTATTGTCCGTTAGCCTTTGTAGTTAGGTAATTATGGATAGCCACTCTCTTTGCCAACTATTCCTTTTAACCACAAATTTTATGTTGATTATACACTCTGCATTCCGCTTTATTCATGGTAAATCTACTTCATCAGTTTTTGTGGCTCGGTCCTTCAAAACTGCATCATCCTAGAACTTTACCAAGCTCATAAAAATTGTTCAAGTTTATTCTTGTCTCTGTTGTTGTCTTAATTATCTATTTATCTTCTGAGCTATTGTTGGACGGTCCGGTCCGGTACGTACCGGCCGGTACCGTACCGGCCGGTATGTGGTAGTTTCAAAAACCACAGTGCGCGGCGCTGTGGTTCTAAAAAAAAAAAAATCGTACCGGTGCGAACCGGCCGGTTCGCACCGGTACGAGGCCGGTACCGGCCGGTACGGGCTCCGAACCGGCCGGTACGCACCCGTACCGGCCGGTACGGGCTCCGAACCGGCCGGTACGCACCCGTACCGGCCGGTTCGGATAAAAAATCGGAAAATACCGGTTTTTTATCCGTTCCGGTACCGGTCTAGGACTGGACCGGTACGGCATTCCATGGTTGGATCCCTATGCTGCAGCAAAAGTCCGAACCTTTTGGGCAATGATGACAGCATCCTTACTCATTCCGGTGATAGCCTTCAAATAAACTATTACAACTCATGGTCATCTCATCTTATAGGGGCTAGATTCGTGATTTTCTGTGGAAATTGTCTTCGATAAATCCTAACCATTGATGTCTCTTTAGCAAGCATATTTGATTGGTGGAACAGCATGCTCAAGTCGAAAAACTGTTCGATTGCAGTATTTCTTGAAGTTTGTAAGTATATTTTGATTTATTTGCCAACAATTTGTCAGAGTATTACTTTTATTGCTTAAGGCTGTGATTTCTTGAATCAGATTAACTTTTTGGTCTGTTATTGACGTTGAACAAGCATCAATAGTGCTGGACACCAATTTTTAGACTAGTATACTAGATTAAATTATCCATTTGTTGCTGACCTGTTCTGACCAGATCTTGATTTGAAAGCATTGGTAGGTTGTGAGTTGAGAGGGTACCCTCTGAGTCATATTCGGATTTGCAGTAAACCTTATTTATTTATTGCAGTAGACCTGTTTATCTAATGCCGCAGATTATGTTAACTTTTCATGTAAGACATAAGGTTCAAAATGGTACTTATAATGGTTCCAAGAATTAGGAGCATGGGCGGGCATACAATGTGATGGATAATCGCCTTCTCAAAGAGCTGGTTCTTATATGTTGGTAAACAAGGCTCAGCCTTCCACCTCTCCTTTCTCCTAGCTTTCTACTTGAGAGAGGAGGTGAGCATCTATAGTGATTTCTCAGTTACCTTTCAAGCATTGTTCCTTCTCCTTTTCTTCTTCGCTTTTTTGTGTACGGATTTATTTTTGTATGAATATTCATGCAACAAGGGTGACTTCTAAAAATTGTTCTTCTCTTCTTTGCATGCCATCTTCTCTAGCAATAGGCGAGACATATGTGGAAGGTCTGCTACATTGCTGGCACCTGAGCTGCATTCATTGTAAGTTGGAGAGGTCATCACCATCGGAGAAGAGGCGCGGGGATCTTCTCCTCTTTTTTGTGTGCATGTATATTAATGAGATGATGGGCAAGTTGTGAAATTACTCTTCTTCTCTTCTTTGCGTGTCAGCTTCTCTAGCAATAGGCGAGGAACTTCTGGAAGTGGTGAATTTGAGCCTCTTCTTCCTTTTCCTTTTTTGCCTTTCAATTTCTTGTTTTTTGAAGATTATATTTTTGTAAGACTTCTTTAATTACATAACTGTAATTAAATTTCTTTTGATGTGTTTTTTCGGTTGTTCCTGAAGAATTCATAGGATTTGGAGGCTCATGATAGTTTCAAGATAAAGATGGTATCGATAAAGGTACGATTTTGACTTCGAGAACCCAAATTCTCAAAGTTTGTATTTTGCTTGTCAACAATCAGTTGTTTGCTCAATACTCAAATGTGTCACATTTTTACATTTTCTCCTTCCCAAAATCCCGACCATAAATACATGGGCTCTTTTACATGAACTACCAGTTTATGTGTGAATCTTATTGTGCTTTTTTTTTCCGCAATTCTTTTACGTCTCTTGTTATAAAGTTATCTGAAATGCCTGCTTCACCATTGGATAACTTTTTCTCCCATTTGTTGCGATTGGCTAATTAAGTTAATATGTTTTTTCATTTTTATTTCTGCTCTTATTTAATTTGGGAAGCTGTGGTGTTTTTCTAACATTTACATCCTTGTTTTCTATAAATCATGACAGTGGCAGCTCTACTTTTGCTCCCATTTTTATGTGCTGTGTATGTTGCTTAATATTTTATTTGACAAATGTGGTTGGTTCTCTTAGTACACTTTCAAATAGTATCATATGCAGTTCCCATGAGATAATGACATGATCTTCTGAAAATGCATTTGCATAATCTCAGAACCGAACTATTAGACTAATCCCTGTATAGCTCCTATGCCTTTTTATATTAGATCAAGTTCAGAACCAGAAGAATTTCTCTTTGTTTTGTCTGCTGGCCATCAGTTATGGTTATATCCTTGTGACATACTGTGTGGTAATTCCAATCCTTCAATCATTTAATCATTTTTTGTTAACCTTGTTGGTTACATTGATCTGCATGACTTTCCATTGGCTTGGAAAACATTTCTGCATGTTGTTCTGGATACTTTACCATTTCTTTTTCAACCTCTCTTTCTCTTTAATTTTCATGATTTCATGCCTGAGCATGTTTGTTAATGTATTACGTGCGGGCGGGGCTTGGTGCAATGGTAAGGTTGCTCCATTTGACCTGTGCATCATGTATTCGAAACACCTCAGATGCTAAGTGGCAGAAACCTTGGGGATGCCTTTTTTTGTTTTCTTGAATGTATTATGTATCATAAAGGTAAGGCTTGTGATATGTCGGGATGATTATATTATATTAAGTTGTGAATGATTGTTTTATGATTATTATTTTTTAGGATGTAGTCTTATCTTCTAAAGTTCAAATGGACCAACAATTAGCATATCTGGTTGACTCGGTGATTTATTTTTCGAACTGAGGTTGGCTCGTTACAAAGCCAGATATTGTGTATTCTAGGTAAATTGTCTGTTTTGGTTTCTTAGGACTCACTTCTCGTAGGCTAAACATGATTCCTTTTTTGGCTTCCAAAAAGGCTCCATTTATTTTTATACAAGAATTGACTTGTGTCTGGCCTGTAGTGGATATAGCTTTGTGTTCTTTATTATTGGAAGCCATTCTTTTCTTTTTCTTTTTTCTAACATTTTTTAATATTTTTTTCTTTTTTTAATAAAAAACGTCGTCTTCTTGCACCTTCCATGCTAGACCTAATGATTTCTATTGAACACAGATAATTCCTTGACCTGTACGTGGTTTGACGGCCATACTCTTTCTGGTTCCCTTTAGATGAGATGAAGTTTCTTGATTCCACCTAGTTTGAGACTAAGTTTGTTTAATTTATTTACATAAATAGTACACTTGTATTGCGTTCAGATGATAATGTACTTGCTTGAGTTTCTATTGTCCGCCGGCCTTTGTAGTTTAGGTAATTATGGATAGCCACTCTCTTTGCCAGCTACCCCTTTTTAACCACAACTTTTATGTTGATTGTACACTTTGCATTCCGCTTTATTCATGGTAAATCTACTTCATCAGTTTTTGTGGCTCGGACTTTCAAACTGCATCATCCTAGAATTTTACCAAACTCATAAAAATTGTTCAAGTATATTCGTGTCTGCTGTTGTCTTATCTATTTATCTTCCGAGCTATTGCTGACCCTATGCAGCAGCTAAAGTCCGAACCTTTTGGGTGATGATGACATCTTTACTCCTTTCTTTGATAGCCTTTAAATGAAATATTACAGCTCCTAGTCATCTTATCTTATAGGGGCTTGATTCGTGATTTTCTGTGGAAGCTGTCCTCGATAAATCCTAACCATTGATGTCTCTTTAGCAAGCATATCTGATTGGTGGAACAGCGTGCTCAGGTCGAAGTATTTTCTGATTGCATTATTTCTTGAAGTATATAAGTATATTTTGATTTATTTGCCAACAATTTGTCATAGTATTACTTTTATTGCTTTAGGCTGTGATTTCTTGAATCAAATTAGCTTTTTAGTCTATTATTGACGTTCAACAAGCATCAATAGTCTTGGACACCAATTTTTGGACTGGTATACTAGATTAAATTATCCATGTGTTGCTGACCTGTTCTGGCCAGATCTTGATTTGAAAGCATTGGTAGCTTGCGGGTTGGGAGGGAACCCTCTTGGTTCACGTATCCAAAAGCTCCAAAAAAATTTGGAACCGGTACGGGCCGATACGGTTAGCCGGTTCGGGCCGGTACGGGTTTTTAACACCGAACCAGACCGTTCGGAGCCAGTATCGGTTCGGTACAGGCTGAACCGGCCGGTACAGCATTCCTTGCTTTTTTGTTTGTATGGATGCATTTTTGCAGGAATATTGATGCAACAAGGGTTGACTTCTAAATTTGTTCTCTTCTTTGCATGCCACCTTCTCTGGCAATAGGCGAGGCATTTTTGGAAGGTCTACTACACTGCTGACAACCAATCTGCATTCATTGTAAGTTGGAGAGGTCATCACCCGAGGAGAGGAGGAGCGGGGATCTTCTCCTCTTTTTTGTGTGTATGTATGTATATTGATGAGATGATGGGTGACTTGTAAAATTGCTCTTTTCTTCTTTGCGTGTCAGCTTCTCTAGCAATTGGCGGGGAACATCTGGAAGTGGCGAATTTGAGCCTCTTTTTCCTTTTCCCATTTTGCCTTCTAATTTCTTGTTTTTTGAAGATTATATTTTTTTTAAGGCATCTTTAATTACAAAACTGTAATTAAATTTCTTCTGATGTGTTTTTTCTGCTGTTCCTGAAGAATTCATATGATTTGGAGGCTGATGATAGTTTCGAGATAAAGATGGTATCAATAAAGGTACGATTTTGACTTCGAGAACCGACATTCTCAAAGTTCGTGTTTTGCTTGTCAGAAATCAGGAGTTGTTTGCTCAATACTAGAATGTGTCGCATATTTACATTTTCTCCTTCACAAAATCCCGACCATAAATAGATGGGCTTTTTTACATGAACTACCAGTTTGTGTGAATCTTATTGTGCTATTTTTTTTCTGCAATTCTTTTATGTCTCTTGTTATTAAGTTAGCTGAAATGCCTGCTTCACCATTGGATAACTTTTCTCCTAATTGTTGCGATTGGCTAATTAATTTAATTTGTTTTTTCATTTTTATTTCTGCTCTCATTTAATTTGGGATGCTCTGGTGTTTTTCTGACATTTACATCTTTGTTTTCGGATCGCAGTATTTCTTGAAGTATGTAAGTATATTTTGATTTATTTGCCAACAATTTGTCATAGTATTACTTTTATGCCTTTTCGAAGGGGATTTTTTCTTTCTGGGTTTGTTTTTGATCCCAAAATGGATGATTTGTTGCCCCTAGCCAAGGTTCGGGAGCTAGATTTTATGTTTTTCTTTCTATTGGATTCGATTTTCTGCCAAAGATTTGGTTTTGGAATCTCTATCTTGATTGCCCATCAAAGATGGAACCTTTATCTTGATCTCTTTAAATTTTTCATTGTCTTTTTTTTTTAATTATTATTTAGCTGAATTCTTTATTTCTTATTTGCTTTGTTATTTCTCTCTCTCCAGAGCGCGCGCGTCTCATGCCAGGTATTTAGAGTCACTTATCTAACGTTGGAGTTTGGATTTTATAATATCATGGAAGAGCTGCTTTGATAAATTTTTTTTCCTGATTTTAGTTTCTATTTATTGAGAGTCGAAATTTGGCACTAGTTAAACATCTGCTTGAGTTGTGAAAAACAAAAAGATCTGAATTTGGGTTTTGAAGATTGAAGAATAGGTGGCAATATTCAGAAGCCAGGATTTTTTTTTTCTCAATTGTTTAGCTTGTCCAAGAATGTTCTGACCTCGTAAAAGTAGATATGATATGTTTTCAGCTTATGTTTTAACTATGACTGCCGTGAGTGTTGGACTAACTTTAATTTACTATCTTAGCTCGTTTACAAAACTTAATTTATTTGGATTGTTTAATGATTACAGCAGTCTTTTGTTAAGTATGTCGAATCTGAAAAGGTCCCCAAGGAATTTAAATCATTCCTTTACTGTTCTCCTTGAGGCTTGGAAGAAAAATTTGCTCCATGGCTTTTTATTTAGTCTGTATTAAGTTATTTGATTTTTCATTTTTCCCATCAATTTCCTATGCCTATCAGAGCATCATAATTTTACTGTTGTTAATTCTTTTTTTATCATGTAAAGGATTTCAACCAATTTTTACAAGACAATTATAAATGTGATATAAAATTTTGCCCCAAAGTCAAGCCTATGGAAAAAACATTAATTTTTCTTGGATTAAAGTTGGAACACTACCTTGCTTTTGACCCAGCCTATTTCAGATATTGTTTTCTTGTTTTGGATGAAGACTTTCTTAAATGCAATTAAAGAAGTTGAATTTTATGTAAACCTAAATTGATTATACTCTCATCTGCTTGTGGTCAAGAAGTTTTCAACCCCATGCTATTAGCACAATGGTCATTGAAAATATATTTATAATTTTCTTGATGAATAGAGTATTTTTAAAAATCTAGCAAAGTTTGCAAGTACTTTACAAATCACTGTGACAAGATTTTGCTGTACTCTTCCCTTTTACATACTCAAATTTCAGGAGATTCGTTATTTTTCCTACTTTACTCGCAACTTTATCTCATGTTATTACATTTCCTCTATCATCGTTATCACATATTTTGACATTGTTACCGTGACAATCTAAACTAGAATATGATTCTCAGTGTTTTGACTTTTACGCTATCAAGGTTAAGGACTAAAACTGTCGTTCTTTTTCCTAATGTAGGTATCTGCCCTTGCTTATACTTTTGTAGAATGGGAGTTACCATCAACTGACTGCTTTTGCCTCCATAATATTGTGTAATAATTGTAAAGTAACTGGTTGACATGAAATGGCGACCAGTGTTGGTCAGACTTATTATGGATGGTCACAGGAGGAGTTATCTGATCGAGATGATTCTCAAGTAATTTTTTTCTAATCTCTTTGGGTTGTTCACCATCATAATTATTTGTCTAAAAAAATCTTTAATGCTCCTTTAGAGTGCTAAACTAACAGCAATTCATTCTTACATGTATCAAACCATCTATTTTTTGCTCTTTAACCCTTTTTTAATGACATTATTCAGGTTACATAAATGCTAACTACAATGATAAGATATTTATCTATTGCTAGTTTCATTTTGCATTTCAGATTTTTTAATATATGATCTTACATGTAATATATTGTATCAAATTCTACACTATATTTGCAACAGAATGGTACGAGTTCTTTTATTCTCTGCTGTGGTCTTATTGGTTCTATTTTGCTTGTTTTCCTCTCCTTGCAGTTTCATTGCTGTTTTTGAAGTATATACAGTTGGGATGATATAAACTCCTTACATCTGCTTATTAAGTTAGATTGCTATGCAAAAGGTCTATAATGAATATAATTTTCCTATTCTGTTGTTATTGGGTGGCTAAATGGGTGCTTGAGCTTTATTAAGTACCTGAGTTTCATTTCTCTGTATTTCCTGATGTGACCTACTTTGTTATTCTTCTCCTATATTGAATTCTGAACTCATGATACATTACCTTTCAGCTGTGTTGGTATATTAATTTTCCCCTTTTTGTTTCTTACATTTTCTGTTGATTTATATGGATATTATATTAAGTTTGATACAAAGTTAGCAGAGAATATAGCATGTGATACAAAGAAGCCAATGAAAGATAATTGGGGTGCTGTAATTATTTAAATATATTGTTTTCTTTCATTTATGTAGAGTATTAATATTGTTAATGTGGTTTGCAGGAAGCTTCGGTCTCGCAAATGCTTGATCATGGTTCTATATCCTTTGGAAGATTTGCAGCTGAGTCATTGTCATGGGAGAAAAGGTCAGTGTTTACTCACGACAGACGCCAGGAGGAACTGGACAAGTTTAGTGGCTTAGTTGCCAAAAAGAAAGCATACTTTGAAGAATACTACAGAAGGCTTCGAGCTTTAAAGGCCTTGGAACAGAACCAGCAAACTGAGCTCACATTGGATTATGGTGGTGATGGTAGTAATTCTAGCCAAACTGGAGAAGATGATGAAACAGCTCTGCAGCATGGAAGTCTTAGAGATGGGGCAGCAGAAACTATTGATGCCCCTTCTACAGAAACTGAAAATGAACTAAACTTCAAGCAGGATACGAAGTGCAGTCAAGCTCTTCAAACTAGACCGCTGTATCCAGGATCCACAACATCAAATATAGACTCGCTGAGAAGAAGCATGGAAAAAATTGAGCCAGAGAAAAACTTTAACCATGCTGTGATGCAAGACCTGGACAGAGAATCCTTGTCGTCATTAAGTAGAAGCATAGAAGAGATTGAACAGAATGATATCAGTAGTGTTGATGACAAAGAGATTCTGAGGGAACAGGAGAGTCCAGGGTCTAATGTTGAATCTGGGCCTCCTACCAACAGGTCTGTGTCAGACGTGACAAATTCTAGAACCGGAGTCTCACAGCATGCACCTGGTCACAACTTGATACCATACAAAACCAAACTGGCTGTTGAGAAACCTCCAGACTGTAAATCAGTTCCTGAAGTGAAGAAGGTATGGCAAACTTGGAATGTTTTCTTGCATGTGTATAAAAACTACTTGTTACTTTGAATAAGCTAGTTTGTTTTTCTTCAGTGACCAAATGAAATCAAGACTGGGAAAGGAACTGGAAATGTTTGTTTCGCTATGCTGCAGCAAATCCAACTTCCCAGTCAGATATGATGTCCAAATTTGTTTTAAAAATACGGCGTGCTAGGGACATACTTGGGCAATAGCTCATTTAGGAGGAAAATCTTGACCACCATGGGTCACCCAGTCCACAAAATTGATTCAGATAGGATTTTGGGTGCAGTAGTTCGTGCACATTTTCTAAATGCAATATCTCCTTTTCCACCATTCAGCTCAGAGCTAAAGCAGAGCCGGCTTGTTACTGACCGTCTCCACAGAATCCCAGCATGATTTATTGATCAGAAATTGTTTCTTCCTTTCATCCCTTTAACCTTCCAATCAGATATAACTTATTTTTATATTAGTTATCTAACCAAGGGTATATATCATGGCCATCACCCACAATTCAGAGAAGCATAAAAAAAGAGAAGTTGATGTACTCCATACGGTGGATTTTGATATGCCAAATATTACCTATTCTTCAGTTTATTCTTAATAGTAAATACAGACTTACTGTATATGCTAAGTATTGTTTGTTCCTACTAGCGTACTGAATATATTCAGTCAAGAGAATAGTGTAAGCCTAATTCTGTTATACCATGAGATTGATCCTTAACATTCTAGGAAAATGCTTCCCTTAAAACAATATCGTTTTGGTTGTGACAGGCGAGAAACACCACGATGGCAATGACTTGTCTGAAGATGCAAAGCCTCAGGTGTTCCCATTAAAAGGAATCAATCATCAGATAGCTGCAATCATGCATAATGCAGTGTGTCAGCAGCTGCCTGCTGTGTGCGGTTAACTAGTTATAATACCTGTTTTCTCTCCTAGTTAAAATGGCTGCTGCTGTCAAGTGGTACATATCTGTAGTCTGTGTAACTTGCTGTATCATATATGCCATAAAAGGCTGTAATTTAGATCTTGTATTGCTTTGGAGCGTTGATCCCGTCGGGTTACTCTCGCACGCGTTGCGACGATTGCAGTGGAAACACACGTGCGGGGTTGTTCATCACATGAACATTCCAGGAAGGGTAGAATTTAAAAAAATTCTGAGTTCACAAACTCATAAAATTATGAATTAAAAAAAAGAGATTAAAATTAAAACTTGATTAATTTAATTCTATAATAAAGAATTGTAAAGATTCTATTTTACCTTTGAGCGGGTAGATCTTTACCGCTATCTGATGATCGAAGGATTAAACCGTACAAGTGTCCAATCTTTATAGGTATCCACACGAGGTACAGATCGTTTCAAGCATCTTGATTTCATCGGAGTGCTAGTTTCCTTACAGAAGATTCTCTTTTGAAGGTTGAAACTTTTTTAAGCAATTAACTTTTGATTGCTTCCAAGAGGAGGAAGAAGGAAGAAGAAAAAGAAACATTTTCTCTTTTTCTTGGAAGGAGGAAGAAGAAAAGGACTTCCTTGCGGTTAAAGAAGAGGAAGAGAAGGCTGAATTCAATAATCTCTAATGCATATTTAGCCCTCACGCCCCCCTCCTCTTTATGTAAGCATCTCATGTCTAGCTTAAAGAAGGAAAAGGATTTGGAGAAATTCTTTCTTGATTCACCCCTTCCAATCCTTTACTTAAAAGAGGTTGGAGAGAACCACAACATGGCCTCTCCTTGTGCCGTGTGGAAGGCCAAAAAAGGAAGGAGGGATGGGGCGTGATGCAATCAAGAGGTTCTTGGCGTGATTCAAGGAGGGGTGGATGCCCCTCCTTTGTTTCACCCGAGGAAGAAAAGGAGGGGGAGTTCCTTCCTTTTATGCTTTAGATTTTCTAATTCAATTAGGAATCATATGGTTCCTCTTGATTAATTGAATCCTAATCTAATTAGGACCCAATATGTCCTCCAATTTGATTCATGTAAATCCTAATCCAATTAGGATCCAAATTGGATTTATGAATTAAGTTCCTTATCAAATAAGGAGTTCTAATTAATTAGGACTTTCCATCCTTATCTAATAAGGTTAAGCCTAATTGATTTAGTCCAATTGAAATCCTCCTTCTTTAACTCACTAACTCTTAGTGGGTTAAACCAATTATCAATCAAATTGACAATCAAGATATATTGCAATTCTAAATCGCAATCCAACCGTCGGAATGATCAAAATCTCTTATATGTGTGACCCCATAGGTTCTATTCTGTCTGATAGTGAGATATATTGTGATCTCCATCATAATATTATTGAAACTTCTTTCAATTGGTTGAAATAATTTCAACTCTTTTCTTCAGAATTTACTGATCATCAAGTGAATGCCTTCGAGTCTCACAATCCACCAGTGATACCTAGCAGCATGTAGTGACAATCCAGTAAAACGGAATAGATGAACTTCTCGGTGCAGTTAGCGTATGATATAGTCCTTCTATCGTGGATCCCGACAAGATGGAGGTCATGGATAACTCCTCAAACCCCATCATCTGTCATATGTCAAAATTTATTTGACTTAAGTTCGAGATTAGAAAACTCCTTTTCCAAAATGTCTTAGCCAAGGTTTTTCGAACTCAGACTCATAAATCACATAGGATCTCTCTTAGTCTATCAAGATCGATAGATCCCATCTAGATGCAATCCTAATTCGACAGTGAACCTACTGCAGCCAATCTGCACCACAAGGATCCTAATGGATAGGGCCCATGTTTATGTGCTCGTCAAACTACAGCGACCTCACTGTGAATAGCTATGGCATCGCAGGTCTAAGTACCAATCATACAACTGCAGCATCAAGTAAATCACTGACATCCAAGTGACTTCTTGCTTTGGTCACGCTCAGTACCCTTATTCTCTAACAAGCACTTGCACAATCATTTCAGTGTCCCCACACTGTGGACTCAAGACTCGTCCATTAAAAAATATGATATGTGCACTAATCTCATCGAATCGATCACCGTCCTTCGTAATGATCCATCGATCAAGAGTAATTCAGAAATTAATCAACAATGGCACATGCTTTAAATTCTCAACTCTTGAGAATATATGTCATTATCTTATTAATTCTTTGGACAATTCATGGACGGATAATAACATGAATGAAAAAAATATCCAATTTTATTAATTAATAAAAAGATCAAGTACAAATTTATGTCTCAGAATATATACAATTTTTTTGCCAAATTAGCTTCTAGGGCATACTTCTAATAGATCCTGCAGCTAGAAGTGTCATTGGATATTTAAAGATGGTGTATATACATCAAAGAGAAAGGAATGAACTTAGATATATGAGCATGATAGATCATCAAACATCTCTTTCTAATTTTGATTGATGTGGTGATCATGTAATTTGGAATGTATAGTAGGTCAGTGGATTCCTTTGGGCCTTGATATGCATGTTAATGGTTCCTTTTGCCCTGTTGCTTCAGCAGCTCAACCGAAAAAAAAAAAAAGCTGGCTAGAGGCTGTTGTCTTCCAGCAATAAATCCACCTCATATTTATGAGGAGAAAGGGCTGTGGTATCTACCAACCACTTGCTCATGCAATTCTCCACAAGGAGCAGAGTAGGAGAAATCTGAGGTGACTAGATGATAGCTCGTCAATGCTACAGGGCCACCCTCAAGAGAAAGAAATCCATAGAAATCCTACTGATAGAAGGGTTGGACACAAGGGACAAACTGAAGGAGCAGCGAGGAGAACTAGCCGAAGAGTTGGCGCAGGTTCTCTTAAAGAAATATAAGCCTGACCAAACTGTTTGGATCAGCTCCAACTTGAGTGAAGAAAATCGAGGTAAAGTAATCAATTTCTCTATGCCAATGCGGATGACTTCACCTAGTCGGCCCAACAACATGCTGGGTTTAAGCTCCAAGGTGTTGGTTCACAGGCTCAATGTGGACCCAACTCATCGACTTGTGTAATAAAAGAAGAAAAACTTCATCGTAGAAAAACAACAAGTCATCGACCAAAAAGTTGACAAACTCTTGGAGAATAGTTTTGTTCACGAGGTGAACTATTCTGATTGGTCAGCCAATATTGTACTTGTGAATAAAACTAACAAAAAATGACAAGTTTGCATCGACTATACCGACCAGAATAAGACTTTTCCGAAAGACAGCTTTCCACTCCCCAAGATTGATCAGCTCGTAGATGTGACCTTTGGACATCAATTACCAACCTCCATAGATGCAATCTCTAGGTACAACCAGATCCAAAAGACATCCGAAGACGAGTAGAAAACAACCTTTCTCACTGGCAGAGGCCTCTACTGCTACAAGGTAATGCCCTTTGGCTTAAAGAATACAAGGGCAACTTACCAACACCTCATCAATAAGATCTTCAAGGAGCAAATCGGCCGAAACATGGAGGTGTATATGGATAACATGTTCGTAAAAAGCTAAGTAATGGGGCAGCACATAGCCGACTTAGAGGAAACTTTTGCGACCCTCAAAAGGTTCCAAATAAAGCTCAATCGGACGAAGTACGCCTTCGGAGTTGCGTTAAGAAAATTTCTGAATTCCGTAGTGACACAGCGAGGCATTGAGGCAAATCCAGAGAAGATCTGAGCAGTGCAGGACATACAACTCCCAAAGACCGTCAAAGAAATTCGGCGCCTGGCTGGTCAGGTCGCCGCGCTGGCAAGATTTGTCTCCAAATCAGTGGAGTGCTGCCTTCCATTCTTCAAGATCCTAAAGCATCCAAAGAACTTTCAATGGATCAAAGAGTGTCAAAAGGCCTTCGACCAACTAAAGAAGTACCTCAGCTCTATCGCCTTTCCTCACCAAGCCATAAGTTAGAGAAATCCTTTACTTATAATTAGTCGTTTCTCCTTCTGCTGTGAGTGTGATCTTGGTGCAGGAGGAAGAAGGATGCTAGAAACTGATCTACTACACAAGTAGTATCCTACAAGATGCCAAGACCAGATATTCTAAGTTGGAGAAGGTGGTTTATGCTCTCATCATCTCAGCTCGGAAGCTCCGCCCATATTTCTAGACCCATTCAGTCACAATCTTGACCGACCAGCCAGTGAGGCAAATTATAAGAAAGCCCAGAAATGCAGATTAGTTGGTGAAGTGGGCAGTGAAGCTCGAAGAATTCGACTTGGAGTACCAACCTAGGCCGTCCATCAAGGCAAAAGGGTTGGCATACTTTCTGGTGGAATGCACCATCCCTAATGAAGATCCTGCCGAGCTCTCCAAAATAAAGACCACAGAGTGGTTATGGATCCTGCACGTAGACGAGTCATCAAACCTAGGGGGCAGTAGGGTTGGGCTCATACTTACCAGCCCAGATGGAGTAATCATAGAGTACGCTCTGTGATTCAAGTTTTCGACCTTAAATAAGAAGGCTAAATATGAAGTGCTCATCACCAGGCTCAAGCTTTCCAAGGAGCATGGGTCCAGCAGTTGAAGGTCTTCAAAGACTCACAATTGATCGTCGGCCAAGTTCGAAGAGAATTCGAAGCTCGGTGGCCATCGATGATCATATATCTACAGAAAGTAAACGACATCACTTTAGCCTTTCATAGCTTTGATATACATTAGATTTCTCATACGGAGAATGCAAGGGTCGACCTGCTGTCAAAACTAGCCACCTCGAAGATTGTCGACCCGACCAAAGCTACATCTCTCGAAGTCCTAGAGAAGCCGAGCATCGACGAGCTCGAGGTCATGATAAACACTATTGTCGAGCCGAGCTAGATTGATCCCCTCTTCGACTTCTTGAAGGATGAAAAATTGTCTACGAACTAGGGTGGAGCCTGCTGGATGAAGCAACAAGCCTCCCACAATGCTCTCCTTGATGACAAGTTATATTGGAGATCATTTTCATTGCCTCTCCTCAGATGCCTTTGTCTGACTGAGGTAGATTATGCACTTCAGAAAGTGCATGAGGGCATCTGTGGAAATCACTTGGGGGGAATATCCTCGGCCTATAAGATCTTACGACGAAGATACTGTTGGCCCACCCTGCAAAAGGATACTGCCGACATCGTCAAGAGATGCAACCAATACCAATGCTAGGCAAGCATCCAATAATGACTAGCTGTGTCGCTGACACCGATTAGTGCCCTTTAGTTATTTGCACAGTGGAGAATCGACATCCTTGGACCTTTTTCAAAGGCAATCGGGCAGTGCCAGTTTTTCTTTGTGGCGGTGGACTACTTCACCAAATGGGCAAAAGTCGAGCTAGTGGCTTGGATTACCAAGGTGAAAGCTCAAAATTTTGTTTGGAAGGCCATAATTTCTATATTCGGACTCCCTCGAGTGATCATCACCGATAATGGGCGTCAGTTTGACAATGCCCAATTCACAGAATTTTACACTAAGCTCGGAATCGACCACCGGTTTACTTCGGTGGCACACCTCCAATCAAACAGAGAGGCCAAAGTAACCAACCGAACGATTTTGTAGGGACTAAAGGCAAGACTGGACTGAGTAAAGGGCATGTGAGTTGAAGAGCTCTACAGTGTTTTGTGGGCATATAGAACCACGTCTCGAGTCCCCACCAAAGAGACGCCCTTCAACCTTGCTTTTGGAACAAAGGCAGTAATCCCATTAGAGATTAGGCTTCCGTCACTTCGGGTGAAAAGCTTTGATGACCAAACAAATCTCGATCAGCTCCGAGCCAACCTTGATCTATTGGAAGAAACTAGAGAGCAAACTCAAATCCGCCTGGCAAAGTACCAGTGGAAAGCAGCTAGGTACTACAACTCAAAGGTCAAGAGTAAGATCTTCTGACTTAGCGACCTCGTCTTAAGAAAGATCGAAGTATTTTGACCAAGAGAGCCCGAAAAGCTAAACCCAAACTGGGAAGGCCCATACTGAGTAGCCGAATCAATGCGACCTAGAATATATAAGTTGGAGCACCTTGACGATGCTCTGATCCCATGAACTTAGAATTTCGACAATCTTCATATTTATCACCAATAAGGTTCGTTTGTATTTCAAGTTTATTCCTAATAAAAATTTTCTCGTTATGTCTCTATCTTTTAGATTGGACAAGTATAACAAGCATTTTGACTCAAGACACCCCACGAATGCCTGGGCTCCGAACTAAGGAGACACCCCAAATCCGTCTAGGACATCCTCAAGCCGAGCTCATTTGAAGTTCTTCTAGACTCGAACTCTAGAGAGAACAACTAAGGAGACACCCCGAATCCATCTGGGACCTCCTCAAGCCAAGCTCACTCAAAATTCCTCCTAACATAAATTTCGAAGAGGTCAACTAAGGAGACACCCCAAGCCAACTTGGGACCTCCTCAAGCTAAGCTCACTTAAAATTCCTTCGGAGACGAACTCCAAAGAGGTCAACTAAGAAGATACCCAAGGCCGACCGGGAACCTCCTAAAGCCAAGCTCACCTAGAGTTTATCTAGAGACAAACTCAAGAAGGATCAACCGAGGAGCCCAAGATAGGCCAAAAACCCTTGCCAATCCTGTGGTTGGAATTGAATATAAGAAGATGCGTCAAAGGAAGGTTCAATGCTATAACCCAAACACAAGCAAAAAGTAGACAACATAAGCAAAATCTGAAGTCAGGTATTTTAGAAAATTCTTTATTTTCATTACTTTTAAATATATACATTGACCTCGACAAAGGTCGAGCAAAAATAGATGTACATCAACCTCGGTAAAAATCGAGCCAAAAATGAAGTACAAGCCCAGTCCAAAGCAAAAAAGGTAAAGAAGTGAAGGGCTTCATTCTTTGCCTTCACCCTCACCAACATCGCCGTCCTCGCCATCTTTGCCGCCTCCGCTGGCCTCGCTACCTTCGCCGTCCTCATCGCTTCTTTCACCGAAGTTAGGTTGAAGGTCGAAAAAGTCCATCTCCGGGAAGAGTTGCTGGTCCCGAGCTCAACATTCCTCAAAGCCCTTTACAAAAGCATCAGTCGCGTTCTCCTCATAGTCATCCTTATACTAGTCTAAGGAGAGATATTCCTCAATTGCCTTGGCGGCCCTCTACTTGGCTTGGATGACGAGCTCCTTGGCCTCTGCGACTTACCCCTTAGCTCAGATGACAAACTCCCAGACCTTGTTAGCCTTTTGTTTAGCCTAACCTAGCTTCGTAGAAAGCTCTGCGGCCTTTTGCTTGATAGCTTTGAAGGCCTCTCTGGCCGCAGACAGTTGAGATCTCATTGCATGATTGAACTGATTCATTTTTTATGAGCAAATATTAAACTCATTCTTTCTGCAGCTGCATAATTTATACTGTAGCCTTTGAGTGCGATCACTTCTAACTTACCGTCCATAAACCATTAAGGTCTTTATTGAGAGAGCTGCTGAGGTCTTTATGGGCCTCTCCTGTGGTTACCTAAGCTGAGGCTATAAAAAGGCTCTAAATCTTCGAACTTGAGCACAACATATCACACCTGAGACAAGCCTTGTACAACTACTTATCAGATAGAGAACTTCCACTTGCCCACTTATTTTTCCACTCTGTTCCGCTCTCAATTTTTCTATCTTTTCTTTTTGGATAATAAAGGAGAGTTAATTGGATCAGATCTTCACACAATGATGTCATGATAGGAGGACTAAGCTGAATTTATTGTACCTTAGAGATGATCTCACAGTGAAGTTGCACAAGAGGGATATTTATACCCTATCTCAACAATCCAGCTGATGGTTAAGAGCAAGCGCGACGTAAATCAGATTTGATAAAATCCATCACATGGCCCTTACTAAATTGAGTAAAGTTTGATTACAATAAAATTCAACATGTGTGGATGCACAGATCGAAGGAGAAGAGTTAGGTCAAAAACAAACCGAAGGCCTAGGACTTGGCTATAATTAGCTACGATATGTAGAAGTAGACTAAGATGACTAAAACATTTTGAAGGATAGCCTCAAATATAAAACTGCATCTTAGCCAAAAAAATACATGATTATCTGTCTAACAGTTGTGGAGCAACTATACTAAGGAGCGTGCATAATGAGGCATACGTAGCGCTAGTTACTAGAATTGCTAAGAATAGAGGCCAGACATGAGAGCAATCATCAAAGTGTGTATACACTATCTATTAGTATAAATAAGTAGAATTGTACTTTGTAATAGATCCTTCAACAATCAATCCGATGCATATTTATCTCATCTTAGTTTTGCTTTATGTTTTATCCTAGAAATAGGCATAACTTAGCTTTTTACTATAGCCCAATGCTATATCCCTACCGTAGCTCGATGCTATACCGTTAATCTCTCTTCAAACAGTAGTGTAATGGTGATGCAAATTTTTGAAAATCAAGGCATCCAAACCTACGCTACTTTTATCCTTTCTTTAATCCCGATCATCATATTTCCAGCTGATCAGATGTCGGTGGTATGTCCGCACACAATAACCTTGATGCTGTTGAAGATTTGGTGCCTTTCTCCGCCTACCAATCGAGTTCCGTAGGACCCCAAGTTTCCTGGCACTCACTTGAACGGGATAGAAAAATCACAAATGGAGGTGAAATTTGTTCATAAGGTAGCCTTTTAACATGCCTCATTCCAAGAACATCTTCCTTCCCATTTATTTTTTTAAACTAATCTTGTTATTAATTTTTGAAATTACTATTTTATGTAATTATTGGTAATTTCTAGGAACTACATCTCCAATAAAAAGCACTCCAGGGATCAAGGTGGAGCAGAGAAGATAAATGTCGGCGCCATTTTAATTAGACATTTTCGTTATATATAAAGAGTTAACAAATTATATAATTTACTTTGAAGAACATAAACTATGGGATGAATGACCTTCTTATGACACAACGTTTTAATACATTGGAACACAGAAGAAAAAATGTTAACCAAAAGGAACATATGGTTGTTGACAATTACACATATGGCAAGAGCCAGATAGGTCCAACATAGGCACATAGCTATAGGCAGTTAGTAACTTCATGAGCTAAGGTGCAAAACCTCTATTGAGGAGTCGAAAAGGATTGCGAGCCAACCGATGCTAGACTAAGCCTTCCAACTCCGACTTCAAGTGACTCAATTGACATAATTTGACAACATCCAGGGTGCCATGATATAATCAAAATGGATGTTTGGCACGTTATGTCATTTAGGAGGCCGCCAAGTGTCAAAATACAAGCCCCCTTCCCTTATAATAAATTCCAGCAAAAACAAGCTTGTCAACCAGCATATATATATATATATATATATATATATATATATATATATATATATATATATATATATATATATATATATATATATATATATATACATATACATATACATATACATATATATATATATATATACATATACATATACATATATATATATATATATATACATATACATAGACATATATATATATATATATATATATATATATATATATATATATATATATACATATACATATACATATATATATATATATATATACATATACATATACATATATATATACATATACATATATATATATATACATATACATATATATATACATATACATATACATATATATATATATATATATATATATATATATACACCATCCGATGCTGCCATGCGTCTACATCGAGACACCGAACACCGTAGATAATCTGCTGTCACATGTCACGCGGTAAGGAGTAGAGATGGGCATCGGGCCGTGCCGGGCCCGGCCCGGCCCAGGCCCCCCGGGCCACAGAATAAACGGGTCGTGCCTGGCCCGGCCCGCTTCGTAAATGGGCCGTGCCGGGCACGGCCCGCTTAGCCTAAAAGCTAAGCCCGGCCCGGCCATCACGGGCCGCGAAATGGGCCGTGCCTGGCACGGCCCGTCTGGCAGGGGGAAGAAAATAGCCGTTTCCAAACGGCTATTTTTTGGTTTTTACCCAAAATACCTGTGGAGTGATTGATAATACTCCAATTTGATTTTGATGAGACCAAAGCATTTGAGTATATTTTATGTAATACTAATGAATTCAATATAATATCTCAGGCAAAATTTGTGAGAATCTTCTTTTGAGTGCATGTGAAAATCAGCTTGAGTCAAAGGCTGAAACTCGAGTCGACTCTGGAGGATTACGAGTCGACTCCAAGTATTTCAGATGTTCTGGCACAGGCTCGAGTCGACTCCGGCACACTGCGAGTCGACTCCGACTGAGAACAGACAGCAGGACAGAAAGATGAATCTCAGACCCTGTCACCGAGTCGACTCCCGATAGTTCCGAGTCGACTCCAAGGAATAACAGACCGAAAGACAGAGAAGTGGTTTCTGGACCCTGTTACCGAGTCGACTCCGGAAGAATTCGAGTCGACTCCAACGGTTGGGAAGTCGACTCCTAAACAAGCAAGAGTCGACTCTCAGAGGAAAGCAAGACTAATAGTCAGAGAACCAACTACGGGCTTTGAGAGCCGAGTCGACTCCAAGATGATCCGAGTCGACTCCGAGGCAGTTCAACTCCAAAGACAGAAGATCAGTTTTTGGGTTCTGAGAGCCAAGTCGACTCCAAGATAATTCGAGTCGACTCGAGAAAGAAATACAGAAAAATAGATCTCTGGAATCCTGAGAACGAGCCGTCTCCAGAGGGCCGAGTCATCTCCGGATACTGGCGAGTCGACTCCAAGTTTGGCCGAGTCGACTCCAAAACGGGACAGCACTTTAATTCAAATTCTGAACAGTGGGCGAGTCGTCTCCAGTGAAGCATGAGTCAACTCCAGTAACAGCCGAGTCGACTCCAGATCGAGCGAGTCGACTCCGATCCCAACGGACACATTGTCAGGAGTTGCAGATTGTGCAGAACGGCCATAAATTGGTGTCTAACGGCTAGTTTTCAAAGTGGACTACTTAAATAGCCAGAGTGAACAGTAATAGACATTAAGAGAGAGATTCCATTCAAAGAAAAAGTGATTTCCACCTACCAAAGGCTCTCAAGAGTAAATACAAGGGAAAGAAGGAAGAAGCGCATTGAACTTCATCCTACATTCTCTTTCCTTCGCATTCAAGGCTCTCCTTCTGACATCAAGTCTTTAGCGCATTCAAAGAGGAGACTCTGAATTCGAGAAGCCCCTTCTTCCACTTTCAAAATCTGTTTGAGGGCTTCTAACTTCACTCTTTTCATATTGTTTAATATTTGCTTATTAAGAAGCTTTCCGTGTAATTTTTCCAAACTATTTTCTTACTTGATTCAATCAGAGGATTGAATCAAGGGTTGTAAGGTTTGTTGGTGAGCCGAGGGTAAAACCAACGGTGTAAGAGTTCGATTGTGATCCCGGAAAAACAATCGGGTGGTTCTAGTCGGTGAGCTTGTGAAAACCGACCGAGTTCGTTGTGATCTCGTAAAACAACAAGTTGGGTTGTGAGCTTGTAAAACAACCGGCTGTAATCCAAGGGATTATAGTGAACTCCCAAGTGTAGCTTGGGGAGTGGACGTAGGAGCAAGGGTTAGCTCCGAACCACTATAAAACTGCTTGTGTTTGTGTTGGTTGCTGCTTTGTCTCTTACACTTTCTCTACTCATTCATTGCATTTAAATTGCTTAACCTGAATACTTGAAATAGAATTAGTTAATCATTAAACATAGTTTTTTAATTGGTCGAGATTTAAGTCATAACCCAATTCACCCCCCCCCCCCCTCTTGGGTTGTCTTCTTGGGCAACAAGTGGTATCAGAGCCGGAACTCTTATATTAAAAGAGTAAAAGATCAAAATGACAACCCCATTTGGATCTTCTCTTATTGAGGGGCAATCCACCCATAGACCTCCATTCTTCAATGGAACCGACTACACCTATTGGAAGGCTAGGATGAGAATATTTATTCAAACACAAGACTATGAGATTTGGAGCACCATAGTTAATGAACCATACATTCCTTCGATTTTTGTAGATGATATTACTATACCCAAACTTGAAAAAGATTGGGATGATGATGATAGAAGGAAGGTACAACTAAATGCCAAAGCAATGAATGTACTTTATTGTGCCTTAGACCGTAATGAATTCAATAGAGTCTCTACTTGCAATTCTGCAAAAGAGATATGGAATAGACTTGAAGTGACCCACGAGGGCACGAATCAAATAAAAGAATCTAAAATAAACATACTAGTTCATAAATATGAATTATTTAAGATGGAATCTAATGAAACTATCACTTGCATGTTTACTAGATTTACTGATATTATCAATGGCCTAAAAAGCCTTGGCAAAAGTTATACTAACAGAGACCTTGTCAGAAAAATTCTTCGTTGTTTGCCAAGGTCATGGGAAGCCAAGGTAACGGTAATCCAAGAAGCCAAGGACTTGAACAAGCTGTCACTTGAGGAGCTTCTTGGATCCCTGATGACGCATGAGCTCACAATGAAACAACACAGCGAAGAAGAATTGATAGAGACGCAACCAGCCCATCTAAAGATCCTTTGCATGGAATTGAAGGTCCTATGACTAGGGCCAAGACTAAGACGATGAAACAAGCTTTGGAAAGCCTGATCATAAAAATCAAAGGAAAAGAAGACCAACGTGAGATAGAGGCTGCACCTAATTGGGTCACTTTCATACAATTGGGTGAAGATGCTTTGAGTCCAACCTGAAGACAACACTTTGGAAAGTCCAAATCACATGACAAGAAGCATTCATGGGAAGGCCAACTTTCCTATTATATTTGAATTTTCGTGCATACTTTTGGGGTGATATTTCAGATGATGTTTTGTATTCCCCAAGTCACATTCAGACTTTCTTGTAGTTCCCAAAGTCACTATAATTGCTTTGGGATCTTTTTCCTAAGTTCTGGTTACTTTTCTAGGAGTAGGTGTAACATGCATCTTTTCCAAGCCTTGGTAAATGCAGCCTTGGAAAATGCATGACAAGTAGTGCTATGTAATTTCCTAGGAGTTGCTTCTCTTTGAAGCCACTTCAGCCTTAAAATAGCACCTGATTGTACTTGAGAGGGGGAGAACGCATGAATGAAATTTGAGGGTTTCTCTTATGTGAGAGCTTCACCTTTGTTCTTGGATTAGAACTTGATAGTGTTGGTTCTACCGGCAGGTCGCGGTTAGGGTCACGCTTCTTTTGATAACTTTGGTTCTACCGGCAGGTCGCGGTTAGGGTCAAGTTCCTCATTCTCTACCTGTTTCCAGGACGGTCCGAAGTGTGCTCTTATCATTTGGTATCAGAGCCCGGTTCCTGAAATCAGGTGTTATCTATCCTTTGTGTGTTTATCTTGTTTAATTCAAAAAAAAAAAGGTGTTCCGCTGTTGTTTATCTCTATATCCTTGGTGACATCTTCCTTTAATCGGTTTGTGTCATCGTCCTTGTTTCTTTCTGTTCTGCTATTTCAAAAAAAAAAAAAAAAAAAAGAGAAGGAAGAAAGAAGAAGAAGATAAAAAGAAAAAGAAAAAAAAAGAAAAAAAAATTCGGAGCAGATTTTGCTTCTAATTTCCTTGTGGGTTCTTTAACGCTTCCATTGAATTGTTCTCAATTCAAACCTTCCTTGAACCCTTTGTTGGTTCCAATTAAATTGTTCCTTGCGAGTTCTTGTTCCCTAAGGTTATCATCGACTCCTTACTGTTTCCTGTTGTGTAGAAACATCCAAAAGGTTCTTATTTAAGAGCTCATAAGGTGAAGCAAAGTGGTAAAAGGCAAGAGGGTGAGATCATGATCAAGAAAAAGCCATAAAAGAGTGTCCACCAGAGAGAGGAGTGTGTGAGGACCTATTCTGTTTATACTAATCTTTTGATTGCAGCATACAAAGATGAGTAGTGAAGGTAGTAAACAACCAGATGTTGATATGAAGTTATGGATGAAAGCCATTGCTGATCAACTTACTAAGCTTGGTGCACGAATGAATGATTTGGAATCACCAAGCAGACTCAAACCTTTGAGGGGGCGGATGTTTGAAGAAGAAGAAGAGGAGGAGTATTCGGATGGAAGAAGTAATGGAAGGAGGCAAAGAGATGAATCAAGAAAAGACAGTCATTTGGGAAGTATTAAGATGACAATCCCTGCATTCCAAGGTAAAAATGATCCTGAATTATATTTAGAGTGGGAGAGAAAGGTTGAACATGTGTTTGAATGTCATAATTATTCCGAGAAGAAGAGGGTTAAACTAGCCATTGTTGAGTTCCATGATTATGCTAGTATTTGGTGGGATCAAATGGTGACTAGTAGACGTAGAAATGGGGAGAGGCCTATTGGTACATGGGATGAGATGAAGGCTGTCATGAGAAAAAGATTTGTACCCAGCCACTACTATAGAGATTTGCACAGGAAATTGCAAAGTCTAACTCAGGTTCCATGAGTGTGGAAGATTACTATAAGGAGATGGAAATAGCCATGATTAGAGCCAATGTTGAAGAAGGCCGAGAGGCAACTATGGCTAGATTCATTGGAGGTTTAAAGAAGGAGATAGCTGATGTGGTAGAATTGCAACATTATATAGAGATGGAGGATTTGCTGCACAAAGCTATTCTAGTGGAAAGGCAATTGAAAGCGAAGAGTACTTCCAAATTTACTACTAGTTCCTCATGGAAATCGAATTGGCAAAATAACAAATCTGTGTCAAAGCCAAAAGAAGATGCAAAGGCCAAAAATTCGATTGCTGCACCTAAAGGTAAAATGGAAACTAATTCATCCTCTAGATCTCGTGATATCAAATGTTTCAGGTGTCAAGGATTGGACATATTGCTTCTCAATGTCCAAACAAAAGAGCCATGATACTGCTGGATAATGGAGACATAGAGAGTGTGAGCTCAAGTGATGATGACATGCCACCATTGGAGGATTGTAGTGATGTTGAAGTTGCTGAACCTGTTGTTGGAGATGTGCTTGTTACTAGGCGTGCTCTCAACATGCAACCTAAGGCGGGTGGTAATGAGGAGCAACATGAGCATATATTTCATACAAGATGCCATATAAACGACAAGGTATGCAGCTTAATCATTGATAGTGGGAGTTGCACTAATGTTGCTAGCACCTTGTTGGTTGAAAAATTGAGTTTGCCCACATTAAAGCACCCTAATCCATATAGACTTCAGTGGCTGAATGATTGTGGAGACATAAGGGTGACTAAGCAAGTGATGATTTCATTTTCCATCGGTAAATACAAGGATGAAGTTCTTTGTGATGTGGCACCTATGCATGCTGGACATCTACTTCTTGGGCGTCCGTGGCAATTTGATAGAAGGGTTATTCATGATGGGTACAAAAATAGATACACTCTTGTTATGAACAATCACACTATTGTTTTAACACCTCTCCAACCAACCGAGGCCTATGCTGATCAAATCAGAATTACAAGAGAGTGTAAGTTGAGAGAGGAACAATTGAGCATTCAAGAAAAAGAGAGGAAAGATAAGAAAAATGAGAGTCAGCAGACGAAAGAAAAGAATAAATCAGAATCCAAAGAAGAGAAAAAAAAGAGAGTGAGTGCATTTGCAAGCAAAAGAGAGGTTGAGAGTGCCTTGTTAGCAAAAGAGCAGCTACTTGTGCTCATACAAAAGGATGTTTATTTCACTAACGAACTCAATTCTTCTTTGCCTAGTATGGTTGCTTCTTTGTTACAGGAATTTGGTGATATTTTTTCAGAAGAAATTCCCCATGGATTACCTCCTACAAGAGGTATTGAGCATCAGATTGACTTAATTCCAGGTTCTTCAATCCCAAATAGACCAGCCTACAGAACAAGTCCAGAGGAAGCAAAAGAAATTCAAAGGCAAGTAGATGAGTTGCTGCAAAAAGGATTTGTGAGGGAGAGTCTTAGCCCGTGTTCTGCTCCTGTGATCTTGGTTCCGAAGAAAGATGGGACGTGGCGCATGTGTACGGACTGCCGAGCCATAAATAAAATCACTGTAAAGTATCGATATCCTATCCCTAGATTGGATGATATGCTTGATGAATTGCATGGTTCGTGTGTGTTTTCTAAAATAGATTTGAAGAGTGGATACTATCAAATTCGCATGAAAGAAAGTGATGAATGGAAAACAGCTTTTAAAACAAAATATGGTTTATATGAGTGGATGGTGATGCCATTTGGCTTATCTAATGCACCCAGCACCTTCATGAGGTTAATGAACCATGTTTTGCGTTCTTTCATTGGGAAATTTGTTGTAGTGTATTTTGATGATATTTTGATTTATAGCAAAACCTTAGATGAACATGTTAATCATTTGCATGTTGTTCTTAATGTTTTGAGAGAAAACAAATTATATGCTAATCTTAAAAAGTGTTCATTCTGCCATGAATCTGTTGTGTTTTTGGGTTTTGTTGTAAGCTCGAAAGGAATAAGTGTGGATGAGGAGAAGGTAAGGGCAATTAGAGAATGGCCTACACCTAAGAATGCAAATGAGGTAAGAAGTTTTCATGGTTTAGCAAGTTTTTATAGAAGGTTTGTAAAGAACTTTAGTTCTATTGCTGCACCTTTGAATGAACTTGTTAAAAAGAATGTTGTGTTTAAGTGGAATGAAGTGCATGAGGAAGCTTTTAATTCACTAAAAGAAAAATTGACCAATGCACCTTTGCTTTGTTTGCCTAATTTTGATAAAGCTTTTGAAATTGAATGTGATGCATCTGGTGTTGGCATAGGGGCCGTACTAATGCAGGACTCTAAACCAATTGCTTACTTTAGTGAAAAGCTTAATGGGGCATCATTGAATTATTCCACATATGACAAAGAGTTGTACGCTTTGGTGAGAGCTTTGCAAACTTGGCAACACTACTTGTGGTCAAGGGAATTCATAATTCATTCTGACCATCAAAGCTTGAAGTTTCTAAGATCTCAAGGTAAGCTTCAAAAAAGACATGCCAAGTGGTTGGAATTCATTGAGATGTTTCCTTATGTAATCAAGTACAAGAATGGTAAGGAAAACAAAGTGGCTGACGCATTGTCCAGAAGGTATGCATTGCTTACTTCTTTGCAAACTAAATTACTTGGTTTTGAGTTTATAAAGGACTTATATGCTAATGATTCTGACTTTGGCCAAGTATGGGATTCTTGTTCTAAACATGCTTTTGGGGACTATTATAGGCATGATGGTTTCTTGTTTAAGAAAAATAAGTTGTGTGTGCCTGTTCTTGCGTGAAATGCTAGTTAGAGAAAGTCATGGTGGTGGATTGATGGGACATTTTGGGATAAAAAGGACCTTAGAAATATTGCATGAGCATTTTTATTGGTCTAACATGAAGCATGATGTGCAATCGGTCTGTGATAAGTGCATAGCATGTAAACAAGCTAAATCTAAAGTCATGCCCCATGGCTTCTATACACCTTTGCCTGTGTCTAATCAACCCTGGACTGATATTTCAATGGATTTCGTGTTAGGATTACCTCGATCTCAAGGTGGCAAAGATAGTATATTTGTCGTTGTTGATAGGTTTAGTAAAATGGCGCATTTCATTGCATGCTCTAAAACCAATGATGCAACACATATTGCTGATCTATTCTTTAAAGAGATAATGCGCTTGCATGGATTGCCTAGAACAATAGTAAGTGATAGGGATGTAAAGTTCCTAAGTCATTTTTGGAAAACTTTGTGGAATAAACTAGGAACAAAACTCTTATTTTCTACTGTTGCACATCCTCAAACGGATGGACAAACTGAAGTAGTAAATAGAACACTTACTACCTTGTTGCGTGCTATCATTCAAAAGAATTTGAAAAATTGGGAGAAATGCTTGCCACATGTTGAGTTTGCTTATAATAGAACTGTTCATTCTACTACTTCTTATTCTCCTTTTGAAGTTGTGTATGGCTTTAATCCTTTGACTCCTTTAGACATCTTACCTTTGCCTACTAATGAGTGTACCAATTTGGATGGTAAGAAAAAGGCGGATACTATTAGGGAACTGCATGCAAAAGTTCGAGCCAACATTGAGAGGAAGAATGAGCAATATGCAAAGCAAGCAAATAAGGGGCGTATTAAAGTTATTTTTAAACCAGGAGATTGGGTTTGGGTTCATATGAGGAAGGAGAGGTTTCCCACTCAAAGAAAATCTAAGCTGCAAACAAGAGGAGATGGACCCTTCCAAGTTCTAGAGAAGATCAATGACAATGCCTACAAGTTGGACTTGCCAAGTGAATATGGTAATGTAAGTGCTACCTTTAATGTGGCTGATCTATCTTTGTTTGATGTAGGTGATGAATCTGATTCGAGGACGAATCCTTTTGAAGAGGGAGGGAATGATAGAGACGCAACCAATGATAGAGACGCAACCAGCCCATCTAAAGATCCTTTGCATGGAATTGAAGGTCCTATGACTAGGGCCAAGACTAAGACGATGAAACAAGCTTTGGAAAGCCTGATCATAAAAATCAAAGGAAAAGAAGACCAACGTGAGATAGAGGTTGCACCTAATTGGGTCACTTTCATACAATTAGGTGAAGATGCTTTGAGTCCAACCTGAAGACAACACTTTGGAAAGTCCAAATCACATGACAAGAAGCATTCATGGGAAGGCCAACTTTCCTATTATATTTGGATTTTCGTGCATACTTTTGGGGTGATATTTCAGATGATGTTTTGTATTCCCCAAGTCACATTCAGACTTTCTTGTAGTTCCCAAAGTCACTATAATTGCTTTGGGATCTTTTTCCTAAGTTCTGGTTACTTTTCTAGGAGTAGGTGTAACATGCATCTTTTCCAAGCCTTGGTAAATGCAGTCTTGGAAAATGCATGACAAGTAGTGCTATGTAATTTCCTAGGAGTTGCTTCTCTTTGAAGCCACTTCAGCCTTAAAATAGCACCTGATTGTACTTGAGAGGGGGAGAACGCATGAATGAAATTTGAGGGTTTCTCTTATGTGAGAGCTTCACCTTTGTTCTTGGATTAGAACTTGATAGTGTTGGTTCTACCGGCAGGTCGCGGTTAGGGTCACGCTTCTTTTGATAACTTTGGTTCTACCGGCAGGTCGCGGTTAGGGTCAAGTTCCTCATTCTCTACCTGTTTCCAGGACGGTCCGAAGTGTGCTCTTATCAAGAATCCTCTCATAAGAAAAAGGTAATAGCCTTCAAATCTACTTCTTCTAACATGGATCTATCTTGCAGTAGCAGCAGCGAAGAAGAAGATAATGAGGGAGACGATGATGAGGCTCTTCTCGTGCGAAAGTTTAGAAAATTCATCAACCGGAAGAAGTCCTTTCATCAGAGGAGAGGTCCCCCAAGTTCCTACAATAAGGATAAAGGTAAGAAAAGGAAAAATGAAGGAATCGGATGCTATGAATGCAAGAAGCCGGGACATTTCAGAGTTGACTGTCCCTTGCTGAAGAAGGGCAGCAAATATAAGAAAAAGAAAGTCCTTGTCTCCACTTTGACGGACTCCGATTCATCAGCATCATCATCGGATGAGGAACAAGAGGAAAAGGCCAACGTTTGTTTTATGGCGAATGAAAATGAGGTAACATCTGAAACGCATTTAGATTTTATCTTTGATGAATTGTATGATGCATTTAATGAACTAATGGATGAATATAAGACAATAAATCTTAAGAATAAAGAACTAAAACTAACTAATCAATCTCACTTCCATAAATACGATAAATTAATTAAGGACAAGGATTTTATCATTAAAGAAAATTTAGAACTTAAAACAAACAACCAAATGTTAATTCAAAAAACTAATACCTTAATTAAAGATAACGAAAAACTAACCAAGAAAATTTCAGAACTTAAAAATGGTAAACAAATTATAAAAGATAATCTCACAAAAGACTTAAACATACTGAAAACAGAAAAATAAAAGCTAATAAAAGAACTTGAAAAATACAAACCTATTGTTGAAAAGTTTACATATAGCTCTGAAAAATTGGAAATGATACTTAATAATCAACGAGCTGTATTTAATAGAGCTGGTTTAGGGTATAAACCTAAGAATAAGCAAAAGCTCCTTAAAAACTTTTTTTGTGAAAGCAGGAAAAAGTAAAACTAAGAATATAACCTATTTTTTTTGTGGAAAAGTAGGACATAAAGCTAATGTGTGTGACCATAGGAAAGTAGAAGCTAAAAGAAAAATTAAAAAGATTTGGGTTCCAAAAGGAACCAACATTACTAACCTTGAAGGACCCAAGAAAACTTGGGTACCTAAAATTGTATGATTTCCTTGTGTAGGAGTGTCTTGCAGCCAAAGTCGACAAAAACTGTTGGTACTTGGATAGTGGCTGCTCAAGACACATGACGGGTGACAAGAAGCAATTCTTCACCCTAGAGCCTAAAAAGGGAGGTGCTGTGACATTTGGAGACAATAACCAAGGTCACATTGTTGGTATAGGTAAAGTACAAATCACCTCTTCAACCTTTGTTGATAATGTACGATTTGTAGATGGTCTTAAGCATAACTTACTTTGCATAAGTCAATTATGTGATAGAGGTTTTGATGTTCTGTTTAAGCCAACTCTTTGCATCATAACCAACTCAATTGACAATAGCTTAGTATTCAAAGGAATAAGACGTGGCAATGTGTACGTAGTAGATCTTGAAGATCTTGCCAAAAATAACCCTTGCTTAGTAGCTAGTGATACTAAGGTTAATGATGCAAGTTGGTTATGGCACCGTAAGTTAGGTCATGCAAGTATGGATACAATATCAAAACTAGTTAAAAGAGATTCTGTAATAGGTTTGCCAAAACTAAAATTTGAGAAAAATAAAATTTGTGAAGCATGTCAATATGGCAAACAATCTAAAAGTTCCTTTAAATCCAGAAATTGTGTCTCTACTGCTAGACCCTTGAACTACTTCACATGGATCTATTTGGACCAACTAGAACCACAAGTCTTGGTGGAAACAAGTATGGCATTGTCATTGTAGATGATTTTTCTAGATACACATGGGTCATGTTCTTAGCTCATAAAGATGAAGCATTTTCAGTATTTAAGAAATTTCATAAGGAAGTTACTAATTCAAGAAATGCTTCAGTTATAGCTATTAGGAGTGATCATGGAACGGAATTTGAAAATCATCTATTTGATGAATTCTGTAGTAAAAAGGGAATAACTCATAATTTCTCTGCACCTAGGATACCACAACAAAATGGAGTTGTAGAAAGAAAGAATAGAACCCTAGAGAAAATGGCTAGAACCATGTTGTGTGAAAGTAACCTCCCTAAGTATTTTTGGGGAGAAGCCATTAATACATCATGCCATATATTAAATAGTGTTTTATTGAGACCAATTATAAAGAAAACACCTTATGAACTTTGGAGAGATAGAAAGTCCAAAGTAAACTATTTTCATGTTTTTGGATGTAGGTGTTTCATTCATAATAATGGCAAAGATAACTTAGGTAAATTTGATTCTAAATCTGATGAAGATATCTTTTTGGGATATTCTACATCAAGTAAAGCTTATAGAGTCTTTAACAAAAGAATTCTTGTTATTGAAGAGTCTATACATGTTGTTTTTAATGATACTAATGATATCTCTTCTAGCAAGAAAGTAGCTCTTGATGATGATGCAGAAATACTTGAGAAAAAGATAGATGAGATGACATTATAAGAGGATGAACCGAAGCAAATTGGAGAAACTTCAACAAGCCGAGAGGTAATTGTTGATCATGGGCTTACTAAAGCTTGGAGGTATGCTCATGGTCATCCTAAGGAATTAATTTTAGATGATCCATCTCAACCTGTTAGAACTAGAGCATCTCTTAGGAACTTAAATAATCATCTAGCATTTGTCTCACACTTTGAACCTAAAAACATAGAAGAAGCTGAAAATGATGTAAATTGGATAAATGCTATGCAAGAAGAGCTAAACCAATTTACTAGAAACAAAGTATGGAACTTAGTTGAACGACCCACTGAATACTCAATAATAGGAACTAAATGGATATATAAAAATAAACTTGATGAAAATGGAATCGTGATTAGGAACAATGCTAGACTAGTAGCAAAGGGATATAATCAAGAAGAAGGTATAGACTTTGATGAGACTTTTGCTCCTGTAGCTAGACTTGAAGCAATTAGATTGTTACTAGCATTTGCATGCTCTAAAGACTTCAAACTATTTCAAATGGATGTAAAAAGTGCCTTTTTGAATGGGTATATTAATGAGGAGGTGTATGTAGAACAACCTCCTGATTTTGAAAATCATCAATACCCCAATCATGTTTATAAACTAAACAAAGCACTTTATGGTCTGAAACAAGCTCCTAGAGCATGGTATGAAAGACTTAGCAAATTTCTATTAGACCATGAATTCTCTAGAGGGAATGTTGATACAACACTGTTCTTAAAGAAGAAAAACAAAGATATGTTAGTAGTACAGATTTATGTAGATGATATTATTTTCGGTGCTACTAACAATCGCCTCTGTGAAGAATTTGCTGACTTAATGCAGAGTGAATTTGAAATGAGCATGATGGGAGAGCTGAACTATTTCCTTGGGCTCCAAATCAAACAATCTAAAGAAGGCATCTTCATCTGTCAAGCAAAATACATCAAGGAGATGCTTAAGAAGTTTGATATGGAAGGAAACAAATCAATCAGCACACCCATGAGTTCATCATGCAAACTAGACAAAGATGAATCAGGTAAATCAGTAGATCAAAAGATGTATAGAGATATGATAAGATTTTTATTATATCTTACTGCAAGTAGACCTGATATCATGTTTAGTGTATGCATGTATGCTAGATATCAATCTAATCCTAAGGAATCACATTTAATTGCTTTTAAGAGAATCTTTAAATACCTAATAGGAACAAAAAACATAGGTTTATGGTACTCTAAAGAATCAAGCATAAACTTAATAGGGTACACTGATTCAGACTTCGCTGGTTGTAAACTTGATAGAAAAAGCACCAGCGGGTCATGTCAATTCTTAGAAAAAAACTTAATCTCTTGGTTTAGCAAGAAACAAAACTCGGTTGCACTATCTACGGCTAAAGCCGAATATGTAGCTGCCGGAAGTTGTTGTGCTCAAATCTTGTGGATTAAACAACAACTTGAAGATTATGGCATTAAACAAGATAAAATTCCCATTAACTGTGATAATACAAGTGCCATTAATCTAACTAAAAATCCAATTCAACATTCAAGAACTAAACACATTGAGATAAGACATCACTTCATAAGAGATCATGTTCTGAATGGTGATGCGACACTTCAATTTGTTTGTACTGATGATCAACTTGCTGATATCTTCACAAAACCTTTGAGTGAAGATCGATTTTGTATGCTTAGAAGAGGGTTAGGAGTGATTGATCCATTCTAGTGATACTCTCCTCTAATTTATTGATTTTGATGATTAGTTTATGTTGGACATAGGACTTCTTATCTATGATCATCAAATCAGTTCTTAAATCTTAGATAGTTCCATAACTCTCTCTTTTGGCACGGAAATAACAAGTTTTTTGGTTATGTGCCAGAGTTCGAGTGGACTCGAAAAGAATTTAGAGTCGGCTCGTGGGCGAGTCGACTCGCGCATATTTAGGAGTCGACTCGAGGTCGAGTCGACTCGCGACTTACTGGAGTCGACTCGAGGTCGGGAATCTGATTTTTAACCCTAAGCAGAATGTTTTTCTCTTTACTTCTATTTTCAGTCGCCACTGTTCAAAAGCCCTAGAGCCGTCTCCGACCTCGTCTCCGACCCATTTTAGGTCATCTCCGTCGAGTTTTCTTCCATTTTTCTTGTCCTTCCCCTGTGTTTAGGTCAAAAATGCCTAGAAAAGCCGTTGTCCCAAGCCGGAAGAGACCTCTCTCCGCGAGCGGCGCCGAGCGACGGTCAAAGGCTCAGAACGAACCCGCGAGGCCACCACCTCCGGTTCCTTCCCCGCCTCGGTCGGTTCCCTCGCGTCCGTGCGCCAGGAGGGCAGTCTCCACCGGGAGGAAAGTCGACTTTGACTTCCTCTCTCGGGAAAGGTTCACCCTAGGGCATCGTCTCAGGGCTCAAGGGTTAGAGTTATTCTGTTCCTTAGACCTCCCTACTTACCCGGAGTTAGTTAGGAAATTCTATGGGACTGTAGCCCGAAGTAGTGGTGGTATCCAGGGAACCGTTGCGGGTGTCCCTGTATTCATCTCGGAGGACTTCATTGCTCGAGTCCTCCATCTCTCCCGGGAAGGGATCTTTCCTAGTCACCCCCTTGATAGGACTGAGGCCCTTACGGCAGTGTTAGAGAGACCCCCTCAGTCCCCTATAGAGGAAGTGTCTGCAAATCAGCTTTCAGCTGAAATGCGGCTCTTCCTCAGTATCATTTCTAGGACTCTCTTTCCAAAAACTGGCCGATTTGACTTTATCTCTGAGAGGGACCTAGCCTTGATGTTCCACATACTCCAGGACACTCCTATCAACTTCCCTAAACTCATCTACAAGTATATCTGTGAACCCCTAGATAAACCTAGGTTGAGTCTCCCATATGGTATGCTATTCACTCTTATCTTTAGGGAGTTAGAGGTCCCTATTCCTGAGGGGGAACCCTCTCGCTCACTACGTCACACAGATCGCATGGGTGAGGGGACTCTCCATCGTATGGGCTTTCATAGAGTTGAGGGAGTCTAGGCACGGAGACCATCCACTTCCACACCATCTGACCCTACCACTCATCACTCCCCTAGCCCTGACCATGACTAGGAGCACTATACAGATCTTCCCACCTTTTCTTCCACTTCTGGTCCATCTTTCCCATCCACTTCAGCCGGACCCTCGACTGCACCACCTTTTCAACAGCAGCCTCTAGAGGTTCGGATATCTTCTGAGCAGCTCCGAGAGTTGCGGCAGGAAATAGTGAGGGAACTGAGGGATGACCTGCTGAGGAAGCTCCGAGGTCCTCAGACTGCTCCCTCCACCAAGGTAGTTTCCTCCTTGGCAGCCGTGACAGAGATGACTGCACACCTGAAGGAGGAAATATCCAATGTGCGAAGCCTAGTTCAAGCTCAATACTGGAACATGAGTGACGTCAAGGACGACACGAGGAAGATGCAAGACGACATCCGACATGATCTCGGCAGTCAGAGTCAGGGTGCAGAGCGGTTAGCCAATGCATTGATCTCCAAGTTGGACACCCTCCAGGAGAGTGTGACCGAGCTTACCTCGATCCAGACTAGGGCCACCTCGGAGATCATAGCTCAGCTAGGGAATGTCTCAGAGGGGCTCAACTTGATCTTGAAACACACAAGACTAAGTTCGGGAGCCACATCCTCCAAGAAACCCTAGTGCAGCACTTTATGATGTATTTGTTTTTACACTTGTCTGATGTATTTACAATTGTATTTAAATGAACATCAATACAATGAGTAGACATTTCTTTTTCAAGACTGTGCACTTGTGCTTCTATACTTGTATGGTTTCTGTCTTTTTGCTATGATGACAAAAAGGGGGAGAAAATATGATGAATTGAAATGTAAAGGGAATCACAAAAAAAGAAATCCTTAAAGCAAAAGTCGCACTTAAAAGCCGAGTACTCTACCGTTGAGTTCGGCGCTGCTTTCATTCTTGTTTACCAAGACGTAGCTGATCTCTCGATTCACCCTTGCCTCTACGGGATCAACTACTACTATGTAATTTGTTCTAAGTGGATTCGATACCTCAAGGCTCATTATCTCTCTGTTGGGGCTCCTCAAGGAGTAATCTCCAGAATCTATTCAAAGGATATTCGGAGATTAGTTGAATTATACTCAAGAACAAATTGTCAGATTTTTCCTCTGAAAGTAAGAATTTAAGCTAAAAAGATTCAAGACATTAAAAGAAAATTCAGAAAATCTAAACAAAATTGAATGTATATGTTGAGGGAGAGAATCTGAAATCTTAAGAAAGCAAATTCATTAAACACATATAAGCCAAACAATTGATTGCATGATATGAAGGCTTATATAATTCCAAATAAAAGGGGGAGCTTTAATTTCAGGATTTACTGATTCATACCTTTCAATTCTGGATAGATTAAAATAACTAGACATTTGAATTCATTTCAAAATTTTATTATGAATCATCTTTTTAGATGGGCATTTCTCTCATCAAATACTCAATGTTTTGTCATCATCAAAAAGGGGGAGATTGTGGAGTGATTGATAATACCCCAATTTGATTTTGATGAGACCAAAGCATTTGAGTATATTTTATGTAATACTAATGAATTCAATCTAGTATCTCAGGCAAAATTTGTGAGAATCTTCTTTTGAGTGAATGTGAAAATCAGCTTGAGTCAAAGGCTGAAACTCGAGTCGACTCTGGAGGACTACGAGTCGACTCCAAGTGTTTCAGATGTTCTGGCACAAGCTCGAGTCGACTCCGGCACATTGCGAGCCGACTCCGACTGAGAACAAACAGCAGGACAGAAAGATGAATCTCAGACCCTGTCACCGAGTCGACTCCAACGGCTTCGAGTCGACTCCCGACAGTTCCGAGTCGACTCCAAGGAGTAACAGGCCGAAAGACAAAGAAGTGGTTTCTGGACCCTGTTACCGAGTCGACTCCGGAAGAATTCGAGTCGACTCCAACGGTTGGGAAGTCGACTCCTAAACAAGCAAGAGTCAACTCTCAGAGGAAAGCAAGACTAATAGTCAGAGAACCAACTTCGGGCTCTAAGAGCCGAGTCGACTCCGAGGCAGTTCAACTCCAAAGACAGAAGATCAGTTTTTGGGTTCTGAGAGCCGAGTCGACTCCAAGATAATTCGAGTCGACTCGAGAAAGAAATACGGAAAAATAGATCTCTGGAATCCTGAGAACGAGTCGTCTCCAGAGGGCCGAGTCATCTCTGGATACTGGCGAGTCGACTCCAAGTTTGGCCGAGTCGACTCCAGAACGGGACAGCACTTTAATTCAAATCCTGAACAGTAGGCGAGTCGTCTCCAGTGAAGCATGAGTCGACTCCAGCAACAGCCGAGTCGACTCCAGATCGAGCGAGTCGACTCCGATCCCAACGGACACATTGTCAGGAATTGCAGATTGTGCAGAACGGCCACAAATTGGTGTCTAACGGCTAGTTTTCAAAGTGGACTGCTTAAATAGCCAGAGTGAACAGTAATAGACATTAAGAGAGAGATTCCATTCAAAGAAAAAGTGATTTCCACCTACCAAAGGCTCTCAAGAGTAAATACAAGGAAAAGAAGGAAGAAGCGCATTGAACTCCATCCTACATTCTCTTTCCTTCGCATTCAAGGCTCTCCTTCTGACATCAAGTCTTTAGCGCATTCAAAGAGGAGACTCTGAATTCGAGAAGCCCCTTCTTCCACTTTCAAAATCTGTTTGACCTTTTTTTGGTAGTTCAACGGACGGTCGCCCCTCCAACAAGAAAAGGTAGAAATATGGAAACTTCTCTGCCATTTGGATCGGAGAATTTATGGAGGAAATCGGGTTTGAAATTTCCAGAAACCACACGATTATATAGCTTCTAACTTCACTCTTTTCATATTATTTAATATTTGCTTATTAAGAAGCTTTCCGTGTAATTTTCCCAAACTATTTTCTTACTTGATTCAATCAGAGGATTGAATCAAGAGTTGTAAGGTTTGTTGGTGAGCCGAGGGTAAAACCAATGGTGTAAGGGTTCGATTGTGATCCCGGAAAAACAATCGGGTGGTTCTAGTCGGTGAGCCTGTGAAAACCGACCGAGTTCGTTATGATTTCGTAAAACAACAAGTTGGGTTGTGAGCTTGTAAAACAACCGGCTGTAATCCAAGGGATTATAGTGAACTCCCAAGTGTAGCTTAGGAAGTGGACGTAGGAGCAAGGGTTAGCTCCGAACCACTATAAAACTGCTTGTGTTTGTGCTGGTTGCTGCTTTGTCTCTTACACTTTCTCTACTCATTCACTGCATTTAAATTGCCTAACCTGAATACTTGAAATAGAATTAGTTAATCATTAAACATAGTTTTTTAATTAGTCGAGATTTAAGTCATAACCCAATTCACCCCCTGACAAGAACCCACCAGGAGACCTGCCCTAGGAACCCTTGAATCAATTTGCTATACTTGCCCCGAGATCGCTAGAAAAACAAGTTGTAGGAGATCAGATTAGAACTCTAAGGAAACTAAGTCCTTAAAACCCTAATCCTTGAAGACGCCACAAAGGTTGATCACTCCCTTTGATAAGTCAGAATTTTGTATTCTAATCCAAGAACACAAAAGAGCATAGCAAAGCTTGCCAACACTTTAATTCATTCATAATAATCCCTTGGTTACATATGGCAGCCTTTATATAGGCTTCAAACTAAGCTATTGGAAAGGACACCATCCCCTTTCCAAGGCAATAAGTAAAAAACGTTTTCCATGTCACAACTTCCAAGTTACAACTTCAAAATAATAAATGACACAACTTTCAAGGTTCCTAACTACGAAGTACATGAATAACTTAGGAAAAACGAGTTGACAAGTCAAAACTTCATGTACAAGTAATTAGGAACACAACAAGACTCAAGCCCAAAAGTACCCACGAAAAATGGGCCTAAATAGCATCTCCACGTGGATCAGCCTTGTTTAATGGCTCCAAGCTTTGTTCTTCAGCATTTACTATGTAAAGATAAGTGATCAATCTTGGTGAAGCCTTAGAGTCTTCTAGAGCAGCCTCCTTCTCTTGAATTTCCATGACTAGTCCATATAAAGCTTCTTTCATTTGTTTTGCCCTTGCTCTAGTCATTGGACCTCCAATTCCTTGTAATGGATCTTTGGAATTAGCTTGAACCATTCGGCCAGCCCCTTGATCTCTATCATTCCCTCCCTCCTCGAAAGGATTCGTCCTCGAATCACCTACATCAAATAAGGATAAATCAGCAACATTAAAAGTAGCACTAATATTACTATAGTTGCTTGGCAAATCCAGCTTGTAGGCGTTGTCATTGATCCTCTCTAAGACTTGAAAAGGTCCATCTCCTCTAGGCTGTAGTTTGGATTTTCGTTGTGTTAGAAACCGTTCTTTCCTCATATGCACCCAGACCCAATCACCAGGTTCAAAAACAATCTTTACACGTCCTTTGTTGGCTTGCTTAGCATATTGCTCATTCTTCTTTTCAATGTTAGCCCGAACCTTGGCATGTAAATCCTTCACAAATTCTGCCTTTTGCTTTCCATCAAGATTAGCACGTTCTTTAGTAGGCAAAGATAGAATATCCAAGGGAGTTAAAGGATTAAAGCTATAGACAACTTCAAAAGGTGAAAATGAAGTAGAAGAATGAACAGTTCTGTTGTATGCAAACTCAATGTGCGGTAAACATTTTTCCCATTGCCTTAAGTTCTTTTGAATGATGGTACGTAACAAAGTAGTGAGTGTCCTATTAACTACTTCAGTTTGTCCATCCGTTTGAGGATGTGCAACAGTAGAAAATTAGAGTTTAGTTCCTAATTTATTCCACAAGGTGCGCCAAAAATGACTTAGGAACTTCACATCTCTATCACTAACAATTGTCTTAGGCAAACCATGCAAACGAACTATGTCTTTAAAGAACAAGTCAGCAATATGTATTGCATCATTGGTTTTAGAACATGCTGAAATGAGCCATTTTGCTAAATCTATCAACAACAACAAATATGCTGTCCTTTCCACTTTGAGACCTTGGTAATCCTAAAACAAAATCCATAGAAATATCAATCCAAGGTTGGTTAGGCACGGGTAAAGGTGTATACAAGCCATGTGGTAAAACTTTAGATTTCGCTTGTCTACATGTAATGCATTTATCATAAACAGCTTGCACATCATGCTTCATGTTAGGCCAATAAAAATGTTCATGCAAGATATCTAAAGTCTTTTGCACACCAAAATGTCCCATCAGACCACCCCCATGAGTTTCTCTGACAAGCAATTCACGGATAGAACAAATAGGCACACACAACTGATTTTTCTTAAATAGAAATCCGTCATGCCTATAATACTCACCAGATGCACTCTTTTTGCATGTATTCCATGTTTGGCAGAAATCAGAATCATTGGCATACAAGTCCTTAATCAATTCAAAACCAAGTAACTTAGTTTGCAAGGTAGTAAGTAAAGCATACCTTCGAGACAACGCGTCAGCAACGATATTTTCTTTTCCATGTTTGTACTTGATGAAATAAGGAAATGTTTCTATGAACTCCAGCCACTTAGCATGCCTCTTATTAAGCTTACCCTGGGATTTCAAGAACTTCAAGCTCTCATGATCAGAATGAATGATGAATTCCCTCGGCCACCAGTAATGCTGCCATGTTTGAAGAGTTCTCACTAATGCATAAAGTTCTTTGTCATATGTTGGATAATTCAAGGCTGCCCCACTTAGCTTTTCACTAAAATAAGCAATTGGTTTTGAATCTTGCATCAAAACAGCTCCTATTCCAATTCCGGATGCATCACATTCAACTTCAAAAGCTTTATCAAAGTTAGGCAAACTTAACAAAGGTGCATTAGTTAGCTTATCTTTCAAATCAGTGAAAGCTTGTTCATGCTGATCATTCCACTTAAAAACAACATTCTTTTTAACAAGTTCATTTAAAGGTGCAGCAATAGAACTGAAATTTTTAACAAACCTTCGATAAAAACTTGCTAAACCATGAAAACTTCTTACCTCGTTCGCATTCTTAGGTGTAGGCCAGTCCCTGATTGCCTTCACCTTCTCCTCATCCATGCTAATACCTTGAGAACTAACAACAAAACCAAGAAATACAACAGATTCCATGCAAAATGTACACTTCTTAAGATTAGCATATAATTGGTGTTCTCTCAATTTGCTAAAAACAGCATGCAAATGTTGTTCATGTTCATCCAAGTTCTTACTATAGACTAAAATATCATCAAAGTAAACTACCACAAATTGACCTATGAAAGCACGCAAAACATGATTCATCAATCTCATGAAAGTACTAGGTGCATTAGTTAAACCAAAGGCATCACTAACCACTCATACAATCCATATTTAGTTTTGAATGATGTCTTCCATTCATCTCCCTCTTTCATACGAATTTGATAGTAGCCATTTCTCAAATCAATTTTAGAAAACAAACAAGAGCCATGTAATTCATCAAGCATATCATCTAATCTTGGGATAGGATGTCTATACTTAACTGTTATTTTGTTGATGGCTCGGCAATCCACACACATGCGCCATGTTCTATCTTTCTTTGGGACTAGGATGACAGGAACCGAACATGGGCTAAGACTTTCTCTGACAATTCCCTTTTTCACCAGCTCATCCACTTGCCTTTGGATTTCCTTTGTTTCTTCGGGATTAGCTCTATATGCAGGTCTGTTTGGAATGGTAGAACCGGGCATGAAGTCTATTTGATGCTCAATGCCTCTTAAGGGTGGTAGTCCATTAGGAATCTCTTTTGGAAATATGTCCTCAAATTCCTACAATAAAGTCACTACAACACTAGGCAAGGAGGGGTTAAGATCGTTAGTAGAAAGATAAACATCCTTGTACATAAGTACAAGTAGTTGCTGTCTTGAGAACATAACACTCTTAACCTCATTTTTTTCAGCAAACACACTCATTTTTTTACTTTTCTCTTTTTTTTGAATACTTTTCTCTCTGCTCTCAATCTCACTCCTTTCATTTGCATTTTTCCTCTCGGACTCACCTTCTCTCTTTTTACACTCTCTCGCTATCCGAATCTGATCTTCATAAGCTTGCAAAGGTTTGAGAGGGGTTAGGACTACAGTGCGGTTGTTCATCATAAAAGAATAATGGTTTTTGTATCCATTGTGTGTAACCTTCCTATCAAACTGCCATGGTCGTCCAAGCAAAATATGACTAGCATGCATTGGTGCCACATCACAAAGAATCTCATCTGTGTATTTGCCAATTGAAAATGAAACGAGCACTTGCTTGTTTACCCTCACTTCTCCACATTTATTTAACCATTGCAACTTGTATGGATTAGGATGCTTCATGGTGGGTAACTCCAGCTTATCTACTAACAAAGTACTAGCAACATTAGTGCAGCTTCCGCTATCAATAATCATGGTACATACCTTTCCCTTCACATGACATCTAGTATGGAAAATATGTTCACGTTGCTCCTTATCACCATCATCCTTAGGCTGGATGCTTAGTGCTCTTCTTGTCACCAACATATCTCCATGTACAGGTTCTTCAATGTCAATATCACTGCAATTTTCTAAGGGTGGCATCTCATCCTCACTTGAACTAGCACTTTCAATGTCACCATTCTCCAACATAATCATAATCCTCTTGTTTGGGCATTGGGAAGCAATATGCCCAAATCCTTGGCACCTAAAACACTTAACATTACGTGATTTAGAAGAAGTGTTAGTTTCGGTTTTACCTTTTGAAATAGCAACCGAATCTTTTGGCTTTGCATCTTCTTTTGTTTTTGAGGCAGATTTGTTATCCTTCCAATTAGACTTCCATGTGGAACTAGAAGCCAAACCCGATTTGGATCCTTTGGACTTGATTTGCTTTTCTATTTTGATGGCCTTGTGCAACAGCTCCTCCATCTCCACATAGTGTTGCAATTCAACCACATCAGCAACCTCTTTGTTTAAGCCTCCAATAAATCTTGCCATGGTAGCCTCTCGATCTTCCTCTATATTAGCTTTAATCATTGCCATCTCCATTTCTTTATAATAGTCTTCCACACTCATGGAGCCTTGAACCAGCCCTTGTAACTTTCTATGTAAATCTCTATAGTAATGGCTAGGTACAAATCTCTTGCGCATTACCAATTTCATATCTTCCCATGACCGAATTGGCCTTTCTCCAATCCTTCGCCGACTAATCATCAATTGATCCCACCATATGCTTGCATAATCCGTGAACTCAACGGCTGCCAATTTCACCTTTTTCTCATTTGAATAGTTGTGACAATCAAACACATGTTCAACTTTTCTCTCCCATTCCAAGTAAAGTTCGGGATCATTCTTTCCTTGAAAGATAGGAATCTTCATCTTGATGCTGCCCAGATTATTATCTTTTGAATCATCGGCCTTCTTTCCCCTTCTAGAGTAAGATTCATAATCTAAATCTTCTTCATCATCTTCAAACATCTGCCCCCTCAAAGGTTTGATTCTGCTTGGTGATTCCAAATCATCCATTCGTGCACCAAGCTTAGTAAGTTGATCAGCAATGGCTTTCATCCATAACTTCATATCAACATCTGGTTGTTCACTACCTCCACTACTCATCTTTGTATGCTGCAAACAAAAGATTAGTATAAACAGAATAGGTCCTCACACACTCCTCTCTCGGGTGGACACTCTTTTATGGCTTTTTCTTGATGATGAACTCACACTCTTGCCTTTTACCACTCAAGCCAGCCCTCTTTATGTTCTTGAAAGAATCAAAATCAACAAATCACAAAGAGCGATCAGATGGATGGTGGCAAATCTCCAAGAAAATCAGAATTTTAAGGACTTCGATGAGGCAAATGGTACTCACAAGAAAAATTGTCTTAAAGCATCAAGAACATAAGAAGACTTCAAAAGGAAGTAAAGGATATGTAATAGAAACAACTAGAAAGCAAGGAGAAATAAGAACAAGCTAAGCAGCCTTGTAATACGTAAAACGGTCTTGTAACAAGTGAAACAACCTTGCAACAAGGGGTCTTCAGCTTTGCAACAGGTGAAACAGCCTTGTAATTAATGCCCCTTAATCAATAACCTTCTTTCTTTCTTTCTTTCTTTCTTTCTTTTCTTTTCCTTTTTTTTTCGTTTTTTTTTTTCGTTTTTTTTTCGTCTTTTTTTTTTTTTTTTTTGAATCAAACTAAGTAACAGAAGATTAAAGAACAAAACAGATTAGAGGAAACAAGAAACACAAGGAACTGAAAAAAAAAACAGAAATAAGAGAACGAACAAAGAAGCTTAAAGAAATAAAATAAGAACAAAGGAACAAAGATGATAAAGGATAAGTAACCTGATTTCAAGAACCAAAGCTCTGATACCAAATGACAAGAACCCACCAGGAGACCTGCCCTAGGAACCCTTGAATCAATTTGCTATACTTGCCCCGAGATCGCTAGAAAAACAAGTTGTAGGAGATCAGATTAGAACTCTAAGGAAACTAAGTCCTTAAAACCCTAATCCTTGAAGACGCCACAAAGGTTGATCACTCCCTTTGATAAGTCAGAATTTTGTATTCTAATCCAAGAACACAAAAGAGCATAGCAAAGCTTGCCAACACTTTAATTCATTCATAATAATCCCTTGGTTACATATGGCAGCCTTTATATAGGCTTCAAACTAAGCTATTGGAAAGGACACCATCCCCTTTCCAAGGCAATAAGTAAAAAACGTTTTCCAAGTCACAACTTCCAAGTTACAACTTCAAAATAATAAATGATACAACTTTCAAGGTTCCTAACTACGAAGTACATGAATAACTTAGGAAAAACGAGTTGACAAGTCAAAACTTCATGTACAAGTAATTAGGAACACAACAAGACTCAAGCCCAAAAGTACCCACGAAAAATGGGCCTAAATAGCATCTCCACGTGGATCAGCCTTGTTTAATGGCTCCAAGCTTTGTTCTTCAGCATTTACTATGTAAAGATAAGTGATCAATCTTGGTGAAGCCTTAGAGTCTTCTAGAGCAGCCTCCTTCTCTTGAATTTCCATGACTAGTCCATATAAAGCTTCTTTCATTTGTTTTGCCCTTGCTCTAGTCATTGGACCTCCAATTCCTTGTAATGGATCTTTGGAATTAGCTTGAACCATTCGGCCAGCCCCTTGATCTCTATCACCCCCCCTCTTGGGTTGTCTTCTTGGGCAACAATACCCCTCCCAACAGTCCAAAAACGGCTAATTTGAGGGGTATTTTGGGAAAAAAAATATTTGGAGTCCTATAAATACCCCTTTCCTCCCTCATTCTCACCACACCAAACCAACTATTCTCTCGTTCTCTACTACTATTATTTCTCTCTTCTAAAGTGCTCTTCTAGCAATTTAATTTTTAGAAGAGACTACAATGGTCTAGTAGATCTTTGATGCTCAGCTTTTACCTGCTAACAAACTAAACACTGAGCAACATATTGAGTGATATCTCTTCTCATGCCAGTCCACCAGAAATTTTTCTCGGTATATCTTAGTGCCTCCTGGGTGCAATGTATAACCTGAATTGTGAGCCTCATCAAGAATTTCTTTTTTAATTCTGGAACTTTCGGCATACACCCCCTACTACCAAGCCTCAAACAACTATCCTCATGTATCCAAAATTATGATTGGATACAAGATTCTACAACTTCTCTAATCTTCTATAACTTTGAGTCCTCTTTTTAAGACAACTTTATTCCCTCAATTAAGGTAAGCTGCAACGTGAGAGTGCAAGCTGAATCTTAGGATCATATAGTCGTACCTCAATCCCAAATCTTTCTAAATCTAATAAAATATATTTTTGTGTAGTAATCAGAACCACCAATTCATCCGAAAATTTTTTGCTCCAAGCATCAGCTACAACATTTGACTTTCTTGGCTTATAATTGATAATCAAGTCATAATCCTTTAGTAGCTCCAACCATCTTCTTTACCTCAGGTTCATCTCCTTTTGAGTAAAGATATAGTTCCTCAGAATGCTCTCCATAAAAATAGTACCTCCATATTTTTAGAGAAAAAACCACACTTGCTAACTTTTAGGGTAGTTCAGCTAATATGACTTGAACTATCTAGAAGTATAAGCTATTACTTTTCCATTCTGCATCAAGATACAACCAAGTCTCTTATGAGATGCATCCACGTAGATGGTGAAACCTCCTATTCCATATGGAATTGTCAACATTAGGTTGTCACCAGCCGTGTTTTCAACTCCTAAAAGCTTTGTTCACAATCTTCCATCCAATCAAACTTTACTCACTTTTGGGTCAAACGAGATAGGGGTATAGTAATACAAGAAAATCTTTCAACAAATTTTTGATAATAACTTGCCATTCCTAAGATGCTTTAAGCAGCGGATAAACTATGATTTCAACTTGAGAATATAATGTGCTTTAAGCAGTGAATGAATAAAAGCAGAAGTTGAAGTGCAATAGTGTAAAGAGAAAAGCACACACAAATACAAGAAATTTTATAGTGGTTTGGTGTAACCCACACCTACATCCACTCCCCAAAACTCTTAAAAATTTTACTATAACCACCCATATCACAGTACGGCTGTTTTTTCAGCTCACAACCGAACTCGCTGTTTTTCCGGGATCACAACGAACCTAGTCGGTTTTCACAGGATCACTAACTACAACCTATCCATTTGTTTTTCGGGTTCACAAACAACCCAGTCGGTTTTCACAGGCTCATCAACCAAAACCTTACACGATTGTATTTTGGGTTTCCAAACAACCCAGTCAGTTTTCACAGGCTCACCAACCACAACCTTAACCTTGTTGAATCCCCTGATTCAACAACTTTCAATTAAGGTTTGAAAGAACCTTTATCAGTTTTGGATTTAATGGACACTGATACAACAAAGTTTAAAGCAAGAAAATAAATGTTGTAACAAAGTAAGCAAAGCTTCAAATATAAGTGAAATCAATAAAGATGGATCAGAAGCTTTGAAGATGGTCGTTGGATGCGGACGAGAAACTTGATTGCACAGCAGTACTTTTCTGTGGAATATCCCAACTGATTTTCTCACAAAATGGTTTTTCTCTTTGAAAGCTCTCTTGTGAGGATATGAACTTTGGAAGCTTGGATTTTGAGTTTTTTGGATTCTCTCTTTTGTTGTTCTCTTTTCTCACTTTTCTTCTCTGGTGTTCCTTTGAATTTATGGACTGTAAGCTTTTTAGGAAGTACTGGATACCCATCACACCAAGAAACTATCCGTTGTTCACCTAGAAGAAGTACTAATAAAATAGCCGTTGGAGCTGTCAGGATGCCATGGGTCGACTCACCAGGTTTGGGGGTCGTCCCGTGTACAAAGAAAAACGGCTCACTAATTTTAGGAGTCGGCTCTTTCCTTCAATCCATATAATGTTTCTGTGTTTGCTTCTAGGGTCGACTCGTCAATGTTGGTAGTCGGCTCATGTAGATATTGGGTCGGCTCATCAAACACAAGAGTCGCCTCATTCTTTTAGTGCTCATAGGTTACCTGCACTCCCCCAAGGGTCGACTCAACAATGTTGGGAGTCGGCACATATAGATATTGGGTCGGCTCATCAAACACAAGAGTCGTCTCATTCCTTTAGTGCTCGTAGGTTACCTGCGCTCCCCTAAGGGTCGACTCAATAATGTCAGGGGTCGGCTCATGTATAAATTGAATCGCCTCTGCAAGCACGAGAGTCGGCTCATGTACTTGGTCCCAGGCGGTGTTTCTTCTCTGTTTCTCTTGAACTACATAAGGGTCGACTCTTTAAACACAAGGGTCGGCTCACTCAGTTTACAAACGGAGTTTTTCATGTTTCTTGATTTTGTTTTTCTTGATTCTTTGGAGTTTGTAGGTGCAACTTTCGTCTAGAGATCTATCCCTTCACATTTGAGCCAACATCATTAGAGTACACATTTAACTCAATTATTTTCGTGATCATCAAAATACATCCTTTAGGATTAACAATCTCCCCCTTTTTGATGGTGACAAAACTATTGAGCCTAAAAAAATTTAGCAATAATTTTCAGAGTATTTTTGCTATATAGTTCAGAGCAAAAAGGATATTTAGAAAGTTCAAAATATTCAATAAAGTTTAGTGTGAGAGCATGTTTTGCAATAACATTCAGAGCAAGGAAATATTCATAATATGTGCATTATTGATTCTTAAAACTTTCAAAAAAAATATGTTTATGATAGAATCTCCCCCTTTATATTATGATTAATCAAATTATGCTTCTCCCCCTATCTCTTGTCATTTATCGATTTTCTTCAATAGGATAGTCTTCAAAGCAGTGTCTCTCCCCTGTTTGAAGTTCTGGTACTTCTTTCCCTTTCTTGAAATTCTTTTACTTCTCCCCAATTTAAAATTTATGAAATTCTTTTACTTCCCCCTTTTTGTCATCAACAAAATGGTGAGGGGTTAGAAAATTTTCTATTTATAGATCATGATTGAAGCATCAAGAGTTAAGGAGAATAATTGAATTTAATACTGAAATAGAGTTTCAGTGCCAACATTTTTAGAGCAATTTGACTTAACAAGATTAGAGCTTTTTGAGTGAAAGATATAGCGGTCTTTTAAATATATCAACATAGCTTATCATACCAAAAGCAAGTTGTGAATGTTTCAGAGCTAATTTATTACTGTATCAAAGCTTTTGTTTTGTAAGTGTATCAGAAGATTAAATGTATCAGAGCACCTTTTAAATTATACATGTATCAGAGCTTCTTTTAACAAGTATTAGGTCATTTTATCAGCATGTTGACTTTGAGAATGTATCTGATTTTTTGATTTTAGAAATAGAGCAGTTGAATATAGGCAGTTGGAGACAATTAAGATATAATAATTGTACTGAAGTCATAGCTAATGAAACATGTATTTCATTGATAACAGTGCAATTTACAACCAAAGTGTTCATATAACAAGTAGATGATTGTCTAGAATGAAATACAAAAGATGTGAAGATCTTTTGACATTCAAATAGATCTAGGCTAAGGGAGCTAGGCCTAAGATGATGGTCTAGGCTGATCGGGCTTCCTATCTGCTAGCAGTTGACTAACTTTAGAATCTATAGTGGAGAGTGAAGCAGTCAGCTGAGAGCCTTTTTCCTTAGCTTGCTGTAGTGATGCTTGGAGTTCATTTCCTTGTTGCCTAGTATGTTCTTCAATAACACCAAGTCTTCTCTGTTGGGCAGCAGCAAGTGTCCTCAAACTTTCTAATTCAGTCTTCACTTCTTTCACCATCACAGTCAGATTATTGACTTAATCCCAACAGATTCCAGAATGAAAAAGACCTTATAGTATGTGATTTCCTATAAATCTTAGTTGGTCTCTTTCTAGCCTTAGGGACTAAGCAGGTGGCCTTTCTCCATGCGCACTAGTGCTGGGTACTCTCTGTGAAAGTCCTGCACTAGTTTGTCTTGAATCAGCTGGCCTTTGTGTCTATGTCCTTGTTCCTTTTTCCTTGTCTTCTCCTTTATGTGCCCACTTGTCATTGGCTTTGACAAACCCTATTCTTATCAGTGACTTTTCACTATAAATGTCAGTGTGTTTGAGCTCCATTTTAGCTTCCACTAAAATCAAATCTAATAAAAATAAGAGATAGAACCATACCATAAGGGAGTGATGCTCCCTTTCTCTATCCAAGATCTGCCATATGCTTCCTCATCATGGCAGGGAGGTTTAGTGGTTGGCCTTTAAGCAGATGATGCATTACCAGTATATCTCTCTCTGACACATGATCAAATCGACCAGTTTTGGGGAACAAAATCCGACAGATAATGTGATGAAGTAGCCTCATCTCAGCATTCAGTTTATTGGCCTTGATTTCTTCTTCTTTAGCAACTTCATCCTTGGATAGAATCAACTTTAGTCCTTCAGTTCTATCCTCCAGCTCTTCTAAATTCTCTCCATCAGTTGGTGCCCTAATTGCATTTCCCAAAATTTCTTTTGTGATTAGTGTTGCGGGATTTTCACCCAGGCAATAGCCCGCACACCGGCCGAGCAGGGAAAGCGAATGCGTCCCCACCGAGGTATTGTCCGCTCTGGGGCCCGTGGGCGCAGAGCTCGCACGGGGTGCGCACCCACCCGCAGGCGCGGAGCTCGTACGGAGGGCTTGGGCATCCCTCACGGTTTTGTCCCCAAAAGACCCCTCGGTAAGAAGAGGTTATTGAGCCCCCCATTTAAGGCACAGACCTTTCCGCTGATTAACCGATGTGGGACTAAACTGGGAACCCCATCCCACAACACAGCCCACCCAGTGGGAAGGTTTGTGCGTGGGCGGGGCCCTCCTTCTAACGCCATCTGTTGCGAAATTTTCACCCCGGCAACAGCCCGCACACCGGCCGAGCAGGGAAAGTGAATGCGTCCCCACCGAGGTATTGTCCGCTCTGGTCCCCGTGGGCACGGAGCTCGCACGGGGTGCGCACCCACCCGCAGGCGCGGAGCTCGTACGGAGGGATTGGGCGTCCCTCACGGTTTTGTCCCCAAAAGGCGCCTCGGTAAGAAGAGGTTATTGAGCCCCCCATTTAAGGCACAGACATTTCCGCTGATTAACCGATGTGGGACTAAACTGGGAATCCCATCCCACAACAATTAGGATAGGAACGTCCCTGACCTTTGACAAAATCTGAGCTAGGCCGTGCCTAAAATTGCCATGGAACTCTTTAACCATGTCGGGGTAGGTCAGAAGGTCCAGTGAACATATATATACTCCCATCCCATTTCTTTTAGATTTGTCCCAATGTGGCTCTAAAAACTGGAAATCTACCTTTCTACCGGTAGACACCATTTGGATGGACAATGTGGTGAACGATATAAGTCTAGGAATGGGAGAAAGTGGTGACGGAATGGGTGAGGATGGAATGGATTCTTGTTGAGATGGTGACGGATTTGTAGGTTCCACCGTTCTGTCCAATCGTGCTTTAGATCTTCTTTCTTGTTGCATGATTGGTTGCTTTCTCTTGAAACCATATGTGATTTTGTTGCCCAGTAGATACAACCCAAGATGGGGGGTGAATTGGGTCTTTTAAAACTTTTATACTACTTCTAAAACTTTTCAATTAATTATGCTAAGTTGTATAGATGCACAGTGGAATTTAAACTTAGCAACAGTTTAATTTTAATCTTATTAAGATTAAAACTATTAAGCAGCGGACTCAATAAAAGATTAGTCTAAGTTTGCCCAAGCATGCAATTCAATACAATGAGTCTTAATGCAGTTTTATTGAATGAGACTTGATTAAGTAAATTGAATATGCTCGCAACTAAAGGATGCGCAGATAAGAGTTAAGCAAGCAATTTATCTAAGTAAGTAAGTGAGAAAGTTAGACAATGACAGAAAGCATCACAAATACAACAAACATATAGTGATTCGGTGCACCCCAGCACCTACATCCACTCCCCAAGACCTCTTGGGAATTTCACTATAATCCTTCAGATTACAGCCGGTTGTTTTACAAGCTCACAACCTAACTTGTTGTTTTCACGAGATCACAACGAACTCGGTCGGTTTTCACAGGCTCACCGACTAGAACCACCCGATTGTTTTTCCGGGTTCACAATCAAATCCAGTTGGTTTTTTCCGGTTCACCAACCACAACCTTACACCGTTGGTTTTTCCTTTGGCTCACCAACAAACCTTAACCCCTTGATTCAATCCCTTGATTGAATCAAGTTACAAGATATTAAAACAAAAAAATAAATACAAACTTCTTAAACAAGCAGATATAAAAATGTAAATAAATAGAGTAAAGAGAAGAAGCCTTCAAACAGATTTTGTAGATGAAGGAACTCGGCTTCTTCTTTACTTAACCCTCTTCTGATTTCGCATGAGGTAGAGGATCACTGAGGCAGCACACAGTCGGAGAGGAAGCTTTGGGATTCACTCGGATACTCTTCTTCACTCTCTTTTGCTTTAAATGGCCCTTTTGTGCTTATGGAAGGTTTCTCTAGAAATCCCTTTGAAAAATCTTTCCTATGTGTTCTCTCCCACTTTCTTAGCTTCTCTCCTAGCTCTCTTCTTGATTTTATAGCTTTAGATGGCGTGGAAACAAAGATCTAGCCGTTAGAGACAAAAATAGAGCCGTTGGAGTTGAGAAAAAACTAGCTGTTATGCCTCCCAGCGTGTTCGAGTCGACTCGACTGAAGCAGGAGTCGACTTGGCTGAAGCAGGAGTCGACTCTGTTGGGAGTCGACTCTGCTGGGAGTCGACTCGGCTGGGAGTCGACTCGAGCACTGTAGCGTTGAAAATCAACTCTCTGTCTTTTTGTCTGTTCTCAATCGGAGTCGACTCGCAGAGTCTCGGAGTCGACTCGAGCACTGTTCCTTGAAACTCCAGAGTGCCAGAGTCGACTCTGAACTTCCAAGAGTCAACTCGAGGACTATTCTTTTGAATCTTTCTTTGAATTTGCCCTCCAACTTGAATCCTTTAAACTTGAACCTTGGGCCAATGAAGTGTAGCTTTTTTCCAACTTTTCTTAAGAGCTTTTGAGACCTCTTGTATTTTTTCAACTTGCTATGTTCCTTGCAAAACAAATTATTTTTCTTCTTGCAACACAAACATTAGTAATTATACTTCAAGGTTTTGTGATCATCAAAATCAATCTTTAAATCAATCTTTAGGTCATCAATCTCCCCCTTTTTGATGATGACAAAACTTGGAGTATGTGCAATATAAAATAGATTGAGTTCTAGAACTAATGCATAGCTAAGTTGCATGAAGTAGAAAACATATATCTTTAAAATATACTTCATGATAATGCTTTAGATTTAATCAACTTAACATAATCAACATATAAAGCATTATGAGCATATACTCAGATATTTCTCCCCCTTTTTGACAACATCAAAAAGGTTGCAGGATAATGAAACATTAAGCACAAAGATAATGATACTCAAATATTTCTTTTCCTTATTGTACTCTGATTTTCAGTTAATGCATGTCAAATTATTGCAAGAATATGAATCATATAACTCAAGGCAATAATGTCAGAATAAGATTAATTAGCATTGATCAGAGCCAATTAAGATGATTTCAGAGTAAATTATAATGAGAGCACATCGAATGTGATTCCAAAGATAGTTTTCAAATCAAGTGTAGGTGGAACCTTTTTCAAGTTAATTCAAGAAGTATCAAGACTGATATTCAAAGAAGGCACGAATGGAAATCTAACCCCCTTTTTTTGAAAGATCTTTAATAACAATTATGAAAGCTTGTTCATTTAAGATTTTTTGCCCAATATATTAAATATATAGCAACATGAGAGCAATCTAATCAATTTTTTGAGTATAATATCAAAACTTATATACTCGAAAAATATAACATCATGTTGGATCATTAATTCTGAATGACTTCAAAGTTCTTTTATGATATAAAAACATTGGGGCACAAAATACCGAAACATGAATTCATGCAATTTATGATATATCTTAGAGCATACATAAAATTCAAAGCTTTGAAGGTTCTTTTAGAGCTCTTTTAAAGATTTTCTTTTACTCCGTTAAAGAGAAACACATTTTGATACATATAAAAATGAATTGGCACAAAATTAAAGTTCTAAAGAGCAAGCCAATAAGAACTCATTAGTGAATTCCAAAATAGATTTTCTAATAAAGACAGATGGAATTCGTATTCAACACATTATTCTCCCTCTTTTTCATTAAACTAGAGGCTCTTAAGATCAACTGTTTGAATTGTAATTTGGTTCATGATTGATGCATAAAATATATTAACCAAATAGTAAGCCTCAAGGTGTATTACAGAGATTTTTATATTTAAATTTCAAATATTTATATAATGGAGAGTATTAGAATCACTTCTCATTTAGTATTCTTTCTCTCTCCTTTAGTTATGGATTTATGCGGTTAAGTTCCATATGATCTCTCCCCCTGAAACAATCTTTATAGAACTCAACTCAAGGCAAGTAATGGCAACATAAAGAGGTTCATCAAAATCAATCCATAAAACATCCAAGGAATGCATCAAGTGAAAGTGACTTTTAAATAAGATACAATATCTAAAGCTTCCCCTCAAAAGATGCATTCTTCTTTAATTATTCTTTTCTTTTTGTTGAATTTCAGATTTTGATGATAAGCGTGAATAAAACTGAAATTCTATGATATCAAGAATGTAAAGTGATCTAGAATTATTCAAAATTTGTAGCAATCACTCTTTTTAATCTTTCAAGAATAAGTTATGCTTCCTCTTAATCTTTGAGAAAATATTCTGAAATATTAATAAGAAAATAATTCATTTGAAGCTCAATTTCTTTCAAAAGCAATTACATTTTCTTTCTTTTAAGAGTCATTTGAGTGAGCTGAAATGTTTCTAGCTTTAAGATCATTCACTCTTTTAAAAATAGCTTTTTCTTTTAGTGATGGAAACAACAATCATGCAGAGAGGGATATAGAAGATCATTCAAGTGAATGTTTATAGAATTTAATTTCTTACTCATAGATTCATAGCAATGTATACATGAAATACAATGAATCTTTTTAATATCAAAATAAAGTCATATATTTAGAAATATTTGTTTGCAATCAAGATCATTGAAAAATACATCATTTAAACCAATTTTAGTGCACTTTAAAGATAAGAAATAATATGTTTCAGATGCGTATCGGAGCAATCAACCAAGGCATCAAAATTAATTCTGTTTTTCTTAAGTTAAAATTTTTATTTAGGAATCATATTGAGTTATTCTCCTGAATGATGCGATCATTGAAGCATATAACTAAGGTTACAAAGATGTAACGATATAAGCATTTTTTAAATTAAGTTTAAGCTTTTATACAAAATCGGATTTTGAACTTCATAAAGATTTTCAAGGAGACTTTCAAAGTTATAATTTGAGATATGTATCTTCCACATTGTAGCTCATCTTAAATCATTACGATTGAAAATATATATTTCAAACATATTAGAGCATATTCAGAATATTTGTATTTAATGTTGAGTTTTGGTACGGATTAGAACATTATGTACCAAAGTTAGGTAAGTTGAAAGATAAAACAAAATCAATTCATTTTGCCTAAATAGAGATATCATTCTCTTCTTCTTTTTACAAATTTATTCAACTTTCATATTTCAAAGATGATTGTGAACGACAAATCTGAAATTTCTTTTCAATAATACCAAAAAAAAATCTATGTAGTATTTCAAACATTCAATCAAATTATCCAAGCATGGAGCATTACAAAATATTGAGAACCCATAATTCAAAACATCATGCCACATGCAAAATATATTATGTGTTAAGTCATGCATTAAAATATTAAGAACAAGTATGTCAATGATCAAAATCAATTCTTTTTAAATAAACTCCCCCTATTTAAATATAATCTTGCATTGATTTCATCCTTAAGGTGTGTTTTCAAGTGATTAAAACTTGACTTGATTCTTCTTATATACTTTCATTTACTTTGTCATTCATTTTCTCATTTTTCTTTTTTGAATTTCTTTCCTTAACCAATTAACGAACATTTTGATTTTGTTTTTTTTTTGTTTTTACTTTCTTATGCTCTATACTCTATTTGCTCCCTATCCAGTGGAGTTGGAAGGGGTACGAGGTACTACCACTAGCCTCCCTCTTGTGCCGTCCCTAATATACCCAACACCGAATAGTTGGGTCAAATAGTGCCGGGTACTACCACTAACCTCCCCATTGGCACCATCCCTATGATGAGCAATATAGAAAGGTTAAAATGTTCACTTCAAATTTTCTCTATTTAAGTGTAATTAATTATGGATTTTATCCCTTCCAAAAGAATACTCACACAAGTCTCACAAATATGCCGAATATATTATGCTTGTTTTGCTTTTCCTTAAGATTGGAGTATTTGCCTTTACTTAGATTTTTTACTTCCCTTGAATAATGTTCATTTTCTTTTCTTTTTCTCTCTCTCTTTTTGTTATTCTCAAGTAATTTACATGAAATAGCAGAATAAAGAAATAATCTTATGTATCATATAGATGTATATCATGCAAACAACATTTTCATTATGCTCAAGGATTCATAGCTTCTCACAAGTTATTTTAAATCAAAATTTTAAGCATAAACTTGTGTATTTCATGGCTATGACATAGGCAAAAATATATTTTAGTTTGGGCAAACCATGAAACAATTTCTAAAAGCATAAGTCAATCAATACATATATAGACATGATATCAAGAAATTAATAATTAAAGACTTTAATCAAGCCATAATAAGATTTAAGTTATTGACTTTGCTCAGCTAATTTATAAGAGAGGTATCTGAATTACCGATTCATTCTGCATTCTTCAAGTCAAATACCTACTAGATTTCTTATGTGTAAACTTTTGGCTGAAGAAGGTCCCCTTTCTTGGTTACATGTGAGTGTTTATTGTATCTTATGTGGAGGTATCCTTCAGGTTGAAATCTCTCATTTTCTTGCTTAAGAATTGTGCATTATTAACAAGATTTTTTTCTTTCTTGAAGGAAAGTCATTAGTTTCTTCAAAATACAACACATTTCTTAACTAGATGACTCAACATAAGATATGACAATAATTGAATGTTGAGTCACTTTACTCAAGAGATTGCCTAAATATAAGCAAGCACAAGTCACTTGAACTAAAGAGACAATTCTATTAAGCAAGATGGCTCAAGGACAAACATGTGAGGCAATAGAAAGATTCACCAAGATCAAATCAATTTCTTGTTTTCAAAATTAATTTAGCTTAGATTCTATTTGCTTAAGATAATTATCAATAAGACATGCTAGCTAAGTTTTAATCAAATTATCTTAAACAGTTGTTTCTATCAAAATTCAGATTATGATTCATTTGTCATCAATAAAATATGATTCATTAGAGTTAGATTGAAGTCTTGCACAAGGGCACATAATGAGCATACAATCTGGTCTACTAGCTGTATGATAAAATAATTATTCTATCATGCTTCAATACAGTTTTAAAACAATAGATCTACCTTGCTCATCCTTTTCAAATTCTACAAGATGGGGTCATAGACATACCTTCTTCATGCCAATCTTCTATAAGAGTTTTCTTGTGGACTAACTTTGATCAATGAAGATCCCCTTTCTTGTTTGTCTTAATTTGGAGTTCGAGAAAAAATGTTAATTCATTCATCATACATATTTCAAACTCACCTTGCATGAGCTTAGTGAAATCTTCATATAAATCTTCATTAGTAGAACCAAAAATGATGTCATCAATGTATACTTTGAGCAAATAAGATATCACAAATTCTTCTTTTTAATGCATAGATTTATCACTATTACTTTCTATCAAAAAGGTTACTCAAGCTTTTATATCATGCTTTTGGTGCTTGTTCCAAATCATATATTGCTTTATCATATTTGTAATGAGTATTTTCAGATAAGGTGGTTATTTTACATAGATCTTCTTTAATGAAATAACCACATAGGAGTGCATTCTACACATTCATTTGACAGAATATAAAGCTCATAAAGCAAGCAAATGATAATGGTGATCTTTACTTCTAATCATGCAAGAATTTTATTTAGATCTATTTCATCTTTTCTTGAATGAATCTTTTAGTAGTCACCAATTTTTCTTCATTAAGTGCATTTATGAAAAACTCAATTTGGTTCTAATTATTAACAAGTTTTCAGATTTTATCGGCAAGATTTCAAATTCTATCTCTTTCAAAAATAATTTAGTTTAACTTGACCAATTATAATCTTGTTCATTCTTCTTAAGGTGTTTTAGTTTCAGATTGTTATATGTAAGCAAAAAGATTAACCATATACATATATAATCTAATCTTAGTGACTTGATGAAAGATCATTAGTCTCATAAAGAATAAAATGAATTGATATTTCTACAACTAGGATCTTTTTATTGAATATTCTATATGCATTGCTTGATGAATGATACCCAAAGATAGGAGTATCTTTATCAGATTTGGCATTATTTTCATAAGAACATATCAAGCATAACATGTACGACTGAAAAATATGAAAGATATGCAATAGTTCATTTTCTATTTTTCAGAAGATCAAAAGGAGTTTTCATCAAAAATAGATTGATGTGAACCCCGTAAGATAGATTCTTAGAAACCCACGAACAAGTTGATGAATGACCCAAGAAAGTCTGAAAATCAGTTTGGAAGAGATAGAACCTTGACCCGATGTTTAGCAAAACATGAACCAAAGGTATAGAAGGTTGTTGACGCCACACCCTAATAGAATCAGGATGATAAGTCACTTGAACGCCACAAGGGTTGCCTTGATAAGTTCTAAGTTCAATGAAGAACCAAAGAAGTGAATAACCTCACAATTTTCATTCCAATTCAGATCTGCCTGTTTACATAAGGAACACCCTTTTTATAGCCCAAAGGAAAACCTACCAGCCTTTAATTAAAGTCTAATCCCTAGAACAATAATAACTCCACTAGTCATAGTTCAGTCTCCTAGGAAATTAATGAAGACAGTTTCCTAGAACATTAATGAAACTCCACTAGTCAAAGATCAATCTCCTAGGAAATTAATGAAGACAATTTCCTAGAACATTAATGAAGCTCCACTAGCCTTTAGATATTCAGCAACATAAAACTAAATCTGAAAACTCCAGCAATATTTCCACCAAGTAAGCATCTAATTTGGCCTAATAATTGCATGGATCATGTTGACTAGTCCACAAGCTATCTTCACGTCCAAATCCACTCCAATAGCCTCTTGCTGGTTCCAAGCTTCCTCAATCAGCCCATTAAGTGCTTCCTTCATTCTTTTAGCTTTGGACCGAGTGATTGGTCCTCCACCAGTTTGTAATGGATCATCAAGATGTATCGGACCAGAATGCTCCATACATTGCTCCTTGCTTCCCACGGCCTTGGATAGTCCCTCCTTAGGTTGTTTGGTGGCTGCATCCTGGTTTCCATCATTCCCCCTCTCCTGAAAAGGATTCATCCTCGAATCTTCATCACCTGCATCAAAAAGGGAAAGATCAGAAACATTAAATGTAGTACTAACATTATACTCACCTGGTAAGTCAAGCTTATATGCATTATCATTAATGCGAGCAATGACTTGAAATGGCCCATCTCCTCTAGGGTGCAACTTAGAACGCCGTTTTGCTGGAAATCTTTCCTTTCTCATATGCACCCAAACCCAATCTCCTGGTTCAAAGATCACTTTCTTCCGCCCTTTGTTGGCTTGAGTAGCATATTGTTCAGTTCTTTTCTCAATGTTTTGCCGAACTTTCTCATGCAATTGCTTCATCGTTTCAGCTTTCCTTTTGCCATCTAAACTAGCACGCTCATCAATAGGTAAAGGTGACAAATCCATTGGAGTTAAAGGATTAAACCCATACACTATTTCAAAAGGAGAAAAGTTAGTAGCAGAATGCACGGATCTATTATAAGCAAATTCAACATGTGGCAAACACTCTTCCCAATTCTTCAAATTCTTCTGAATGATGGCACGCAATAAAGTAGATAAAGTTCTATTAACTACCTCGGTTTGCCCATCAGTTTGTGGGTGGCAAGTTGTAGAAAACATGAGCTTAGTACCTAACTTACCCCACAAAGTCTTCCAGAAGTAGCTCAAGAACTTAGCATCTCTATCTGAAACAATGCTCCTTGGCACGCCATGTAGTCGAACTATCTCTTTAAAGAACAAATCTGCAATATGGTTAGCATCATCAGTTTTATGACATGGAATTAAATGTGCCATTTTAGAAAACCTGTCTACAACCACAAAAACAGAATCCATACCCCTTTTTGACCTCGGTAAACCCAACACAAAGTCCATGGAAATATCTACCCAAGGTTCACTAGGTATTGGCAATGGCTTATATAATCCATGAGGTAAAGATCTAGATTTAGCTTGCTTACAAGTGATGCACTTCGCACAAACCCTCTCTACATCTCGTTTCATGTGTGGCCAAAAGAAATGTTCAGCCAAGACATCTAAGGTTTTCCTCACACCAAAGTGTCCCATTAGTCCCCCACCATGAGCCTCTCGAACTAATAACTCTCTCAAAGAACAATTAGGCACACATAATCTATTTTCTCTAAATAGAAATCCCTCATGCCTATAAAATTTTCCAAATGCCGCATGTTCGCAAGCTTCAAACACATTACCAAAGTCAGAATCATTAGAATACAAATCTTTAATGTACTCAAATCCTAACAACTTAGTATTCAAAGTAGAGATCAAAGTGTACCTTCGAGACAAAGCATCCGCAACCACGTTTTCCTTACCTTGTTTGTACTTGATCACATAAGGAAATGACTCGATGAACTCCACCCATTTAGCATGGCGTCGGTTCAGCTTACCTTGGCCCTTCAAATGCTTTAAGGATTCATGATCTGTATGAATGACAAACTCCTTGGGCCACAAATAATGCTGCCAAGTCTCCAAGGCTCTTACCAAAGCATACATCTCTTTGTCGTAAGTTGGATAGTTCAAAGCTGCCCCATTGAGTTTTTCACTAAAATAGGCGAGGGGTCGGCCTTCTTGCAGCAAGACAGCTCCAATACCTATACCTGAAGCATCACACTCAACTTCGAAAGTTTTAGCAAAATTAGGTAAAGCAAGTAATGGTGTTGAACTTAGTTTTTCTTTGATCAAATTGAAAGCCGATTCTTGTTCACTTCCCCATTTAAATCCAACACTTTTTTTCACAATTTCAGTTAAAGGTGCAGCTAGGGTGCTAAAATCCTTAACGAACCTTCTATAAAAACTAGCCAACCCATGAAAGCTACGTACGTCAGTTATGGTTTTAGGTGTAGGCCACTCACGGATTGCCTTAACCTTCTCTTCATCAACCTCAATTCCCTTAGTACTAACAACATAACCAAGAAATACAATTTGACTAGTACAAAAAGAACATTTTTTGAGGTTAGCATATAACTTCTCATCTCGCAAAATACTTAAAACCTTATGCAAATGATCAAGATGCTCATTTAAGCTTTTGCTATAAATCAGAATGTCATCAAAGTATACAACAACAAACTTACCAATAAAAGCACGCAAGATATGGTTCATTAATCTCATGAAAGTACTAGGGGCATTAGTTAACCCAAAAGGCATAACTAACCACTCATATAAACCATATTTAGTTTTAAAAGCAGTTTTCCATTCATCACCCTCACGCATGCGAATTTGATGATAACCGGATTTTAAATCAATCTTAGAAAAGATGCAAGAACCATACAATTCATCAAGCATATCATCTAACCTAGGAATGGGGTGGCGATACTTTACCGTAATCTTGTTGATAGCCCTACAATCAACGCACATTCGCCAAGTTCCATCCTTCTTAGGCACAAGCAAAACAGGAACAGCACACGGACTCAAGCTTTCTCTAACATGCCCTTTTGCTATCAACTCCTCAACTTGTCTTTGGAGTTCCTTCGTCTCCTCGGGGTTACTCCTATAGGCTGGCCTGTTGGGAATTGATGCACCAGGGATGAAATCAATCTGATGCTCTATTCCCCTAAGTGGTGGCAATCCGTAGGGAACCTCATTGGGAAAAACATCAGCAAATTCCTGCAAAAGAGATATAGCAACACTAGGCAAAGAAGGGTTAAGGTCGTTAGTATAAGCCTCTTTGTACAGAAGTACAATCATTGGCTGTTTTAAAAAGAAAGCTCTCTTAACTTCACTTTCTTTTGCATAAAAAGCTCCCCTTTTTTTTTCTTGCTCCTGAGGCTTTTCTTTTTTATCTTTCTTTTTGTTTTTAGCCTCCTTTTCATTTTCATTCTCATTCTTTTTACCACTCCTCTCGGTCTCACTCCTTTTCTCACAATCACTTTTGATTTTCTTTTGATCCTCATACACTTGCCGAGGTGTTAATGGTATAAGAGTTATAGGTTTGCCATTCATTACAAAAGAATACCGATTCTTGAACCCATCATGCATAACCTTTCTATCAAATTGCCAAGGTCGGCCCAAAAGAATATGTCCAGCATGCATTGGCACTATATCACAGAGCACCTCATCATGATACCTCCCAATGGAAAATGAAACCAGCACCTGCTTATTGACCTTAATTTCTCCACAATCATTCAACCATTGAAGCTTATAAGGTCTAGGATGCTTAATAGTAGGTAAGTTCAACTTTTCAACCAAAACAGTGCTTGCTACATTAGTGCAACTACCCCCATCAATTATCATGCTGCATACCTTGTCTTGGATGTGACAACGGGTGTGAAAGATGTTATCTCGCTGTGTGCATCATCCTCCTCCTTTACTTGCACATTCAAAGCTCTCCTGGTGACAAGGGTTTCACCATTAACCGGATATTCTTCTCCATCACTCTCCTCCAATGGTGGCATGGGCTCTTCATCTTTATCCGATTCACTTGCTGTCTCAACATCCCCATCTTCCCTTAATAACATCATTTTTTTATTTGGACATTGAGATGCAATATGTCCCCTTCCCAAGCACTTAAAACATTTAATATCTCTATTTCTAGAAGTTTGGGAAATAGATTTACCTTTATCCAAGCTAGAACCCGCATCCTTGCCTTTGGAAGTTTCAGCCTTACTCTTGGATTCAACCTTGTAATCCTTTTTGCTCCAATTTGATTTCCAAGTGGAAGACCCCAAATTCCGTTCATGCCTTGTTGAACCCTTTCTTTTGAGTTGTCTCTCAACCTTCATGGCCATGTGTACCATGTCCTCAAGCTCCACATAATGTTGCAATTCCACTATATTGGCAATGTCTAGATTCAAGCCTTGCAAAAACCGTGCCATGGTTGCCTCTCGGTCCTCCTCCACATTAGCCCGAATCATGGCTATCTCCATTTCCTTGTGGTACTCTTCCACACTTTTGGACCCTTGGGTTAGGCCTTGCAACCGCTGGTACAAGTCCCTATAGTAATGGGATGGGATGAACCTCCTCCTCATGATAGCTTTCATCTCGTCCCAAGTGTCAATGGGTTTCTCACGGTTTCGCCTCCTAGACAAAACAAGTTGATCCCACCAAATAATAGCATAGTCAGTGAATTCAACAGCAGCAAGTTTTACCTTTTTTTCTTCGGAATAGTTGTGGCAATCAAAAACCAACTCCACTTTCTTTTCTCATTCCAAGTATGCCTCAGGATTGCTCTTGCCTTGAAATGAAGGAATCTTCATTTTAATGTTTCCCAAGCTGCGATCAACATCATCTACCCGCCTTCCTCTCCAACCACCTCTATCAACTCTAGCATGGTCGGACATGTTATAAGACGCTTTTTCATCAAAAACATCATCGTTCGCATCCTCATGCTCAACTTGGAATTGACGCCTTGCTTGCCTTTGCACATTAGGACCTCCACGTGCATGGTTCCTTTGCAACGCAGCAATGTTCGCATCTTGTCTTTCCAACCTATCCAAAATTTCACCAAATCTGACTTCCATGCGCTCAAAATGTTGTCGCATAGCTCGTTGTTCAAGTGTCTCTGCCGTCCTTTCTTCGTCGCCACTTGACATCATTGTAGTAACCAGTCAAGAATGTTAAGAAAACCTCACAAGTTCCCCCCCCCAGGTGTTTTACCCCAATGATATGTCACTCACCAGGTGTTTCACTCTTGCCTTTTACCTCTCAATTCACTTAAATTAGTTCTTCAAGGAACTAGAGAAACTCAAATGAAAGCAATTACCTTGCGATGTACAAACAACTTATCCACGAAACTCAGAGAGTGGACAAGAATTGAAAAGGATCAAGAATAACAAGTCAGATACTTACTTTCTTTTTCAGTTCAAATCTGTTTCAGAATTCCAAACCGAAGCCACACTTTTTTTTCTTTTTTTTTTCTTTTTTTTTCTTTTTTTTTTCTTTTTTTTTTTTTTTGCCTCACAAATTTTTTTTTTCTTCTGATTTTTTTTATATATAAAGCACAATAGAGGCACTTTAAACTTCAAGGAATAGAAACTGAAAATATGGAAAGCAACAATGAAGAAGATGAAAAGGTAAAAATAAAATAAGAAGCACCAATGATAGAAACTGATTTAGAAGACCTATGCTCTGATACCAACTGATGTGAACCCCGTAAGATAGATTCTTAGAAACCCACGAACAAGTTGATGAATGACCCAAGAAAGTCTGAAAATCAGTTTGGAAGAGATAGAACCTTGACCCGATGTTTAGCAAAACATGAACCAAAGGTATAGAAGGTTGTTGACGCCACACCCTAATAGAATCAGGATGATAAGTCACTTGAACGCCACAAGGGTTGCCTTGATAAGTTCTAAGTTCAATGAAGAACCAAAGAAGTGAATAACCTCACAATTTTCATTCCAATTCAGATCTGCCTGTTTACATAAGGAACACCCTTTTTATAGCCCAAAGGGAAACCTACCAGCCTTTAATTAAAGTCTAATCCCTAGAACAATAATAACTCCACTAGTCATAGTTCAGTCTCCTAGGAAATTCATGAAGACAGTTTCCTAGAACATTAATGAAACTCCACTAGTCAAAGATCAATCTCCTAGGAAATTAATGAAGACAATTTCCTAGAACATTAATGAAGCTCCACTAGCCTTTAGATATTCAGCAACATAAAACTAAATCTGAAAACTCCAGCAATATTTCCACCAAGTAAGCATCTAATTTGGCCTAATAATTGCATGGATCATGTTGACTAGTCCACAAGCTATCTTCACGTCCAAATCCACTCCAATAGCCTCTTGCTGGTTCCAAGCTTCCGCAATCAGCCCATTAAGTGCTTCCTTCATTCTTTTAGCTTTGGACCGAGTGATTGGTCCTCCACCAGTTTGTAATGGATCATCAAGATGTATCGGACCAGAATGCTCCATACATTGCTCCTTGCTTCCCACGGCCTTGGATAGTCCCTCCTTAGGTTGTTTGGTGGCTGCATCCTGGTTTCCATCATAGATCTAATAGAAACCATATGTATGACAAGCAGTGATGATAGCTTTTTTTTTAAAAAAAATGACTATCATACAACATTGTCTTTTTCATTTCTTCAAGAATTCTATTAATCCTATTTTACTTATGGTGTCCTTGGTGCAGAAACAATTGTATTCAATATTATTTTCTGTGCAAACCTTATCAGAATTTTGGTTTTCAATACTGTGCTATGATACTCTTTATCTTCACAGTTTGGAAATCTTTTTCATTTGAAACACTTTTACAAGATTTAGTAAATACAGAAAATACTTCAATTTTATTTGCCAAGAACAAATCCAATGTAAGCTTTTAAAAACTTAGTGATGGAAACAACATGTTTAGATTTAGAAATTGATTCTTGTTTGTTTCCTTAGTTAACATGCATAGCAAACTTTGACCTTGCAGAAGATAATCTAAGTAAGCCAATAACAAGGTCTTTTGAGATTAAGTACATACTAGTACGAGTTGATTTTGTATGCCAAAAGTGATTTCTTTAGTCTTGGTATTTATAATGCATATATATAAAAATATACCAAGTACACATTCTTATGCCTAAGATCAATAAAAGATAATGCCATGGATAAAAACTCTCAATCAAGCATATAGAGAACTCAAAAAGATATTTTAAGAAAATTGATTAATCATTAACAAAGTATCCATCAATAAGTAAAGTATAGCATAGAAGGATGGAGGAATTTGAATTTATTTTTTCTATTTTAATTACTTTTCTTGATTATATTTTAAGTTCCATTCTGTAACGTGTGTCTAGAACACCCATTTGTGTGAAAGTTCTATTTGTTCCATGGGTATCTTGGCACACTTACATCTATACCTTCATATTTTCATTTTGGGTACCCAAGCTTGCTTGGGTCCTTGAGAGTTAGGACATATGGTTCCTTTTGGAACCCAAATCTGTTTAATAGTAATAACTTTACCATTTGATTTAATTGTACTAGAACTATAGGTAAAGTTGTTATGCCCATTCTTTTGATGTTTGAAATACGTTATTCTTTTTGATGATTTGCTTGACGAATTTATAACCTTTTTCTTTAGGGATTCATTGCTAAGCGAAGGAGTCAAGCCAAGTTTTGATTTATCAAAATCAGCATATTGGCTTTCAAACATCATTTTTAATCTTTCTGAACTTACAGTGAATTTGTTAATAAAAGATTTCAATTGGTTAATTTCTTCACTTAAGTTTTGATTTTCTTTAATTAAATTCTGATTTTTCTGAATCAATTGTTCTGAATTTAACCTTAAGCTTTCATTTTCAGAATTTAGTTTGTCTTGTATTTCAGCAATAGAATTTCTTTCTTTTAAAATTTCCAAATTTAGTTTCTTAAGATTTTTATTCTTCATAGCTAATTTTCTACATTCACCATACAAATCATGAAAAGCATTTAATAATTCATTATAAGAAAATTCTTCTTGAAAATCATTTGATGTAAAAGTAGATTCAGATTTTACCTTATCTTCTTGTGCCATAAAGCACAAGTTAGTTACCTCTTGTAGTTCTTTGGAGCTAATATCTTCATTGTTGCTCCTAACTTTCATTTTCTTGCTTGACTCTTCCTTGGTCAAGGCTTTCTTACTTTTTATCTCTTTCTTCCTTTCTTCTTGCTTCCTCTTCTTCTTTGTCTTTAGGAAGCTTTTAAATTTTTCGATGTTTGGGAATGGATCCTTGTTTTTATCACCGAATTCTTTATTTGTTGTTCTTTCTTCCTCGAGTCGACTCGGGTTTACTTGGAGTCGACTCGACTGACTTGAGAGGCGACTCGAGATCTTCGGGAGACGTCTCGTTCTCAGAGGCTGAAGAATTTGTTTTCTGTCTTTTGAACTGTTCTGCCTCGGAGTCGACTCGGGCCTTGTTGGAGTCGACTCGGCTAACTTGGGGGTCGACTCTGAAATACTTGGAGTCGACTCGTTCACAGGGTCTCCGAAACTGAGTCTCTGCCATTCAGACTGTTTTCCTCTAGGAGTCGACTCAGACAAACTGGGAGTCGACTCAGCTGATGTGAAAGATTCAACATCTGTTTCTGCAAGCTCACTGTTAGTGTGTAATTGAAGCATATGTGAGCTAGTCTGGATTTTGTTATAAATATTTTCTAAAGTGTCCCATATTTCCTTAGCAAATAAGCATGCAGAGATTTCATTAAATTTAGTTTCATGGATAGCACAATATAGTATATTCATAGCATTAGCATTCAGTTGTACTAAGTCTTTTTCATTGACAGTGTAAGAGAGTGAGTGGGGGCCATTTATTACGATATTCCATAAATCATAGTTTTGTGATTGAATAAAAATGCGCATGCGTGCTTTCCAATGTGTGCAATTTATACCATTAAATAGTGGAGAGTCTATCAATTAATTGTCCCTCTCCTAGAAAACTATCTATTTGAGTTGTCATGATCTTTGGCTCTTGATCGTGAGATCAACAATTAAACTTAGAGCACCTGCTCTGATACCACTTATTGCCCCGTAGATACAACCCAAGAGGGAGGGTGAATTGGGTTTTTTAAAACTTTTATACTACTTCTAAAACTTTTCAATTAATTATGCTAAGTTGTATAGATGCACAGTGGAATTTAAACTTAGCAACAGTTTGATTTTAATCTTATCAAGATTAAAACTATTAAGCAGCGGACTCAATAAAAGATTACTCTAAGTTTGCCCAAGCATGCAATTCAATACAATGAGTCTTAATGCAGTTTTATTGAATGAGACTTGATTAAGTAAATTGAATATGCTCGCAACTAAAGGATGTGCGGATAAGAGTTAAGCAAGCAATTTATCTAAGTAAGTGAGGAAGTTAGACAATGACAGAAAGCATCACAAACACAACAAACATATAGTGGTTCGGTGCACCCCAGCACCTACATCCACTCCCTAAGATCTCTTAGGAATTTCACTATAATCCTTCAGATTACAGCTGGTTGTTTTACAAGCTCACAACCTAACTTGTTGTTTTCACAAGATCACAACGAACTCGGTCGGTTTTCACAGGCTCACCGACTAGAACCACCCGATTATTTTTCCGGGTTCACAATCAAACCCAGTTGGTTTTTCCCGGTTCACCAACCACAACCTTACACCGTTGGTTTTTCCTTTGGCTCACCAACAAACCTTAACCCCTTGATTCAATCCCTTGATTGAATCAAGTTACAAGATATTAAAATAAAAAAACAAATACAAGCTTCTTAAACAAGCAGATATAACAATGTAAATAAATAGAGTAAAGAGAAGAAGCCTTCAAATAGATTTTGTAGATGAAGGAACTCGGCTTCTTCTTTACTTGACCCTCTTCTGATTTCGCACGAGGTAGAGGATCACTGAGGCAGCACACAGTCGGAGAGAAAGCTTTGGGATTCACTCGGATACTCTTCTTCACTCTCTTTTGCTTTGAATGGCCCTTTTGTGCTTATGGGAGGTTTCTCTAGAAATCTCTTTGAAAAATCTTTCCTATGTGTTCTCTCCCACTTCCTTAGCTTCTCCCCTAGCTCTTTTCTTGATTTTATAGCTTTGGATGGCGTGGGAACAAAGATCTAGCCGTTAGAGACAAAAATAGAGCCGTTGGAGTTGAGAAAAAACTAGCCATTATGCCTCCCAGCGTGTTCGAGTCGACTCGACTGAAGCAGGAGTCGACTCTGCTGGGAGTCGACTCGAGCACTGTAGCGCTGAAAATCAACTCTCTGTCTTTTTATCTGTTCTCAGTCGGAGTCGACTCGCAGAGTCTCGGAGTCGACTCGTAGAGTCTCGGAGTCGACTCGAGCACTGTTCCTTGAAACTTCAGAGTGCCAGAGTCGACTCTAAACTCGAGGACTATTATTTTGAATCTTTCTTTGAATTTGCCCTCCAACTTGAATCCTTTAAACTTGAATCTTGGGCCAATGAAGTGTAGCTTTCTTCCAACTTTTCTTGAGAGCTTTTGAGATCTTTTTGTATTTTTTCAACTTGCTATGTTCCTTGCAAAACAAATTATTTTTCTTCTTACAACACAAACATTAGTAATTATACGTCAAGGTTTTCTGATCATCAAAATCAATCTTTAAATCAATATTTGGGTCATCAGATTTGCTTCCTAGGAGCCATGAAGGACTAGCCGAGACCACATTGGGGTTTTAGGGTTTTTGGATTTTGGAAAGAAAGACGATGGAAAGGGAAATTTTGGAATGAATGAAACGTTTTGTGGAATAGGAGTCGACTCTTGACTAAGTGAATAATGTTTCGGGAGAAAGCTATTTCAGAACAGCGACGGTCGACTCATTTGTTTGATGAGTCGACTCAAGTAAGGCGGTGGTCAACTCCCGACTTGGGTGAGTCATCTCTTCTACTTGAGACAGAGTTGTTTCAGACCTTTATATGATGCAGACTCTCCTCCGCACTTCATGAGTCGACTCCTCATTACCATGAGTCATCTCCTCATTAGTCAAGACTCAAATTTTCAGCTTAAGATTCTCCGAATATGATTTAATCAATAAGAATAATCGGAATTAATCATGTAAGTATTCAACTAAACAAATGTTTGTACTATAGTTTTAATCAAATGGGTCACAAATACACAGTTCTCCTCTTGTCTCATTAAATCTCTCTTCATTTAGGCAAGGGACATGTTTTAACATGTTTTCATAACTGAAAGATGCATGGTTAGAAAATGTGGTTGTAACGCTGTTTCTACACATTCTCACATTGAGGGGCATTTAGGGAACTCTATAGAAGTCTGTTCAAAGCTGGAAATATACCAGCTAGAAGTATTTTTTGTCTCAAATCCAACGAATCCAATTTCGTGGTAATCCGAGTTTGTTTGGGGCACGAACATGGCCGGTTCATCTGACTGCTCCTCTATAAGAGGATCCGAGTTCGTTTGGGGCACGAATCCCATCTTATCTAAGATTGATCCTTATCTTGTAAAAAGGAAGTGGAGTTCATGAGGGATTTGTAATTCGAGGTTGCTCATCTATAAGAGGATCCTCAAAGGGGAGGGGCTGGTATCAGGTAGATCTGGAGAGACCAGGAGAGCTTATTGTAATCAGTTGAGTGGTTATTCAATGAAGTTCTCTTCCCCTGTATTTCTCCTTCTCCTTCGTGGTATTTTCTGGTGTCGTGCTTCGCTGCATTATTGTTGTTAGGCGTGACCTAAGTCATAGAGACTAGGTTCCCATGCCAGGAAGGCTGATCGGTTCTCTTCGGTGGACCGAGCCGCATGTTGTTGGGATCCGCTCTGAGATCCCTTCGTACGTGACACTTGGTATCAGAGCCATACCAGAAATGAAGAAGACGACCTCTACGGCAGCTTCCATGGTGGGAACTAGGGATGCATTATCCTCGATCGTGGATCCCAATCCAGCCTTTGGAAGAGGTACGGCGATGGGTGGAACACATCCAGTTGATGATTTCCTGCATGGGTTACGCATTGCATCTTCGGTTATCTCCGCCGACAATCGATTACCGAGGTGTGAGGCCCAAATAGCTAGGGTTGAAGAGCGGATGGAGGACCTTGAGGGTAGGGATGCAACCCTCCGAGGTGAGATCGCCGCTTAGCTGAACCAGATTTTCTTCGATATGGAGCAGCGCTATAAGGAAGTGCTGCGTCATAACGGGGAGTTGGAGACCATGGTGAAAGCTCTCCAAAATCAGGTGGTTTACCTTTTAAAGGAAGGTACCACCACGGGCGTGTCCTCTTCTCCATTGACAATGGAGGTCGCAAGAGAGGCTACGCACCCTCTGCACAAGCTTGATGTGCCCAAGCCACAGGAGTTCTGCGGACGGCGGTCCACGAAGGAGGTGGATAACGTCCTTTTCGCTGTGGAACAATACCTGCAGGTTACCGGCGTAAGGGAGGAAGCCATGAAGATGAGCACGGCGGCCTTGTTCTTGAAGGACGTGGCGATGCTTTGGTGGCGACGTTGGGCTGACGATGTGAATCGAGGGGTTGTTCCAATCACCACTTGGGTACAGTTCCAAACTGGTCTTCGGAAGCAATTCTTCCCCGCGTTCGCTAAGGATGATGCTCGAGCACAACTGCGGCAACTCATGCAAAAGGGCGATGTGCGTGAGTATGTGCGAGAGTTCAGCAAATTGTTGTTGGAGGTACTAGACCTCAGCAACGAGGACTCTCTCTTCACCTTCCTTGACGGGCTCAAACCGTGGGCTAAGATGGAATTGCAGCGAAGAGGAGTCCAGAGTTTGAACAAGGCGGTAGCTCAAGCGGAGGCTCTCATCGAGTTCAAGACTCAACCCACAGCTCCCAAAGCCCAAGCATCGAAATAGGGCAAAGGTGGGGGAGCGAAATCAGGTTACAAGGGAGGTGTAAAAGGCTCGAATCCGGGCTCCTCGAGTGGAGGGGCTTCCCAAGCGAAGGGAAAAGGGGTGGTGCAAGGTACCAGCACTATCTCATGCTATATTTGCAATGGACCGCACAAGGTGAAGGACTGTTCATTGAGGGGCAAGATAGCATCTATGGCGATGGAGGAGAAGCAAGAGACCGACCAAAGGATGGGCTCACTCAGTCTCAACGCCCTAAAGGCCAAGGGGCCACGAGGCCTACTCTATGCACCTATCAGCATTGGTGGTCACACCTTCCAGGCACTCATTGATACGGGTGCCACTGACTTCTTCGTAAACTTAGCTACGGCAAAGAGACTCAATCTGAAGATTGAACATGATGAACACACGTTCGAAGCGGTCAACTCCATAGAGATAGCTACAAGCGGAACGTCGAAGGATGTTGAGATCCAATTGGGCACATGGACCGGACGGGTGACATTGGTGGTCGCCCCAATTGACGACTACGAGGTTGTCATCGGTATGTCTTTTGCTTGCCCAGCTACAAGCCATGGTAAAGCCGGATTCAGATGTGGTAGTAGTCTTGAATTCGAGTAGAGCGTGCATAGTTCCAGAAAAGCGAATTAAAGGGACTCCGCAGTGAGTCCTATTGGCGATGCAACTTGCTAAGGGGCTGAGAAGGGGACTTCCAACATATATTGCGTCCCTTCAGCAGGAAGGCCTACTGGAAGGAGAGGAGATTCCAGCACCCATCAAGGGTGTTCTCACTGAATTCGAGGATGTGATGCCCCCCAAATTACCCAAGCAATTGCTACCAAAAAGAGAAATCGATCATCGGATTGATTTGGTGCATGGAGCATGTCCACCAGCTCAAGCACCAAATAGAATGGCCCCACCTGAACTCTAGGATCTGAGGAGGCAGCTAAGGGAGATGGTGGATAGCGGGTTCATTCGACCTTCGAAGAGTCCATATGGAGCACCGGTACTTTTTCAGAAGAAGCACGATGGTTCGTTGAGACTCTGCATCGACTACTGGGCCCTCAACAAGTTCACGGTGAAGGACAAGTACCCCATTCCACGGATTGATGATTTGTTCGATCAACTTAGTAAGGCACGATGGATTTCCAAGTTGGATCTTCGCAGCGGGTACTATCAGGTCCCTGTGGCGGAGGAGGACATTAAGAAGACTGCATGTCTGACAAGGTATGGGAGCTTTGAGTACCTTGTCATGCCTTTTGGCCTCACCAATGCGCCAGCAACTTTCTGTGCTTTAATGCAGCGTGTACTCCATGACTTCATCGATAAATTCGTGGTAGTATACTTGGATGACATTGTTGTGTACAGCCGAACGTTGGATGAGCATGTGGCGCACCTGAGGCAAGTCTTCTCCACCTTACGGCAGCACCAGCTCTTTGTGAAAAGGGAGAACTATGTGTTTGCGCAGCGGAGGGTGCCGTTCCTCGGGCACATCATTGGGGATGGAAGGCTCATGATGGATCCCTCGAAAATTTCGGCCATAGCCGAGTGAGAGGTACCTACATGAGTTACACACTTACACTCTTTTCTTGGCTTGGCAAATTACTTTAGGAGGTTCATCACTGGATATTTAAAGTTATGTGCCCCACCGATGGATTTGTTAAAGAAGGATCGACCATGGTGGTGGTCAAACCAATGTCAGGAGGCGTTTGATCGTCTCAAGCAGGTGGTCACGGTGGAGCCGGTCCTCGTGCTACCGGACTTTTCCATTTCTTTTGAAGTCCACACCGACGCATCAGATTTTGCCATTGGAGGGGTGCTCATGCAGGAAGGGCACCCAGTGGCCTACGAGAGTCGGAAGTTGAACGACACCGAGCGTAGGTATACGGTTCATGAAAAGGAGATGATAGCGATTGTGCACTGCCTTTGAACCTGGCACCATTACCTCGCTGGATCTAAGTTTCTGGTGCGCACGGATAACATGGCCACAAGCTACTTTCAGACCCAGCCAAAGCTCACCTCTAAGCAGTCGAGATGGCAGCAATTTCTCGCTGAATTTGATTTCGACATCGAGTACAAGCCGGGCCGAACTAATTCAGTCCTTGATGCCTTGAGTAGGAAGGTACAGTTGGCTACGGTTTCTTCCTTTTTCGGACCAGCAAGTAACCCAATAGAGAGGGTCAAGGCCGAGATAGAGAAGGATCCGTGGGCCGCTTCCATGGGTAAACTCATCATGGACGGCAAGGCGCGCCGTTTCTGAACCGAAGGAGGGCATATTTTGACACGAGGACGACGTGTCTATGTGCCTTCAGGCGGAGGGCTAGGGCGCGAGGTGCTGCGAGAACACCATGATTCTATGTGGGCGGGACCCAAGCTCTCATAGAACATAACTATTATTGGCCGAAGATGCGGGATGACATCGAGGAGTATGTTCTCACTTGTTTGCTATGCCAACAAGACAAGGTTGAACATCGAGGACCTGCGAGGTTGTTGGAACCATTACATATACCAGAGCATCCGTGGGAGAGTGTCTCCATGGACTTCATCATCGGGCTACCTCCAATGGATGAGAACAGTTCTATCATGGTAGTGGTGGATCATTTTTTGAAGTACGGGTCTTCATTCCAGCACCTACTACTTGCCATGCGGAGGACGTGGCACAGTTATTCTTCACATATGTGGTAAAATATTGGGGGATACCGCGGAGTATCGTTTCTGATCGCGATGCTCGCTTCACGGGGAGGTTTTGGACGGAGTTATTTCGGATCTCGAAACGGAGCTGAAGATGTCCACAGCCTTCCACCCTCAGTCAGGCGGCCAAACAGAGCGAACCAATGCATTATTGGAGATGTATTTGAGGCACTATGTAAGTGTCAACCAGCGGAATTGGGTGCGACTCTTGGACCAAGCCCAATTCAGCTACAACTTACAGCGATCGGAGTCTACAAGTAAATCACTGTTTGAGGTAATTATAGGGTTGCAACCAGACACTCCGGAAAGTATCGCAGCGGACTACATGGGACGTAGTCTGACCGCCTACAGGTTTGTGAGGGATCTGAAGGAGGATATAGATTTGGTTCCGATCTCCTTGTTGAAGGCGACCAATTGGATGAAGAAGTGGGCTGACATAAAGCGGCGGGCAGCTGAGTTTCAGGCTGGTGATCTGGTATTGGTGAAGCTTTACCATCACATGAAATTGAAGTCGGGCTAATGTAACGGAATTTTATTAAGAATTTTTTGAAATTCCTTGCTTCCGATGCGCCCCTAGATCACTTCGAAACCCTACAGTGGTATCAGGCCAATCTTTATTGGTTCAATCAAATGACCATGCATGATGTAGGATTCATAATTGCTATAAGAGCGCAATATTATATGATTGTTATATGCTATGAGATAGCAATGTTATAGTATGTCTATAGAAATGCTATGTATGAATGTGTTACATTTATAGAATGTGCCAGAGACCAGAAAGCCCTCATAGAAATTATATTAAGTTGTAGTGAAAAATACTTTAAGCTTACCCATTCTGGATCAATTGATCAATTGGTGTCTAGGAAAGTGTTAAAGGTGGTTACTTAATTAGGACCGTTGCGAAAGCACGGGGAGCCTCCCACCTACTTACCTGGCCAATTTGGTTAATTGTCTTTTATAGATAGCTTAATGTTGAAAAACACTATTCCTAGCCTTTCTTCATGCGTCGATACTATTTTGTCGAGATCCATGCTAGTTTGTTGTACTAACACAAGGCTTGCTCAGGGGACTGATATAATATTGTCTTGGTGCATTAAGATGCTTATGGCATATTTTAATATGTTGTTTTGTTGTGCTAACACAAGGGCAGCATTATTCAAATATGACTTTATGGAAATGAAGGGTCTGACTTAACTAAAACATTATAGTTTCTTGTGCTAACATAAGGCTATAAGTGTTTTTAGAGGACAAGGTAATGTTGAGAATTGCATGAGATGCAATTGGAAAGAGTTTCCTACCTCTGAACTCATAAAGGTTTGTTGTACTAACACAGCCTTTTACGAGGAATTAGGATCTCAACCTTACTAAGAAAAATCCATTAGGGTTTTCTCGTTTATCATAGGAGAGGGCTATGATATTCGATAAAAATAGTGGAAGTAACAATTAGATAGAAGTTCTTATCTAATTGTATATATGTCATCATGATTGGTCTGCTTATGTTAGTTTTGTTCTTTGCTTATGTAGAATTAATTCTGAATTAATAGCTTCTTCACTATCATTGAGAGGCATCTTGAATGCCAACAAGTTGACCGGTCCGAACTATGTGGACTGGTTGAGGAATCTTAAGATTGTGCTCACTCAAGAAAAACTTTCTTACATCCTCGAAACTCCTGATCTTGGATCAATAGGAGATGATGCTACTGAAGATGAGGTTGCCACACACAAGATGTGGAAGAATGACAGTTTGACTGTCAAATGTATCATGCTGGCCTCCATGTCCAGTGAATTGCAAAGGCAGCATGATAGCATGGATACTCTCTCTATACTTCTCAATCTAAAGGAGCTATATGGAGCGCAAAGTAGAACTGCTAGATATGAGATATCTAAGCAGTTATTCCGTACAAGAATGAATGAAGGAATATCCGTACAAAACCATGTTCTTATGGTTATTAACTTGATCACTAGATTGAGTCAACTAGGTTTTGCTATGGATGGTGAGCTAAGTCAAGATTTGATCCTGTAATCACTTCCTGAATCCTTCTCTCAGTTTGTTGTGAATTTTTTCACATGAACAAACTGAATACCTCTTTGCCTGAGCTGTTGAATATGCTCAAGACAGCCGAGACCCATATCAAGAAAGATAAGGGTCCACTCCTTATAGATAAAAGAAGGTCAGGCAGTAAGAGTTCTAAGAAAACATTGAACCCTAAAAGTAGCAAGATGAAGAGGAAGAAAGAAAAGAAAATCTCCGGATCAAGTATCTATTTTCATTGCGGCAAGAAAGGCTACTAGAAAAGGAATTGCAAGAGTTTTCTTGCAACTGTAAAGCCTGATGCAAGAGTTGCATCAAAAGGTATGTTTATGTTGCATGCCAGTTTGTCATTAAGTTCTTCAAATTCAAATTCATGGATATTGGATACCGGCTGTGGTTCTCATATATGCAAGTCATTACATGGACTACAAAGAATTAGAAGTTTGAAGAAAGATGACTTCGAGCTTTATGGCGTCGGAGGAGAGTCCATCCAGGCTGAAGCTGTTTGAACCTACAGATTGGAGTTGCCGTCGGGCAAGCTCTTGAAAATGAAAAACTGTTATTACATGCCAAAAATTATTAGAAATGTAATTTCTATTTCTTTATTATTAAAGAAAGGATTTGAAATTAATGTAAAGAGCAATGGTTGCTCTATTTTATTTTCTAATGAATTTTATCGCAATGGCATTATGAAAAATGGTCTTCTAGCTCTGTCTCTTAATGACAATATCTATCATATTGATAAAAGCAGCAAAAGGAAAAGAGAAAATGTGAATAACACCCTCCTTTGGCATTACTGACTTAGTCACATAAGTGAATCAATCATTGGAAACTTGTGAATCTTGTCTTATGGGAAAAATGACCAAGTCTCCATTCACTGGACATGGAGAAAGGGCATGTGAGTTATTAGGACTTGTGCATACAGATGTATGTGGTCTTATGACAACTCCAGCTAGAGGTGGATACTCTTACTTCATCACATTCACTAATAATTTATGAAGGTTCGGATATGTGTATCTTATGAAACAATTCCGAAGCCTTTGATAAGTTTAAAGAGTATCAAAGTATAGTTGAAAAACAAACTGGAAAGAGTATTAAAATTCTTCGATCAGATCGAGGAGGTGAATATCTTTTTAGTGAGTTTTTAAATCATCTTAAGGAAAAGGGTATTCTCTCTGAATGGACACCTTCGTATACGCCACAGTTAAATGGTGTAGCAGAAAGGAGGAATCGTACTCTATTAAATATGGTATGGTCCATGATGTGCTTTACAGACCTTTCTATTTTCTTCTGGGATTTTGCCCTAGAGACTACTGCATATGTATTAAACATGGTTCCGTCTAAAACTGTATCTAGCACTCCATATGAGATATGGAGAGGTAAGAAGCCAAATCTTAAGTACCTTAAGATATGGGGCTGTCAAGCTTATGTCAAAAGAAATTTTAGACACAAGCTAAGTGCTAGATCAGATAAGTGTGTATTTGTAGGTTATCCTAAAGAGAGTATAGGATACCTCTTCTATCATCTTACTGATCGGTTCTTTCAATTTTGAAAATAAACCACGCAATAGCACGTATCCTGTAGGATAGTGATTACGGGTGTCGGTCCACAGGGATTGAAGAATAAGTTATTTTTCTTTTAAAAATAAATCAAGAAGAAGGATTTGCTAACTTGATTTAACTAAATTAAACTATGAGTGCGAATTGAAATTTATTAGAGTAGATAGATCTAGGATTTGGAATCCACCACATAGCATTGCATTAGGGACTGTGTTCTTAATTTTTATCTTTTGGAGAGGCATGCAAATCGGCTACAAGCCTTTTAAAATAAAAGCATAAAGAGTGTTAGAAAGATCCATCTTCGGTGTAGCATGAAGTGTCTACCTAAGTATGCTAATCTAGGATGCAGCACACTTCATCTTCCTAGGCATGAATCATCTAAGACTACTTTAGCAAACATGATTAGTAACTAGCATGCTCAAAGTTTAAATATCATAAAGGAATATTTCATTGAAAATAAGAATTTAAACAAGCTCCAAAATAATAAAAAAAAATAAGAACTACAATGCCCTGATACATTGCTAGGGCTTCATCCAGCCCTAGACTAGACGTTTAGCCGCGCATGGCTTCCGGACAACCTCCCATCTGCAAATAAAAGCCTTCACCTCCCATCATTCCCAAAATATCACAAAACATTCTCTTTTCCCCTCCTTTCTCTTTTTTTTATTTCTTTTTCTCTCCCTCTCGGCTTTCTTCTTCTTTTCACCGAAACAGGGGGTCTCCCCTGTTTTTCTGTCGAAGCCCCCTCCTCTCCCTCGGCTCTCTTCTTCTACCCTTTATATAGATCTCTCCCTGGCAATGAATCCAAGGGGAACGGACGCATGATCCTTGGGCGGAATGCGCATCAACGGCTGGATCATGGGAGCTGGTTGCGGAAGAGTGGTCGGTGGAAGATGAATACGGACGGGAGAAGGGGTTGAATACATGTCCCGATTTGGATGCGTGATCCTTGGCTTGATGCGAGAGGCTGAATCACCGGCTGCTGGGATTTCCTTCACGGATGCCGGGGATGCGCTGGGAGGAGCCAATCGGAGGATCGATGGGAATCCGGAAGAGGAAGAGGCGGAACGCCATTTCTGTGATTCGGCAGCTGGTGGCTGGTGTGGATCCGTGGATGGAATCATGCTTCATTGCTTTCCTTCTTTGGACCATTGGCTGCTGGGAGGTGAATCCGGAGGAGTTGCTCGCTGGTGTGCTCGTTGGATGCGGCTGGAACGGGCTAATGGCGCTGGTGCACTACGTGGATCACGGAGGAAGAAATGGATCACGAGTTCTCGGTGGAGGCCGGATCGCAGGAAGATGAGATTGGCTCCGGATGCGTCACGGGCAGAAGAAGGGCCGGAGGATCTGGTCGCAGGATCATCGGGAGGTTGCCGTGGAAGGTGGACGGCCACGGGATCTGCGGGAGGGGAAGAAGATAAACAGTGAAATGCATTTTTAGTTTTTTTTTCTAACACTGTTCATATGAACAGTGTTTTCACGGAACACTGTTCATATGAACAGTGATTCCAGTAATTTTCGGAAAAAATTCTTTTCTTGCTCTATTTTGACATGAAAATGGGCATATGTGGATTTAAATTAAAGGTCTCCCCTGTTTTGCTTAGTTTGCAAACGTGATACGGAGATGGGAATTTATGAACCGTTGGATTGCTTGGGTGCATGCATGTCAGTTGGGCATTGGGCTCGAACCCAGTGTTATTGAACTGAAACGTGCTGGCTGATACGCTTGGAAGGCGAGGATATGTGAATTATTTACTTCTTATCATATTTTAAATTTATTTCAAAGATTGTTCTATTTTATGGTAAAATAAGTGGTTATCCGTTTAAGAACATTGAAAAGTGCTGGAAAAAGAATATTAAATTATAGATTAATCAGCACTTATCACACCCCCAAACCTACATTTTGCTAGTCCTCGAGCAAAATAAAAAAAAAAAAAGAAAAGCTCTAACTCACTTTCGCTGGCATCGCGATTGCATTTACCATATGCAACAAGGCTTTAAACCCCTAGGTTACCCTAGTGGACGAGTTATAGTCTCGTGAGGGTTTCTAGTGAAGATATCCACAAACTTCAAAATAAATCATTATTGTTATGAATTTTTTTTTCTTTTTCTTTTTTTTTTCTCGTGAGGGTTTCTAGTGAAGATACCCACAAACTTCAATATTAAAATAAATCATTATTGTTATGAATTTTTTTTTCTTTTTCTTTTTTTTAAAAAAAATCTAATTTAACATACATAAATGATAAGAATTTCAAAGCACACACGGTTTTATTTACTAAGTCAGCCCAAATCCTAGGTCAAGATGCAATTCAAGTTGAAGTCATCAAGTTTCCGTTAGGAAAGTTGTAAGACTCATTTATGCTGGAGTACTCGGTGAAATCTGGACCGTTCACAAGCTAAGGGTTTGGATCTCCAAAATGTTGCTAATACCAGTAGTTTCCAAGGATTGGTCGAAAGAACCTCCTCACTGATTCAAAATCATCTTATCTGCAGGATTTCGAGAGTTGTGGATGTTTACTTTAGTACCTCACGGGCTTTATCTGTAATATTCCAGTTTACTCGAATTTTTACAACGAAGGCTTTCACACTATTATCTTTTTCAAGGTCAATACAGAGTTTTTTTTTTTTATAAAGATATATAAATTGTGCACTTTTACTCTTGTCGTGATTTCTCCGTGTAACGAGCAATCAGTCGACAACTCTCACACTAGTTGGCACAAGGTGTCAGGCATCAAGACTCCCCTACGGACTTATGCTCGGAGTTCTCATCACAAGCCCACTTGACCTTTGACAATAGATAGCCCTTTTCGATGTTCCTGACTAAATCCATTATTATTGATGTTTTTTTTTTGAATTAGATAAGTATGATTCATCAGGGTCCAAGGTTGCTACTATACTATCAATATAATGTCGAGCCTAGACCTTAGAAGTGTCGGCCAGTGTGTAGTGAAATTCCGAAGTATTAATTAGCTTACAACTCCCCAAGAGAGACTTAATTAAAAGAACTTAAATTTGTATTACTTCCGACTAGTCATTGGGCTTTTTAGATTTTATATACCTTGTGTGTTTAGCATTCTCGTATTAATGTATAGAAATGAGGTTTTTTAAAAACAAAAACTTTTTTTTTAATTTTTTTATTATTATTATTTTATAAAAAATGAAAATGAACATATTTTTTTTAAAAAGATATTTTTATATTTTTATTTTTTTTGATAAACCTGACATTATGAAGTGAAAATGAATGCAAGAGATGCAAACAAAACAAAAAATGATTAAAAATACTTAAAAATATCCCCAAACCTAAACCTAACATTGTCCTCAATGTTAAAGAAAACTAAAAGAATTGGGTTGCCTCCCAACAAGCGCTAAGTTTATTGTCTTCAGCCAGACACAGTGAGATAGTTTTTTGCATCTTCTTTTATGAGGTCATCTATTTTGTCTATCATAAAACACTCAACTTCCCTCGCGGGTTGGTCGGCCGCATTGAACACATTTAATTTTACCTTCATGTTCCCAAATGATATGTTCATTACCCCTGTTCTACAATTGATGCATGCATTGGCTGTTGCTAAAAAGGGCCGCCCGAGGATCACGGGGATTTGTTTCTTAGGATTAGGCTCGTGCTCCATATCAAGGACAATGAAATCTACTGAAAAATAGAATTTGTCTACCTTGACAAGAACATCTTCAATTATCCCACGTGGTGTTTTTACAGATCGATCAGCTAATTGAAGGGATACCGAGGTTGGTTTTAACTCACCTAAACCAAGTTTCTCATAAACTGAATAAGGTAAAAGGTTGACACTTGCCCCTAGATCTAAGAGTGCTCGATCAATGAAATTATTTCCTAAGACACAGGAGATGGTGGGAGCACTAGGATCTTTGAATTTTGGAGGAGTCTTGTGTTGGAGAATAGAACTCACTTGCTCGGTTAGGAAGACCTTTTTAGGCACATGTGCCCTAGATTTTCGCTTTTGTGTACAAAGGTCTTTGAGAAATTTGGCATAGGAGGGAACTTGTCTAATAGCATCAAGAAGCGGAAGGTTGATTTTCACTTGTTTGAAAACCTCCATCATCTCCTCTAGTGAAGTTCCCTTCTTGCCAAAGGGAGAGGGTGAATTAAGAGCTTCAGGAAATGGGGCCTTTGGGATGTGATTTTTGGCAGAAGGTGGACAGTGGACTAGCTGAAGAAGAAGAAGATTTTAGATTTTTATTTGACACATGTCTATCCTCTTCTTCATCTTCCTTATTGTTATCTTTCCCAATCTTATTGTCTACTACACGTCCACTCCTTAGGGTAGCCAAAGCACTGGCTTGTTCCTGATGAATTGCATTTAATTGATTTTCTTGAGCCATATATTGTCCCCTAGGATTACTTAGTGGTTGGCTTGGAAGCTTTCCTTCCTCTCGCTTGTTCAGTGCATTAGCTAGTTGCCCCATTTGGGATTCTAGCTTGGCGATGGATTGCGTGTGAGAGTGCACCAATTGTGTAATGGTTTCCAAACCTTGAAGGGTGTTCAACACTTTCTCCTCAAAGGCTGTGTTTCTTTGGGGTGGAGGAGGAGTGTGTTGAAATTGAATCGAGGGACGGTAGGGATGAATATTTTGTGGGGTTTGAAAATTCTGAGGATTTTAATTGGATTTGGAGGCTGATGGTAGTTTCAAGATAAAGATGGTATCGATAAAGGTACGATTTTGACTTCGAGAACCCAAATTCTCAAAGTTTCTATTTTGCTTGTCAAAAATCAGGAGTTGTTTGCTCAATACTCGAATGTGTCACATTTTTACATTTTCTCCTTGACAAAATCCCGACCATAAATACATGGGCTCTTTTACATGAACTACCAGTTTATGTATGAATCTTATTGTGCTTTTTTTTTTTTCTGCAATTCTTTTACGTCTCTTGTTATAAAGTTATCTGAAATGCCTGCTTCACCATTGGATAACTTTTTCTCCCATTTGTTGCGATTGGCTAATTAAGTTAATATGTTTTTTCATTTTTATTTCTGCTCTCATTTAATTTGGGAAGCTGTGGTGTTTTTCTAACATTTACATCCTTGTTTTCTATAAATCATGACAGTGACACCTCTACTTTTGCTCCCATTTTTATGTGCTGTGTATGTTGCTTAATATTTTATTTGACAAATGTGGTTGGTTCTCTTAGTACACTTTCAAATAGTATCATATGCAGTTCCCATGAGATAATGACATGATCTTCTGAAAATGCATTTGCATAATCTCAGAACCGAACTATTAGACTAATCCCTGTATAGCTCCTATGCCTTTTTATATTACATCAAGTTCAGAACCAGAAGAATTTCTCTTTGTTTTGTCTGCTGGCCATCAGTTATGGTTATATCCTTGTGACATACTGTGTGGTAATTCCAATCCTTCAATCATTTAATCATTTTTTGTTAACCTTGTTGGTTACATTGATCTGCATGACTTTCCATTGGCTTGGAAAACATTTCTGCATGTTGTTCTGGATACTTTACCATTTCTTTTTCAACCTCTCTTTCTCTTTAATTTTCATGATTTCATGCCTGAGCATGTTTGTTAATGTATTACGTGCGGGCGGGGCTTGGTGCAATGGTAAGGTTGCTCCATTTGACCTGTGCATCATGTATTCGAAACACCTCAGATGCTAAGTGGCAGAAACCTTGGGGATGCCTTTTTTTGTTTTCTTGAATGTATTATGTATCATAAAGGTAAGGCTTGTGATATGTCGGGATGATTATATTCTATTAAGTTGTGAATGATTGTTTTATGATTATTATTTTTTAGGATGTAGTCTTATCTTCTAAAGTTCAAATGGACCAACAATTAGCATATCTGGTTGACTCGGTGATTTATTTTTCGAACTGAGGTTGGCTCGTTACAAAGCCAAATATTGTGTATTCTAGGTAAATTGTCTGTTTTGGTTTCTTAGGACTCACTTCTCGTAGGCTAAACATGATTCCTTTTTTGGCTTCCAAAAGGGCTCCATTTATTTTTATACAAGAATTGACTTGTGTCTGGCCTGTAGTGGATATAGCTTTGTGTTCTTTATTATTGGAAGCCATTCTTTTCTTTTTCTTTTTTCTAACATTTTTTAATATTTTTTCTTTTTTTAATAAAAAACGTTGTCTTCTTGCACCTTCCATGCTAGACCTAATGTTTTCTATTGAACAAAGATAATTCCTTGACCTGTACGTGGTTTGACGGCCATACTCTTTCTGGTTCCCTTTAGATGAGATGAAGTTTCTTGATTCCACCTAGTTTGAGACTAAGTTTGTTTAATTTATTTACATAAATAGTACACTTGTATTGCGTTCAGATGATAATGTACTTGCTTGAGTTTCTATTGTCCGCCGGCCTTTGTAGTTTAGGTAATTATGGATAGCCACTCTCTTTGCCAGCTATCCCTTTTTAACCACAACTTTTATGTTGATTATACACTTTGCATTCCGCTTTATTCATGGTAAATCTACTTCATCAGTTTTTGTGGCTCGGACCTTCAAACTGCATCATCCTAGAATTTTACCAAACTCATAAAAACTGTTCAAGTATATTCGTGTCTGCTGTTGTCTTACTTTTCTATTTATCTTCCGAGCTATTGCTGACCCTATGCAGCAGCTAAAGTCCGAACCTTTTGGGTGATGATGACATCTTTACTCCTTTCTTTGATAGCCTTTAAACGAGATATTACAACTCCTAGTCATCTTATCTTATAGGGGCTTGATTCGTGATTTTCTGTGGAAGCTGTCCTCGATAAATCCTAACCATTGATGTCTCTTTAGCAAGCATATCTGATTGGTGGAACAGCGTGCTCAAGTCGAAAAATTTTCTGATCGCATTATTTCTTGAAGTATATAAGTATATTTTGATTTATTTGCCAACAATTTGTCATAGTATTACTTTTATTGCTTTAGGCTGTGATTTCTGGAATAAAATTAGCTTTTTGGTCTATTATTGACGTTCAACAAGCATCAATAGTCTTGGACACCAATTTTTGGACTGGTATACTAGATTAAATTATCCATGTGTTGCTGACCTGTTCTGGCCAGATCTTGATTTGAAAGCATTGGTAGCTTGCGGGTTGGGAGGGAATCCTCTTGGTTCACGTATCCAAAAGCTCCAAAAAAATTTGGAACCGGTACAGGCCGATACGGTTAGCCGGTTCGGGCCGGTACGGGTTTTTAACACCGAACCAGACCGTTCGGAGCCAGTATCGGTTTGGTACGGGCTGAACCGGCCGGTACAGCATTCCTTGCTTTTTTGTTTGTATGGATGCATTTTTGCAGGAATATTGATGCAACAAGGGTTGACTTCTAAATTTGTTCTCTTCTTTGCATGCACCTTCTCTGGCAATAGGCGAGGCATTTTTGGAAGGTCTACTACACTGCTGACAACCAATCTGCATTCATTGTAAGTTGGAGAGGTCATCACCCGAGGGGAGGAGCGGGGATCTTCTCTTTTTTGTGTGTATGTATGTATATTGATGAGATGATGGGTGACTTGTAAAATTGCTCTTTTCTTCTTTGCGTGTCAGCTTCTCTAGCAATTGGCGGGGAACATCTGGAAGTGGCGAATTTGAGCCTCTTTTTCCTTTTCCCATTTTGCCTTCTAATTTCTTGTTTTTTGAAGATTATATTTTTTTTAAGGCTTCTTTAATTACAAAACTGTAATTAAATTTCTTCTGATGTGTTTTTTCTGCTGTTCTTGAAGAATTCATATGATTTGGAGGCTGATGATAGTTTCGAGATAAAGATGGTATCAATAAAGGTACGATTTTGACTTCGAGAACCGACATTCTCAAAGTTCGTATTTTGCTTGTCAGAAATCAGGAGTTGTTTGCTCAATACTAGAATGTGTCGCATATTTACATTTTCTCCTTCACAAAATCCCGACCATAAATAGATGGGCTTTTTTACATGAACTACCAGTTTGTGTGAATCTTATTGTGCTATTTTTTTCTACAATTCTTTTATGTCTCTTGTTATTAAGTTAGCTGAAATGCCTGCTTCACCATTGGATAACTTTTCTCCTAATTGTTGCGATTGGCTAATTAATTTAATTTGTTTTTTCATTTTTATTTCTGCTCTCATTTAATTTGGGATGCTCTGGTGTTTTTCTGACATTTACATTTTTGTTTTCCGATCGCAGTATTTCTTGAAGTATGTAAGTATATTTTGATTTATTTGCCAACAATTTGTCATAGTATTACTTTTATTGCTTTAGGCTGTGATTTCTTGAATCAAATTAGCTTTTTGGTCTATTATTGACGTTCAACAAGCATCAATAGTCTTGGACACCAATTTTTAGACTGGTATACTAGATTAAATTATCCATGTGTTGCTGACCTGTTCTGGCCAGATCTTGATTTGAAAGCATTGGTAGCTTGCAGGTTGGGAGGGGACCCTCTTGGTTCACGTATCCAAAAGCTCCAAAAGAATTTGGAACCGGTACGGGCCGATACGGTTAGCCGGTTCGGACCGGTACGGGTTTTTAACACCGAACCAGACCTTTCCAAGCCAGTATCGGTTCGGTACGGGCTGAACCGGCCGGTACAGCATTCCTTGCTTTTTTGTTTGTATGGATGCATTTATGCATGAATATTGATGCAACAAGGGGTGACTTCTAAATTTGTTCTCTTCTTTGCTTGCCATCTTCTCTAGCAATAGGTGAGGCATTTTCGGAAGGTCTACTACATTGCTGGCAACCAATCTGCACTCATTGTAAGTTGGAGAGGTCATCACCCGAGGAGAAGAGGAGCGGTGATCTTCTCCTCTTTTTTGTGTATGTATGTATCTTGATGAGATGATGGGTGACTTGTAAAATTGCTCCTCTCTTCTTTGCGTGTTAGCTTCTCTAGCAACAGGCGGGGAACTTCTGGAAGTGGCGAATTTGAGCCTCTTCTTCCTTTTCCCATTTTGCCTTTTAATTTCTTGTTTTTTGAAGATTATATTTTTTTAAGGCCTCTTTAATTACAAAACTGTAATTAAATTTCTTCTGATGTGTTTTTTCTGTTGTTCCTGAAGAATTTGTAGGATTTGGAGGCCGATGATAGTTTCGAAATAAAGATGGTATCAATAAAGGTACGATTTTGACTTCGAGAATCCACATTCTCAAAGTTCGTATTTTGCTTGTCAGAAATCTGGAGTTGTTTGCTCAATACTAGAATGTGTCGCATATTTACGTTTTCTCCTTCACAAAATCCCGACCATAAATAGATGGGCTCTTTTACATGAACTACCAGTTTGTGTGAATCTTATTGTGCTATATTTTTCTGCAATTCTTTTATGTCTCTTGTTATTAAGTTAGCTGAAATGCCTGCTTCACCATTGGATAACTTTTCTCCTAATTGTTGCGATTGGCTAATTAATTTAATTTGTTTTTTCATTTTTATTTCTGCTCTCATTTATTTTGGGATGCTCTGGTGTTTTTCTGACATTTACATCCTTGTTTTCTATACATCATGACAGTGACACCTCTACTTTTGTTTTGGTTTTTATGTGCTGTGTATGTTGCTTAATCTTTTATTTGACAAAAGTGATGGGTTCTTTTAGTACAACTTTCAAATCATATCATATGCAGTTGCCATGAGATAATGACATGATCTTCTGAAAATGCTTTTACATAATCTTAGAACTATTAGACTAATCCCTGTATAGCCCCTATCCCTTTTTCTATTAGATCAAGTTTCGAATTGGAAGAATTTCTCATTGTTTTGTCTGCTGGCCATCAGTTATGGTTATATCCTTGTGACATACCGTGTGGTAATTCCAATCCTTTAATCTTTTTTTATTAACCTTGTTGGTTACAATGAATCTGCATGACTTTCCATTTGCTTGGAAACTTTAATTTTCATGTTTTCATGCCTGAGTTTGTATTGTAATTTTAGTATGTTTGTTAATGTATTTTATGTGGGCGGGGCTTGGTGCAGTGGTAAGGTTGCTCCATTTTGACCTGTGCATATTATGAGTTCGAACCACCTCTCGAGATCCTGTGGGGCAGAAACCTTGGGACGCCTTTTTTTTTCTTTTGAATGTATTATGTCTAATAAGGGTGAGATTTGTGATATCTTGTAATGATTATATTCTATTAAGTTGTGAATGATTGTTTTATCCTTATCATTTTGTAGGGTGTAGCCATATCTGCTGAAGTTCAAATGGACCAACAATAAGCATATGTTGGTTGACTCTGATTTATTTTTGGATCTGAGATTGACTTGTTACAAAGCCAAATATCGTGTATTCTAGGTAAATTTTCTGTTTTGATTTCTTAGTACTCACTTCTCAGCTATTGTTGGACCCTATGCTGCAGCAAAAGTCCGAACTTTTTGGGTGAAGATGACAGCATCTTTACTCATTCCTGTGTTATCCTTCAAATGAACTATTTCTACTCCTGGTCTTCTCATTTTATAGGGGCTAGATTCGTGATTTTCTGTGGAAGCTGTCCTTGATAAATCCTAACCATTGATGTCTCTTAAGCAAGCATATCTAATTGGTGGAACAACATGCAAAGGTCGAAAAACTGTCCGATCGCAGTATTTCTTTAAGTACGTAAGTATATTTTGATTTATTTCCCAACAATTTGCCTTACTATTACCTTTATTGCTTATGGCTGTGCTTTCTTCAATCAGATTGGCTTTTTGATCTGTTCTTGATGTTCAACAAGCATCAATAGAGCTAGTCATATTTTAGATTGGTATACTAGATTAAGTTATTCATGTGTTGCTGACCGGTTCTGACCATATCTTGATTTGAAAGTACTGGTAGGTTGTGAGCTGGGAGGGAAACCTCTTGAGTCATATTCAGATTTGCGGTAAACCTTATTTATTTATTGCTGTAGACCTGATTATCTAATGCTCGAGATTTTGTGAGCTTGTCATGCAAGACATAAGCTTCAAAATGGCTTTTATAATGGTTCCATGCTTTAGATGGAGCACGGGCAGGCATACAATGTGACGGATAATCGCCTTCTTAAAGAGTTGGTTCTTGTATGTTGGTAAAAAAGGCTCAGCCTTCCACCTCTCCTGCCCCCTAGCTTTCTTCTGCTCTTTTTTGTGTATGTATGTATATTGATGAGAAGATGGGTGACTTGTAAAATTGCAGTTCTCTTCTTTGCGTGCCAGCTTCTCTAGCAATAGGCGAGGAACTTCTGGAAGTGGTGAATTTGAGCCTCTTCTTCCTCTTCCCTTTTTTCCTTTTAATTTCTTGTTTTTTGAAGATTATGTTTTTTTATGACTTCTTTAATTACATAACTGTAATTATATTTCTTTTGATGTGTTTTTTCTTCTGTTCCTGAAGAATTCATAGGATTTGGAGGCTGATGAAAGTTTTGGGATAAGGATGCTATAAAAAAAGGTACGATTTTGACTTCGAGAACCCAAATCCTCAAAGTTTGTATTTTGCTTGTCAAAAATCAGGTGTTGTTTGCTCAATAACAGGCTGTCACATTTTTACATGTTTCAAATCTACTCGCATTCCAACCTCATTTTTTCAGTTTTCCTGACTCTTCTTTTTTATTGCACTTATTCTTTCCCAGGTAATTTTTGGTCTTGCATGGATTCTGTCATCCTTTATTATTCTCTATTTTCCATCTTTTCTTCAAGTAATAGTGTGAAAAAAGACGAAGTGGCTTGCTTAGAGGCCAACTAGTGCTGGCGATAACTTTAAGTTCCATTTTTGCGCTTCATTTATGTAGGAGTTGCAGAAGCCGAGGTAGAAATTTCTCTAGAGTTGGTATTAACTAGGGTAATCTCTTTGGACTTTCCCATGATGATGTCCTTAGTCTTGGTAACAGTTATCCAATCAATCAATTATTTATTCTGGTCCTTTGTCTACTTTTATTTTTCCTGATCTTGCTACTTATCTCTGTATATCTGGTGGTAATTTGATTCACTTGTAAACTTTTATGCTTCAGAGGCCTGGATCATACTCTATTGCTATGTGGTGGTCTATCGGTTGCTGCTGCAGGAATTTCTATACAATAGTTTGAATTTGATTTTCCACTACAACTGTTCATGAAATACTCTTTCCTTATAAACTTATTACTATTGTTTGACTACTAGAATTATTCCGAATTTGTTATTTATAAGATTCACTTCTATTTATTTGCCCCTTTTTCTTCATAGCTATTTATTTGCCCCTTTTTCTTCCTAGCTATTTCGTAGTATTACTTGCTAATCAAATTGGAAAGGGCGGAAATAAAATATAAAAATTTTATGCTTTGCAAGTTGGAAGGTCCATTGTTCTGCAGGCTACTGCTGCAGCCTATTGGAGACTGGACAAGATTTTTGGATCGCTAAATGCCTTTCCTCCTACTCAACTCTGTATACCATTTCTTTTCCTACTCTTCTGTTGGTTGATTTGTTCATTAAATATTGCACTTTATTCTTTTATTGACAGCTTTTGAATTTATATGTTAAGGCCATTTTCTCCAGAAGGTTGTGATGATTCTTGGACTCGGGTTTTGTTATGAAAGGAAAGCGGCTATTTTCTTGACGACGAGGCAATCTTGGATTTGGCATTCTTGGCTGTTTGTGGGACTCCGTTTAATTTGGTCTGGTGGTTATGTTCTATATTGTTTCGATGTGCTCTCTCTCCCTCTTTTCAATTGTTAATGTTCTGGCTTGCGAATGATCTCTGACATGCTAAATTCATGGGAAATCCTAAACCATTAAGCTTAAAAGGTTGCTATTTAGGATTTCTCCGGAGGCTTATTTCGTTAAATGCTAAGACTAGTTCTCTGGTTCTTCATATAAAGAGTGTGGATTATTTTATTGCTTCTATATCTCTCATCCTACTTGGTTGTTGTGCATAAATTTGTGCTGGTTGTTGTTTCGATTGGCTGCCATTGCTTGCTCCATTTGATGACATGTGAATGATGGTCATCAAGTTCTGGGCAAACTTTTTTTGGGTCTGTTAGTCTTGGTGATGCAATTAGTTGTCCACCCGCTTTAATTTGTTGTTGCCCGCACCACGTTTGTGGAATGCCCCCGCATCTATTTAATGTTGGCATTATGTGGTTCTGTATGCTGTTTTTTGCCACTGTGACTGAGACACATATAACTTTGAATAATAGTAATTTCTGCGCGTTTGTTACCTGTTGCTATAAACTTTGAATGATATGATCGACCCTTTCTTGGTAGATGCTGTTTGTAGGTCACTGTTGGTTTGAACTGTGGATGAAATGTTCTGCTAGTTGATTGCACTTCTAGTCATCGTATCTGGCGTTGATAAATAGTTAATTTTTGAACCAACAATTTTATTTTTTTGGGCTATGGTAATGTGCATTTTGTTGTTTTAATTCAATGTTCAATAAGCATTATTCAGTTGATCTCACCTATGTTCAATCTTCACGTGTTCAATAAGTGGTTCTGTATGCTATTTTTTGCCTTTGTGACTGGGGCACACATATAACTTTAGTGTTTTCATGGATCGATTATAGTAATTTCTATGCTTTTGTTGCTTCTTGCTGTCAACTTTGAATGATATGGTCAGGCCTTTCATGGTGGATGTTGTTTGTAGGTCACTGTTGGTCTAGACTGTGGTTGAAATAGTTTGGTGCTGGAGATTATGTTCTCTTCAGCAGCGATTGAGCGAGCAGCTCCGGAAGGTCTGCTGTTCCGCAGACAATTGAGCAGCAACAATCGTTCGATGGGGGGGAGGAGAATAAGAGACTGTGGGATCTTTTCCCCAGGTCGGCTTCTAGTTCTTTTACTCACGATTTGTTGGTCTTCTCTTTCTTCTTCTCCTTCAACTTGTTGTTGGTCTCCCGGGGGGGTAATTGTTGGGAGTTGTATCCTACGTGTCAATCGTCAGCGTGTTGATCTCTTATATTCATTGTTGGGAATTGATTAACAAATTAATAAAGTTTTATTTGGCATTATTCATCATTTCATTGTACATCTTCAAATGATCTCTTATATGATGTTCTTAAGACTTATTTTATGATAAAGAAGGATTTATGTTCTTAAACCTATTTGCGACCAAATGATATGCTGTTAATAGGACAACAGCATTGTCGAGATTAGGTCGTTATGAGACATATACGTTGGTTGTCCTCTTAACCAAGGAGTGTGGAGATACTGATATGTCACACAGGTGAAGTGGAGTACATTTCACTGAACGTGACCAATTCCGGAATGCTCTGCTGTCAAGAGATGTTCCGAGTGGATATGGGTGTAAATATCCCTCAGACCTGAGATCACCACAGTGATTAGCAAGCAACTTACTGTACTTTGGTGCCGAACTAGCAGAATTTCTAATTCTGGAACGGAAGGTTACTGGGTGCAGTCAAGTACTTGCGAAATCAGTGCGTGAGTCAAGATGGAATTGACCCCTCCTGGAAATAGGAGATAATGCTGTGTTCAATTTAGCAAAATCTTGGCCAGGGCAATCCTTGTGATGAGTCACAGGATTTCTAAAGTTGATCACATAGTGGATGTACTGATTAGAGAGTTGACAGAACTCTGAGGTCATCCTAGCATTAGTAGTCAAAGAGATGAATTATACAGTAACCATAGTCTAGGGTTTCAGAATATTTGCTTCGTATATATTCGGCCTATCCGGACGTCAGATACCATTGCTAGATGGTCACATCGATTAGTGCAAGAAGTCGTTCCTGTACTACCGGCTTAGGTTCGAACCAATGAGGTCACACGCATAGAAGTTTTCTGATTGATCAAGATAGCTGATGGATGATTGAGAATCATTTAGGAATAATTTGGTCAACTCGATTGGCAAATTATCCTATAAAATAATTAAAGTAATTATTGGAGGATTAATTAGTAATTAGATTACTAATAAACTCAATTTGATTGAGTAAACGGACTAAGTATGAGCCAAATTGAATTGGATTTAATTTTGGTTTTGACCTAATTGGATTAGTGGCGCAGGGGTCGACTCGAAGTAAAGAGGGGTCGACTCGAGATGGGCTGGGGTCGACTCAAGCTTGGCTGGGGTCGACTCTCTCTCAGAGAATCAAAAGAACGAATTCTTCCCAGGTGGGGTCGACTCGAAGTAAAGAGGGGTCGACTGGAGATGGGTTGGGGTCGACTCTCTCAGACAATCCAAAGAACGACTTCTGTTTTTCCAGATGGGGTCGGCTCGAGTTTCCTTGGGGTCGATTCGAAGCAAGTTGGGGTCGACTCGAGCTCTGAAAGGGTCGACTCGTTGGGGGTATCAGGAGTTCTCTGTCGTCTCAGCCAGGGTTGACCTGCGAAGCTATGGGGTCGACTCGGGTCGACTTTGGAGTCGACTCGAAGGGGAAGGAGTCGACTCGAGGCGACTTGGAGTCGACTCGAGGCGACTTGGAGTCGACTCGAGATCGGGAAGGTCGGCTCCTTCTGAAAATCCTGAAACTCGTGGACGGGCTGAATTCGGGGGATTCGATCCGGGCGTGGATTTTCAATGAAAAGTGAAGGGATTTGGATCGTGGGACGTGGGAGAATGGTTAGATGATGATGGAATATCAGCACCATCTATTTCGATCCTATCTCACCTGCATGAACCATCTATTGTTTTAATTTTGAGTTCAAACAAGATAAGAACTATCTTGTTACAACCAACACCTTCATGCGCCAACAAGATACCAAATTTCCATTTGAATTTCGAATTCAAATGATCAGATGGCTTAAAAGAAGAGTTCCAATTGTGGCTAAAAAAGAAATGAAATTTTGTGAATGAAATTCAGCCTTCCATCTCGCCCATTTTCATCTTCCTCTGAGTCCATCTCGCCATAGCTGATAGCGATCCCAGATAAGAGCCTTTAGATCAGATCTAAGTCCTCTTCAATTCCTACTAACCATTCCTCCAAGTTCTTCCAAGAAGGCGAACCAAAAGTTGATAGCGTTGGAAAGATCAAAATTCAGCAAAGGAAGATCCTGCGCAAGCTAGCACTTCCGCGGGATTGGATCACTCCAGGAGCTTCGTGTGGATTACTTGTAGAGGCCAGACGAGTGTGTGGCTACGAAGCTCGAGCATCAGATCCGTTACTTTCAGATTTCATAAAGGTATAATCCGTATAAATCTAGGTCCAAAGATATATCTTATAGGTTTCAATCCCCGAGGGTTAAACCTCTTTTGGGGCTCTTCACAGAGTAATCTTCCGAGCCTATTCGATGGGCATTCGAAGATTAGTTGGGTGTTAGATTAGTTGAGTTTAGAACTTAATTAATAATCTCATTTTAGATCTGAAATTAATCGTGCAATGATTTTAGCTTAATCGTTTAAACAATCCCGACATATTGATCATGTATACTTGTAGTGGTACTTTGAAATTTGATTTCTTATGCATATCTGAATTAAAATGTCTAATTCGATTTTTTCGCTGTGAATTTCAAAATTAAAAGAACTACGTATGGCTTGATCTCCCTTATGAAGGGGGTACGTAGGCAACCCCAACAGGTACAGCCATTATTTTTGAAAAATTCTAAATTTCAACATGCTATCACTACTAGCATCATAGGATCGCTTTCGGTAATGGCCGTGATGTTGTGCTTCTTGTTATCTTGTTCTCTTTGTTTGTTTATGTTTCATCTCTTTTGCTTTTCTTCTTCTTTGTTTCGCAAATTGGGAGAGCGGCATTGCTTTTGGGTTCTATACAAAGAGGCTGTGATGATTCTTGGATGAGGGTTTTGATGGAGAGAGAATATTTTGATCGCTATTTGTTCAATCTGGATTTGGTATTCTTGGTTGTTGGTGAGATTCTGTCTAATTTGGTTATGGAGGTTATGTTTATATTGTTTCGATGTGCCATTTCTCCCTCTTTTCAATTGTTAATGTTATAGTATGTGAAATGATCTCTGACATGCTAAATCCATTGGAAATCCTAAACCATTGAGCTTAAATGGTTGCTATATAGGATTTCTTCGGAGGCTTATTTAGCTAGATGCTAAGACTAGTTCTATGGTTCTTCATATAAAGAGTTTGGATTATTTTATTGCTTCTATTTCTCTCATCCTGCTTGGTTGTTGTAGATAAATTTGTGCTGGTTGTTGTTTTGGTTGGCTGCCATTGCATGCTCCATTTGATGACATGTGAATGATGTTAATCAAATTTTGAGCAAACGTCTTTTAGGTCCGTTAGTCCTGGTGATGCAATTGGGTGTCCACCTGCTTTAATTTGTTGTCGCACGCACCACATTTGTGGAATGCCCAAACATCAATTTAAAGTCGGCATTATGTGGTTCTGTATGCTGTTTTTGCCACTGTGACTGAGACACACATATGACTTTAGTGTTTTCATAGATGTATTATAGTAATTTCTGTGCTTTTGTCGCCTCTTCCTGTCATTATATGATCAAGCCTTTCAAGGTGGATGCTGTTTGTTGGTCACTGTTGGTCTAAACTCTAAGCTGTGGATGAAATAGTTTGGTGCTGGAGGTTATATTCTCTTCAGTAGCGGTAGAGCGAGCAGCTTTCGAATGTCTGCTGTCCCGCAGACATCCGAGCAGCGGCCATTGTTAGATGGGGGGAGGAGAAGAAGACATTGTGGGATCTTTTCCCTAGGTCGGCTTCTAGTTCTCTTTCTCAAGATTTGCTGGTATTCTATTTCTTCTTCTCCTTCTACTTGTTCTTGGTCTCCCGGGTGGATAATGGTCACAATGTTGTGCTTCTGGTTATCTTTTTCTCTTTCTTTGTTTATGTGCCTTCTCTTTTGCTTTTCTTATTCTTCTTTGTTTCCCAAATTGGGAGAGCGGCGCTGCTTTTGGGTTCTTTACATGGCGGCTGTGATGATTCTTGCACGAGGGTTTCGCTATAATTGAGAGGAAAGCAGTTATTCTCTTGACGGCAAGGCAATCTTGCAGGCAACTGTTTGCAGCCATTTTGATTTATTAGTTGCAGATCAATCGGTGAATCTGAGCCCCCCTCCATCTTCCCCTTCTCTGCTTTCAAATTGCTGGGATTTTTGTTTTCAATATTCTTTTTTACGGTTGTGTTTTCGAGAGATTTTAATGTAGATTTAGGTGGAGAGTGTAGGAAATGGGGAGATCTTGGTCAAAGTCTCTCTCCCTCTCTCCCTTTTCTTCAGTATATCTTCAAAAGTTTTGAACTTGGTTCAGATATTTTATTTTGTTGACTTTGCTTTAAGTTCTCTCTGGACTTGAATGATAGTGAGATAATATTTTGATCGGTGTTTGTTCAATCTACATTTGGTATTCTTGGTTGTTGGTGGGACTCCGTCTAATTTGGTTCTGGAGGTTATGTTCTATATTGTTCTGGCATGTGAAATGATCTCTGACGTTCTAAATCCACGGGAAATTCTAAACCATTGAGCTTAAAAGGTTGCTATATAGGATTTCTTCGGATGCTTATTTCGTTAAATGCTAGGACTAGTTCTCTAGTTCTTCATAGAAAGAGTTTGGATTATTTTATTGCTTCTATATCTCTCGTCCTGCTTGGTGGTTGTACATAAATTTATGCTGGTTGTTGTTTCGGTTGGCTGCCATTGCTTGCTCTGTTTGATGATACGTAATTGATGGTCATCAAATTTTGAGCAAACTTTTTTTTGGGTCCGGTAGTCTTGGTGATGCAATTGGTTGTCCACCTGCTTTAATATGTTGTTGCACGCACCACGTTTGTGGAATGCCCGAACATCTATTTAATGTTGGCATTATGTGGTTTTGTATGCTGTTTTTGCCGCTATGACTGAGACACACATAACTAGTATTTTCATGGTTGGATTATGGTAATTTCTTTGCGTTTGTTACCTCTTGCTGTCAACTTTGAATGATATGATCAACCCTTTTTTGGTAGATGCTGTCTGTAGGTCCCTATTGGTCTAAACTGTGGATGAAATGGTCTGCTAGTTGATTGCACTCCCCGTCAATGTATCCGTCTTTGATAAATAGTTAATTTTCGGACTAACAAATTTTTTTTTTTGGGCTATGTTAATTGGATTTTGTTGTTTTAATTCAATGTTCGATAAGCATTATTCATTTGATCTCACCTAAGTTCAATCTTCTCGTGATGCTGCAGGCCTTAATTCATTCACGTCATAAGTTATATTAATTGCAGTTGTGTTCAATGTATTTCTGTTCCCTTTTTTATTTTTATCATAACCACAACTGAGGTGACATATGTCACGCCCCGGACACGATCCGTGACACGGCCGTGCTATTGCCGACTACCGCCCACAATAGCACGAAGCCTCATACATGGGTAACAGGGTAGTCAGACTAGTCAAACTGTCATATTTTTAAAATATTTGCAGTGTATCATATAAGGTAGTACAGGTTATTTCTTCTTCCATCTCTGTGCCAGAGTCTTCCTCCCTCTATTTTACTGTTGAAACTTGAAACAGAGGGAAGAAACATTCCACAGAGGAACTTCCCCCCTTTTTATTTTGTTTAAACCTATTTTAGTAAATCAGGTCATACTTTGCTCCGGGTTGGCTGTAGCCGAGCAGTACACCCTTCAAGAAATCCCTCCTTCCTCTCCTAGGGCTTCATAGGTTTAGCTCCTTCAACCTTCGGCTCTAGGGTTCGGCTTCTATGGTTTAGTACTCCAGAGGGCTAAGGAATAAGAGGGTATAGTAACTCCTAAGCTAAGAAACTGGGAGTTTAAATAAACTCTGCTTATTGGAGAGGTGGCACCCTCTCCTTCCTCCTTGCTTCGGAAGCCTACAGCTGCCCTTTCCCTCAGGCCAGCTGGGCTTGTCCTTTCAACCAGGGTGAGAGGTGGAAGACTCCCATTATGCATGGATGAGGGCCCAACAGCTGGCCTTCCCCCCTACTGGCCAGCTGGGGCCCGTCACTTCAGTCCTTAGGCTTGAGGTGAGGGTTGCCATCCATGGGTCCAATACGGCCCCATTAATGACCTGGCCCAAATACCCTTAAACTGGGCCTCAAAAGTATTGGGCCTAGTTAGTATCGGGCCTGGACATTACATTCTTTCCCTCTTAAATAAATTTCGTCCTCGAAATTAATCATACCTCAATTCTTTGGTATGCAATGTAATTCTCTAGAAAAACTGACTGAAATAAAGAAATGTGAATAGCCAGAATCAAACGAAATCCATGGAAAATCCTAAACCATTGAGCTTAAAAGGTTGCTATATAGAATTTCTTTGGAGGCTTATCTCGTCAGATGCTATATAAAGAGTTTGGATTATTTTATTGCTTCTATATCTCTCATTTTGCTTGGTTGTTGTACATAGATTTGTGCTGGTTGTTGTCTCAGTTCGCGGCCATTGCTTGCTCCATTTGATGACATATGAATGATGGTCATCAAATTTTGAGCAAACTTTTTTTGTTCTGTTAGCCTTGGTGATTCAATTGGTTGTCCACCTGCTTTTATTTGTTGTTGCATGCACCACGTCTGTGGAATGCCCCAACATCTATTTGATGTTGGCATTATGTGGTTTTGTATGCTATTTTTTGCCTTTGTGACTGTGACATATAACTTTAGTGTTTTCATAGATCGGTTATAGTAATTTCTCTGCTTTTGTTGTCTCTTACTGTCAACTTTGAATGATTTGATCAAGCCTTTCATGGTGGATGTAATAGTTTGGTGCTTGAGATTATGTTCTCTTTTTTTTTTTTTGGTGTACCGGCATCTCACTGCAAACCGTGAGAACGCCCAGAATAATCAAAAAGCAAAACACGCTCTAGTGCCACCGGCACTCGCTCGAAACCCCTCCATAGGACGGCTCCAGAGTGGTGTGCTACGAATGAGGCGACCCAGTCTGCTGCACTGTTCGCCTCACGAAAGACATGCGTGGCTCGGAAGGAGTCCACCTCCCCCACCAGATAGCAGATATCATAGACAAGAGGGTGCAGATCTGGCCGCGGCTCTTTAGCAGCGATTGAGTGAGCAGCTCTGGAAGGTCTGCTGTTCGGCAGACAGCCGAGCAGCAACGATCGTTCGATGGGGGGAGGAGAAAAAGAGACACTGTGGGATCTTTTCCCCAGGTCGGCTTCTAGTTCTCTTACTCAAGATTTGTTGGTCTTCTCTTTCTTCTCCTTCAACTTGTTGTTGGTCTCCCGGGTGGATAATGGCCGCGATGGTGTGCTTCTTATTATCTTGTTCTCTTTGTTTGTTTATGTTTCTTCTCTTTTGCTTTTCTTCTTCTTCTTTGTTTCGCAAACTGGGAGAGCGGCATTGCTTTTGGGTTCCATGCAAAGAGGCTGTGATGATTCTTGGATGAGGGTTTTGCTACATTTTGAGAGGAAAGCAACTATTCTCTGGATGGTGAGGCAATCTTGGATGGTCTGCTGCTGTTCTGCAGGCAACCGTTTGCAGCCGTTTTGATTTATTAGTTGCAGATCAATTGGTGAATCTGAGTCTCCTTCTCCATCTTCCCCTTCCTTGCTTTCCTGTTGCTGGGATTATTTTTTTCAATATTCCTTTTTAAGGGTTTCTTGAATTTCTGAGAGATTTAAAGTAGATTTGGTGGAGAGCGTAGGAAGTGGGGAGATCTTGGTAAAAGTCTCTCTATCCCTCTCTCCCTTTTCTTCAGTATATCTTCAAAAGTTTTGAACTTGGTTAAGATAATGCCTTTTGTCTAAGTTGCACATGATAATGTACTTGCTTGAGTTTCTATTGTCCGTCAGCCTTTGTAGTTTAGGTAATTATGGATAGCCACTCTCTTTGCCAACTATTCCTTTTAACCACAAATTTTATGTTGATTATACACTCTGCATTCCGCTTTATTCATGGTAAATCTACTTCATCAGTTTTTGTGGCTCGGTCCTTCAAAACTGCATCATCCTAGAACTTTACCAAGCTCATAAAAATTGTTCAAGTTTATTCTTGTCTCTGTTGTTGTCTTAATTATCTATTTATCTTCTGAGCTATTGTTGGACCCCTATGCTGCAGCAAAAGTCCGAACCTTTTGGGCAATGATGACAGCATCCTTACTCATTCCGGTGATAGCCTTCAAATAAACTATTACAACTCATGGTCATCTCATCTTATAGGGGCTAGATTCGTGATTTTCTGTGGAAATTGTCTTCGATAAATCCTAACCATTGATGTCTCTTTAGCAAGCATATCTGATTGGTGGAACAGCATGCTCAAGTTGAAAAACTGTTCGATTGCAGTATTTCTTGAAGTTTGTAAGTATATTTTGATATATTTGCCAACAATTTATCAAAGTATTACTTTTATTGCTTAAGGCTGTGATTTCTTGAATCAGATTAACTTTTTGGTCTGTTATTGACGTTCAACAAGCATCAATAGTGCTGGACACCAATTTTTAGACTAGTATACTAGATTAAATTATCCATTTGTTGTGGACCTGTTTTGACCAGATCTTGATTTGAAAGCATTGGTAGGTTGTGAGTTGAGAGGGAACCCTCTTGAGTAATATTCGGATTTGCAGTAAACCTTATTTATTTGTTGCAGTAGACCTGTTTATCTAATGCTGGAGATTATGTGAACTTGTCATGTAAGACATAAGGTTCAAAATGGTATTATAATGGTTCCAAGAATTAGGGGCATGGGCGAGCATACAATGTGACGGATAATCGCCTTCTCAAAGAGCTGGTTCTTTTATGTTGGTAAACAAGGCTCAACCTTCCACCTCTTCTTTCTCCTAGCTTTCTACTTGAGAGAGGAGGTGAGCATCTATAGTGATTTCTCAGTTACCCTTCAAGCATTGTTCCTTCTCCTTTTCTTCTTCGCTTTATTGTGTATGGATGTATTTATGTATGAATATTCATGCAACAAGGGGTGACTTCTAAAATTGTTCTTCTCTTCTTTGCATGCCATCTTCTCTAGCAATAGGCGAGACATATATGGAAGGTCTACTACATTGTGGCACCCGATCTGCATTCATTGTAAGTTGGAGAGGTCATCACCAGAGGAGAAGAGGTGCAGGGATCTTCTCCTCTTTTTTGCGTGCATGTATATTAATGAGATGATGGGCAAGTTGTGAAATTTCTCCTCTTCTTTGCGTGTCAACTTCTCTAGCAATAGGCGAGGAACTTCTGGAAGTGGTGAATTTGAGCCTCTTCTTCCTTTTCCCTTTTTGCCTTTCAATTTCTTGTTTTTTGAAGATTATATTTTTGTGGCACTTTTTTAATTACATAACTGTAATTAAATTTTTTTTGATGTAATTTTTCGGTTGTTCCTGAAGAATTCATTGGATTTGGAGGCTGATGATAGTTTCAAGATAAAGATGGTATCGATAAAGGTACGATTTTGACTTTGAGAACCCAAATTCTCAAAGTTTCTATTTTGCTTGTCAAAAATCAGGAGTTGTTTGCTCAATACTCGAATGTGTCACATTTTTACATTTTCTGCTTGACAAAATCCCGACCATAAATACATGGGCTCTTTTACATGAACTACCAGTTTATGTGTGAATCTTATTGTGCTTTTTTTTTTTCTGCAATTCTTTTACGTCTCTTGTTATAAAGTTATCTGAAATGCCTGCTTCACCATTGGATAACTTTTTCTCCCATTTGTTGAGATTGGCTAATTAAGTTAATATGTTTTTTCATTTTTATTTCTGCTCTCATTTAATTTGGGAAGCTGTGGTGTTTTTCTAACATTTACATCCTTGTTTTCTATAAATCATGACAGTGACACCTCTACTTTTGCTCCCATTTTTATGTGCTGTGTATGTTGCTTAATATTTTATTTGACAAATGTGGTTGGTTCTCTTAGTACACTTTCAAATAGTATCATATGCAGTTCCCATGAGATAATGACATGATCTTCTGAAAATGCATTTGCATAATCTCAGAACCGAACTATTAGACTAATCCCTGTATAGCTCCTATGCCTTTTTATATTAGATCAAGTTCAGAACCAGAAGAATTTCTCTTTGTTTTGTCTGCTGGCCATCAGTTATGGTTATATCCTTGTGACATACTGTGTGGTAATTCCAATCCTTCAATCATTTCATTTTTTGTTAACCTTGTTGGTTACATTGATCTGCATGACTTTCCATTGGCTTGGAAAACATTTCTGCATGTTGTTCTGGATACTTTACCATTTCTTTTTCAACCTCTCTTTCTCTTTAATTTTCATGATTTCATGCCTGAGCATGTTTGTTAATGTATTACGTGCGGGCGGGGCTTGGTGCAATGGTAAGGTTGCTCCATTTGACCTGTGCATCATGTATTCGAAACACCTCTGATGCTAAGTGGCAGAAACCTTGGGGATGCCTTTTTTTGTTTTCTTGAATGTATTATGTATCATAAAGGTAAGGCTTGTGATATGTCGGGATGATTATATTCTATTAAGTTGTGAATGATTGTTTTATGATTATTATTTTTTAGGATGTAGTCTTATCTTCTAAAGTTCAAATGGACCAACAATTAGCATATCTGGTTGACTCGGTGATTTATTTTTCGAACTGAGGTTGGCTTGTTACAAAGCCAAATATTGTGTATTCTAGGTAAATTGTCTGTTTTGGTTTCTTAGGACTCACTTCTCGTAGGCTAAACATGATTCCTTTTTTGGCTTCCAAAAAGGCTCCATTTATTTTTATACAAGAATTGACTTGTGTCTGGCCTGTAGTGGATATAGCTTTGTGTTCTTTATTATTGGAAGCCATTCTTTTCTTTTCTTTTTCTTTTTTTAACATTTTTTAATATTTTTTTCTTTTTTTAATAAAAAACGTTGTCTTCTTGCACCTTCCGTGCTAGACCTAATGATTTCTATTGATATTCATTTGATCTCACCTAAGTTCAATCTTCACGTGATGCTACAGGCCTTAAAGCATTCACGTCAAAAGTTTTATTAATTGCAGGTGTGTTCAAAGTATTTTTGTTCCCTTTTTTATTTTTATCATATCCACAACTGAAGTGACATATGTCACGCCCCGGACACGATCCGCGACACGGCCGTGCTATTGCCGACTACCGTCCACAATAGCACGAGCAGTACAACCTTCAAGAAATCCCTCCTTCCTCTCCTAGGGCTTCAGAGGTTCAGCTCCTTCAACCTTCGGCTCTAGGGTTCGGCTTCTCTGGTACAGTACTCTAGAGGGCTAAGGAATAAGAGAGTATATTAACTCCTAAGTTAAGAAACTGAGAGTGTAAATAAACTCTGCTTAGGAGGTGACCCTTGGAGAGGTGGCACCCTCTCCTTCCTCCTTGCTTCCGAAGCCTACAGCTGCCCTTTCCCTCTGGCCCGCTGGGCTCGTCCTTTCAACCTGGGTGAGAGGTGGCAGACTCCCATTTTGCATGGATGAGGGCCCAACAGCTGGCCTTCCCCCCCACTGGCCAGCTGGGGCCCGTCACTTCAGTCCTCTGGCGTGAGGCGAGGGTTGCCATCCATGGGCCCAATACGGCCCCATTAACGACCTAGCGCAAATACCCTTAAACTGGGCCTCAAAAGTATTGAGCCTAGTTAGTATCGGGCCCGGACATTTATTCTTTCCCTCTTAAATAAATTTCATCCTCGAAATTAATCATGCCTCAATTTTTTAGGTATGCAGTGTAATTCTCTAGAAAAACTGACTGAAATAAAGAAATGTGAATAGCCAGAATCAAACAAAATCCATGGTAAATCCTAAACCATTGAGCTTAAAAGGTTGCTATATAGAATTTCTTTGGAGGCTTATTTCGTCAGATGCTAAGACTATTTCTCTGGTTCTTCATATAAAGAGTTTGGATTATTTTATTGCTTCTATATCTCTCATCTTGCTTGGTTGTTGTACATAGATTTGTGCTGGTTGTTGTCTCAGTTCGCTGCCATTGCTTGCTCCATTTGATGACATGTGAACGATGGTCATCAAATTCTGAGCAAACTTTTTTTGGTTCCGTTAGACTTGGTGATTCAATTGGTTGTCCACCTGTTTTAATTTGTTGTTGCTCGCACCACGTTTGTAGAATGCCCCAACATCTATTTGATGTTGGCATTATGGGGTTATGTATGCTATTTTTTGCCTTTGTGACTGAGACACATATAACTTTAGTGTTTTCATGGATCGATTATAGTAAGTTCTATGCTTTTGTTGCCTCTTGCTGTGAACTTTGAATGATATGATCAAGCCTTTCATGGTGGATGCTGTTTGTAGGTCACTGTTGGTCTAGACTATGGATGAAATAGTTTGGTCATCTCATGGTCATCTCATCTTATAGGGGCTAGATTCGTGATTTTCTGTGGAAATTGTCGATAAATCCTAACCATTGATGTCTCTTTAGCAAGCATATCTGATTGGTGGAACAGCATGCTCAGGTCGAAAAACTGTCCGATTGCAGTATTTCTTGAAGTTTGTAAGTATATTTTGATTTATTTGCCAACAATTTGTCACAGTATTACTTTTATTGCTTAAAGCTGTGATTTCTTGAATCAGATTAACTTTTTGGTCTGTTACTGATGTTCAACAAGCATCAATAGTGCTGGACACCAATTTTTAGACTGGTATACTAGATTAAATTATCCATTTGTTGCTGACCTGTTCTGACCAGATCTTGATTTGAAAGCATTGGTAGGTTGTGAGTTGGGAGGGAACCCTCTTGGGTAATATTCGGATTTGCAGTAAACCTTATTTATTTGTTGCAGTAGACCTGTTTATCTAATGCTGGAGATTATGTGAACTTGTCATGTAAGACATAAGGTTCAAAATGGTATTTATAATGGTTCCAAGAATTAGGAGCATGGGCAGGCATACAATGTGACGGATAATCGCCTTCTCAAAGAGCTGGTTCTTTTATGTTGGTAAACAAGGCTCAACCTTCCACCTCTTCTTTCTCCTAGCTTTCTACTTGAGAGAGGAGGTGAGCATCTATAGTGATTTCTCAGTTACCCTTCAAGCATTGTTCCTTCTCCTTTTCTTCTTCGCTTTATTGTGTATGGATGTATTTATGTATGAATATTCATGCAACAAGGGGTGACTTCTAAAATTGTTCTTCTCTTCTTTGCATGCCATCTTCTCTAGCAATAGGCGAGACATATATGGAAGGTCTACTACATTGCTGGCACCCGATCTGCATTCATTGTAAGTTGGAGAGGTCATCACCAGAGGAGAAGAGGTGCAGGGATCTTCTCTTTTTTGCGTGCATGTATGTTAATGAGATGATGGGCAAGTTGTGAAATTACTCCTCTTCTTTGCGTGTCAACTTCTCTAGCAATAGGTGAGGAACTTCTGGAAGTGGTGAATTTGAGCCTCTTCTTCCTTTTCCCTTTTTGCCTTTCAATTTCTTGTTTTTTGAAGATTATATTTTTGTAGCACTTTTTTAATTACATAACTGTAATTAAATTTTTTTGATGTAATTTTTCGGTTGTTCCTGAAGAATTCATTGGATTTGGAGGCTGATGATAGTTTCAAGATAAAGATGGTATCGATAAAGGTACGATTTTGACTTCGAGAACCCAAATTCTCAAAGTTTCTATTTTGCTTGTCAAAAATCAGGAGTTGTTTGCTCAATACTCGAATGTGTCAGATTTTTACATTTTCTCCTTGACAAAATCCCGACCATAAATACATGGGCTCTTTTACATGAACTACCAGTTTATGTGTGAATCTTATTGTTCTTTTTTTTTTCTGCAATTCTTTTACGTCTCTTGTTATAAAGTTATCTGAAATGCCTGCTTCACCATTGGATAACTTTTTCTCCCATTTGTTGTGATTGGCTAATTAAGTTAATATGTTTTTTCATTTTTATTTCTGCTCTCATTTAATTTGGGAAGCTGTGGTGTTTTTCTAACATTTACATCCTTGTTTTCTATAAATCATGACAGTGACACCTCTACTTTTGCTCCCATTTTTATGTGCTGTGTATGTTGCTTAATATTTTATTTGACAAATGTGGTTGGTTCTCTTAGTACACTTTCAAATAGTATCATATGCAGTTCCCATGAGATAATGACATGATCTTCTGAAAATGCATTTGCATAATCTCATAACCGAACTATTAGACTAATCCCTGTATAGCTCCTATGCCTTTTTATATTACATCAAGTTCAGAACCAGAAGATTTCTCTTTGTTTTGTCTGCTGGCCATCAGTTATGGTTATATCCTTGTGACATACTGTGTGGTAATTCCAATCCTTCAATCATTTAATCATTTTTTGTTAACCTTGTTCGTTACATTGATCTGCATGACTTTCCATTGGCTTGGAAAACATTTCTGCATGTTGTTCTGGATACTTTACCATTTCTTTTTCAACCTCTCTTTCTCTTTAATTTTCATGATTTCATGCCTGAGCATGTTTGTTAATGTATTACGTGCGGGCGGGGCTTGGTGCAATGGTAAGGTTGCTCCATTTGACATGTGCATCATGTATTCGAAACACCTCAGATGCTAAGTGGCAGAAACCTTGGGGATGCCTTTTTTTGTTTTCTTGAATGTATTATGTATCATAAAGGTAAGGCTTGTGATATGTCGGGATGATTATATTCTATTAAGTTGTGAATGATTGTTTTATGATTATTATTTTTTAGGATGTAGTCTTATCTTCTAAAGTTCTAATGGACCAACAATTAGCATATCTGGTTGACTCGGTGATTTATTTTTCGAACTGAGGTTGGCTCGTTACAAAGCCAAATATTGTGTATTCTAGGTAAATTGTCTGTTTTGGTTTCTTAGGACTCACTTCTCGTAGGCTAAACATGATTCCTTTTTTGGCTTCCAAAAAGGCTCCATTTATTTTTATACAAGAATTGACTTGTGTCTGGCCTGTAGTGGATATAGCTTTGTGTTCTTTATTATTGGAAGCCATTCTTTTCTTTTTCTTTTTTCTAACATTTTTTAATCTTTTTTTCTTTTTTTAATAAAAAACGTTGTCTTCTTACACCTTCCATGCTAGACCTAATGATTTCTATTGAACACAGATAATTCCTTGACCTGTACGTGGTTTGACGGCCATACTCTTTCTGGTTCCCTTTAGATGAGATGAAGTTTCTTGATTCCACCTAGTTTGAGACTAAGTTTGTTTAATTTATTTACATAAATAGTACACTTGTATTGCGTTCAGATGATAATGTACTTGCTTGAGTTTCTATTGTCCGCCGGCCTTTGTAGTTTAGGTAATTATGGATAGCCAGTCTCTTTGCCAGCTATCCCTTTTTAACCACAACTTTTATGTTGATTATACACTTTGCATTCCGCTTTATTCATGGTAAATCTACTTCATCAGTTTTTGTGGCTCGGACCTTCAAACTGCATCATCCTAGAATTTTACCAAACTCATAAAAACTGTTCAAGTATATTCGTGTCTGCTGTTGTCTTACTTATCTATTTATCTTCCGAGCTATTGCTGACCCTATGCAGCAGCTAAAGTCCGAACCTTTTGGGTGATGATGACATCTTTACTCCTTTCTTTGATAGCCTTTAAACGAGATATTACAGCTCCTAGTCATCTTATCTTATAGGGGCTTGATTCGTGATTTTCTGTGGAAGCTGTCCTCGATAAATCCTAACCATTGATGTCTCTTTAGCGAGCATATCTGATTGGTGGAACAGCGTGCTCAGGTCGAAAAATTTTCTGATCGCATTATTTCTTGAAGTATATAAGTATATTTTGATTTATTTGCCAACAATTTGTCATAGTATTACTTTTATTGCTTTAGGCTGTGATTTCTGGAATCAAATTAGCTTTTTGGTCTATTATTGACGTTCAACAAGCATCAATAGTCTTGGACACCAATTTTTGGACTGGTATACTAGATTAAATTATCCATGTGTTGCTGACCTGTTCTGGCCAGATCTTGATTTGAAAGCATTGGTAGCTTGCGGGTTGGGAGGGAATCCTCTTGGTTCACGTATCCAAAAGCTCCAAAAAAATTTGGAACCGGTACGGGCCGATACGGTTTGCCGGTTCGGGCCGGTACGGGTTTTTAACACCGAACCAGACCGTTCGGAGCCAGTATCGGTTCGGTACGGGCTGAACCGGCCGGTACAGCATTCCTTGCTTTTTTGTTTGTATGGATGCATTTTTGCAGGAATATTGATGCAACAAGGGTTGACTTCTAAATTTGTTCTCTTCTTTGCATGCACCTTCTCTGGCAATAGGCGAGGCATTTTTGGAAGGTCTACTACACTGCTGACAACCAATCTGCATTCATTGTAAGTTGGAGAGGTCATCACCCGAGGAGAGGAGCGGGGATCTTCTCCTCTTTTTTGTGTGTATGTATGTATATTGATGAGATGATGGGTGACTTGTAAAATTGCTCTTTTCTTCTTTGCGTGTCAGCTTCTCTAGCAATTGGCGGGGAACATCTGGAAGTGGCGAATTTGAGCCTCTTTTTCCTTTTCCCATTTTGCCTTCTAATTTCTTGTTTTTTGAAGATTATATTTTTTTTAAGGCTTCTTTAATTACAAAACTGTAATTAAATTTCTTCTGATGTGTTTTTTCTGCTGTTCCTGAAGAATTCATATGATTTGGAGGCTGATGGTAGTTTCGAGATAAAGATTGTATCAATAAAGGTACGATTTTGACTTCGAGAACCGACATTCTCAAAGTTCGTATTTTGCTTGTCAGAAATCAGGAGTTGTTTGCTCAATACTAGAATGTGTCGCATATTTACATTTTCTCCTTCACAAAATCCCGACCATAAATAGATGGGCTTTTTTACATGAACTACCAGTTTGTGTGAATCTTATTGTGCTATTTTTTTCTGCAATTCTTTTATGTCTCTTGTTATTAAGTTAGCTGAAATGCCTGCTTCACCATTGGATAACTTTTCTCCTAATTGTTGCGATTGGCTAATTAATTTAATTTGTCTTTTCATTTTTATTTCTGCTCTCATTTAATTTGGGATGCTCTGGTGTTTTTCTGACATTTACATTTTTGTTTTCCGATCGCAGTATTTCTTGAAGTATGTAAGTATATTTTGATTTATTTGCCAACAATTTGTCATAGTATTACTTTTATTGCTTTAGGCTGTGATTTCTTGAAACAAATTAGCTTTTTGGTCTATTATTGACGTTCAACAAGCATCAATAGTCTTGGACACCAATTTTTAGACTGGTATACTAGATTAAATTATCCATGTGTTGCTGACCTGTTCTGGCCAGATCTTGATTTGAAAGCATTGGTAGCTTGCAGGTTGGGAGGGGACCCTCTTGGTTCACGTATCCAAAAGCTCCAAAAGAATTTGGAACCGGTACGGGCCGATACGGTTAGCCGGTTCGGACCGGTACGGGTTTTTAACACCGAACCAGACCTTTCCAAGCCAGTATCGGTTCGGTACGGGCTGAACCGGCCGGTACAGCATTCCTTGCTTTTTTGTTTGTATGGATGCATTTATGCATGAATATTGATGCAACAAGGGGTGACTTCTAAATTTGTTCTTTTCTTTGCTTGCCATCTTCTCTAGCAATAGGTGAGGCATTTTCGGAAGGTCTACTACATTGCTGGCAACCAATCTGCACTCATTGTAAGTTGGAGAGGTCATCACCCGAGGAGAAGAGGAGCGGTGATCTTCTCCTCTTTTTTGTGTATGTATGTATCTTGATGAGATGATGGGTGACTTGTAAAATTGCTCCTCTCTTCTTTGCGTGTTAGCTTCTCTAGCAACAGGCGGGGAACTTCTGGAAGTGGCGAATTTGAGCCTCTTCTTCCTTTTCCCATTTTGCCTTTTAATTTCTTGTTTTTTGAAGATTATATTTTTTTAAGGCCTCTTTAATTACAAAACTGTAATTAAATTTCTTCTGATGTGTTTTTTCTGTTGTTCCTGAAGAATTTGTAGGATTTGGAGGCCGATGATAGTTTCGAAATAAAGATGGTATCAATAAAGGTACGATTTTGACTTCGAGAATCCACATTCTCAAAGTTCGTATTTTGCTTGTCAGAAATCTGGAGTTGTTTGCTCAATACTAGAATGTGTCGCATATTTACGTTTTCTCCTTCACAAAATCCCGACCATAAATAGATGGGCTCTTTTACATGAACTACCAGTTTGTGTGAATCTTATTGTGCTATATTTTTCTGCAATTCTTTTATGTCTCTTGTTATTAAGTTAGCTGAAATGCCTGCTTCACCATTGGATAACTTTTCTCCTAATTGTTGCGATTGGCTAATTAATTTAATTTGTTTTTTCATTTTTATTTCTGCTCTCATTTATTTTGGGATGCTCTGGTGTTTTTCTGACATTTACATCCTTGTTTTCTATACATCATGACAGTGACACCTCTACTTTTGTTTTGGTTTTTATGTGCTGTGTATGTTGCTTAATCTTTTATTTGACAAAAGTGATGGGTTCTTTTAGTACAACTTTCAAATCATATCATATGCAGTTGCCATGAGATAATGACATGATCTTCTGAAAATGCTTTTACATAATCTTAGAACTATTAGACTAATCCCTGTATAGCCCCTATCCCTTTTTCTATTAGATCAAGTTTCGAATTGGAAGAATTTCTCATTGTTTTGTCTGCTGGCCATCAGTTATGGTTATATCCTTGTGACATACCGTGTGGTAATTCCAATCCTTTAATCTTTTTTTATTAACCTTGTTGGTTACAATGAATCTGCATGACTTTCCATTTGCTTGGAAACTTTAATTTTCATGTTTTCATGCCTGAGTTTGTATTGTAATTTTAGTATGTTTGTTAATGTATTTTATGTGGGCGGGGCTTGGTGCAGTGGTAAGGTTGCTCCATTTTGACCTGTGCATATTATGAGTTCGAACCACCTCTCGAGATCCTGTGGGGCAGAAACCTTGGGACGCCTTTTTTTTTCTTTTGAATGTATTATGTCTAATAAGGGTGAGATTTGTGATATCTTGTAATGATTATATTCTATTAAGTTGTGAATGATTGTTTTATCCTTATCATTTTGTAGGGTGTAGCCATATCTGCTGAAGTTCAAATGGACCAACAATAAGCATATGTTGGTTGACTCTGATTTATTTTTGGATCTGAGATTGACTTGTTACAAAGCCAAATATCGTGTATTCTAGGTAAATTTTCTGTTTTGATTTCTTAGTACTCACTTCTCAGCTATTGTTGGACCCTATGCTGCAGCAAAAGTCCGAACTTTTTGGGTGAAGATGACAGCATCTTTACTCATTCCTGTGTTATCCTTCAAATGAACTATTTCTACTCCTGGTCTTCTCATTTTATAGGGGCTAGATTCGTGATTTTCTGTGGAAGCTGTCCTTGATAAATCCTAACCATTGATGTCTCTTAAGCAAGCATATCTAATTGGTGGAACAACATGCAAAGGTCGAAAAACTGTCCGATCGCAGTATTTCTTTAAGTACGTAAGTATATTTTGATTTATTTCCCAACAATTTGCCTTACTATTACCTTTATTGCTTATGGCTGTGCTTTCTTCAATCAGATTGGCTTTTTGATCTGTTCTTGATGTTCAACAAGCATCAATAGAGCTAGTCATATTTTAGATTGGTATACTAGATTAAGTTATTCATGTGTTGCTGACCGGTTCTGACCATATCTTGATTTGAAAGTACTGGTAGGTTGTGAGCTGGGAGGGAAACCTCTTGAGTCATATTCAGATTTGCGGTAAACCTTATTTATTTATTGCTGTAGACCTGATTATCTAATGCTCGAGATTTTGTGAGCTTGTCATGCAAGACATAAGCTTCAAAATGGCTTTTATAATGGTTCCATGCTTTAGATGGAGCACGGGCAGGCATACAATGTGACGGATAATCGCCTTCTCAAAGAGTTGGTTCTTGTATGTTGGTAAAAAAGGCTCAGCCTTCCACCTCTCCTGCCCCCTAGCTTTCTTCTGCTCTTTTTTGTGTATGTATGTATATTGATGAGAAGATGGGTGACTTGTAAAATTGCAGTTCTCTTCTTTGCGTGCCAGCTTCTCTAGCAATAGGCGAGGAACTTCTGGAAGTGGTGAATTTGAGCCTCTTCTTCCTCTTCCCTTTTTTCCTTTTAATTTCTTGTTTTTTGAAGATTATGTTTTTTTATGACTTCTTTAATTACATAACTGTAATTATATTTCTTTTGATGTGTTTTTTCTTCTGTTCCTGAAGAATTCATAGGATTTGGAGGCTGATGAAAGTTTTGGGATAAGGATGCTATAAAAAAAGGTACGATTTTGACTTCGAGAACCCAAATCCTCAAAGTTTGTATTTTGCTTGTCAAAAATCAGGTGTTGTTTGCTCAATAACAGGCTGTCACATTTTTACATGTTTCAAATCTACTCGCATTCCAACCTCATTTTTTCAGTTTTCCTGACTCTTCTTTTTTATTGCACTTATTCTTTCCCAGGTAATTTTTGGTCTTGCATGGATTCTGTCATCCTTCATTATTCTCTATTTTCCATCTTTTCTTCAAGTAATAGTGTGAAAAAAGACGAAGTGGCTTGCTTAGAGGCCAACTAGTGCTGGCGATAACTTTAAGTTCCATTTTTGCGCTTCATTTATGTAGGAGTTGCAGAAGCCGAGGTAGAAATTTCTCTAGAGTTGGTATTAACTAGGGTAATCTCTTTGGACTTTCCCATGATGATGTCCTTAGTCTTGGTAACAGTTATCCAATCAATCAATTATTTATTCTGGTCCTTTGTCTACTTTTATTTTTCCTGATCTTGCTACTTATCTCTGTATATCTGGTGGTAATTTGATTCACTTGTAAACTTTTATGCTTCAGAGGCCTGGATCATACTCTATTGCTATGTGGTGGTCTATCGGTTGCTGCTGCAGGAATTTCTATACAATAGTTTGAATTTGATTTTCCACTACAACTGTTCATGAAATACTCTTTCCTTATAAACTTATTACTATTGTTTGACTACTAGAATTATTCCGAATTTGTTATTTATAAGATTCACTTCTATTTATTTGCCCCTTTTTCTTCATAGCTATTTATTTGCCCCTTTTTCTTCCTAGCTATTTCGTAGTATTACTTGCTAATCAAATTGGAAAGGGCGGAAATAAAATATAAAAATTTTATGCTTTGCAAGTTGGAAGGTCCATTGTTCTGCAGGCTACTGCTGCAGCCTATTGGAGACTGGACAAGATTTTTGGATCGCTAAATGCCTTTCCTCCTACTCAACTCTGTATACCATTTCTTTTCCTACTCTTCTGTTGGTTGATTTGTTCATTAAATATTGCACTTTATTCTTTTATTGACAGCTTTTGAATTTATATGTTAAGGCCATTTTCTCCAGAAGGTTGTGATGATTCTTGGACTCGGGTTTTGTTATGAAAGGAAAGCGGCTATTTTCTTGACGACGAGGCAATCTTGGATTTGGCATTCTTGGCTGTTTGTGGGACTCCGTTTAATTTGGTCTGGTGGTTATGTTCTATATTGTTTCGATGTGCTCTCTCTCCCTCTTTTCAATTGTTAATGTTCTGGCTTGCGAATGATCTCTGACATGCTAAATTCATGGGAAATCCTAAACCATTAAGCTTAAAAGGTTGCTATTTAGGATTTCTCCGGAGGCTTATTTCGTTAAATGCTAAGACTAGTTCTCTGGTTCTTCATATAAAGAGTTTGGATTATTTTATTGCTTCTATATCTCTCATCCTACTTGGTTGTTGTGCATAAATTTGTGCTGGTTGTTGTTTCGGTTGGCTGCCATTGCTTGCTCCATTTGATGACATGTGAATGATGGTCATCAAGTTCTGGGCAAACTTTTTTTGGGTCTGTTAGTCTTAATGATGCAATTAGTTGTCCACCCGCTTCAATTTGTTGTTGCCCGCACCACGTTTGTGGAATGCCCCCGCATCTATTTAATGTTGGCATTATGTGGTTCTGTATGCTGTTTTTTGCCACTGTGACTGAGACACATATAACTTTGAATAATAGTAATTTCTGCGCGTTTGTTACCTGTTGCTATAAACTTTGAATGATATGATCGACCCTTTCTTGGTAGATGCTGTTTGTAGGTCACTGTTGGTTTGAACTGTGGATGAAATGTTCTGCTAGTTGATTGCACTTCTAGTCATCGTATCTGGCGTTGATAAATAGTTAATTTTTGAACCAACAATTTTATTTTTTTGGGCTATGGTAATGTGCATTTTGTTGTTTTAATTCAATGTTCAATAAGCATTATTCAGTTGATCTCACCTATGTTCAATCTTCACGTGTTCAATAAGTGGTTCTGTATGCTATTTTTTGCCTTTGTGACTGGGGCACACATATAACTTTAGTGTTTTCATGGATCGATTATAGTAATTTCTATGCTTTTGTTGCTTCTTGCTGTCAACTTTGAATGATATGGTCAGGCCTTTCATGGTGGATGTTGTTTGTAGGTCACTGTTGGTCTAGACTATGGTTGAAATAGTTTGGTGCTGGAGATTATGTTCTCTTCAGCAGCGATTGAGCGAGCAGCTCCGGAAGGTCTGCTGTTCCGCAGACAATTGAGCAGCAACAATCGTTCGATGGGGGGAGGAGAATAAGAGACTGTGGGATCTTTTCCCCAGGTCGGCTTCTAGTTCTTTTACTCACGATTTGTTGGTCTTCTCTTTCTTCTTCTCCTTCAACTTGTTGTTGGTCTCCCGGGGGGGGGGTAATTGTTGGGGGTTGTATCCTACGTGTCAATCGTCAGCGTGTTGATCTCTTATATTCATTGTTGGGAATTGATTGACAAATTAATAAAGTGTTATTTGGCATTATTCATCATTTCATTGTACATCTTCAAATGATCTCTTATATGATGTTCTTAAGACTTATTTTATGATAAAGAAGGATTTATGTTCTTAAACCTATTTGCGACCAAATGATATGCTGTTAATAGGACAACAGCATTGTCGAGATTAGGTCGTTATGAGACATATACGTTGGTTGTCCTCTTAACCAAGGAGTGTGGAGATATTGATATGTCACACAGGTGAAGTGGAGTACATTTCACTGAATGTGACCAATTTCGGAATGCTCTACTGTCAAGAGATGTTCCGAGTGGATATGGGTGTAAATATCCCTCAGACCTGAGATCACCACAGTGATTAGCAAGCAACTTACTGTACTTTGGTACCGAACTAGCAGAATTTCTAATTCTGGAACGGAAGGTTACTGGGTGCAGTCAAGTACTTGCGAAATCAGTGCGAGTCAAGATGGAATTGACCCCTCCTGGAAATAGGAGATAATGCTGTGTTCAATTTAGCAAAATCTTGGCCAGGGCAATCCTTGTGATGAGTCACCGGATTTCTAAAGTTGATCACATAGTGGATGTACTGATTAGAGAGTTGACAGAACTCTGAGGTCATCCTAGCATTAGTAGTCAAAGGGATGAATTATACAGTAACCATAGTCTAGGGTTTCAGAATATTTGCTTCGTATATATTCGGCCTATCCGGACGTCGGATACCATTGCTAGATGGTCACATCGATTAGTGCAAGAAGTCGTTCCTGTACTATCGGCTTAGGTTCGAACCAATGAGGTCACACGCATAGAAGTTTTCTGATTGATCAAGATAGCTGATGGATGATTGAGAATCATTTAGGAATAATTTGGTCAACTCGATTGGCAAATTATCCTATAAAATAATTAAAGTTATTATTGGAGGATTAATTAGTAATTAGATTACTAATAAACTCAATTTGATTGAGTAAACGGACTAAGGATGAGCCAAATTGAATTGGATTTAATTTTGGTTTTGACCTAATTGGATTAGTGGCGCAGGGGTCGACTCGAAGTAAAGAGGGGTCGACTCGAGATGGGCTGGGGTCGACTCAAGCTTGGCTGGGGTCGACTCTCTCTCAGAGAATCCAAAGAACGAATTCTTCCCAGGTGGGGTCGACTCGAAGTAAAGAGGGGTCGACTGGAGATGGGTTGGGGTCGACTCTCTCAGACAATCCAAAGAACGACTTCCGTTTTTCCAGATGGGGTCGGCTCGAGTTTCCTTGGGGTCGATTCGAAGCAAGTTGGGGTCGACTCGAGCTCTGAAAGGGTCGACTCGTTGGGGGTATCAGGAGTTCTCTGTTGTCTCAGCCAGGGTTGACCTGCGAAGCTATGGGGTCGACTCGGGTCGACTTTGGAGTACGACTCGAAGGGGAAGGAGCCGACTCGAGGCGACTTGGAGTCGACTCGAGATCGGGAAGGTCGACTCCTTCTGAAAATCCTGAAACTCGTGGACGGGCTGAATTCGGGGGATTCGATCCGGACGTGGATTTTCAATGAAAAGTGAAGGGATTTGGATCGTGGGACGTGGGAGAATGGTTAGATGATGATGGAATATCAGCACCATCTATTTCGATCCTATCTCACCTGCATGAACCATCTATTGTTTGAATTTTGAGTTCAAACAAGATAAGAACTATCTTGTTACAACCAACACCTTCATGCGCCAACAAGATACCAAATTTCCATTTGAATTTCGAATTCAAATGATCAGATGGCGCGCCTTTAAAAGAAGAGTTCCAATTGTGGCTAAAAAAGAAATGAAATTTTGTGAATGAAATTCAGCCTTCCATCTCGCCCATTTTCATCTTCCTCTGAGTCCATCTCGCCATAGCTGATAGGGATCCCAGATAAGAGCCTTTAGATCAGATCTAAGTCCTCTTCAATCCCTACTAACCATTCCTCCAAGTTCTTCCAAGAAGGCGAACCAAAAGTTGATAGCCTTGGAAAGATCAAAATTCAGCAAAGGAAGATCCTGCGCAAGCTAGCACTTCCGCGGGATTGGATCACTCCAGGAGCTTCGTGTGGATTATTTGTAGAGGCCAGACGAGTGTGTGGCTACGAAGCTCGAGCATCAGATCCGTTACTTTCAGATTTCATAAAGGTATAATCCGTATAAATCTAGGTCGAAAGATATATCTTATAGGTTTCAATCCCCGAGGGTTAAACCTCTTTTGGGGCTCTTCACAGAGTAATCTTCCGAGCCTATTCGATGGGCATTCGAAGATTAGTTGGGTGTTAGATTAGTTGAGTTTAGAACTTAATTAATAATCTCATTTCAGATCTGAAATTAATCGTGCAATGATTTTAGCTTAATCGTTTAAACAATCCCGACATATTGATCATGTATACTTGTAGTGGTACTTTGAAATTTGATTTCTTATGCATATCTGAATTAAAATGTCTAATTCGATTTTTTCGCTGTGAATTTCAAAATTAAAAGAACTACGTATGGCTTGATCTCCCTTGTGAAGGGGGTACGTAGGCAACCCCAACAGGTACAGCCATTATTTTTGAAAAATTCTAAATTTCAACATGCTATCACTACTAGCATCATAGGATCGCTTTCGGTAATGGCCGTGATGTTGTGCTTCTTGTTATCTTGTTCTCTTTCTTTGTTTATGTTTCTTCTCTTTTGCTTTTCTTCTTCTTTGTTTCGCAAACTGGGAGAGCGGCATTGCTTTTGGGTTCTATACAAAGAGGCTGTGATGATTCTTGGATGAGGGTTTTGATGGAGAGAGAATATTTTGATCGCTATTTGTTCAATCTGGATTTGGTATTCTTGGTTGTTGGTGAGATTCTGTCTAATTTGGTTCTGGAGGTTATGTTTATATTGTTTCGATGTGCCATCTCTCCCTCTTTTCAATTGTTAATGTTATAGCATGTGAAATGATCTCTGACATGCTAAATCCATAGGAAATCCTAAACCATTGAGCTTAAATGGTTGCTATATAGGATTTCTTCGGAGGCTTATTTAGCTAGATGCTAAGACTAGTTCTATGGTTCTTCATATAAAGAGTTTGGATTATTTTATTGCTTCTATTTCTCTCATCCTGCTTGGTTGTTGTAGATAAATTTGTGCTGGTTGTTGTTTTGGTTGGCTGCCATTGCATGCTCCATTTGATGATATGTGAATAATGTTAATCAAATTTTGAGCAAACGTCTTTTAGGTCCGTTAGTCCTGGTGATGCAATTGGGTGTCCACCTGCTTTAATTTGTTGTTGCACGCACCACATTTGTGGAATGCCCAAACATCAATTTAAAGTCGGCATTATGTGGTTCTGTATGCTGTTTTTGCCACTGTGACTGAGACACACATATGACTTTAGTGTTTTCATAGATGTATTATAGTAATTTCTGTGCTTTTGTCGCCTCTTCCTGTCATGATATGATCAAGCCTTTCAAGGTGGATGCTGTTTGTTGGTCACTGTTGGTCTAAACTCTAAGCTGTGGATGAAATAGTTTGGTGCTGGAGGTTATATTCTCTTCAGTAGCGGTAGAGCGAGCAGCTTTCGAATGTCTGCTGTCCCGCAGACATCCGAGCAGCGGCCATTGTTAGATGGGGGGAGGAGAAGAAGACATTGTGGGATCTTTTCCCTAGGTCGGCTTCTAGTTCTCTTTCTCAAGATTTGCTGGTATTCTATTTCTTCTTCTCCTTCTACTTGTTCTTGGTCTCCCGGGTGGATAATGGTCACAATGTTGTGCTTCTGGTTATCTTTTTCTCTTTCTTTGTTTATGTGCCTTCTCTTTTGCTTTTCTTATTCTTCTTTGTTTCCCAAATTGGGAGAGCGGCGCTGCTTTTGGGTTCTTTACATGGCGGCTGTGATGATTCTTGCACGAGGGTTTCGCTACAATTGAGAGGAAAGCAGTTATTCTCTTGACGGCAAGGCAATCTTGCAGGCAACTGTTTGCAGCCATTTTGATTTATTAGTTGCAGATCAATCGGTGAATCTGAGCCCCCCTCCATCTTCCCCTTCTCTGCTTTCAAATTGTTGGGATTTTTGTTTTCAATATTCTTTTTTACGGTTGTGTTTTCGAGAGATTTTAATGTAGATTTAGGTGGAGAGTGTAGGAAATGGGGAGATCTTGGTCAAAGTCTCTCTCCCTCTCTCCCTTTTCTTCAGTATATCTTCAAAAGTTTTGAACTTGGTTCAGATATTTTATTTTGTTAACTTTGCTTTAAGTTCTCTCTGGACTTGAATGATAGTGAGATAATATTTTGATCGGTGTTTGTTCAATCTACATTTGGTATTCTTGGTTGTTGGTGGGACTCCGTCTAATTTGGTTCTGGAGGTTATGTTCTATATTGTTCTGGCATGTGAAATGATCTCTGACGTTCTAAATCCACGGGAAATTCTAAACCATTGAGCTTAAAAGGTTGCTATATAGGATTTCTTCGGATGCTTATTTCGTTAAATGCTAGGACTAGTTCTCTAGTTCTTCATAGAAAGAGTTTGGATTATTTTATTGCTTCTATATCTCTCGTCCTGCTTGGTGGTTGTACATAAATTTATGCTGGTTGTTGTTTCGGTTGGCTGCCATTGCTTGCTCTGTTTGATGATACGTAATTGATGGTCATCAAATTTTGAGCAAACTTTTTTTTGGGTCCGGTAGTCTTGGTGATGCAATTGGTTGTCCACCTGCTTTAATATGTTGTTGCACGCACCACGTTTGTGGAATGCCCGAGCATCTATTTAATGTTGGCATTATGTGGTTTTGTATGCTGTTTTTGCCGCTATGACTGAGACACACATAACTAGTATTTTCATGGTTGGATTATGGTAATTTCTTTGCGTTTGTTACCTCTTGCTGTCAACTTTGAATGATATGATCAACCCTTTTTTGGTAGATGCTGTCTGTAGGTCCCTGTTGGTCTAAACTGTGGATGAAATGGTCTGCTAGTTGATTGCACTCCCCGTCAATTTATCCGTCTTTGATAAATAGTTAATTTTCGGACTAACAAATTTTTTTTTTTGGGCTATGTTAATTGGATTTTGTTGTTTTAATTCAATGTTCGATAAGCATTATTCATTTGATCTCACCTAAGTTCAATCTTCTCGTGATGCTGCAGGCCTTAAAGCATTCACGTCATAAGTTATATTAATTGCAGTTGTGTTCAAAGTATTTCTGTTCCCTTTTAAATTTTTATCATAACCACAACTGAGGTGACATATGTCACGCCCCGGACACGATCCGTGACACGGCCGTGCTATTGCCGACTACCGCCCACAATAGCACGAAGCCTCATACATGGGTAACAGGGTAGTCAGACTAGTCAAACTGTCATATTTTTAAAATATTTGCAGTGTATCATATAAGGTAGTACAGGTTATTTCTTCTTCCATCTCTGTGCCAGAGTCTTCCTCCCTCTATTTTACTGTTGAAACATGAAACAGAGGGAAGAAACATTCCACAGAGGAACTTCCCCCCTTTTTATTTTGTTTAAACCTATTTTAGTAAATCAGGTCATACTTTGCTCCGGGTTGGTTGTAGCCGAGCAGTACACCCTTCAAGAAATCCCTCCTTCCTCTCCTAGGGCTTCAGAGGTTCAGCTCCTTCAACCTTCGGCTCTAGGGTTCGGCTTCTATGGTATAGTACTCCAGAGGGCTAAGGAATAAGAGGGTATAGTAACTCCTAAGCTAAGAAACTGGGAGTTTAAATAAACTCTGCTTATTGGAGAGGTGGCACCCTCTCCTTCCTCCTTGCTTCGGAAGCCTACAGCTGCCCTTTCCCTCAGGCCAGCTGGGCTTGTCCTTTCAACCAGGGTGAGAGGTGGAAGACTCCCATTATGCATGGATGAGGGCCCAACAGCTGGCCTTCCCCCCTACTGGCCAGCTGGGGCCCGTCACTTCAGTCCTTAGGCTTGAGGTGAGGGTTGCCATCCATGGGCCCAATACGGCCCCATTAATGACCTGGCCCAAATACCCTTAAACTGGGCTTCAAAAGTATTGGGCCTAGTTAGTATCGGGCCTGGACATTACATTCTTTCCCTCTTAAATAAATTTCGTCCTCGAAATTAATCATACCTCAATTCTTTGGTATGCAATGTAATTCTCTAGAAAAACCGACTGAAATAAAGAAATGTGAATAGCCAGAATCAAACGAAATCCATGGAAAATCCTAAACCATTGAGCTTAAAAGGTTGCTTATAGAATTTCTTTGGAGGCTTATCTCGTCAGATGCTAAGACTATTTCTCTGGTTCATATAAAGAGTTTGGATTATTTTATTGCTTCTATATCTCTCATTTTGCTTGGTTGTTGTACATAGATTTGTGCTGGTTGTTGTCTCAGTTCGCTGCCATTGCTTGCTCCATTTGATGACATGAATGATGGTCATCAAATTTTGAGCAAACTTTTTTTGCTCTGTTAGCCTTGGTGATTCAATTGGTTGTCCACCTGCTTTTATTTGTTGTTGCATGCACCACGTCTGTGGAATGCCCCAACATCTATTTGTGTGGTTTTGTATGCTATTTTTTGCCTTTGTGACTGTGACATATAACTTTAGTGTTTTCATGGATCTGTTATAGTAATTTCTCTGCTTTTGTTGTCTCTTACTGTCAACTTTGAATGATTTGATCAAGCCTTTCATGGTGGATGTAATAGTTTGGTGCTTGAGATTATGTTCTCTTTTTTTTTTTGGTGTACCGGCATCTCACTGCAAACCGTGAAAACGCCCAGAATAATCAAAAAGCAAAACACGCTCTAGTGCCACCGGCACTCGCTCGAAACCCCTCCATAGGACGGCTCCAGAGTGGTGTGCTACGAATGAGGCGACCCAGTCTGCTGCACTGTTCGCCTCACGAAAGACATGCGTGGCTCGGAAGGAGTCCACCTCCCCCACCAGATAGCAGATGTCATAGACAAGAGGGTGCAGATCTGGCCGCGGCTCTTTAGCAGCGATTGAGTGAGCAGCTCTGGAAGGTCTGCTGCTCCGCAGACAGCCGAGCAGCAACGATCATTCGATGGGGGGAGGAGAAAAAGAGACACTGTGGGATCTTTTCCCCAGGTCGGCTTCTAGTTCTCTTACTCAAGATTTGTTGGTCTTCTCTTTCTTCTCCTTCAACTTGTTGTTGGTCTCCCGGGTGGATAATGGCCGCGATGGTGTGCTTTTGTTATCTTGTTCTCTTTGTTTGTTTTTGTTTCTTCTCTTTTGCTTTTCTTCTTCTTCTTTGTTTCGCAAACTGGGAGAGCGGCATTGCTTTTGGGTTCCATGCAAAGAGGCTGTGATGATTCTTGGATGAGGGTTTTGCTACATTTTAAGAGGAAAGCAACTATTCTCCTGATGGTGAGGCAATCTTGGATGGTCTGCTGCTGTTGTTCTGCAGGCAACCGTTTGCAGCCGTTTTGATTTATTAGTTGCAGATCAATTGGTGAATCTGAGTCTCCTTCTCCATCTTCCCCTTCTTTGCTTTCCGGTTGCTGGGATTATTGTTTTCAATATTCCTTTTTAAGGGTTTCTTGAATTTCTGAGAGATTTAACCACAAATTTTATGTTGATTATACACTCTGCATTCCGCTTTATTCATGGTAAATCTACTTCATCAGTTTTTGTGGCTCGGTCCTTCAAAACTGCATCATCCTAGAACTTTACCAAGCTCATAAAAATTGTTCAAGTTTATTCTTGTCTCTGTTGTTGTCTTAATTATCTATTTATCTTCTGAGCTATTGTTGGACGGTCCGGTCCGGTACGTACCGGCCGGTACCGGTACCGTACCGGCCGGTATGCGGTAGTTTCAAAAACCACAGCGCGCGGCGCTGTGGTTCTAAAAAAAAAAAATCGTACCGGTGCGAACCGGCCGGTACGCACCCGTACCGGCCGGTTCGGATAAAAAATCGGAAAATACCGGTTTTTTATCCGTTCCGGTACCGGTCTAGGACTGGACCGGTACGGCATTTCATGGTTGGATCCCTATGCTGCAGCAAAAGTCCGAACCTTTTGGGCAATGATGACAGCATCCTTACTCATTCCGGTGATAGCCTTCAAATAAACTATTACAACTCATGGTCATCTCATCTTATAGGGGCTAGATTCGTGATTTTCTGTGGAAATTGTCTTCGATAAATCCTAACCATTGATGTCTCTTTAGCAAGCATATTTGATTGGTGGAACAGCATGCTCAAGTCGAAAAACTGTTCGATTGTAGTATTTCTTGAAGTTTGTAAGTATATTTTGATTTATTTGCCAACAATTTGTCAGAGTATTACTTTTATTGCTTAAGGCTGTGATTTCTTGAATCAGATTAACTTTTTGGTCTGTTATTGACGTTGAACAAGCATCAATAGTGCTGGACACCAATTTTTAGACTAGTATACTAGATTAAATTATCCATTTGTTGCTGACCTGTTCTGACCAGATCTTGATTTGAAAGCATTGGTAGGTTGTGAGTTGAGAGGGTACCCTCTGAGTCATATTCGGATTTGCAGTAAACCTTATTTATTTATTGCAGTAGACCTGTTTATCTAATGCCGCAGATTATGTTAACTTTTCATGTAAGACATAAGGTTCAAAATGGTACTTATAATGGTTCCAAGAATTAGGAGCATGGGCGGGCATACAATGTGATGGATAATCGCCTTCTCAAAGAGCTGGTTCTTATATGTTGGTAAACAAGGCTCAGCCTTCCACCTCTCCTTTCTCCTAGCTTTCTACTTGAGAGAGGAGGTGAGCATCTATAGTGATTTCTCAGTTACCTTTCAAGCATTGTTCCTTCTCCTTTTCTTCTTCGCTTTTTTGTGTACGGATTTATTTTTGTATGAATATTCATGCAACAAGGGTGACTTCTAAAAATTGTTCTTCTCTTCTTTGCATGCCATCTTCTCTAGCAATAGGCGAGACATATGTGGAAGGTCTGCTACATTGCTGGCACCTGAGCTGCATTCATTGTAAGTTGGAGAGGTCATCACCATCGGAGAAGAGGCGCGGGGATCTTCTCCTCTTTTTTGTGTGCATGTATATTAATGAGATGATGGGCAAGTTGTGAAATTACTCTTCTTCTCTTCTTTGCGTGTCAGCTTCTCTAGCAATAGGCGAGGAACTTCTGGAAGTGGTGAATTTGAGCCTCTTCTTCCTTTTCCTTTTTTGCCTTTCAATTTCTTGTTTTTTGAAGATTATATTTTTGTAAGACTTCTTTAATTACATAACTGTAATTAAATTTCTTTTGATGTGTTTTTTCGGTTGTTCCTGAAGAATTCATAGGATTTGGAGGCTCATGATAGTTTCAAGATAAAGATTGTATCGATAAAGTTACGATTTTGACTTCGAGAACCCAAATTCTCAAAGTTTGTATTTTGCTTGTCAAAAATCAGGAGTTGTTTGCTCAATACTCAAATGTGTCACATTTTTACATTTTCTCCTTCCCAAAATCCCGACCATAAATACATGGGCTCTTTTACATGAACTACCAGTTTATGTGTGAATCTTATTGTGCTTTTTTTTTTCTGCAATTCTTTTACGTCTCTTGTTATAAAGTTATCTGAAATGCCTGCTTCACCATTGGATAACTTTTTCTCCCATTTGTTGCGATTGGCTAATTAAGTTAATATGTTTTTTCATTTTTATTTCTGCTCTCATTTAATTTGGGAAGCTGTGGTGTTTTTCTAACATTTACATCCTTGTTTTCTATAAATCATGACAGTGGCAGCTCTACTTTTGCTCCCATTTTTATGTGCTGTGTATGTTGCTTAATATTTTATTTGACAAATGTGGTTGGTTCTCTTAGTACACTTTCAAATAGTATCATATGCAGTTCTCATGAGATAATGACATGATCTTCTGAAAATGCATTTGCATAATCTCAGAACCGAACTATTAGACTAATCCCTGTATAGCTCCTATGCCTTTTTATATTAGATCAAGTTCAGAACCAGAAGAATTTCTCTTTGTTTTGTCTGCTGGCCATCAGTTATGGTTATATCCTTGTGACATACTGTGTGGTAATTCCAATCCTTCAATCATTTAATCATTTTTTGTTAACCTTGTTGGTTACATTGATCTGCATGACTTTCCATTGGCTTGGAAAACATTTCTGCATGTTGTTCTGGATACTTTACCATTTCTTTTTCAACCTCTCTTTCTCTTTAATTTTCATGATTTCATGCCTGAGCATGTTTGTTAATGTATTACGTGCGGGCGGGGCTTGGTGCAATGGTAAGGTTGCTCCATTTGACCTGTGCATCATGTATTCGAAACACCTCAGATGCTAAGTGGCAGAAACCTTGGGGATGCCTTTTTTTGTTTTCTTGAATGTATTATGGATCATAAAGGTAAGGCTTGTGATATGTCGGGATGATTATATTCTATTAAGTTGTGAATGATTGTTTTATGATTATTATTTTTTAGGATGTAGTCTTATCTTCTAAAGTTCAAATGGACCAACAATTAGCATATCTGGTTGACTCGGTGATTTATTTTTCGAACTGAGGTTGGCTCGTTACAAAGCCAAATATTGTGTATTCTAGGTAAATTGTCTGTTTTGGTTTCTTAGGACTCACTTCTCGTAGGCTAAACATGATTCCTTTTTTGGCTTCCAAAAAGGCTCCATTTATTTTTATACAAGAATTGACTTGTGTCTGGCCTGTAGTGGATATAGCTTTGTGTTCTTTATTATTGGAAGCCATTCTTTTCTTTTCTTTTTCTTTTTTCTAACATTTTTTAATATTTTTTTCTTTTTTTAATAAAAAACGTTGTCTTCTTGCACCTTCCATGCTAGACCTAATGATTTCTATTGAACACAGATAATTCCTTGACCTGTACGTGGTTTGACGGCCATACTCTTTCTGGTTCCCTTTAGATGAGATGAAGTTTCTTGATTCCACCTAGTTTGAGACTAAGTTTGTTTAATTTATTTACATAAATAGTACACTTGTATTGCGTTCAGATGATAATGTACTTGCTTGAGTTTCTATTGTCCGCCGGCCTTTGTAGTTTAGGTAATTATGGATAGCCACTCTCTTTGCCAGCTATCCCTTTTTAACCACAACTTTTATGTTGATTATACACTTTGCATTCCGCTTTATTCATGGTAAATCTACTTCATCAGTTTTTGTGGCTCGGACCTTCAAACTGCATCATCCTAGAATTTTACCAAACTCATAAAAACTGTTCAAGTATATTCGTGTCTGCTGTTGTCTTACTTATCTATTTATCTTCTGAGCTATTGCTGACCCTATGCAGCAGCTAAAGTCCGAACCTTTTGGGTGATGATGACATCTTTACTCCTTTCTTTGATAGCCTTTAAATGAAATATTACAGCTCCTAGTCATCTTATCTTATAGGGGCTTGATTCGTGATTTTCTGTGGAAGCTGTCCTCGATAAATCCTAACCATTGATGTCTCTTTAGCAAGCATATCTGATTGGTGGAACAGCGTGCTCAGGTCGAAAAATTTTCTGATCGCATTATTTCTTGAAGTATATAAGTATATTTTGATTTATTTGCCAACAATTTGTCATAGTATTACTTTTATTGCTTTAGGCTGTGATTTCTTGAATCAAATTAGCTTTTTGGTCTATTATTGACGTTCAACAAGCATCAATAGTCTTGGACACCAATTTTTGGACTGGTATACTAGATTAAATTATCCATGTGTTGCTGACCTGTTCTGGCCAGATCTTGATTTGAAAGCATTGGTAGCTTGCGGGTTGGGAGGGAACCCTCTTGGTTCACGTATCCAAAAGCTCCAAAAAAATTTGGAACCGGTACAGGCCGATACGGTTAGCCGGTTCGGGCCGGTACGGGTTTTTAACACCGAACCAGACCATTCGGAGCCAGTATCGGTTCGGTACGGGCTGAACCGGCCGGTACAGCATTCCTTGCTTTTTTGTTTGTATGGATGCATTTTTGCAGGAATATTGATGCAACAAGGGTTGACTTCTAAATTTGTTCTCTTCTTTGCATGCCACCTTCTCTGGCAATAGGCGAGGCATTTTTGGAAGGTCTACTACACTGCTGACAACCAATCTGCATTCATTGTAAGTTGGAGAGGTCATCACCCGAGGAGAGGAGGAGCGGGGATCTTCTCCTCTTTTTTGTGTGTATGTATGTATATTGATGAGATGATGGGTGACTTGTAAAATTGCTCTTTTCTTCTTTGCGTGTCAGCTTCTCTAGCAATTGGCGGGGAACATCTGGAAGTGGCGAATTTGAGCCTCTTTTTCCTTTTCCCATTTTGCCTTCTAATTTCTTGTTTTTTGAAGATTATATTTTTTTAAGGCATCTTTAATTACAAAACTGTAATTAAATTTCTTCTGATGTGTTTTTTCTGCTGTTCCTGAAGAATTCATATGATTTGGAGGCTGATGATAGTTTCGAGATAAAGATGGTATCAATAAAGGTACGATTTTGACTTCGAGAACCGACATTCTCAAAGTTCGTGTTTTGCTTGTCAGAAATCAGGAGTTGTTTGCTCAATACTAGAATGTGTCGCATATTTACATTTTCTCCTTCACAAAATCCCGACCATAAATAGATGGGCTTTTTTACATGAACTTCCAGTTTGTGTGAATCTTATTGTGCTATTTTTTTTCTGCAATTCTTTTATGTCTCTTGTTATTAAGTTAGCTGAAATGCCTGCTTCACCATTGGATAACTTTTCTCCTAATTGTTGCGATTGGCTAATTAATTTAATTTGTTTTTTCATTTTTATTTCTGCTCATTTAATTTGGGATGCTCTGGTGTTTTTCTGACATTTACATCTTTGTTTTCCGATTGCAGTATTTCTTGAAGTATGTAAGTATATTTTGATTTATTTGCCAACAATTTGTCATAGTATTACTTTTATGCCTTTTCGAAGGGGATTTTTTCTTTCTGGGTTTGTTTTTGATCCCAAAATGGATGATTTGTTGCCCCTAGCCAAGGTTCGGGAGCTAGATTTTATGTTTTTCTTTCTATTGGATTCGATTTTCTGCCAAAGATTTGGTTTTGGAATCTCTATCTTGATTGCCCATCAAAGATGGAACCTTTATCTTGATCTCTTTAAATTTTTCATTGTCTTTTTTTTTTAATTATTATTTAGCTGAATTCTTTATTTCTTATTTGCTTTGTTATTTCTCTCTCTCCAGCGCGCGCGCGTCTCATGCCAGGTATTTAGAGTCACTTATCTAACGTTGGAGTTTGGATTTTATAATATCATGGAAGAGCTGCTTTGATAAATTTTTTTTCCTGATTTTAGTTTCTATTTATTGAGAGTCGAAATTTGGCACTAGTTAAACATCTGCTTGAGTTGTGAAAAACAAAAAGATCTGAATTTGGGTTTCGAAGATTGAAGAATAGGTGGCAATATTCAGAAGCCAGGATTTTTTTTTTCTCAATTGTTTAGCTTGTCCAAGAATGTTCTGACCTCGTAAAAGTAGATATGATATGTTTTCAGCTTATGTTTTAACTATGACTGCCGTGAGTGTTGGACTAACTTTAATTTACTATCTTAGCTCGTTTACAAAACTTAATTTATTTGGATTGTTTAATGATTACAGCAGTCTTTTGTTAAGTATGTCGCATCTGAAAAGGTCCCCAAGGAATTTAAATCATTCCTTTACTGTTCTCCTTGAGGCTTGGAAGAAAAATTTGCTCCATGGCTTTTTATTTAGTCTGTATTAAGTTATTTGATTTTTCATTTTTCCCATCAATTTCCTATGCCTATCAGAGCATCATAATTTTACTGTTGTTAATTCTTTTTTTATCATGTAAAGGATTTCAACCAATTTTTACAAGACAATTATAAATGTGATATAAAATTTTGCCCCAAAGTCAAACCTATGGAAAAAACATTAATTTTTCTTGGATTAAAGTTGGAACACTACCTTGCTTTTGACCCAGCCTATTTCAGATATTGTTTTCTTGTTTTGGATGAAGACTTTCTTAAATGCAATTAAAGAAGTTGAATTTTATGTAAACCTAAATTGATTATACTCTCATCTGCTTGTGGTCAAGAAGTTTTCAACCCCATGCTATTAGCACAATGGTCATTGAAAATATATTTATAATTTTCTTGATGAATAGAGTATTTTTAAAAATCTAACAAAGTTTGCAAGTACTTTACAAATCACTGTGACAAGATTTTGCTGTACTCTTCCCTTTTACATACTCAAATTTCAGGAGATTCGTTATTTTTCCTACTTTACTCGCAACTTTATCTCATGTTATTACATTTCCTCTATCATCGTTATCCCATATTTTGACATTGTTACCGTGACAATCTAAACTAGAATATGATTCTCAGTGTTTTGACTTTTACGCTATCAAGGTTAAGGACTAAAACTGTCGTTCTTTTTCCTAATGTAGGTATCTGCCCTTGCTTATACTTTTGTAGAATGGGAGGCACCATCAACTGACTGCTTTTGCCTCCATAATATTGTGTAATAATTGTAAAGTAACTGGTTGACATGAAATGGCGACCAGTGTTGGTCAGACTTATTATGGATGGTCACAGGAGGAGTTATCTGATCGAGATGATTCTCAAGTAATTTTTTTCTAATCTCTTTGGGTTGTTCACCATCATAATTATTTGTCTAAAAAAATCTTTAATGCTCCTTTAGAGTGCTAAACTAACAGCAATTCATTCTTACATGTATCAAACCATCTATTTTTTGCTCTTTAACCCTTTTTTAATGACATTATTCAGGTTACATAAATGCTAACTACAATGATACGATATTTATCTATTGCTAGTTTCATTTTGCATTTCAGATTTTTTAATATATGATCTTACATGTAATATATTGTATCAAATTCTACACTATATTTGCAACAGAATGGTACGAGTTCTTTTATTCTCTGCTGTGGTCTTATTGGTTCTATTTTGCTTGTTTTCCTCTCCTTGCAGTTTCATTGCTGTTTTTGAAGTATATATAGTTGGGATGATATAAACTCCTTACATCTGCTTATTAAGTTAGATTGCTATGCAAAAGGTCTATAATGAATATAATTTTCCTATTCTGTTGTTATTGGGTGGCTAAATGGGTGCTTGAGCTTTATTAAGTACCTGAGTTTCATTTCTCTGTATTTCCTGATGTGACCTACTTTGTTATTCTTCTCCTATATTGAATTCTGAACTCATGATACATTACCTTTCAGCTGTGTTGGTATATTAATTTTCCCCTTTTTGTTTCTTACATTTTCTGTTGATTTATATGGATATTATATTAAGTTTGATACAAAGTTAGCAGAGAATATAGCATGTGATACAAAGAAGCCAATGAAAGATAATTGGGGTGCTGTAATTATTTAAATATATTGTTTTCTTTCATTTATGTAGAGTATTAATATTGTTAATGTGGTTTGCAGGAAGCTTCGGTCTCGCAAATGCTTGATCATGGTTCTATATCCTTTGGAAGATTTGCAGCTGAGTCATTGTCATGGGAGAAAAGGTCAGTGTTTACTCACGACAGACGCCAGGAGGAACTGGACAAGTTTAGTGGCTTAGTTGCCGAAAAGAAAGCATACTTTGAAGAATACTACAGAAGGCTTCGAGCTTTAAAGGCCTTGGAACAGAACCAGCAAACTGAGCTCACATTGGATTATGGTGGTGATGGTAGTAATTCTAGCCAAACTGGAGAAGATGATGAAACAGCTCTGCAGCATGGAAGTCTTAGAGATGGGGCAGCAGAAACTATTGATGCCCCTTCTACAGAAACTGAAAATGAACTAAACTTCAAGCAGGATACGAAGTGCAGTCAAGCTCTTCAAACTAGACCGCTGTATCCAGGATCCACAACATCAAATATAGACTCGCTGAGAAGAAGCATGGAAAAAATTGAGCCAGAGAAAAACTTTAACCATGCTGTGATGCAAGACCTGGACAGAGAATCCTTGTCGTCATTAAGTAGAAGCATAGAAGAGATTGAACAGAATGATATCAGTAGTGTTGATGACAGAGAGATTCTGAGGGAACAGGAGAGTCCAGGGTCTAATGTTGAATCTGGGCCTCCTACCAACAGGTCTGTGTCAGACGTGACAAATTCTAGAACCGGAGTCTCACCGCATGCACCTGGTCACAACTTGATACCATACAAAACCAAACTGGCTGTTGAGAAACCTCCAGACTGTAAATCAGTTCCTGAAGTGAAGAAGGTATGGCAAACTTGGAATGTTTTCTTGCATGTGTATAAAAACTACTTGTTACTTTGAATAAGCTAGTTTGTTTTTCTTCAGTGACCAAATGAAATCAAGACTGGGAAAGGAACTGGAAATGTTTGTTTCGCTATGCTGCAGCAAATCCAACTTCCCAGTCAGATATGATGTCCAAATTTGTTTTAAAAATACGGCGTGCTAGGGACATACTTGGGCAATAGCTCATTTAGGAGGAAAATCTTGACCACCATGGGTCACCCAGTCCACAAAATTGATTCAGATAGGATTTTGGGTGCAGTAGTTCGTGCACATTTTCTAAATGCAATATCTCCTTTTCCACCATTCAGCTCAGAGCTAAAGCAGAGCCGGCTTGTTACTGACCGTCTCCACAGAATCCCAGCATGATTTATTGATCAGAAATTGTTTCTTCCTTTCATCCCTTTAACCTTCCAATCAGATATAACTTATTTTTATATTAGTTATCTAACCAAGGGTATATATCATGGCCATCACCCACAATTCAGAGAAGCATAAAAAAAGAGAAGTTGATGTACTCCATACGGTGGATTTTGATATGCCAAATATTACCTATTCTTCAGTTTATTCTTAATAGTAAATACAGACTTACTGTATATGCTAAGTATTGTTTGTTCCTACTAGCGTACTGAATATATTCAGTCAAGAGAATAGTGTAAGCCTAATTCTGTTATACCATGAGATTGATCCTTAACATTCTAGGAAAATGCTTCCCTTAAAACAATATCGTTTTGGTTGTGACAGGCAAGAGACACCACGATGGCAATGACTTGTCTGAAGATGCAAAGCCTCAGGTGTTCCCATTAAAAGGAATCAATCATCAGATAGCTGCAATCATGCATAATGCAGTGTGTCAGCAGCTGCCTGCTGTGTGCGGTTAACTAGTTATAATACCTGTTTTCTCTCCTAGTTAAAATGGCTGCTGCTGTCAAGTGGTACATATCTGTAGTCTGTGTAACTTGCTGTATCATATATGCCGTAAAAGGCTGTAATTTAGATCTTGTATTGCTTTGGAGCGTTGATCCCGTCGGGTTACTCTCGCACGCGTTGCGACGATTGCAGTGGAAACACACGTGCGGGGTTGTTCATCACATGAACATTCGAGGAAGGGTAGAATTCAAAAAAATTCTGAGTTCACAAACTCAGAAAATTATGAATTAAAAAAAAGAGATTAAAATTAAAACTTGATTAATTTAATTCTATAATAAAGAATTGTAAGGATTCTATTTTACCTTTGAGCGGGTAGATCTTTACCGCTATCTGATGATCGAAGGATTAAACCGTACAAGTGTCCAACCTTTATAGGTATCCACACAAGGTACAGATCGTTTCAAGCATCTTGATTTCATTGGAGTGCTGGCTTTCTTATAGAAGATTCTCTTTTGAAGGTTGAAACTTTTTTAAGCAATTAACTTTTGATTGCTTCCAAGAGGAGGAAGAAGGAAGAAGAAAAAGAAACATTTTCTCTTTTTCTTGGAAGGAGGAAGAAGAAAAGGACTTCCTTGCGGCTAAAGAAGAGAAAGAAAAGGCTGAATTCAATAATCTCTAATGCATATTTAGCCCTCACGCCCCCCTCCTCTTTATGTAAGCATCTCATGTCTAGCTTAAAGAAGGAAAAGGATTTGGAGAAATTCTTTCTTGATTCACCCCTTCCAATCCTTTACTTAAAAGAGGTTGGAGAGAACCAAGGAGAGGCAACATGGCCTCTCCTTGTGCCGTGTGGAAGGCCAAAAAAGGAAGGAGGGGTGGGGCGTGATGCAATCAAGAGGTTCTTGGCGTGATTCAAGGAGGGGTGGATGCCCCTCCTTTGTTTCACCCGAGGAAGAAAAGGAGGGGGAGTTCCTTCCTTTTATGCTTTAGATTTTCTAATTCAATTAGGAATCATATGGTTCCTCTTGATTAATTGAATCCTAATCTAATTAGGACCCAATATGTCCTCCAATTTGATTCATGTAAATCCTAATCCAATTAGGATCCAAATTGGATTTATGAATTAAGTTCCTTATCAAATAAGGAGTTCTAATTAATTAGGACTTTCCATCCTTATCTAATAAGGTTAAGCCTAATTGATTTAGTCCAATTAAAATCCTCCTTCTTTAACTCACTAACTCTTAGTGGGTTAAACCAATTATCAATCAAATTGACAATCAAGATATATTGCAATTCTAAATCGCAATCCAACCGTCGGAATGATCAAAATCTCTTATATGTGTGACCCTATAGGTTCTATTCTGTCTGATAGTGAGATATATTGTGATCTCCATCATAATATTATTGAAACTCCTTTCAATTGGTTGAAATAATTTCAACTCTTTTCTTCAGAATTTACTGATCATCAAGTGAATGCCTTCGAGTCTCACAATCCACCAGTGATACCTAGCAGCATGTAGTGACAATCCAGTAAAACGGAATAGATGAACTTCTAGGTGCAGTTAGCGTATGATATAGTCCTTCTATCATGGATCCCGACAAGATGGAGGTCATGGATAACTCCTCAAACCCCATCATCTGTTATATGTCAAAATTTATTTGACTTAAGTTCGAGATTAGAAAACTCCTTTTCCAAAATGTCTTAGCCAAGGTTTTTCGAACTCAGACTCATAAATCACATAGGATCTCTCTTAGTCTATCAAGATCGATAGATCTCATCTAGATGCAATCCTAATTCGACAGTGAACCTACTGCAGCCAATCTGCACCACAAGGATCCTAATGGATAGGGCCCATGTTTATGTGCTCGTCAAACTACAGCGACCTCACTGTGAATAGCTATGGCATCGCAGGTCTAAGTACCAATCATACAACTGCAGCATCAAGTAAATCACTGACATCCAAGTGACTTCTTGCTTTGGTCACGCTCAGTACACTTATTCTCTAACAAGCACTTGCACAATCATTTCAGTGTCCCCACACTGTGGACTCAAGACTCGTCCATTAAAAAATATGATATGTGCACTAATCTCATCGAATCGATCACCGTCCTTCGTAATGATCCATCGATCAAGAGTAATTCAGAAATTAATCAACAATGGCAAATGCTTTAAATTCTCAACTCTTGAGAATATATGTCATTATCTTATTAATTCTTTGGACAATTCATGGACGGATAATAACATGAATGAAAAAAATATCCAATTTTATTAATTAATAAAAAGATCAAGTACAAATTTATGTCTCAGAATATATACAATTTTTCTGCCAAATTAGCTTCTAGGGCATACTTCTAATAGATCCTGCAGCTAGAAGTGTCATTGGATATTTAAAGATGGTGTATATACATCAAAGAGAAAGGAATGAACTTAGATATATGAGCATGATAGATCATCAAACATCTCTTTCTAATTTTGATTGATGTGGTGATCATGTAATTTGGAATGTATAGTAGGTCAGTGGATTCCTTTGGGCCTTGATATGCATGTTAATGGTTCCTTTTGCCCTGTTGCTTCAGCAGCTCAACCGAAAAAAAAAAAAAAAAGCTGGCTAGAGGCTGTTGTCTTCCAGCAATAAATCCACCTCATATTTATGAGGAGAAAGGGCTGTGGTATCTACCAACCACTTGCTCATGCAATTCCCCACAAGGAGCAGAGTAGGAGAAATCTGAGGTGACTAGATGATAGCTCGTCAATGCTACAGGGCCACCCTCAAGAGAAAGAAATCCATAGAAATCCTACCGATAGAAGGGTTGGACACAAGGGACAAACTGAAGGAGCAGCGAGGAGAACTAGCCGAAGAGTTGGCGCAGGTTCCCTTAAAGAAATATAAGCCTGACCAAACTGTTTGGATCAGCTCCAACTTGAGTGAAGAAAATCGAGGTAAAGTAATCAATTTCTCTATGCCAATGCGGATGACTTCACCTAGTCGGCCCAACAACATGCTGGGTTTAAGCTCCAAGGTGTTGGTTCACCGGCTCAATGTGGACCCAACTCATCGACTTGTGTAATAAAAGAAGAAAAACTTCATCGTAGAAAAACAACAAGTCATCGACCAAAAAGTTGACAAACTCTTGGAGAATAGTTTTGTTCACGAGGTGAACTATTCTGATTGGTCAGCCAATATTGTACTTGTGAATAAAACTAACAAAAAATGACAAGTTTGCATGGACTATACCGACCAGAATAAGACTTTTCCGAAAGACAGCTTTCCACTCCCCAAGATTGATCAGCTCGTAGATGTGACCTTTGGACATCAATTACCAACCTCCATAGATGCAATCTCTAGGTACAACCAGATCCAAAGGACATCCGAAGACGAGTAGAAAACAACCTTTCTCACTGGCAGAGGCCTCTACTGCTACAAGGTAATGCCCTTTGGCTTAAAGAATACAAGGGCAACTTACCAACACCTCATCAATAAGATCTTCAAGGAGCAAATCGGCCGAAACATGGAGGTGTATATGGATAACATGTTCGTAAAAAGCTAAGTAATGGGGCAGCACATAGCCGACTTAGAGGAAACTTTTGCGACCCTCAAAAGGTTCCAAATAAAGCTCAATCGGACGAAGTACGCCTTCGGAGTTGCGTTAAGAAAATTTCTGGATTCCGTAGTGACACAGCGAGGCATTGAGGCAAATCCAAAGAAGATCTGAGCAGTGCAGGACATACAACTCCCAAAGACCGTCAAAGAAATTCGGCGCCTGGCTGGTCAGGTCGCCGCGCTGGCAAGATTTGTCTCCAAATCAGTGGAGTGCTGCCTTCCATTCTTCAAGATCCTAAAGCATCCAAAGAACTTTCAATGGATCAAAGAGTGTCAAAAGGCCTTCGACCAACTAAAGAAATACCTCAGCTCTATCGCCTTTCCTCACCAAGCCATAAGTTAGAGAAATGCTTTACTTATAATTAGTCGTTTCTCCTTCTGCTGTGAGTGTGATCTTGGTGCAGGAGGAAGAAGGATGCTAGAAACTGATCTACTACACAAGTAGTATCCTACAAGATGCCAAGACCAGATATTCTAAGTTGGAGAAGGTGGTTTATGCTCTCATCATCTCAGCTCGGAAGCTCCGCCCATATTTCTAGACCCATTCAGTCACAATCTTGACCGACCAGCCAGTGAGGCAAATTATAAGAAAGCCCAGAAATGCAGATTAGTTGGTGAAGTGGGCAGTGAAGCTCGAAGAATTCGACTTGGAGTACCAACCTAGGCCATCCATCAAGGCAAAAGGGTTGGCATACTTTCTGGTGGAATGCACCATCCCTAATGAAGATCCCGCCGAGCTCTCCAAAATAAAGACCACAGAGTGGTTATGGATCCTGCACGTAGACGAGTCATCAAACCTAGGGGGCAGTAGGGTTGGGCTCATACTTACCAGCCCAGATGGAGTAATCATAGAGTACGCTCTGCGATTCAAGTTTTCGACCTTAAATAAGAAGGCTAAATATGAAGTGCTCATCACCAGGCTCAAGCTTTCCAAGGAGCATGGGTCCAGCAGTTGAAGGTCTTCAAAGACTCACAATTGATCGTCGGCCAAGTTCGAAGAGAATTCGAAGCTCGGTGGCCATCGATGATCATATATCTACAGAAAGTAAACGACATCACTTTAGCCTTTCATAGCTTTGATATACATTAGATTTCTCATACGGAGAATGCAAGGGTCGACCTGCTGTCAAAACTAGCCACCTCGAAGATTGTCGACCCGACCAAAGCTACATCTCTCGAAGTCCTAGAGAAGCCGAGCATCGACGAGCCCGAGGTCATGATAAACACTATTGTCGAGCCGAGCTAGATTGATCCCCTCTTCGACTTCTTGAAGGACGAAAAATTGTCTACGAACTAGGGTGGAGCCTGCTAGATGAAGCAACAAGCCTCCCACAATGCTCTCCTTGATGACAAGTTATATTGGAGATCATTTTCATTGCCTCTCCTCAGATGCCTTTGTCTGACTGAGGTAGATTATGCACTTCAGAAAGTGCATGAGGACATCTGTGGAAATCACTTGGGGGGAATATCCTCGGCCTATAAGATCTTACGACAAAGATACTGTTGGCCCACCCTGCAAAAGGATACTGCCGACATCGTCAAGAGATGCAACCAATACCAATGCTAGGCAAGCATCCAATAATGACTAGCTGTGTCGCTGACACCGATTAGTGCCCTTTAGTTATTTGCACAGTGGAGAATCGACATCCTTGGACCTTTTTCAAAGGCAATCGGGCAGTGCCAGTTTTTCTTTGTGGCGGTGGACTACTTCACCAAATGGGCAAAAGTCGACCTAGTGGCTTGGATTACCAAGGTGAAAGCTCAAAATTTTGTTTGGAAGGCCATAATTTCTATATTCGGACTCCCTCGAGTGATCATCACCGATAATGGGCGTCAGTTTGACAATGCCCAATTCACAGAATTTTACACTAAGCTCGGAATCGACCACCGGTTTACTTCGGTGGCACACCTCCAATCAAACAGAGAGGCCAAAGTAACCAACCGAACGATTTTGTAGGGACTAAAGGCAAGACTGGACTGAGTAAAGGGCATGTGAGTTGAAGAGCTCTACAGTGTTTTGTGGGCATATAGAACCACGTCTCGAGTCCCCACCAAAGAGACGCCCTTCAACCTTGCTTTTGGAACAAAGGCAGTAATCCCATTAGAGATTAGGCTTCCGTCACTTCGGGTGAAAAGCTTTGATGACCAAACAAATCTCGATCAGCTCCGAGCCAACCTTGATCTATTGGAAGAAACTAGAGTGCAAACTCAAATCCGCCTGGCAAAGTACCAGTGGAAAGCAGCTCGGTACTATAACTCAAAGGTCAAGAGTAAGATCTTCTGACTTAGCGACCTCGTCTTAAGAAAGATCGAAGTATTTTGACCAAGAGAGCCCGAAAAGCTAAACCCAAACTGGGAAGGCCCATACTGAGTACCGAATCAATGCGACCTAGAATATATAAGTTGGAGCACCTTGACGATGCTCTGATCCCATGAACTTAGAATTTCGACAATCTTCATATTTATCACCAATAAGGTTCGTTTGTATTTCAAGTTTATTTCTAATAAAAATTTTCTCGTTATGTCTCTATCTTTTAGATTGGACAAGTATAACAAGCATTTTGACTCAAGACACCCCACGAATGCCTGGGCTCCGAACTAAGGAGACACCCCAAATCCGTCTAGGACATCCTCAAGCCGAGCTCATTTGAAGTTCTTCTAGACTCGAACTCTAGAGAGAACAACTAAGGAGACACCCCGAATCCATCTGGGACCTCCTCAAGCCAAGCTCACTCAAAATTCCTCCTAACATAAATTTCGAAGAGGTCAACTAAGGAGACACCCCAAGCCAACTTGGGACCTCCTCAAGCTAAGCTCACTTAAAATTCCTTCGGAGACGAACTCCAAAGAGGTCAACTAAGAAGACACCCAAGGCCGACCGGGAACCTCCTAAAGCCAAGCTCACCTAGAGTTTATCTAGAGACAAACTCAAGAAGGATCAACCGAGGAGCCCAAGATAGGCCAAAAACCCTTGCCAATCCTGTGGTTGGAATTGAATATAAGAAGATGCGTCAAAGGAAGGTTCAATGCTATAACCCAAACACAAGCAAAAAGTAGACAACATAAGCAAAATCTGAAGTTAGGTATTTTAGAAAATTCTTTATTTTCATTACTTTTAAATATATACATTGACCTCGACAAAGGTCGAGCAAAAATAGATGTACATCAACCTCGGTAAAAATCAAGCCAAAAATGAAGTACAAGCCCAGTCCAAAGCAAAAAAGGTAAAGAAGTGAAGGGCTTCATTCTTTGCCTTCACCCTCACCAACATCGCCGTCCTCGCCATCTTTGCCGCCTCCGCCGGCCTCGCTACCTTCGCCGTCCTCATCGCTTCTTTCACCGAAGTTAGGTTGAAGGTCGAAAAAGTCCATCTCCGGGAAGAGTTGCTGGTCCCGAGCTCAACATTCCTCAAAGCCCTTTACAAAAGCATCAGCCGCGTTCTCCTCATAGTCATCCTTATACTAGTCTAAGGAGAGATATTCCTCAATTGCCTTGGCGGCCCTCTACTTGGCTTGGATGACGAGCTCCTTGGCCTCTGCGACTTACCCCTTAGCTCAGATGACAAACTCCCAGACCTTGTTAGCCTTTTGTTCAGCCTAACCTAGCTTCGTAGAAAGCTCTGCGGCCTTTTGCTTGATAGCTTTGAAGGCCTCTCTGGCCGCAGACAGTTGAGATCTCATTGCATGATTGAACTGATTCATTTTTTATGAGCAAATATTAAACTCATTCTTTCTGCAGCTGCATAATTTATACTGTAGCCTTTGAGTGCGATCACTTCTAACTTACCGTCCATAAACCATTAAGGTCTTTATTGAGAGAGCTGCTGAGGTCTTTATGGGCCTCTCCTGTGGTTACCTGAGCTGAGGCTATAAAAAGGCTCTAAATCTTCGAACTTGAGCACAACATATCACACCTGGATGACATTGTTGGATCATTGGATGACATTGTTGGATGACATTGATAGTATAAAAAGGCTCTAAATCATCGATACATTCGTGGTAGTATACTTGGATGACATTGTTGTGTACAGCCGAACGTTGGATGAGCATGTGGCGCACCTGAGGCAAGTCTTCTCCACCTTACGGCAGCACCAGCTCTTTGTGAAAAGGGAGAACTATGTGTTTGCGCAGCGGAGGGTGCCGTTCCTCGGGCACATCATTGGGGATGGAAGGCTCATGATGGATCCCTCGAAAATTTCGGCCATAGCCGAGTGAGAGGTACCTACATGAGTTACACACTTACACTCTTTTCTTGGCTTGGCAAATTACTTTAGGAGGTTCATCACTGGATATTTAAAGTTATGTGCCCCACCGATGGATTTGTTAAAGAAGGATCGACCATGGTGGTGGTCAAACCAATGTCAGGAGGCGTTTGATCGTCTCAAGCAGGTGGTCACGGTGGAGCCGGTCCTCGTGCTACCGGACTTTTCCATTTCTTTTGAAGTCCACACCGACGCATCAGATTTTGCCATTGGAGGGGTGCTCATGCAGGAAGGGCACCCAGTGGCCTACGAGAGTCGGAAGTTGAACGACACCGAGCGTAGGTATACGGTTCATGAAAAGGAGATGATAGCGATTGTGCACTGCCTTTGAACCTGGCACCATTACCTCGCTGGATCTAAGTTTCTGGTGCGCACGGATAACATGGCCACAAGCTACTTTCAGACCCAGCCAAAGCTCACCTCTAAGCAGTCGAGATGGCAGCAATTTCTCGCTGAATTTGATTGCGACATCGAGTACAAGCCGGGCCGAACTAATTCAGTCCCTGATGCCTTGAGTAGGAAGGTACAGTTGGCTACGGTTTCTTCCTTTTTCGGACCAGCAAGGAACCCAATAGAGAGGGTCAAGGCCGAGATGGAGAAGGATCCGTGGGCCACTTCCATGGGTAAACTCATCATGGACGGCAAGGCGCGCCGTTTCTGAACCGAAGGAGGGCATATTTTGACACGAGGGCGACGTGTCTATGTGCCTTCAGGCGGAGGGCTAAGGCGCGAGGTGCTGTGAGAACACCATGATTCTATGTGGGCGGGACCCAAGCTCTCATAGAACATAACTATTATTGGCCGAAGATGCGGGATGACATCGAGGAGTATGTTCTCACTTGTTTGCTATGCCAACAAGACAAGGTTGAACATCGAGGACCTGCGAGGTTGTTGGAACCATTACATATACCAGAGCATCCGTGGGAGAGTGTCTCCATGGACTTCATCATCGGGCTACCTCCAATGGATGAGAACAGTTCTATCATGGTAGTGGTGGATCATTTTTTGAAGTACGGGCCTTCATTCCAGCACCTACTACTTGCCATGCGGAGGACGTGGCACAGTTATTCTTCACATATGTGGTAAAATATTGGGGGATACCGCGGAGTATCGTTTCTGATCGCGATGCTCGCTTCACGGGGAGGTTTTGGACGGAGTTATTTCGGATCTCGAAACGGAGCTGAAGATGTCCACAGCCTTCCACCCTCAGTCAGGCGGCCAAACAGAGCGAACCAATGCATTATTGGAGATGTATTTGAGGCACTATGTAAGTGTCAACCAGCAGGATTGGGTGCGACTCTTGGACCAAGCCCAATTCAGCTACAACTTACAGCGATCGGAGTCTACAAGTAAATCACTGTTTGAGGTAATTATAGGGTTGCAACCAGACACTCCGGGAAGTATCGCAGCGGACTACATGGGACGTAGTCTGACCGCCTACAGGTTCGTGAGGGATCTGAAGGAGGATATAGATTTGGTTCCGATCTCCTTGTTGAAGGCGACCAATTGGATGAAGAAGTGGGCTGACATAAAGCGGCGGGCAGCTGAGTTTCAGGCTGGTGATCTGGTATTGGTGAAGCTTTACCATCACATGAAATTGAAGTCGGGCTAATGTAACGGAATTTTATTAAGAAATTTTTGAAATTCCTTGCTTCCGCTGCGCCCCTAGATCGCTTCGAAACCCTACAGTGGTATCAGGCCAATCTTTATTGGTTCAATCAAATGACCATGCATGATGTAGGATTCATAATTGCTATAAGAGCGCAATATTATATGATTGTTATATGCTATGAGATAGCAATGTTATAGTATGTCTATAGAAATGCTATGTATGAATGTGTTACATTCATAGAATGTGCCAGAGACCAGAAAGCCCTCATAAAAATTATATTAAGTTGTAGTGAAAAATACTTTAAGCTTACCCATTCTGGATCAATTGATCAATTGGTGTCTAGGAAAGTATTAAATGTGGTTACTTAATTAGGACCGTTGCGAAAGCACGGGGAGCCTCCCACCTACTTACCTGGCCAATTTGGTTAATTATCTTTTATAGATAGCTTAATGTTGAAAAACACTATTCCTAGCCTTTCTTCATGCGTCGATACTATTTTGTCAAGATCCATGCTAGTTTGTTGTGCTAACACAAGGCTTGCTCAGGGGACTGATATAATATTGTCTTGGTGCATTAAGATGCTTATGGCATATTTTAATATGTTGTTTTGTTGTGCTAACACAAGGGCAGCATTATTCAAATATGACTTTATGGAAATGAAGGGTCTGACTTAACTAAAACATTATAGTTTCTTGTGCTAACATAAGGCTATAAGTGTTTTTAGAGGACAAGGTAATGTTGAGAATTGCATGAGATGCAATTGGAAAGAGTTTCCTACCTCTGAACTCATAAAGGTTTGTTGTACTAACACAGCCTTTTACGAGGAATTAGGATCTCAACCTTACTAAGAAAAATCAATTAGGGTTTTCTCGTTTATCATAGGAGAGGGCTATGATATTCGATAAAAATAGTGAAAGTAACAATTAGATAGAAGTTCTTATCTAATTGTATATATGTCATCATGATTGGTCTGCTTATGTTAGTTTTGTTCTTTGCTTATGTAGAATTAATTCTGAATTAATAGCTTCTTCACTATCATTGAGAGGCATCTTGAATGCCAACAAGTTGACTGGTCCGAACTATGTGGACTGGTTGAGGAATCTTAAGATTGCGCTCACTCAAGAAAAACTTTCTTACATCCTCGAAACTCCTGATCTTGGATCAATAGGAGATGATGCTACTGAAGATGAGGTTGCCACACACAAGATGTGGAAGAATGACAGTTTGACTGTCAAATGTATCATGCTGGCCTCCATGTCCAGTGAATTGCAAAGGCAGCATGATAGCATGGATACTCTCTCTATACTTCTCAATCTAAAGGAGCTATATGGAGCACAAAGTAGAACTGCTAGATATGAGATATCTAAGCAGTTATTTCGTGCAAGAATGAATGAAGGAATATCCGTACAAAACCATGTTCTTATGGTTATTAACTTGATCACTAGATTGAGTCAACTAGGTTTTGCTATGGATGGTGAGCTAAGTCAAGATTTGATCCTGTAATCACTTCCTGAATCCTTCTCTCAGTTTGTTGTGAATTTTCACATGAACAAACTGAATACCTCTTTGCCTGAGCTGTTGAATATGCTCAAGACAGCCGAGACCCATATCAAGAAAGATAAGGGTCCACTCCTTATAGATAAAAAAAGGTCAGGCAGTAAGAGTTCTAAGAAAACATTGAACCCTAAAAGTAGCAAGATGAAGAGGAAGAAAGAAAAGAAAATCTCCGGATCAAGTATCTATTTTCATTGCGGCAAGAAAGGCTACTAGAAAAGGAATTGCAAGAGTTTTCTTGCAACTGTAAAGCCTGATGCAAGAGTTGCATCAAAAGGTATGTTTATGTTGCATGCCAGTTTGTCATTAAGTTCTTCAAATTCAAATTCATGGATATTGGATACCGGCTGTGGTTCTCATATATGCAAGTCATTACATGGACTACAAAGAATTAGAAGTTTGAAGAAAGATGACTTCGAGCTTTATGGCGTCGGAGGAGAGTCCATCCAGGCTGAAGCTGTTTGAACCTACAGATTGGAGTTGCCGTCGGGCAAACTCTTGAAAATGAAAAACTGTTATTATATGCCAAAAATTATTAGAAATGTAATTTCTATTTCTTTATTATTAAAGAAAGGATTTGAAATTAATGTAAAGAGCAATGGTTGCTCTATTTTATTTTCTAATGAATTTTATCGCAATGGCATTATGGAAAATGGTCTTCTAGCTCTGTCTCTTAATGACAATATCTATCATATTGATAAAAGCAGCAAAAGGAAAAGAGAAAATGTGAATAACACCCTCCTTTGGCATTACTGACTTAGTCACATAAGTGAATCAATCATTAGAAACTTGTGAATCTTGTCTTATGGGAAAAATGACCAAGTCTCCATTCACTGGACATGGAGAAAGGGCATGTGAGTTATTAGGACTTGTGTATACAGATGTATGTGGTCTTATGACAACTCCAGCTAGAGGTGGATACTCTTACTTCATCACATTCACTAATAATTTATGAAGGTTCGGATATGTGTATCTTATGAAACAAATCCGAAGCCTTTGATAAGTTTAAAGAGTATCAAAGTATAGTTGAAAAACAAACTGGAAAGAGTATTAAAATTCTTCAATCAGATCGAGGAGGTGAATATCTTTTTAGTGAGTTTTTAAATCATCTTAAGGAAAAGGGTATTCTCTCTGAATGGACACCTTCGTATACGCCACAGTTAAATGGTGTAGCAGAAAGGAGGAATCATACTCTATTAAATATGGTATGGTCCATGATGTGCTTTACAGACCTTTCTATTTTCTTCTGGGATTTTGCCCTAGAGACTACTGCATATGTATTAAACATGGCTCCGTCTAAATCTGTATCTAGCACTCCATATGAGATATGGAGAGGTAAGAAGCCAAATCTTAAGTACCTTAAGATATGGGGCTGTCAAGCTTATGTCAAAAGAAATTTTAGACACAAGCTAAGTGCTAGATCAGATAAGTGTGTATTTGTAGGTTATCCTAAAGAGAGTATAGGATACCTCTTCTATCATCTTACTGATCGGTTCTTTCAATTTTGAAAATAAACCACGCAATAGCACGTATCCTGTAGGATAGTGATTACGGGTGTCGGTCCACAGGGATTGAAGAATAAGTTATTTTTCTTTTAAAAATAAATCAAGAAGAAGGATTTGCTAACTTGATTTAACTAAATTAAACTATGAGTGCGAATTGAAATTTATTAGAGTAGATAGATCTAGGATTTGGAATCCACCACATAGCATTGCATTAGGGACTGTGTTCTTAATTTTTATCTTTTGGAGAGGCATGCAAATTGGCTACAAGCCTTTTAAAATAAAAGCATAAAGAGTGTTAGAAAAATCCATCTTCGGTGTAGCATGAAGTGTCTACCTAAGTATGCTAATCTAGGATGCAGCACACTTCATCTTTCTAGGCATGAATCATCTTAGACTACTTTAGCAAACATGATTAGTAACTAGCATGCTCAAAGTTTAAATATCATAAAGGAATATTTCATTGAAAATAAGAATTTAAACAAGCTCCAAAATAATTAAAAAAAATAAGAACTACAATGCCCTGATACATTGCTAGGGCTTCATCCAGCCCTAGACTAGACGTTTAGCCGCGCATGGCTTCCGGACAACCTCCCATCTGCAAATGAAAGCCTTCACCTCCCATCATTCCCAAAATATCACAAAACATTCTCTTTTCCCCTCCTTTCTCTTTTTTTTTATTTCTTTTTCTCTCCCTCTCGGCTTTCTTCTTCTTTTCACCGAAACAGGGGGTCTCCCCTGTTTTTCTGTCGAAGCCCCCTCCTCTCCCTCGGCTCTCTTCTTCTACCCTTTATATAGATCTCTCCCTGGCAATGAATCTAAGGGGAACGGACGCATGATCCTTGGGCGGAATGCGCATCAACGGCTGGATCATGGGAGCTGGTTGTGGAAGAGTGGTCGGTGGAAGATGAATACGGACGGGAGAAGGGGTTGAATACATGTCCCGATTTGGATGCGTGATCCTTGGCTTGATGCGAGAGGCTGAATCACCGGCTGCTGGGATTTCCTTCACGGATGCCGGGGATGCGCTGGGAGGAGCCAATCGGAGGATCGATGGGAATCCGGAAGAGGAAGAGGCGGAACGCCATTTCTGTGATTCGGCAGCTGGTGGCTGGTGTGGATCCGTGGATGGAATCATGCTTCATTGCTTTCCTTCTTTGGACCATTGGCTGCTGGGAGGTGAATCCGGAGGAGTTGCTCGCTGGTGTGCTCGTTGGATGCGGCTGGAACGGGCTAATGGCGCTGGTGCACTACGTGGATCACGGAGGAAGAAATGGATCACGAGTTCTCGGTGGAGGCCGGATCGCAGGAAGATGAGATTGGCTCCGGATGCGTCACGGGCAGAAGAAGGGCCGGAGGATCTGGTCGCGGGATCGTCGGGAGGTTGCCGTGGAAGGTGGACGGCCTCGGGATCTGCGGGAGGGGAAGAAGATAAACAGTGAAATGCATTTTTAGTTTTTTTTTTTCTAACACTGTTCATATGAACAGTGTTTTCACGGAACACTGTTCATATGAACAGTGATTCCAGTAATTTTCGGAAAAAATTCTTTTCTTGCTCTATTTTGACATGAAAATGGGCATATGTGGATTTAAATTAAAGGTCTCCCCTGTTTTGCTTAGTTTGCAAACGTGATACGGAGATGGGAATTTATGAACCGTTAGATTGCTTGGGTGCATGCATGTCAGTTGGGCATTGGGCTCGAACCCAGTGTTATTGAACTGAAACGTGCTGGCTGATACGCTTGGAAGGCGGGGATATGTGAATTATTTACTTCTTATCATATTTTAAATTTATTTCAAAGATTGTTCTATTTTATGGTAAAATAAGTGGTTATCCGTTTAAGAACATTGAAAAGTGCTGGAAAAAGAATATTAAATTATAGATTAATCAGCACTTATCACACCCCCAAACCTACATTTTGCTAGTCCTCGAGCAAAAAAAAAAAAAAAAGAAAAGCTCTAACTCACTTTCGCAGGCATCGCGATTGCATTTACCATATGCAACAAGGCTTTAAACCCCTAGGTTACCCTAGTGGACGAGTTATAGTCTCGTGAGGGTTTCTAGTGAAGATACCCACAAACTTCAAAATAAATCATTATTGTTATGAATTTTTTTTTTCTTTTTCTTTTTTTTTTCTCGTGAGGGTTTCTAGTGAAGATACCCACAAACTTCAATATTAAAATAAATCATTATTGTTATGAATTTTTTTCCTTTTTCTTTTTTTTAAAAAAAATCTAATTTAACATACATAAATGATAAGAATTTCAAAGCACACACGGTTTTATTTACTAAGTCAGCCCAAATCCTAGGTCAAGATGCAATTCAAGTTGAAGTCATCAAGTTCCTGTTAGGAAAGTTGTAAGACTCATTTATACTGGAGTGCTCGGTGAAATCTGGACCGTTCACAAGCTAAGGGTTTGGATCTCCAAAATGTTGCTAATACCAGTAGTTTCCAAGGATTGGTCGAAAGAACCTGCTTACTGATTCAAAATCATCTTATCTGCAGGATTTCGAGAGTTGTGGATGTTTACTTTAGTACCTCACGGGCTTTATCTGTAATATTCCAGTTTACTCGAATTTTTACAACGACGGCTTTCACACTATTATCTTTTTCAAGGTCAATACAGAGTTTTTTTTTATAAAGATATATAAATTGTGCACTTTTACTCTTGTCGTGATTTCTCCATGTAACGAGCAATCAGTCGACAACTCTCACACCAGTTGGCACAAGGTGTCAGGCATCAAGACTCCCCTACGGACTTATGCTCGGAGTTCTCATCACAAGCTCACTTGACCTTTGACAATAGGTAGCCCTTTTCGATGTTCCAGACTAAATCCATTATTATTGATGATTTTTTTTTTTTTGAATTAGATAAGTATGATTCATCAGGGTCCAAGGTTGCTACTATACTATCAATATAATGTCGAGCCTAGACCTTAGAAGTGTCGGCCAGTGTGTAGTGAAATTCCGAAGTATTAATTAGCTTACAACTCCCTAAGAGAGACTTAATTAAAAGAACTTAAATTTGTATTACTTCCGACTAGTCATTGGGCTTTTTAGATTTTATATACCTTGTGTGTTTAGCATCTCGTATTAATGTATAAAAATGAGGTTTTTTAAAAACAAAAACTTTTTTTTAATTTTTTTTATTATTATTATTTTATAAAAAATGAAAGTGAACATATTTTTTTTAAAAAAGATATTTTTATATTTTTATTTTTTTTGATAAACCTGACATTATGAAGTGAAAACGAATGCAAGAGATGCAAACAAAACAAAAAATGATTAAAAATACTTAAAAATACCCCCAAACCTAAACCTAACATTGTCCTCAATGTTAAAGAAAACTAAAAGAATTGGGTTGCCTCCCAACAAGCGCTAAGTTTATTGTCTTCAGCCAGACACAGTGAGATAGTTTTTTGCATCTTCTTTTATGAGGTCATCTATTTTGTCTATCATAAAACACTCAACTTCCCTCGCGGGTTGGTCGGCCGCATTGAACACATTTAATTTTACCTTCATGTTCCCAAATGATATGTTCATTACCCCTGTTCTACAATTGATGCATGCATTGGCTGTTGCTAAAAAGGGCCGCCCAAGGATCACGGGGATTTGTTTCTTAGGATTAGGCTCATGCTCCATATCAAGGACAATGAAATCTACTGAATAATAGAATTTGTCTACCTTGACAAGAACATCTTCAATTATCCCACTTGGTGTTTTTACAGATCGATCAGCCAATTGAAGGGATACCGAGGTTGGTTTTAACTCACCTAAACCAAGTTTCTCATAAACTGAATAAGGTAAAAGGTTGACACTTGCCCCTAGATCTAAGAGTGCTCGATCAATGAAATTATTTCCTAAGACACAGGAGATGGTGGGAGCACTAGGATCTTTGAATTTTGGAGGAGTGTTGTGTTGGAGAATAGAACTCACTTGCTCAGTTAGGAAGATCTTTTTAGGCACATGTGCCCTAGATTTTCGCTTTTGTGTACAAAGGTCTTTGAGAAATTTGGCATAGGAGGGAACTTGTCTAATAGCATCAAGAAGCGGAAGGTTGATTTTCACTTGTTTGAAAACCTCCATCATCTCCTCTAGTGAAGTTCCCTTCTTGCCAAAGGGAGAGGGTGAATTAAGAGCTTCAGGAAATGGGGCCTTTGGGATGTGAGTTTTGGCAGAAGGTGGACTAGCTGAAGAATAAGAAGATTTTAGATTTTTATTTGACACATGTCTATCCTCTTCTTCATCTTCCTTATTGTTATCTTCCCCAATCTTATTGTCTACTACACGTCCACTCCTTAGGGTAGTCAAAGCATTGGCTTGTTCCTGATGAATTGCATTTAATTGATTTTCTTGAGCCATATATTGTCCCCTAGGATTACTTAGTGGTTGGCTTGGAAGCTTTCGTTCCTCTCGCTTGTTCAGTGCATTAGCTAGTTGCCCCATTTGGGATTCTAGCTTGGCGATGGATTGCGTGTGAGAGTGCACCAATTGTGTAATGGTTTCCAAACCTTGAAGGGCGTTCAACACTTTCTCCTCAAAGGCTGTGTTTCTTTGGGGTGGAGGAGGAGTGTGTTGAAATTGAATCGAGGGACGGTAGGGATGAATATTTTGTGGGGTTTGAAAATTCTGAGGATTTTGAAAATTTTGGGAATAGGGTTGGGCTGTGTTCGAAGCTTGCTGCTTCCAAGAAAAATTTGGATGATTTCGCCATCCCGGATTATATGTATTGGAAAATGGGTCAGTACCCGATCTAGGCTGTGTTTGAGCAGCATTGATGTGTTCTTGCACGAGTTCGGAGAATTGGGGCGCTGAAGGGCACTCATGAATAGGGTGGGATGGGCTAATAGATAGTACACACTTGTGCTTGGGAAGAGTTCATGTAATGTCCACCTATCATCAGTTGGTCAATCTTATGGGACAATGCATCTACCTTGCTAGACAGGTCCATAGAATGACTTATTTCATAAATGGTCCCTTTTCTTTGAGAATTCGGGGGTGCTTGACGAGAACAAGAAGCATAGTGGAGGGAGTTTTCATTTAGATTTTCAAATAATTGCCATGCTTCATGCTCATTTTGAAGCATGAATGTCCCCCCGCATGCAGCATCGATCATCTGACGGTTTCATTCAGTTAATCCGTCATAGAAACATTGCACTAGTTGCCACTTAGGTATTTGATGATGAGGGCATTTACGGCTTAGGTCCCGAAATCTCTTCCAAGTTTCATGAAATTCTTCTCCCTCAGTTTGGGAGAAGCTTGTAATGGCACGTCTAAACTGGTTTGTTCTTCCTATGGGAAAGTATTTTTTTAGGAATTCTTGTTGTATTTGATCCCAAAAACGAATCGAGTTGGCTTCTAAAGAATTCAACCATTGTTTGGCTCTATCTTTAAGGGAGAAGGGGAATAATCTAAGTTTAAGAGCAACATCAGTAAAGTTCTGAATCTTGACAGTAGTGCAAATCTCAAGGAATTCATCTAGGTGTTTATATGGGTCTTCATTGGTGAGCCCACAAAAAGATGGGAGCATTTGGATCACACTAGATTTTATTTCATATTGTACGGCTGCTACTTCAGGTAATCGAATGCAAGATGGGAAAGTGTAAATGGTGGGAGTAAAGTACTCCCTCAGGAGTTTGGGTTGTTCTTCAGCCATCTCAGGAGGTGGGAATGATTCTAAGGTTTTGATTCCAGCTCGAATATTTCTAAGGGTCCGTTCTATTTCAGGGTCAAAAGGTAATAGGTCACATACTCTAGAACGACTTCCTTGCATACACTAGTACTTGATCAATCAAGCATGCAATAAAAGAAAAACACATAAATCCTTGTATTTGTCCTAAAACCACTAGACAGCTCCTAACTGGTTTGAAGAGGGCACCTAAGCCTCCAATCCGGTCTAATGAACCGAGTTGACCAGGTAAGCTCCCAGGTAAGTAGAGGGGTCACGATGCGTTCGCAAAGGTTCCACTTAAAACCCACTTGCCTCGAACAGATGAATTGTCTCCCTTATAGGGACAAAGCTTGCCTAGACATCAACTAAGCCACAGAGCGAAATTGGTGCAACTTTCGGTGATATTCATCCTATTGAGCTCGAATGTCCCTAGGAGCCAATATCTAATTGATTTTAATTAAGCTGACACTATGTGAGATTGAGTTCACCTAAGTTGGGCAAGAGTCCGATGATGAAATCCGGCTCTTATCTTGTTGGGATGATTGCCCTTACTATGTGCGGATTAATTTGTGTATGTATATCAAGCATGTATTCACACTTTTGCTGAAATTAAAATCAAACAATCACCACAAAATTTCAAGCTAATAATTAATTTAAATAAGAAAGGTTTAGAGGTTACCAAAGGGAATTTTTCCAGCAATTTAAAATTTTTTTAAGCAAACCTCTAAAGCATTCCTTTTTGATAGCCCAGATCTCCTCTTCGATTCCTGATCAAATAAGACCAAAAGAAAAATTTTAAAAAAAAATTAGTAGAAGAGAAAAAGGAGATAAAAAAAGTAACAATAATAGAAAATAATTTTTTATTTTATTTTAGATATATATTTTTTTTGAAAGTTTTTTTTAATTAATTAATTTTTTTTAATGATAGGAAAAATAACTATGCTAGCAATCCCCGGCAACGGCGCCAAAAATTTGATCGGTTCTTTCAATTTTGAAAATAAACCACGCAATAGCACGTATCCTGTCGGATAGTGATTACGGGTGTCGGTCCACAGGGATTGAAGAATAAGTTATTTTTCTTTTAAAAATAAATCAAGAAGAAGGATTTGCTAACTTGATTTAACTAAATTAAACTATGAGTGCGAATTGAAATTTATTAGAGTAGATAGATCTAGGGTTTGGAATCCACCACATAGCATTGCATTAGGGACTGTGTTCTTAATTTTTATCTTTTGGAGAGGCATGCAAATTGGCTACAAGCCTTTTAAAATAAAAGCATAAAGAGTGTTAGGAAGATCCATCTTCGGTGTAGCATGAAGTGTTAGGAAGATCCATCTTCAAGACCTACAAATGGAGACACAAGATATTCCTCAACCAAATGTACCCATGGATAAGGTACAACCACAACACACATCTCCTCTTCAAAGGTCAAATAGAGCGCGAAGAGCACCTGAGAGGTATGCCGAACCAATCTCCATACCGGACGTACCGAACCGATCTACAAGGACAATTTGCTGGAATTTCTCCTTGCAGGCCAGGGATGATCTCTGTCATTGCTTGGACAATTTTTGGATCGTCGCTGTAGCTTTTATAGCAGCGACCCCATCTTGGATCTCTACAAACCTGCACAAGGCTCGAGCAGAAGAAGACTGAAACTGAATGGTCCTGGATGTTCTCCGTGAGATATGTTTAGCTTATTTATCTTTTCTGTAAGAACCAAAATTCACAGCAACATAATGGTTTTATGTCATTGTTATCGAACACATGGAGCGAAAACATAAGGAATACCTGTTGCTCTCACTTCAAGAGCAGTTGCAGCCCCAATTCTCTTCACAAGTGCTGGTTCTCTAATAGAAAAAAAAACATTTTTAACAAGAGCACAAAGATTATGAACATATAAAGAAAACGCTATGGAATAAAAGCAGGTTTGTTTAATTTGATTATCCTTTGTAACTACTCTGACAACTAAATTAAGCTGCACCTTAGGAAAGAAAATATTTGGAACCACTTGAGCTGCCAGAATGCTGAACTGGCAACAATGCACTGATTGTTTCAAGTCATTTCACCCTCAGTGTGAACAAGTAGCAACAATAAGTTTAGTGGTACCAATACATATGCTGGATACGGCCTTACAACCATGAGAACTTTTGACACTCTTTGATGATAGCAAGCAGTGATGAAGGTATTGCCTTTTCAAAATGACTAAAATTGCCACGCCCCCAGCCCGAAATCGCGAGCCAAGGGTCGCGCCAACCGCCGCACACCAGTAGTAAACTCTCCCCACGAGCATGCAAGGCATCTTAGCCAACATCTCAATTTATATAAATTTAAAATAATTCAACTAAATAAATGCAATCTTATTTCATTGACTAACTCAAGTCATAAAGTCTCACAGTTCTAAATATGCAGCGAAACAATAATTTACCAACATGCAAAACTTAGTTCTTAAAATAACAAAACCTAGCAATGTCTAACAATTATAATAAATGTCCAAGATAATAGTTCAACTTAAATAACCCTAATTTAAGATAGCTTGTGCCACAATCCTTCTAGTCGCCCTCCCATTTTGAAACCTCAATAGACTAGTTCTCGAGATCTGTAAAACAACAATAAATTGTATAATGATCTAAACAGCCCAGTAAGTAACAAACACTCTAGCTAGATAAATCAGGCAATAATATGCAGAAAATAAATATATATGCAGTTCTAAGATACAAATCAAATATTTCTTAAATTCTTAAGATTCTTTTCACGGTTTCGAGATTCTTTCACATATTCAATTCATCTTGTCGATCCTGGACTATGACCACATGTTTTCTGTGGCAGGGTCATCAATACCGACTAATCTTCTCGCGGTGAGTCCTTCAGGATAGTCAATTGCCAACGTATCTGCCCCCATTGGCGGGGTCCTCAATATAGCTAGGTTGAAGTTCAATTAGTTCTCTATTTCATATTTCAGTTATGAAAACATGCAGCGTCAAAACCAAATATCGTTCATATCTCAATTTCTTTCAATTTATCAGAATTCAACTTAACAGCCGAGAACTATGACCACATGTTTCCTGTGGCAAGGTCATATCACCGACTAATCTTCTTGCGGTACCAATGTATTAGCCCTTATTGGCAGGGTTCTCAACATAGCCCGACTGCGAGTCCAAATCTATTACGAGTTCTTATTCTTTTCTTGCATTACGTTCAATTTTCTAAACCGAAAATATGATATCGAATCAATCAAACACAATCCAAGTCGAAAGCAAATATGTTCAATCAGAATTATACAATATTCTAAAAATAGACATATAACACCATGCATCGAATTTGTAAATCAAGAATAACTCGACTCGAGAAAATATTTATAACTTGCCGATAAATCTAGAAAAAGGTTACATTACTTACCTTATGAACGAGATCCACAACAAATCCAATTAATTACGCAAATCCCTCACAGAACCTAATATCCAAAAATCATATTCTTCTTTTAAAATTCATCACTATATATATATATATATATATATATATAAAACTTAAATTTTAACATCCTTCCATGGTCGAGCCTGCAGAAGTGCCTAGCACTCCGAGTTCAGGTTCATACCCGTAAACCACCTCCCTCCCTTTATATATATATATATTTCCTTTTCTCTTTCTTTTTCTTTTCCTTTTCCTTTTCTTTTCTTTTCTTTTCTTTTCTTTCCTTTTCTTTTCTTTTTCTTTTCTTTTCTTCTCTTCTTCTCCAGAATCTTCTCCCAACTCCTCTCTTCCTTCCCCCCTTTCTTTTTTTCTTTTTCTTTCTCCTCCTCTTCTCTTCACCCGACTTCCTCTCCTTCCCCCGCTTTCTTTCTTCTTCTTTCTTCTCCCGCAAAGGGAGGTCGGCGAACTTGGGAGAGGCCAAGTCGAGGCCGGCGATGCCCGCGGCGGCCGGCCCTCTCCTTCTTCCCACGGAGGAGGCATGCGCATGGGAGAAGAAGAGCCCGCAGCGGTCGGCCTTCTCCTTCTTCCCTCTCTTCTTCTTTCTTTCTTTCTCTTTTTTTTTCAAATGGTATAACAAAGAGGTGAAGGCTAGGAATCTTTACCTCAGCCTCGGCAAAAATCCGGCGGCTTCCTTCCGACGGCAAACGGAGGAAGAAGAGCACCCAACCCATTGCTTTAATGGCTCTCCTCCCTCTCTCTTGGGCGGCAACACGAAGAAGAAGGAGAACCCCCAACCAGTTGGGCATGGCGGCTCCGCTTTGGATGGCTTCAAAGGAGGAGGAAGAAGCCCTAAAAATAACCAGGCATTCCTGGCTTCTTCGGGATGATTCTCCCCTTCATCACGCCCCCTCACATGCAACGCACGTGAGGCCGAAAGTTTGGAGCTGGGCTGGTCAAGTGGACTGGGCTCCGTTCCAGGGTCTCACATCCTTCCTCCCTTAAAAGAAATTTAATCTATGAAATTTTTGTACATGCAGTTCAAGAATAATACTTCTTCCAAATCAAGTCATAACACTCTTCAAATCAAAGTCATCTTGTTTAACCAATGTCAAATAATTCTATTCACCACACTTCCTCTGCACGCTCTGATTTAAACCTCAACATACTCGTGTCAAGTCTAGAGATTTTTTTCTCCTAGAATTACTTGCTTATTGGTACATTCATTATTATGTCTTAATCCGTGTGAACACTTTCGAAATTCAAAAGCTCATATTCTTCTTTTGACAATTAATCAAAAAAAATTGTTATGTAACTATTTAATCTTTTCTAGCAGCATAATAAGTTGTCTAACAAGGAGCAGTGGGCATAGCTAGACAATAAATAGAAATAAATATTGGAACTAGATTAATACCTGTCGTCCTTCAGGACAGTCAATTGCCAACGTAGCTGCCTCCATTGGCGGGGTTCTCAACATAGCGAGGTTGAAGTTCAATTAATTCTCTATTTCATATTTTAGTTATAAAAACATGCAGTGTCAAAACCAAATATCATTCATATCTTAATTTCTTTCAATTTACCAGAATTCAACTCAACAGCCACGAACTATGACCATATGTTTCCTGTGGCAGGGTCATATCACCGACTAATCTTCTTACGATACCAATGTATTAGCCTCTATTGGCGGGGTCCTCAACATAGCCCAACTGCGAGTCCGAATCTATTACGAGTTATTATTATCTTTTCTTGCATTACGTTCAATTTTCTAAACCGAAAATATGATATCGAATCAATCAAACACAATCAAGTCGAAAGCAAATATGTTCAATCAGAATTATACAATATTCTAAAAATAGACATATAACACTATGCATCGAATTTGTAAATCAAGGATAACTCAACTCGAGAAAATATTTATAACTTACCGATAAATCTAGAAAAGGTTACATTACTTACCTTGCGAACGAGATCCACAACAAATCCAATTAATTACGCAAATCCCTCGCAAAACCTAATATCCAAAAATCATATTCTTCTTTTAAAATTTAAGTTATATATATCTATATAACTTAAATTTTAACATCCTTCCATGATCGAGCCTGCAGAAGTGCCTAGCTCTCCGAGTTCGGGTTCATACCCGTAAACCACCTCCCTCCCTTTATATATATATATATAAAGATATATATATATATATATATTCTCTTTCTTTTCCTTTTTCTTTTCTTTCCTTTCCTTTTCTTTTTTCTTTTCTTTTCTTTCCTTTTCCTTTCCTTTCCTTTTCTTTTCTTTTCTTCGCTTCTTCTCCTGACTCCTCTCTTCCTTCCCCCCTTTCTTTCTTTTTTTTCTTTTTCTTTCTCCTCCTCTTCTCTTCACCCGACTTCCTCTCCTTCCCCCTCTTTCTTTCTTCTTCTTTCTTCTTTCGCGAAGGGAGGTCGGTGAGCCCGGGAGAGGCCAAGTCGAGGCCGGCGACGCTCGCGGCGGCCGACCCTCTCCTTCTTCCCGCGGAGGAGGCATGCGCACGGGAGAAGAAGAAGTGCCCGCGGTGGTCGGCCTTCTCCTTCTTCCCTCTCTTCTTCTTTCTTTCTTCTTTTTTTTTCAAATGGTATAACAAAGAGGTGAAGGCTAGGAATCCTTACCTCAGCCCTGGCGAAGATCCGGCGGCTTCCTTCCAGCGGCAAATGGAGGAAGAAGAGCACCCAACTTGCTACTTTAATGGCTCTCCTCCCTCTCTCTTGGGCGGCAACACGAAGAAGAAGGAGAACCCCTAACCAGTTGGGCGTGGCGGCTCGACTTTGGATGGCTTCAAAGGAGGAGGAAGAAGCCCTAAAATAACCAGGTGTTCTCGGCTTCTGCGGGATGATTCTCCCCTTGATCACGCCCCCTCACGTGCAACGCACGTGAGGCCGTGAGGCCGAAAGTTTGGGGCTGGGCCGGTCAAGTGGACCGGCTAGTTCCAGGGTCTCGCAAAAATACTATTAAAATATTTTTTCTAAACTTACTTGGGATCCTATCTTTCTTTGCTCGTAGGATTTGAGTCAATTTAGCAATTAAGCGACCATTGGTTTTCGAATGGACATAATAGCTTCTTTTATTAGCTGTTACTCTATATGGCCTTGGTCTCGTTCGTCTCACTCTTTCACACTAGTCGAGGCAAGCAATTCTTACTCGGAAAAAAGAAGACTATGACGAGGGAGTCCAATTAGTCAAATAGGAAGAAAATACGAAGAAAAATGGAAAGTCGTCGAAAAGCAGGGATGGGATGTGATTCGCCAAGCTAGGGCAAACAAAGCCGTCCGGCCCTATAGGATTAGGAATGCGAAGGCCTTAGAGAATTGACCTATTCATAGAGTAATCCTATGATCTATATAGAGGATATATGCTATGTCTTTATTTATATAAATAAATATAAGGGTGACTCAATCAATTGGGGGTGGGACTCAGTAAGATTTAGAGATGCTCTTTTCAGTTTGTTTACAGATGTATGGCACCACTGCTGGTGTACATTGTTCCCTCTTCCGAAGTTCTTGCAGGGCCACTAGCAACACATTAAGCTGGTTGTGAAGGGGAAAAAAGGTGCATCAACAGATAAAATACATTATTTGGCCCATTACTTTGACAAGTCTTAAAATATGGTGCATGGCTGCAAGACTTGCAAAGCAAAATGAATTGTTCCCAAATGTTTATATGTGGATGCAAAAATGAAAAAAAAAAAATCTAGAGTTTTTTGGTGACAAATTAGTTTCATCACTAATCTTTTTTATATATGGTGACTGAATAAGTTTCATTGCAAACAGATTTTGATTTTTTGGCAAGGATAAGATTTCATTGCTAAATAATTCATTTATAGTTTTGGCGCAAAATGTAGACCATTTGTCAAATTGGTCTTCTGATTGGGTCATTAGGCTCAGTTCAAGGTCTAATTGGGTCTAACCTTGGTCTAGTATCATTTTAAATCATTTGGGCTTGAATTAGGGACGGTCCAAAGCCAATTTGGTCTCTAATTAGTTGAATTAGGCTTGATTCAGATTGAATTGGGCCTGCTAGGACTAGCTCAGCTTAATTGGGTTCGGACCCAACTGAATTTGGGCTTGATTTAATTCGCATTTAACTTGGTCTGCAATTTAGGCTCGTCCAGCTTTAGCCTAATCTGTTTGGGACCGGGCTTAGCCAGATTTAGCTAAGCCAATTACTTTTTATTGGGCTTAACGGGTTTTGGACCCGAACCAGGATCCGCCCCGTTATGCCGTAACCGTTAAGGTCCTTCTTCCAGAGTATTCCCGCCTCTTCGCCTCCATCCTCTCTCTCTCTCTCTCTCTCTCGCCACCCCCCCCTCCTTCGTCTCCACCGGAAGCCCTAGCCCCTTTCTTTCTTCTTCTTTCACCTCCGGCCGAGCCCTTCTCCCCTCCTTCCTCTCTCTCTTTGCTTCCCCCCTCCCACCTCCTCTTCTCCCTCTCGCCGTGCCACCGTGGGGCGAGCCTCCTCCGGGAGATGCTTCCACCTCGGAGCCGCAGAAGGCGGACGCTTCCTCGGCCTGCAGCCGCTCCGGCGACTGCGGCCGAGGGGTGCCCTTCTCCAGGGTGGGAGCAGTGGGAGAGGGAGGGCCTAAACCTCCTCCAAAGTGATGCCGGAGTGAGTTTTAGTCTCCGGGGACCTCCCTTACCCCGATCCGACCACGGCGGAGGAGGAGAACCACCGTGACCGAGAAGGAGGCGCGAGAGACCCAGGTACGATCCTCCTTTTTTTTTTCCCCTCTTTTTCTTTCTTTATTTTCTTTTATTTTCTTTTTCTCCTCCTCCCTCTGTGGTGGCGCCACCACCTCCTCCGTTTTTCTTTCCAGAGTTTTCCCGCCTCTTCGCCTCCATCCTCTCTCTCTCTCGCTCCCCCCTTCCTTCGTCTCCACCGGAAGCCCTAGCCCCTTTCTTTCTTCTTCTTTCACCTCCGGCCGAGCCCTTCTCCCCTCCTTCCTCTCTCTCTCTGCTTCCCCCCTCCCACCTCCTCTTCTCCCTCTCGCCGTGCCACCGTGGGGCGAGCCTCCTCCGGGAGATGCTCCCACCTCGGAGCGGCAGAAGGGAAAGGGTAGGGGGCCCTGGACCTCCTCCGAAGTGGTGCCGGAGGAGTCAAACGGGTCCCCGAGGTGGGGCCGAGCCCCTGGGAGCTCCCCTGAGGAGGCGGACGCTTCCTCGGCCTGCAGCCGCTCCGGCGACTGCGGCCGAGGGGTGCCCTTCTCCAGGGTGGGAGCAGTGGGAGAGGGAGGGCCTAAACCTCCTCCCAAGTGATGCCGGAGTGAGTTTTAGTCTCCGGGGACCTCCCTTACCCCGATCCGACCACGGCGGAGGAGGAGAACCACCGTGACCGAGAAGGAGGCGCGAGAGACCCAGGTACGATCCTCCTTTTTTCCCCCTCTTTTTCTTTCTTTATTTTCTTTTATTTTCTTTTATTTTCTTTTTCTCCTCCCTCTGTGGTGGCGCCACCACCTCCTCCGTTTTTCTTTCCAGAGTTTTCCCGCCTCTTCGCCTCCATCCTCTCTCTCTCTCTCTCTCTCTCTCGCCCCCCTTCCTTCGTCTCCACCGGAAGCCCTAGCCCCTTTCTTTCTTCTTCTTTCACCTCCGGCCGAGCCCTTCTCCCCTCCTTCCTCTCTCTCTTTGCTTCCCCCCTCCCACCTCCTCTTCTCCCTCTCGCCGTGCCACCGTGGGGCGAGCCTCCTCCGGGAGATGCTCCCACCTCGGAGCGGGAGAAGGGAAAGGGTAGGGGGCCCTGGACCTCCTCCGAAGTGGTGCCGGAGGAGTCGAACGGGGTCCCCGAGGTGGGGCCGAGCCCCTGGGAGCTCCCCTGAGGAGGCGGACGCTTCCTCGGCCTGCAGCCGCTCCGGCGACTGCGGCCGAGGGGTGCCCTTCTCCAGGGTGGGAGCAGTGGGAGAGGAAGGGCCTAAACCTCCTCCAAAGTGATGCCGGAGTGAGTTTTAGTCTCCGGGGACCTCCCTTACCCCGATCCGACCACGGCGGAGGAGGAGAACCACCGTGACCGAGAAGGAGGCGCGAGAGACCTAGGTACGATCCTCCTTTTTTTTTTCCCCTCTTCTTCTTTCTTTATTTTCTTTTATTTTCTTTTTCTCCTCCTCCCTCTGGTGGCGCCACCACCTCCTCCGTTTTTCTTTCCAGAGTTTTCCCGCCTCTTCGCCTCCATCCTCTCTCTCTCTCTCTCTCTCTCGCCCCCCCCCCCCCCTCCTTCGTCTCCACCGGAAGCCCTAGCCCCTCTGTGGTGGCTTTAAATTCTGTCTTTTGAGTTTTCACATGCTTCTTTTTTCTAGAAGCCAACTATGTTTTTTTTCTCTTGATCAAGTCACCATGTATTTAGTTTCCCATTCATACTTACTAAGTATTCCTCCCGCTTTTCAAGAGAGGGAGGCACCTATTTTATGGCATCTTAGTTTTTATATTCTTATAATTAAGTAAGCTCTGTGATAACTGAATTATGTCGCCAATAGTTATATAAGTTCTGCATTTTTCTACACTTGTTATTGGCATGCTATCCATGTGATTTTGTGTTGATTATGGTGGGATATAGAATCACCGTTCCTGTAATTTATGCATTACACAGTAAGTCATGGATCTCCTCTCCATTATGTTTAAGTGCACTTAGTTTTGAGAGTTCCTTGAATTTCAGCCTCCCTCTTCATCTTCGCCTTCTCTGCTTTCTAATTGCTGGGCTTTTTGTTTTCAAGATTCTTTTTTAAGGGTTTCTTGAATTTTTGAGAGATTTTAAAGTAGATTTAGGTGGAGAGTCAAGGAAGTGGGGAACTTGGTTCAGCCTCCCTCTCTCCCTTTTCTTCAGTATATCTTCAACAGTTTTGAACTTGGTTGCGATTGACTAATTAATTTAATTTGTTTTTTTCATTTTTATTTCTACTCTCATTTAATTTGGGATGCTCTGGTCTTTTGCTGACATTTACATCCTTGTTTTCTGTACATCATGATAGTGACACCACTACTTTTGCCCCCATTTTTAATTAGTCATGCCTTTCATGGTAGATGCTGTTTCTAGGTCTCTGTTGGTCTAAAGTCTAAACTGTGGATGAAATAGTCTGCTGGATGATCGCACTTCATGTCATTGTATCAGGCATTGATAAATAATTAATTTTCAATCCAACAATATTTTTTGGGTATGGTAATGTGCATTTTGTTGTTTTAATTCGTTGTTCAGTAAGCATTATTTAGTTGATCTCACCTAAGTTTAATCTTCACGTGATGCTACAGGCCTTAAAGCATTTATGTCATAACTTATATTAATTGTAGTTGGGTTCTAAAGTATCTCTGTTCCTTTTTTATTCTTATCATATCCACAACTGAAGTGACATAACAAAATCCTGACCATAAATAGATGGGTTCTTTTACATGGACTACCGGTTTATTTGTGAATCTTATTATACTATTATTTTTCTGCAATTCTTTTAGGTCTCTTGTTATTAAGTTAATTGAAATGCCTGCTTCACTATTGGATAACTTTTTCTCCCATTTGTTGCGTTTGAATCTTGACAAATTAATTTAAGTTGTTTTTTCATTTTTTTTTTCTGCCCTCAGTTAATTTGGATGCTCTGGTCTTTTGCTGACATTTACATCCTTGTTTTCTGTACATCATGATAGGGACACCACTACTTTTGCTCCCATTTTTATGTGCTGTGTATGTTGCTTAATCTTTTATTTGACAAAATTGTTTGGTTCTCTTAGCACAACTTTCAAATAGTATCATTTGCCGTTGCCATGAGACAAGGACATGATCTTCTGAAAATGCATTTGCATAATCTCAGAACTATTAGACTAATCCCAGTATAGCTCCTATCCCTTTTTATATTAGATCAAGTTTCGAATCGGAAGAATTTCTCATTATTTTGTCTGCTGGCCATCAGTTATGGTTATATCCTTGTGACCTACCGTGTGGTAATTCCAGTCCTTTAATCTTTTTTTATTAACCTTGTTGGTTACAATGAATCTGCATGACTTTCCATTTGCTTGGAAACTTTAATTTTCATGTTTTCATGCCTGAGTTTGTATTGTAATTTTAGTATGTTTGTTAATGTATTTTATGTGGGCGGGGCTTGGTGCAGTGGTAAGGTTGCTCCATATTGACCTGTGCATATTATGTGTTCGAACCACCTCTCGAGATCCTGTGGGGCAAAAACCTTGGGACGCCTTTTTTTTTCTTTTGAATGTATTATGTCTAATAAGGGTGAGATTTGTGATATCTTGTAATGATTATATTCTATTAAGTCGTGAATGATTGTTTTATCCTTATCATTTTGTAGGGTGTAGCCATATCTGCTGAAGTTCAAATGGACCAACAATAAGCATATGTTGGTTGACTCTGATTTATTTTTGGATCTGAGATTGACTTGTTACAAAGCCAAATATCGTGTATTCTAGGTAAATTTTCTGTTTTGATTTCTTAGTACTCACTTCTCAGCTATTGTTGGACCCTATGCTGCAGCAAAAGTCCGAACTTTTTGGGTGAAGATGACAGCATCTTTACTCATTCCTGTGTTATCCTTCAAATGAACTATTTCTACTCCTGGTCATCTCATTTTATAGGGGCTAGATTCGTGATTTTCTGTGGAAGCTGTCCTTGATAAATCCTAACCATTGATGTCTCTTAAGCAAGCATATCTAATTGGTGGAACAACATGCAAAGGTCGAAAAACTGTCCGATCGCAGTATTTCTTTAAGTACGTAAGTATATTTTGATTTATTTCCCAACAATTTGCCTTACTATTACCTTTATTGCTTATGGCTGTGCTTTCTTCAATCAGATTGGCTTTTTGATCTGTTCTTGATGTTCAACAAGCATCAGTACAGCTAGTCATATTTTAGATTGGTATACTAGATTAAGTGATTCATGTGTTGCTGACCGGTTCTGACCATATCTTGATTTGAAAGTACTGGTAGGTTGTGAGCTGGGAAGGAACCCTCTTGAGTCATATTCAGATTTGCGGTAAACCTTATTTATTTATTGCAGTAGACCTGATTATCTAATGCTCGAGATTTTGTGAGCTTGTCATGCAAGACATAAGCTTCAAAATGGCTTTTATAATGGTTCCATGCTTTAGATGGAGCACGGGCAGGCATACAATGTGACGGATAATCGCCTTCTCAAAGAGTTGGTTCTTGTATGTTGGTAAAAAAGGCTCAGCCTTCCACCTCTCCTGCCCCCTAGCTTTCTTCTGCTCTTTTTTGTGTATGTATGTATATTGATGAGAAGATGGGTGACTTGTAAAATTGCAGTTCTCTTCTTTGCGTGGCAGCTTCTCTAGCAATAGGCGAGGAACTTCTGGAAGTGGTGAATTTGAGCCTCTTCTTCCTCTTCCCTTTTTTCCTTTTAATTTCTTGTTTTTTGAAGATTATGTTTTTTTATGACTTCTTTAATTACATAACTGTAATTATATTTCTTTTGATGTGTTTTTTCTTCTGTTCCTGAAGAATTCATAGGATTTGGAGGCTGATGAAAGTTTTGGGATAAGGATGCTATAAAAAAAGGTACGATTTTGACTTCGAGAACCCAAATCCTCAAAGTTTGTATTTTGCTTGTCAAAAATCAGGTGTTGTTTGCTCAATAACAGGCTGTCACATTTTTACATGTTTCAAATCTGCTCGCATTCCAACCTCATTTTTTCAGTTTTCCTGACTCTTCTTTTTTATTTCACTTATTCTTTCCCAGGTAATTTTTGGTCTTGCATGGATTCTGTCATCCTTCATTATTCTCTATTTTCCATCTTTTCTTCAAGTAATAGTGTGAAAAAAGACGAAGTGGCTTGCTTAGAGGCCAACTAGTGCTGGCGATAACTTTAAGTTCCATTTTTGCGCTTCATTTATGTAGGAGTTGCAGAAGCCGAGGTAGAAATTTCTCTAGAGTTGGTATTAACTAGGGTAATCTCTTTGGACTTTCCCATGATGATGTCCTTAGTCTTGGTAACAGTTATCCAATCAATCAATTATTTATTCTGGTCCTTTGTCTACTTTTATTTTTCCTGATCTTGCTACTTATCTCTGTATATCTGGTGGTAATTTGATTCACTTGTAAACTTTTATGCTTCAGAGGCCTGGATCATACTCTATTGCTATGTGGTGGTCTATCGGTTGCTGCTGCAGGAATTTCTATACAATAGTTTGAATTTGATTTTCCACTACAACTGTTCATGAAATACTCTTTCCTTATAAACTTATTACTATTGTTTGACTACTAGAATTATTCCGAATTTGTTATTTATAAGATTCACTTCTATTTATTTGCCCCTTTTTCTTCATAGCTATTTATTTGCCCCTTTTTCTTCCTAGCTATTTCGTAGTATTATTTGCTAATCAAATTGGAAAGGGCGGAAATAAAATATAAAAATTTTATGCTTTGCAAGTTGGAAGGTCCATTGTTCTGCAGGCTACTGCTGCAGCCTATTGGAGACTGGACAAGATTTTTGGATCGCTATATGCCTTTCCTCCTACTCAACTTCGTATACCATTTCTTTTCCTACTCTTCTGTTGGTTGATTTGTTCATTAAATATTGCACTTTATTCTTTTATTGACAGCTTTTGAATTTATATGTTAAGGCCATTTTCTCCAGAAGGTTGTGATGATTCTTGGACCCGGGTTTTGCTATGAAAGGAAAGCGGCTATTTTCTTGAGGACGAGGCAATCTTGGATTTGGCATTCTTGGCTGTTTGTGGTACTCCGTTTAGTTTGGTTCTGGTGGTTATGTTCTATATTGTTTCGATGTGCTCTCTCTCCCTCTTTTCAATTGTTAATGTTCTGGCTTGTGAAATGATCTCTGACATGCTAAATTCATGGGAAATCCTAAACCATTAAGCTTAAAAGGTTGCTATTTAGGATTTCTCCGGAGGCTTATTTCGTTAAATGCTAAGACTAGTTCTCTGGTTCTTCATATAAAGAGTTTGGATTATTTTATTGCTTCTATATCTCTCATCCTACTTGGTTGTTGTGCATAAATTTGTGCTGGTTGTTGTTTCGGTTGGCTGCCATTGCTTGCTCCATTTGATGACATGTGAATGATGGTCATCAAGTTCTGGGCAAACTTTTTTTGGGTCTGTTAGTCTTGGTGATGCAATTGGTTGTCCACCCGCTTTAATTTGTTGTTGCCCGCACCACGTTTGTGGAATGCCCCCGCATCTATTTAATGTTGGCATTATGTGGTTCTGTATGCTGTTTTTTGCCACTGTGACTGAGACACATATAACTTTAGTGTTTTCGTGGATGTATTATAGTAATTTCTGCGCGTTTGTTACCTGTTGCTATAAACTTTGAATGATATGATCGACCCTTTCTTGGTAGATGCTGTTTGTAGGTCACTGTTGGTTTGAACTGTGGATGAAATGTTCTGCTAGTTGATTGCACTTCTAGTCATCGTATCTGGCGTTGATAAATAGTTAATTTTTGAACCAACAATTTTATTTTTTTGGGCTATGGTAATGTGCATTTTTTTGTTTTAATTCAATGTTCAATAAGCATTATTCAGTTGATCTCACCTATGTTCAATCTTCACGTGTTCAATAAGTGGTTCTGTATGCTATTTTTTGCTTGTGACTGGGGCACACATATAACTTTAGTGTTTTCATGGATCGATTATAGTAATTTCTATGCTTTTGTTGCTTCTTGCTGTCAACTTTGAATGATATGGTCAGGCCTTTCATGGTGGATGTTGTTTGTAGGTCACTGTTGGTCTAGACTGTGGTTGAAATAGTTTGGTGCTGGAGATTATGTTCTCTTCAGCAGCGATTGAGCGAGCAGCTCCGGAAGGTCTGCTGTTCCGCAGACAATTGAGCAGCAACAATCGTTCGATGGGGGGAGAATAAGAGACACTGTGGGATCTTTTCCCCAGGTCGGCTTCTAGTTCTTTTACTCACGATTTGTTGGTCTTCTCTTTCTTCTTCTCCTTCAACTTGTTGTTGGTCTCCCGGGGGGGTAATTGTTGGGAGTTGTATCCGACGTGTCAATCGTCAGCGTGTTGATCTCTTATATTCGTTGGGAATTGATTGATAAATTAATAAAGTGTTATTTGGCTTATTCATCATTTCATTGTACATCTTCAAATGATCTCTTATATGATGTTCTTAAGACTTATTTTATGATAAAGAAGGATTTATGTTCTTAAACCTATTTGCGACCAAATGATATGCTGTTAATAGGACAACAGCATTGTCGAGATTAGTTCGTTATGAGACATATACGTTGGTTGTCCTCTTAACCAAGGAGTGTGGAGATACTGATATGTCACACAGGTGCAGTGGAGTACATTTCACTGAACGTGACCAATTCCGGAACGCTCTACTGTCAAGAGATGTTCCGAGTGGATATGGGTGTAAATATCCCTCAGACCTGAGATCACCACAGTGATTAGCAAGCAACTTACTGTACTTTAGTACCGAACTAGCAGAATCTCTAATTCTGGAACGGAAGGTTACTGGGTGCAGTCAAGTACTTGCGAAATCAGTGCGTGAGTCAAGATGGAATTGACCCCTCCTGAAAATAGGAGATAATGCTGTGTTCAATTTAGCAAAATCTTGGCCAGGGCAATCCTTGTGATGAGTCACAGGATTTCTAAAGTTGATCACATAGTGGATGTACTGGTTAGAGAGTTGACAGAACTCTGAGGTCATCCTAGCATTAGTAGTCAAAGGGATGAATTATACAGTAACCATAGTCTAGGGTTTCAGAATATTTGTTTCGCATATATTCTGCCTATCCGGACGTCGGATACCATTGCTAGATGGTCACATCGATTAGTGCAAGAAGTCGTTTCTGTGCTTTTGTCGCCTCTTCCTGTCATGATATGATCAAGCCTTTCAAGGTGGATGCTGTTTGTTGGTCACTGTTGGTCTAAACTCTTAAGCTGTGGATGAAATAGTTTGGTGCTGGCGGTTATGTCGTCTTCGGTAGCGGTAGAGCGAGCAGCTTTTGAATGTCTGCTGTTTCGCAGACATCCGAGCAGCGGCCATGGTTAGAAGGGGGGAGGAGAAGAAGACATTGTGGGATCTTTTTCCTAGGTCGGCTTCTAGTTCTCTTTCTCAAGATTTGCTGGTATTCTATTTCTTCTCCTCCTACTTGTTCTTGGTCTCCCGGGTGGATAATGGTCGCGATGTTGTGCTTCTTGTTATCTTTTTCTCTTTGTTTATGTGCCTTCTCTTTTGCTTTTCTTATTCTTCTTTGTTTCCCAAATTGGGAGAGCGGCGCTGCTTTTGGGTTCTTTACAAGGAGGCTATGATGATTCTTGCTCGAGGGTTTCGCTACAATTGAGAGGAAAGCAGTTATTCTCTTGACGGCAAGGCAATCTTGCAGGCAACTATTTGCAGCCATTTTGATTTATTAGTTGCAGATCAATCGGTGAATCAGAGCCCCCCTCTCCATCTTCCCCTTCCCTGCTTTCAAATTGCTGGGATTTTTGTTTTCAATATTCTTTTTACGGTTGTGTTTCCGAGAGATTTTAAAGTAGATTTAGGTGGAGAGTGTAGGAAGTGGGGAGATCTTGGTCAAAGTCTCTCTCCCTCTCTCCCTTTTCTTCAGTATATCTTCAAAAGTTTTGAACTTGGTTCAGATATTTTATTTTGTCAACTTTGCTCTAAGTTCTCTCTGGACTTGAATAATAGTGAGATAATATTTTGATCGGTGTTTGTTCAATCTAGATTTGGTATTCTTGGTTGTTGGTGGGACTCCATCTAATTTTGTTCTGGAGGTTATGTTCTATATTGTTTCGATGTGCTTTCTCTCCCTTTTTTCAATTGTTGACGTTCTGGCATGTGAAATGATCTCTGACATTCTAAATCCATGGGAAATTCTAAACCATTGAGCTTAAAAGGTTGCTATATAGGATTTCTTTGGATGCTTATTTCGTTAAATGCTATGACTAGTTCTCTAGTTCTGCATAGAAAGAGTTTGGATATTTTATTGCTTCTATATCTCTCGTCCTGCTTGGTTGTTGTACATAAATTTATGCTGGTTGTTGTTTCGGTTGGCTGCCATTGCTTGCTCCGTTTGATGACACGTAATTGATGGTCATCAAATTTTGAGCAAACTTTTTTTGGGTCCGGTAGTCTTGGTGATGCAATTGGTTGTCCACCTGCTTTAATATGTTGTTGCACGCACCACATTTGTGGAATGCCCGAACATCTATTTAATGTTGGCATTATGTGGTTCTGTATGCTGTTTTTTGCCGCTGTGACTGAGACACATATAACTTTAGTATTTTCATGGATGGATTATGGTAATTTCTTTGCGTTTGTTACCTCTTGCTGTCAACTTTGAATGATATGATCAATCCTTTTTTGGTAGATGCTGTCTGTAGGTCCCTGTTGGTCTAAACTGTGGATGAAATGGTCTGCTAGTTGATTGCACTCTCTGCCATTGTATTTGTCTTTGATAAATAGTTAATTTTCGGACCAACAAATTTTTTTTTTGGGGCTATGATAATGTGCATTTTGTTGTTTTAATTCATTTTTTCGATAAGCATTATTCATTTGATCTCACCTAAGTTCAATCTTCACGTAATGCTACAGGCCTTAAAGCATTCACGTCATAAGTTATATTAATTGCAGTTGTGTTCAAAGTATTTCTGTTCCCTTTTTTATTTTTATCATATCCACAACTGAAGTGACATATGTCACGCCCCGGACCCGGATCCGTGACATGGCCGTGCTATTGCCGACTACCGCCCACAATAGCACGAAGCCTCATACATGGGTAACAGGGTAGTCAGACTTGTCAAACTGTCATATATTTAAAATATTTGCTGTGTATTATATAAGGTAGTACAGTGTATTTCTTCTTCCATCTCTGTGCTAGTGTCTTTTTTCCTCTGTTTTACTGTTGAAACAGAGGGGAGAAATATTCCACCGAGGAACTTTCCCTCTTTTTATTTTGTTTAAACCCATTTAAGTAAATCAGGTCATACCTTGCTCCGGGTTGGCTACAGCCGAGCAGTACACCCTTCAAGAAATCCCTCCTTCCTCTCCTAGGGCTTCAGAGGTTCAGCTCCATCAACCTTCGGCTCTAGGGTTCGGCTTCTCTGGTACAGTACTCGAGAGGGCTAAGGAATAAGAGGGTATAGTAACTCCTAAGTTAAGAAACTGAGAGTTTAAATAAACTCTGCTTAGGAGGTGACCCTTGGAGAGGCGGCACCCTCTCCTTCCTCCTTGCTCCGGAAGCCTACAGATGCCCTTTCCCTCAGGCCAGCTGGGCTTGTCCTTTCAACCTGGGCGAGGTGGCAGACTCCCATTTTGCATGGATGAGGGCCCAACAGCTGGTCTTCCCCCCTATTGGCCAGCGGGGGCCCGTCACTTCAGTCCTCAGGCGTGAGGTGAGGGTTGCCATCCATGGGCCCAATACGGCCCCATTAACGACCGAGCCCAAATACCCTTAAACTGGGCCTCAGAAGTATTGGGCCCAGTTAGTATCAGGCCCGGATGTTACATTCTTTCCCTCTTAAATAAATTTCATCCTCGAAATTAATCATACCTCTATTCTTAGGTATGCAGTGTAATTCTCTAGAAAAACTAACTGAAATAAAGAAATGTGCATGGCCAGAATCAAACAAAATCCATGGGAAATCCTAAACCATTGAGCTTAAAAGGTTGCTATATAGAATTTCTTTGGAGGCTTATTTCGTCAGATGCTAAGACTATTTATCTGGTTCTTCATATAAAGAGTTTGGATTATTTTATTGCTTCTATATCTCTCATCTTGCTTGGTTGTTGTATGTACATAGATTTGTGCTGGTTGTTGTCTTAGTTCGCTACCATTGCTTGCTCCATTTGATGACATGTGAACGATGGTCATCAAATTTTGAGCAAACTTTTTTTTGGTTCCATTAGCCTTGGTGATTCAATTGGTTCTGGAGGTTATGTTCTATATTGTTTCATTGTGCTCTCTCTCCCTCTTTTCAATTGTTGACGTTCTGGCATGTGGAATGATCTCTGACATTCTAAATCCACGGGAAATTCAAAACCATTGAGCTTAAAAGGTTGCTATATAGGATTTCTTCGGATGCTTATTTCGTTAAATGCTAGGACTAGTTCTCTAGTTCTTCATAGAAAGAGTTTGGATTATTTTATTGCTTCTATATCTCTCGTCCTGCTTGGTTGTTGTATATGAATTTATGCTGGTGGTTGTTTCGGTTGGCTGCCATTGCTTGCTCCGTTTGGTGGCACGTAATTGATGGTCATCAAATTTTGAGCAAACTTTTTTTGGGTCCGGTAGTCTTGGTGATGCAATTGGTTGTCCACCTGCTTTAATATGTTGTTGCACGCACCACGTTTGTGGAATGCCCGAACATCTATTTAATGTAGGCATTTTGTGGTTTTGTATGCTGTTTTTTGCCGCTGTGATTGAGACACATAACTTTAGTATTTTCATGGATGGATTATGGTAATTTCTTTGCATTTGTTACCTCTTGCGGTCAACTTTGAATGGCATGATCAACCCTTTTTTGGTAGATGCTGTCTGTAGGTCCTTGTTGGTCTAAACTGTAGATGAAATGGTCTGCTAGTTGATTGCACTCCCCGTCATTGTATCCGTCTTTGATAAATAGTTAATTTTCGGTCTAACAAATTTTTTTTTTTGGGCTATGATATTGTGCATTTTGTTGTTTTAATTCAATGTTCGATAAGCATTATTCATTTGATCTCACCTGAGTTCAATCTTCACGTGATGTTACAGGCCTTAAAGCATTCACGTCATAAGTTATATTAATTGCAGGTGTGTTCAAAGTATTTCTGTTCCCTTTTTTATTTTTATCATAACCACAACTGAAGTGACATATGTCACGCCCCGGACACGATTCGCGACACGGCCGTGCTATTGCCGACTACCGCCCCCAATAGCACGAGCAGTACAACCTTCAAGAAATCCCTCCTTCCTCTCCTAGGGCTTCAGAGGTTCAGCTCCTTCAACCTTCGGCTCTAGGGTTCGGCTTCTCTGGTACAGTACTCCAGAGGGCTAAGGAATAAGAGGGTATATTAACTCCTAAGTTAAGAAACTGAGAGTTTAAATAAACTCTGCTTAGGAGGTGACCCTTGGAGAGGTGGCACCCTCTCCTTCCTCCTTGCTTCCGAAGCCTACAGCTGCCCTTTCCCTCTGGCCCGCTGGGCTTGTCCTTTCAACCTGGGTGAGAGGTGGCAGACTCCCATTTTGCATGGATGAGGGCCCAACAGCTGGCCTTCCCCCCACTGGCCAGCTGGGGCCCGTCACTTCAGTCCTCAGGCGTGAGGCGAGGGTTGCCATCCATGGGCCCAATACGGCCCCATTAACGACCTGGCGCAAATACCCTTAAACTGGGCCTCAAAAGTATTGAGCCTAGTTAGTATCGAGCCCGAGCCCGGACACTTATTCTTTCCCTCTTAAATAAATTTCATCCTCGAAATTAATCATGCCTCAATTTTTAGGTATGCAGTGTAATTCTCTAGAAAAACTGACTGAAATAAAGAAATGTGAATAGCCAGAATCAAACAAAATCCATGGTAAATCCTAAACCATTGAGCTTAAAAGGTTGCTATATAGAATTTCTTTGGAGGCTTATTTCGTCAGATGCTAAGACTATTTCTCTGGTTCTTCATATAAAGAGTTTGGATTATTTTATTGCTTCTATATCTCTCATCTTGCTTGGTTGTTGTACATAGATTTGTGCTGGTTGTTGTCTCAGTTCGCTGCCATTGCTTGCTCCATTTGATGACATGTGAACGATGGTCATCAAATTTTGAGCAAACTTTTTTTGGTTCCGTTAGCCTTGGTGATTCAATTGGTTGTCCACCTGCTTTAATTTGTTGTTGCTCGCACCACGTTTGTAGAATGCCCCAACATCTATTTGATGTTGGCATTATGGGGTTGTGTATGCTATTTTTTGCCTTTGTGTCTGAGACACATATAACTTTAGTGTTTTCATGGATCGATTATAGTAATTTCTATGCTTTTGTTGCCTCTTGCTGTGAACTTTGAATGATATGATCAAGCCTTTCATGGTGGATGCTGTTTGTAGGTCACTGTTGGTCTAGACTCTGGATGAAATAGTTTGGTCATCTCATGGTCATCTCATCTTGTAGGGGCTAGATTCGTGATTTTCTGTGGAAATTGTCGATAAATCCTAACCATTGATGTCTCTTTAGCAAGCATATCTGATTGGTGGAACAGCATGCTCAGGTCGAAAAACTGTCCGATTGCAGTATTTCTTGAAGTTTGTAAGTATATTTTGATTTATTTGCCAACAATTTGTCAGAGTATTACTTTTATTGCTTAAGGCTGTGATTTCTTGAATCAGATTAACTTTTTGGTCTGTTACTGACGTTCAACAAGCATCAATAGTGCTGGACACCAATTTTTAGACTGGTATACTAGATTAAATTATCCATTTGTTGCTGACCTGTTCTGACCAGATCTTGATTTGAAAGCATTGGTAGGTTGTGAGTTGAGAGGGAACCCTCTTGAGTAATATTCGGATTTGCAGTAAACCTTATTTATTTGTTGCAGTAGACCTGTTTATCTAATGCTGGAGATTATGTGAACTTGTCATGTAAGACATAAGGTTCAAAATGGTATTTATAATGGTTCCAAGAATTAGGAGCATGGGCGGGCATACAATGTGACGGATAATCGCCTTCTCAAAGAGCTAGTTCTTTTATGTTGGTAAACAAGGCTCAACCTTCCACCTCTTCTTTCTCCTAGCTTTCTACTTGAGAGAGGAGGTGAGCATCTATAGTGATTTCTCAGTTACCCTTCAAGCATTGTTCCTTCTCCTTTTCTTCTTCGCTTTATTGTGTATGGATGTATTTATGTATGAATATTCATGCAACAAGGGGTGACTTCTAAAATTGTTCTTCTCTTCTTTGCATGCCATCTTCTCTAGCAATAGGCGAGACATATATGGAAGGTCTACTACATTGCTGGCACCCGATCTGCATTCATTGTAAGTTGGAGAGGTCATCACCAGAGGAGAAGAGGTGCAGGGATCTTCTCCTCTTTTTTGCGTGCATGTATATTAATGAGATGATTGGCAAGTTGTGAAATTACTCCTCTTCTTTGCGTGTCAACTTCTCTAGCAATAGGCGAGGAACTTCTGGAAGTGTTGAATTTGAGCCTCTTCTTCCTTTTCCCTTTTTGCCTTTCAATTTCTTGTTTTTTGAAGATTATATTTTTGTAAGACTTCTTTAATTACATAACTGTAATTAAATTTTTTTTGATGTAATTTTTCGGTTGTTCCTGAAGAATTCATTGGATTTGGAGGCTGATGGTAGTTTCAAGATAAAGATGGTATCGATAAAGGTACGATTTTGACTTCGAGAACCCAAATTCTCAAAGTTTCTATTTTGCTTGTCAAAAATCAGGAGTTGTTTGCTCAATACTCGAATGTGTCACATTTTTACATTTTCTCCTTGACAAAATCCCGACCATAAATACATGGGCTCTTTTACATGAACTACCAGTTTATGTGTGAATCTTATTGTGCTTTTTTTTTTTCTGCAATTCTTTTACGTCTCTTGTTATAAAGTTATCTGAAATGCCTGCTTCACCATTGGATAACTTTTTCTCCCATTTGTTGCGATTGGCTAATTAAGTTAATATGTTTTTTCATTTTTATTTCTGCTCTCATTTAATTTGGGAAGCTGTGGTGTTTTTCTAACATTTACATCCTTGTTTTCTATAAATCATGACAGTGACACCTCTACTTTTGCTCCCATTTTTATGTGCTGTGTATGTTGCTTAATATTTTATTTGACAAATGTGGTTGGTTCTCTTAGTACACTTTCAAATAGTATCATAGGCAGTTCCCATGAGATAATGACATGATCATCTGAAAATGCATTTGCATAGTCTCAGAACCGAACTATTAGACTAATCCCTGTATAGCTCCTATGCCTTTTTATATTAGATCAAGTTCAGAACCAGAAGAATTTCTCTTTGTTTTGTCTGCTGGCCATCAGTTATGGTTATATCCTTGTGACATACTGTGTGGTAATTCCAATCCTTCAATCATTTAATCATTTTTTGTTAACCTTGTTGGTTACATTGATCTGCATGACTTTCCTTTGGCTTGGAAAACATTTCTGCATGTTGTACTGGATACTTTACCATTTCTTTTTCAACCTCTCTTTCTCTTTAATTTTCATGATTTCATGCCTGAGCATGTTTGTTAATGTATTACGTGCGGGCGGGGCTTGGTGCAATGGTCAGGTTGCTCCATTTGACCTGTGCATCATGTATTCGAAACACCTCAGATGCTAAGTGGCAGAAACCTTGGGGATGCCTTTTTTTTGTTTTCTTGAATGTATTATGTATCATAAAGGTAAGGCTTGTGATATGTCGGGATGATTATATTCTATTAAGTTGTGAATGATTGTTTTATGATTATTATTTTTTAGGATGTAGTCTTATCTTCTAAAGTTCAAATGGACCAACAATTAGCATATCTGGTTGACTCGGTGATTTATTTTTCGAACTGAGGTTGGCTCGTTACAAAGCCAAATATTGTGTATTCTAGGTAAATTGTCTGTTTTGGTTTCTTAGGACTCACTTCTCGTAGGCTAAACATGATTCCTTTTTTGGCTTCCAAAAAGGCTCCATTTATTTTTATACAAGAATTGACTTGTGTCTGGCCTGTAGTGGATATAGCTTTGTGTTCTTTATTATTGGAAGCCATTCTTTTCTTTTCTTTTTCTTTTTTCTAATATTTTTTAATATTTTTTTTCTTTTTTAATAAAAAACGTTGTCTTCTTGCACCTTTCATGCTAGACCTAATGATTTCTATTGAACACAGATAATTCCTTGACCTGTACGTGGTTTGACGGCCATACTCTTTCTGGTTCCCTTTAGATGAGATGAAGTTTCTTGATTCCACCTAGTTTGAGACTAAGTTTGTTTAATTTATTTACATAAATAGTACACTTGTATTGCGTTCAGATGATAATGTACTTGCTTGAGTTTCTATTGTCCGCCGGCCTTTGTAGTTTAGGTAATTATGGATAGCCACTCTCTTTGCCAGCTATCCCTTTTTAACCACAACTTTTTATGTTGATTATACACTTTGCATTCCGCTTTATTCATGGTAAATCTACTTCATCAGTTTTTGTGGCTCGGACCTTCAAACTGCATCATCCTAGAATTTTACCAAACTCATAAAAACTGTTCAAGTATATTCGTGTCTGCTGTTGTCTTATCTATTTATCTTCTGAGCTATTGCTGACCCTATGCAGCAGCTAAAGTCCGAACTTTTTGGGTGATGATGACATCTTTACTCCTTTCTTTGATAGCCTTTAAATGAAATATTACAGCTCCTAGTCATCTTATCTTATAGGGGCTTGATTCGTGATTTTCTGTGGAAGCTGTCCTCGATAAATCGTAACCATTGATGTCTCTTTAGCAAGCATATCTGATTGGTGGAACAGCGTGCTCAGGTCGAAAAATTTTCTGATCGCATTATTTCTTGAAGTATATAAGTATATTTTGATTTATTTGCCAACAATTTGTCATAGTATTACTTTTATTGCTTTAGGCTGTGATTTCTTGAATCAAATTAGCTTTTTGGTCTATTATTGACGTTCAACAAGCATCAATAGTCTTGGACACCAATTTTTAGACTGGTATACTAGATTAAATTATCCATGTGTTGCTGACCTGTTCTGGCCAGATCTTGATTTGAAAGCATTGGTAGCTTGCGGGTTGGGAGGGAACCCTCTTGGTTCACGTATCCAAAAGCTTCAAAAAAATTTGGAACCGGTACGGGCCGATACGGTTAGCCGGTTCGGGCCGGTACGGGTTTTTAACACCGAACCAGACCGTTCGGAGCCAGTATTGGTTCGGTACTGGCTGAACCGGCCGGTACAGCATTCCTTGCTTTTTTGTTTGTATGGATGCATTTTTGCAGGAATATTGATGCAACAAGGGTTGACTTCTAAATTTGTTCTCTTCTTTGCATGCCACCTTCTCTGGCAATAGGCGAGGCATTTTTGGAAGGTCTACTACACTGCTGACAACCAATCTGCATTCATTGTAAGTTGGAGAGGTCATCACCCGAGGAGAGGAGCGGGGATCTTCTCCTCTTTTTTGTGTGTATGTATGTATATTGATGAGATGATGGGTGACTTGTAAAATTGCTCTTTTCTTCTTTGCGTGTCAGCTTCTCTAGCAATTGGCGGGGAACATCTGGAAGTGGCGAATTTGAGCCTCTTTTTCCTTTTCCCATTTTGCCTTCTAATTTCTTGTTTTTTGAAGATTATATTTTTTTTAAGGCTTCTTTAATTACAAAACTGTAATTAAATTTCTTCTGAAGTGTTTTTTCTGCTGTTCCTGAAGAATTCATATGATTTGGAGGCTGATGATAGTTTCGAGATAAAGATGGTATCAATAAAGGTGCGATTTTGACTTCGAGAACCGACATTCTCAAAGTTCGTATTTTGCTTGTCAGAAATCAGGAGTTGTTTGCTCAATACTAGAATGTGTCGCATATTTACATTTTCTCCTTCACAAAATCCCGACCATAAATAGATGGGCTTTTTTACATGCACTACCAGTTTGTGTGAATCTTATTGTGCTATTTTTTCTGCAATTCTTTTTTGTCTCTTGTTATTAAGTTAGCTGAAATGCCTGCTTCACCATTGGATAACTTTTCTCCTAATTGTTGCGATTGGCTAATTAATTTAATTTGTTTTTTCATTTTTATTTCTGCTCTCATTTAATTTGGGATGCTCTGGTGTTTTTCTGACATTTACATCGTTGTTTTCCGATCGCAGTATTTCTTGAAGTATGTAAGTATATTTTGATTTATTTGCCAACAATTTGTCATAGTATTACTTTTATTGCTTTAGGCTGTGATTTCTTGAATCAAATTAGCTTTTTGGTCTATTATTGACGTTCAACGAGCATCAATAGTCTTGGACACCAATTTTTAGACTGGTATACTAGATTAAATTATCCATGTGTTGCTGACCTGTTCTGGCCAGATCTTGATTTGAAAGCATTGGTAGCTTGCAGGTTGGGAGGGAACCCTCTTGGTTCGCGTATCCAAAAGCTCCAAAAGAATTTGGAACCGGTACGGGCCGATACGGTTAGCCGGTTCGGGCCGGTACGGGTTTTTAACACCGAACCAGACCTTTCCAAGCCAGTATCGGTTCGGTACGGGCTGAACCGGCCGGTACAGCATTCCTTGCTTTTTTGTTTGTATGGATGCATTTATGCATGAATATTGATGCAACAAGGGGTGACTTCTAAATTTGTTCACTTCTTTGCTTGCCATCTTCTCTAGCAATAGGTGAGGCATTTTCGGAAGGTCTACTACATTGCTGGCAACCAATCTGCATTCATTGTAAGTTGGAGAGGTCATCACCCGAGGAGAAGAGGAGCGGGGATCTTCTCCTCTTTTTTGTGTATGTATGTATCTTGATGAGATGATGGGTGACTTGTAAAATTGCTCTTCTCTTCTTTGCGTGTCAGCTTCTCTAGCAACAGGCGGGGAACTTTTGGAAGTGGCGAATTTGAGCCTCTTCTTCCTTTTCCCATTTTGCCTTTTAATTTCTTGTTTTTTGAAGATTATATTTTTTTAAGGCCTCTTTAATTACAAAATTGTAATTAAATTTCTTCTGATGTGTTTTTTCTGTTGTTCCTGAAGAATTTGTAGGATTTGGAGGCCGATGATAGTTTCGAAATAAAGATGGTATCAATAAAGGTACGATTTTGACTTCGAGAATCCACATTCTCAAAGTTCGTATTTTGCTTGTCAGAAATCTGGAGTTGTTTGCTCAATACTAGAATGTGTCGCATATTTACATTTTCTCCTTCACAAAATCCCGGCCATAAATAGATGGGCTCTTTTACATGAACTACCAGTTTGTGTGAATCTTATTGTGCTATATTTTTCTGCAATTCTTTTATGTCTCTTGTTATTAAGTTAGCTGAAATGCCTGCTTCACCATTGGATAACTTTTCTCCTAATTGTTGCGGTTGGCTAATTAATTTAATTTGTTTTTTCATTTTTATTTCTGCTCTCATTTAATTTGGGATGCTCTGGTGTTTTTCTGACATTTACATCCTTGTTTTCTATACATCATGACAGTGACACCTCTACTTTTGTTTTGGTTTTTATGTGCTGTGTATGTTGCTTAATCTTTTATTTGACAAAAGTGATGGGTTCTTTTAGTACAACTTTCAAATCATATCATATGCAGTTGCCATGAGATAATGACATGATCTTCTGAAAATGCTTTTACATAATCTTAGAACTATTAGACTAATCCCTGTATAGCTCCTATCCCTTTTTATATTAGATTAAGTTTCGAATCGGAAGAATTTCTCATTGTTTTGTCTGCTGGCCATCAGTTATGGTTATATCCTTGTGACATACCGTGTGGTAATTCCAATCCTTTAATCTTTTTTTATTAACCTTGTTGGTTACAATGAATCTGCATGACTTTCCATTTGCTTGGAAACTTTAATTTTCATGTTTTCATGCCTGAGTTTGTATTGTAATTTTAGTATGTTTGTTAATATATTTTATGTGGGCGGGGCTTGGTGCAGTGGTAAGGTTGCTCCATTTTGACCTGTGCATATTTTGAGTTCGAACCACCTCTCGAGATCCTGTGGGGCAGAAACCTTGGGACGCCTTTTTTTTCTTTTGAATTTATTATGTCTAATAAAGGTGAGATTTGTGATATCTTGTAATGATTATATTCTATTAAGTTGTGAATGATTGTTTTATCCTTATCATTTTGTAGGGTGTAGCCATATCTGCTGAAGTTCAAATGGACCAACGATAAGCATATGTTGGTTGACTCTGATTTATTTTTGGATCTGAGATTGACTTGTTACAAAGCCAAATATCGTGTATTCTAGGTAAATTTTCTATTTTGATTTCTTAGTACTCACTTCTCAGCTATTGTTGGACCCTATGCTGCAGCAAAAGTCCGAACTTTTTGGGTGAAGATGACAGCATCTTTACTCATTCCTGTGTTATCCTTCAAATGAACTATTTCTACTCCTGGTCATCTCATTTTATAGGGGCTAGATTCGTGATTTTCTGTGGAAGCTATCCTTGATAAATCCTAACCATTGATGTCTCTTAAGCAAGCATATCTAATTGGTGGAACAACATGCAAAGGTCAAAAAACTGTCCGATCGCAGTATTTCTTTAAGCACGTAAGTATATTTTGATTTATTTCCCAACAATTTGTCTTACTATTACCTTTATTGCTTATGGCTGTGCTTTCTTCAATCAGATTGGCTTTTTGATCTGTTCTTGATGTTCAACAAGCATCAATAGAGCTAGTCATATTTTAGATTGGTATACTAGATTAAGTTATTCATGTGGTGCTGACCGGTTCTGACCATATCTTGATTTGAAAGTACTGGTAGGTTGTGAGCTGGGAGGGAACCCTCTTGAGTCATATTCAGATTTGCGGTAAACCTTATTTATTTATTGCAGTAGACCTGATTATCTAATGCTCGAGATTTTGTGAGCTTGTCATGCAAGACATAAGCTTCAAAATGGCTTTTATAATGGTTCCATGCCTTAGATGGAGCACGGGCCGGCATACAATGTGACGGATAATCGCCTTCTCAAAGAGTTGGTTCTTGTATGTTGGTAAAAAAGGCTCAGCCTTCCACCTCTCCTGCCCCCTAGCTTTCTTCTGCTCTTTTTTGTGTATGTATGTATATTGATGAGAAGATGGGTGACTTGTAAAATTGCAGTTCTCTTCTTTGCGTGTCAGCTTCTCTAGCAATAGGCGAGGAACTTCTGGAAGTGGTGAATTTGAGCCTCTTCTTCCTCTTCCCTTTTTTCCTTTTAATTTCTTGTTTTTTGAAGATTATGTTTTTTTATGACTTCTTTAATTACATAACTGTAATTATATTTCTTTTGATGTGTTTTTTCTTCTGTTCCTGAAGAATTCATGGGATTTGGAGGCTGATGAAAGTTTTGGGATAAGGATGCTATAAAAAAAGGTACGATTTTGACTTCGAGAACCCAAATCCTCAAAGTTTGTATTTTGCTTGTCGAAAATCAGGTGTTGTTTGCTCAATAACAGGCTGTCACATTTTTACATGTTTCAAATCTGCTCGCATTCCAACCTCATTTTTTCAGTTTTCCTGACTCTTCTTTTTTATTTCACTTATTCTTTCCCAGGTAATTTTTGGTCTTGCATGGATTCTGTCATCCTTCATTATTCTCTATTTTCCATCTTTTCTTCAAGTAATAGTGTGAAAAAAGACGAAGTGGCTTGCTTAGAGGCCAACTAGTGCTGGCGATAACTTTAAGTTCCATTTTTGCGCTTCATTTATGTAGGAGTTGCAGAAGCCGAGGTAGAAATTTCTCTAGAGTTGGTATTAACTAGGGTAATCTCTTTGGACTTTCCCATGATGATGTCCTTAGTCTTGGTAACAGTTATCCAATCAATCAATTATTTATTCTGGTCCTTTGTCTACTTTTATTTTTCCTGATCTTGCTACTTATCTCTGTATATCTGGTGGTAATTTGATTCACTTGTAAACTTTTATGCTTCAGAGGCCTGGATCATACTCTATTGCTATGTGGTGGTCTATCGGTTGCTGCTGCAGGAATTTCTATACAATAGTTTGAATTTGATTTTCCACTACAACTGTTCATGAAATACTCTTTCCTTATAAACTTATTACTATTGTTTGACTACTAGAATTATTCCGAATTTGTTATTTATAAGATTCACTTCTATTTATTTGCCCCTTTTTCTTCATAGCTATTTATTTGCCCCTTTTTCTTCCTAGCTATTTCGTAGTATTATTTGCTAATCAAATTGGAAAGGGCGGAAATAAAATATAAAAATTTTATGCTTTGCAAGTTGGAAGGTCCATTGTTCTGCAGGCTACTGCTGCAGCCTATTGGAGACTGGACAAGATTTTTGGATCGCTATATGCCTTTCCTCCTACTCAACTTCGTATACCATTTCTTTTCCTACTCTTCTGTTGGTTGATTTGTTCATTAAATATTGCACTTTATTCTTTTATTGACAGCTTTTGAATTTATATGTTAAGGCCATTTTCTCCAGAAGGTTGTGATGATTCTTGGACCCGGGTTTTGCTATGAAAGGAAAGCGGCTATTTTCTTGACGACGAGGCAATCTTGGATTTGGCATTCTTGGCTGTTTGTGGGACTCCGTTTAATTTGGTTCTGGTGGTTATGTTCTATATTGTTTCGATGTGCTCTCTCTCCCTCTTTTCAATTGTTAATGTTCTGGCTTGTGAAATGATCTCTGACATGCTCAATTCATGGGAAATCCTAAACCATTAAGCTTAAAAGGTTGCTATTTAGGATTTCTCCGGAGGCTTATTTCGTTAAATGCTAAGACTAGTTCTCTGGTTCTTCATATAAAGAGTTTGGATTATTTTATTGCTTCCATATCTCTCATCCTACTTGGTTGTTGTGCATAAATTTGTGCTGGTTGTTGTTTCGGTTGGCTGCCATTGCTTGCTCCATTTGATGAAATGTGAATGATGGTCATCAAGTTCTGGGCAAACTTTTTTTGGGTCTGTTAGTCTTGGTGATGCAATTGGTTGTCCACCCGCTTTAATTTGTTGTTGCCCGCACCACGTTTGTGGAATGCCCCCGCATCTATTTAATGTTGGCATTATGTGGTTCTGTATGCTGTTTTTTGCCACTGTGACTGAGACACATATAACTTTAGTGTTTTCGTGGATGTATTATAGTAATTTCTGCGCGTTTGTTACCTGTTGCTATAAACTTTGAATGATATGATCGACCCTTTCTTGGTAGATGCTGTTTGTAGGTCACTGTTGGTTTGAACTGTGGATGAAATGTTCTGCTAGTTGATTGCACTTCTAGTCATCGTATCTGGCGTTGATAAATAGTTAATTTTTGAACCAACAATTTTATTTTTTTGGGCTATGGTAATGTGCATTTTGTTGTTTTAATTCAATGTTCAATAAGCATTATTCAGTTGATCTCACCTATGTTCAATCTTCACGTGTTCAATAAGTGGTTCTGTATGCTATTTTTTGCCTTTGTGACTGGGGCACACATATAACTTTAGTGTTTTCATGGATCGATTATAGTAATTTCTATGCTTTTGTTGCTTCTTGCTGTCAACTTTGAATGATATGGTCAGGCCTTTCATGGTGGATGTTGTTTGTAGGTCACTGTTGGTATAGACTGTGGATGAAATAGTTTGGTGCTGGAGATTATGTTCTCTTCAGCAGCGATTGAGCGAGCAGCTCCGGAAGGTCTGCTGTTCCGCAGACAATTGAGCAGCAACAATCGTTCGATGGGGGGCGGAGAATAAGAGACACTGTGGGATCTTTTCCCCAGGTCGGCTTCTAGTTCTTTTACTCACGATTTGTTGGTCTTCTCTTTCTTCTTCTCCTTCAACTTGTTGTTGGTCTCCCGGGGGGGTAATTGTTGGGAGTTGTATCCTACGTGTCAATCGTCAGCGTGTTGATCTCTTATATTCATTGTTGGGAATTGATTGATAAATTAATAAAGTGTTATTTGGCATTATTCATCATTTCATTGTACATCTTCAAATGATCTCTTATATGATGTTCTTAAGACTTATTTTATGATAAAGAAGGATTTATGTTCTTAAACCTATTTGCGACCAAATGATATGCTGTTAATAGGACAACAGCATTGTCGAGATTAGGTCGTTATGAGACATATACGTTGGTTGTCCTCTTAACCAAGGAGTGTGGAGATACTGATATGTCACACAGTTGAAGTGGAGTACATTTTACTGAACGTGATCAATTCCGGAACGCTCTACTGTCAAGAGATGTTCCGAGTAGATATGGGTGTAAATATCCCTCAGACCTGAGATCACCACAGTGATTAGCAAGCAACTTACTCTACTTTGGTACCGAACTAGCAGAATTTCTAATTCTGGAACGGAAGGTTACTGGGTGCAGTCAAGTACTTGCGAAATCAGTACGAGTCAAGATGGAATTGATCCCTCCTGGAAATAGGGGATAATGCTGTGTTCAATTTAGCAAAATCTTGGCCAGGGCAATCCTTGTGATGAGTCACAGGATTTCTAAAGTTGATCACATAGTGGATGTACTGATTAGAGAGTTGATAGAACTCTGAGGTCATCCTAGCATTAGGAGTCAAAGGGATGAATTATACAGTAACCATAGTCTAGGGTTTCAGAATATTTGCTTCGCATATATTCGGCCTATCCGGACGTCGGATACCATTGCTAGATGGTCACATCGATTAGTGCAAGAAGTCGTTCCTGTACTACCGGCTTAGGTTCGAACCAATGAGGTCACACGCATAGAAGTTTTTTGATTGATCAAGATAGCTGATGGATGATTGAGAATCATTTAGGAATAATTTGGTCAATTCGATTGGCAAATTATCCTATAAAATAATTAAAGTAATTATTGGAGGATTAATTAGTAATTAGATTACTAATAAACTCAATTTGATTGAGTAAACGGACTAAGAATGAGCCAAATTGAATTGGATTTAATTTTGGTTTTGACCTAATTGGATTAGTGGCGCAGGGGTCGACTCGAGATGGGCTGGGGTCGACTCAAGCTTGGCTGGGGTCGACTCTCTCTCAGAGAATCCAAAGAACGAATTCTTCCCGGGTGGGGTCGACTCGAAGTAAAGAGGGGTCGACTGGAGATGAGTTGGGGACGACTCTCTCAGACAATCCAAAGAACGACTTCTGTTTTTCCAGGTGGGGTCGACTCGAGTTTCCTTGGGGTCGATTCGAAGCAAGTTGGGGTCGACTCGAGCTCTGAAAGGGTCGACTCGTTGGGGGTATCAGGAGTTCTCTGTCGTCTCAGCCAGGGTTGACCTGCGAAGCTATGGGGTCGACTCGGGTCGACTTTGGAGTCGACTCGAAGGGGAAGGAGTCGACTCGAGGCGACTTGGAGTCGACTCGAGGCGACTTGGAGTCGACTCGAGATCGGGAAGGTCGACTCCTGAAAATCCTGAAACTCGTGGACGGGCTGAATTCGGAGGATTCGATCCGGACGTGGATTTTCAATGAAAAGTGAAGGGATTTGGATCGTGGGACGTGGGAGAATGGTTAGATGATGATGGAATATCAGCACCATCTATTTCGATCCTATCTCACCTGCATGAACCATCTATTGTTTGAATTTTGAATTCAAACAAGATAAGAACTATCTTGTTACAACCAACACCTTCATGCGCCAACAAGATTACCAAATTTCCATTTGAATTTCGAATTCAAATGATCAGATGGCGCGCCTTTAAAAGAAGAGTTCCAATTGTGGCTAAAAAAGAAATGAAATTTTGTGAATGAAATTCAGCCTTCCATCTCGCCCATTTTCATCTTCCTCTGAGTCCATCTCGCCATAGCTGATAGGGATCCCAGATAAGAGCCTTTAGATCAGATCAAGTCCTCTTCAATCCCTACTAACCATTCCTCCAAGTTCTTCCAAGAAGGCGAACCAAAAGTTGATAGCGTTGGAAAGATCAAAATTCAGCAAAGGAAGATCCTGCGCAAGCTAGCACTTCCGCGGGATTGGATCACTCCAGGAGCTTCGTGTGGATTACTTGTAGAGGCCAGAAGAGTGTGTGGCTACGAAGCTCGAGCATCAGATCCGTTACTTTTAGATTCATAAAGGTATAATCCGTATAAATCTAGGTCCAAGATATATCTTATAGGTTTCAATCCCCGAGGGTTAAACCTCTTTTGGGGCTCTTCACAGAGTAATCTTCCGAGCCTATTCGATGGGCATTCGAAGATTAGTTGGGTGTTAGATTAGTTGAGTTTAGAACTTAATTAATAATCTCATTTTAGATCTGAAATTAATCGTGCAATGATTTTAGCTTAATCGTTTAAACAATCCCGACATATTGATCATGTATACTTGTAGTGGTACTTTGAAATTTGATTTCTTATGCATATCTGAATTAAAATGTCTAATTCGATTTTTTCGCTGTGAATTTCAAAATTAAAAGAACTACGTATGGCTTGATCTCCCTTGTGAAGGGGGTACGTAGGCAACCCCAACAGGTACAGCCATTATTTTTGAAAAATTCTAAATTTCAACATGCTATCACTACTAGCATCATAGGATCGCTTTCGGTAATGGCCGTGATGTTGTGCTTCTTGTTATCTTGTTCTCTTTGTTTATGTTTCTTCTCTTTTGCTTTTCTTCTTCTTTGTTTCGCAAACTGGGAGAGCGGCATTGCTTTTGGGTTCTATACAAAGAGGCTGTGATGATTCTTGGATGAGGGTTTTGATGGAGAGAGAATATTTTGATCGCTATTTGTTCAATCTGGATTTGGTATTCTTGGTTGTTGGTGAGATTCTGTCTAATTTGGTTCTGGAGGTTATGTTTATATTATTTCGATGTGCCATCTCTCCCTCTTTTCAATTGTTAATGTTATAGCATGTGAAATGATCTCTGACATGCTAAATCCATAGGAAATCCTAAACCATTGAGCTTAAATGGTTGCTATATAGGATTTCTTCGGAGGCTTATTTAGCTAGATGCTAAGACTAGTTCTATGGTTCTTCATATAAAGAGTTTGGATTATTTTATTGCTTCTATTTCTCTCATCCTGCTTGGTTGTTGTAGATAAATTTGTGCTGGTTGTTGTTTTGGTTGGCTGCCATTGCATGCTCCATTTGATGACATGTGAATGATGTTAATCAAATTTTGAGCAAACTTCTTTTAGGTCCGTTAGTCTTGGTGATGCAATTGGTTGTCCGCCTGCTTTAATTTGTTGTCGCAAGCACCACATTTGTGGAATGCCTGAACATCAATTTAAAGACGGCATTATGTGGTTCTGTATGCTGTTTTTGCCACTGTGACTGAGACACACATATGATTTTAGTGTTTTCATAGATGTATTATAGTAATTTCTGTGCTTTTGTCGCCTCTTCCTGTCATGATATGATCAAGCCTTTCAAGGTGGATGCTGTTTGTTGGTCACTGTTGGTCTAAACTCTTAAGCTGTGGATGAAATAGTTTGGTGCTGGCGGTTATGTCGTCTTCGGTAGCGGTAGAGCGAGCAGCTTTTGAATGTCTGCTGTTTCGCAGACATCCGAGCAGCGGCCATGGTTAGAAGGGGGGAGGAGAAGAAGACATTGTGGGATCTTTTTCCTAGGTCGGCTTCTAGTTCTCTTTCTCAAGATTTGCTGGTATTCTATTTCTTCTCCTCCTACTTGTTCTTGGTCTCCCGGGTGGATAATGGTCGCGATGTTGTGCTTCTTGTTATCTTTTTCTCTTTGTTTATGTGCCTTCTCTTTTGCTTTTCTTATTCTTCTTTGTTTCCCAAATTGGGAGAGCGGCGCTGCTTTTGGGTTCTTTACAAGGAGGCTATGATGATTCTTGCTCGAGGGTTTCGCTACAATTGAGAGGAAAGCAGTTATTCTCTTGACGGCAAGGCAATCTTGCAGGCAACTATTTGCAGCCATTTTGATTTATTAGTTGCAGATCAATCGGTGAATCAGAGCCCCCCTCTCCATCTTCCCCTTCCCTGCTTTCAAATTGCTGGGAATTTTGTTTTCAATATTCTTTTTACGGTTGTGTTTCCGAGAGATTTTAAAGTAGATTTAGGTGGAGAGTGTAGGAAGTGGCGAGATCTTGGTCAAAGTCTCTCTCCCTCTCTCCCTTTTCTTCAGTATATCTTCAAAAGTTTTGAACTTGGTTCAGATATTTTATTTTGTCAACTTTGCTTTAAGTTCTCTCTGGACTTGAATAATAGTGAGATAATATTTTGATCGGTGTTTGTTCAATCTAGATTTGGTATTCTTGGTTGTTGGTGGGACTCCATCTAATTTGGTTCTGGAGGTTATGTTCTATATTGTTTCGATGTGCTTTCTCTCCCTTTTTTCAATTGTTGACATTCTGGCATGTGAAATGATCTCTGACATTCTAAATCCATGGGAAATTCTAAACCATTGAGCTTAAAAGGTTGCTATATAGGATTTCTTTGGATGCTTATTTCGTTAAATGCTATGACTAGTTCTCTAGTTCTGCATAGAAAGAGTTTGGATATTTTATTGCTTCTATATCTCTCGTCCTGCTTGGTTGTTGTACATAAATTTATGCTGGTTGTTGTTTCGGTTGGCTGCCATTGCTTGCTCCGTTTGATGACACGTAATTGATGGTCATCAAATTTTGAGCAAACTTTTTTTGGGTCCGGTAGTCTTGGTGATGCAATTGGTTGTCCACCTGCTTTAATATGTTGTTGTACGCACCACATTTGTGGAATGCCCGAACATCTATTTAATGTTGGCATTATGTGGTTCTGTATGCTGTTTTTTGCCGCTGTGACTGAGACACATATAACTTTAGTATTTTCATGGATGGATTATGGTAATTTCTTTGCTTTTGTTACCTCTTGCTGTCAACTTTGAATGATATGATCAACCCTTTTTTGGTAGATGCTGTCTGTAGGTCCCTGTTGGTCTAAACTGTGGATGAAATGGTCTGCTAGTTGATTGCACTCTCTGTCATTGTATTTGTCTTTGATAAATAGTTAATTTTCGGACCAACAAATTTTTTTTTGGGGCTATGATAATGTGCATTTTGTTGTTTTAATTCATTTTCGATAAGCATTATTCATTTGATCTCACCTAAGTTCAATCTTCACGTGATGCTACAGGCCTTAAAGAATTCACGTCATAAGTTATATTAATTGCAGTTGTGTTCAAAGTATTTCCGTTCCCTTTTTTATTTTTATCATATCCACAACTGAAGTGACATATGTCACGCCCCGGACCCGGATCCGTGACATGGCCGTGCTATTGCCGACTACCGCCCACAATAGCACGAAGCCTCATACATGGGTAACAGGGTAGTCAGACTTGTCAAACTGTCATATATTTAAAATATTTGCTGTGTATCATATAAGGTAGTACAGGGTATTTCTTCTTCCATCTCTGTGCCAGTGTCTTTTTTCCTCTGTTTTACTGTTGAAACAGAGGGGAGAAACATTCCACCGAGGAACTTTCTCTCGTTTTATTTTGTTTAAACCCATTTAAGTAAATCAGGTCATACCTTGCTCCGGGTTGGCTACAGCCGAGCAGTACACCCTTCAAGAAATCCCTCCTTCCTCTCCCAGGGCTTCAGAGGTTCAGCTCCATCAACCTTCGGCTCTAGGGTTCGGCTTCTCTGGTACAGTACTCGAGAGGGCTAAGGAATAAGAGGGTATAGTAACTCCTAAGTTAAGAAACTGAGAGTTTAAATAAACTCTGCTTAGGAGGTGACCCTTGGAGAGGCGGCACCCTCTCCTTCCTCCTTGCTTCGGAAGCCTACAGATGCCCTTTCCCTCAGGCCAGCTGGGCTTGTCCTTTCAACCTGGGTGAGGTGGCAGACTCCCATTTTGCATGGATGAGGGCCCAACAGCTGGTCTTCCCCCCTATTGGCCAGCGGGGGCCCGTCACTTCAGTCCTCAGGCGTGAGGTGAGGGTTGCCATCCATGGGCCCAATACGGCCCCATTAACGACCGAGCCCAAATACCCTTAAACTGGGCCTCAGAAGTATTGGGCCCAGTTAGTATCAGGCCCGGATGTTACATTCTTTTCCTCTTAAATAAATTTCATCCTCGAAATTAATCATACCTCTATTCTTAGGTATGCAGTGTAATTCTCTAGAAAAACTAACTGAAATAAAGAAATGTGCATGGCCAGAATCAAACAAAATCCATGGGAAATCCTAAACCTTTGAGCTTAAAAGGTTGCTATATAGAATTTCTTTGGAGGCTTATTTCGTCAGATGCTAAGACTATTTATCTGGTTCTTCATATAAAGAGTTTGGATTATTTTATTGCTTCTATATCTCTCATCTTGCTTGGTTGTTGTACATAGATTTGTGCTGGTTGTTGTCTGAGTTCGCTACCATTGCTTGCTCCATTTGATGACATGTGAACGATGGTCATCAAATTTTGAGCAAACTTTTTTTTGGTTCCATTAGCCTTGGTGATTCAATTGGTTCTGGAGGTTATGTTCTATATTGTTTCATTGTGCTCTCTCTCCCTCTTTTCAATTGTTGACGTTATGGCATGTGAAATGATCTCTGACATTCTAAATCCACGGGAAATTCAAAACCATTGAGCTTAAAAGGTTGCTATATAGGATTTCTTCGGATTCTTATTTCGTTAAATGCTAGAACTAGTTCTCTAGTTCTTCATAGAAAGAGTTTGGATTATTTTATTGCTTCTATATCTCTCGTCCTGCTTGGTTGTTGTACATGAATTTATGCTGGTGGTTGTTTCGGTTGGCTGCTATTGCTTGCTCCGTTTGGTGGCACGTAATTGATGGTCATCAAATTTTGAGCAAACTTTTTTTGGGTCCGGTAGTCTTGGTGATGCAATTGGTTGTCCACCTGCTTTAATATGTTGTTGCACGCACCACGTTTGTGGAATGCCCGAACATCTATTTAATGTAGGCATTTTGTGGTTTTGTATGCTGTTTTTTGCCGCTGTGATTGAGACACATAACTTTAGTATTTTCATGGATGGATTATGGTAATTTCTTTGCATTTGTTACCTCTTGCTGTCAACTTTGAATGGCTTGATCAACCCTTTTTTGGTAGATGCTGTCTGTAGGTCCTTGTTGGTCTAAACTGTAGATGAAATGGTCGGCTAGTTGATTGCACTCCCCGTCATTGTATTCGTCTTTGATAAATAGTTAATTTTCGGACTAACAAATTTTTTTTTTTGGGCTATGATAATGTGCATTTTGTTGTTTTAATTCAATGTTCGATAAGCATTATTCATTTGATCTCACCTGAGTTCAATCTTCACGTGATGCTACAGGCCTTAAAGCATTCACGTCATAAGTTATATTAATTGCAGGTGTGTTCAAAGTATTTCTGTTCCCTTTTTTATTTTTATCATATCCACAACTGAAGTGACATATGTCACGCCCCGGACACGATTCGCGATACGGCCGTGCTATTGCCGACTACCGCCCACAATAGCACGAGCAGTACATCCTTCAAGAAATCCCTCCTTCCTCTCCTAGGGCTTCAGAGGTTCAGCTCCTTCAACCTTCGGCTCTAGGGTTCGGCTTCTCTGGTACAGTACTCCAGAGGGCTAAGGAATAAGAGGGTATATTAACTCCTAAGTTAAGAAACTGAGAGTTTAAATAAACTCTGCTTAGGAGGTGACCCTTGGAGAGGTGGCACCCTCTCCTTCCTCCTTGCTTCCGAAGCCTACAGCTGCCCTTTCCCTCTGGCCCGCTGGGCTTGTCCTTTCAACCTGGGTGAGAGGTGGCAGACTCCCATTTTGCATGGATGAGGGCCCAACAGCTGGCCTTCCCCCCACTGGCCAGCTGGGGCCCGTCACTTCAGTCCTCAGGCGTGAGGCGAGGGTTGCCATCCATGGGCCCAATACGGCCCCATTAACGACCTGGCGCAAATACCCTTAAACTGGGCCTCAAAAGTATTGAGCTTAGTTAGTATCGAGCCCGGACATTTATTCTTTCCCTCTTAAATAAATTTCATCCTCGAAATTAATCATGCCTCAATTTTTAGGTATGCAGTGTAATTCTCTAGAAAAACTGACTGAAATAAAGAAATGTGAATAGCCAGAATCAAACAAAATCCATGGTAAATCCTAAACCATTGAGCTTAAAAGGTTGCTATATAGAATTTCTTTGGAGGCTTATTTCGTCAGATGCTAAGACTATTTCTCTGGTTCTTCATATAAAGAGTTTGGATTATTTTATTGCTTCTATATCTCTCATCTTGCTTGGTTGTTGTACATAGATTTGTGCTGGTTGTTGTCTCAGTTCGCTGCCATTGCTTGCTCCATTTGATGACATGTGAACGATGGTCATCAAATTCTGAGCAAACTTTTTTTGGTTCCGTTAGCCTTGGTGATTCAATTGGTTGTCCACCTGCTTTAATTTGTTGTTGCTCGCACCACGTTTGTAGAATGCCCCAACATCTATTTGATGTTGGCATTATGGGGTTATGTATGCTATTTTTTGCCTTTGTGTCTGAGACACATATGAACTTTAGCGTTTTCATGGATCGATTATAGTAATTTCTATGCTTTTGTTGCCTCTTGCTGTGAACTTTGAATGATATGGTCAAGCCTTTCATGGTGGATGCTGTTTGTAGGTCACTGTTGGTCTAGACTATGGTTGAAATAGTTTGGTCATCTCATGGTCATCTCATCTTATAGGGGCTAGATTCGTGATTTTCTGTGGAAATTGTCGATAAATCCTAACCATTGATGTCTCTTTAGCAAGCATATCTGATTGGTGGAACAGCATGCTCAGGTCGAAAAACTGTCCGATTGCAGTATTTCTTGAAGTTTGTAAGTATATTTTGATTTATTTGCCAACAATTTGTCACAGTATTACTTTTATTGCTTAAGGCTGTGATTTCTTGAATCAGATTAACTTTTTGGTCTGTTACTGACGTTCAACAAGCATCAATAGTGCTGGACACCAATTTTTAGACTGGTATACTAGATTAAATTATCCATTTGTTGCTGACCTGTTCTGACCAGATCTTGATTTGAAAGCATTGGTAGGTTGTGAGTTGAGAGGGAACCCTCTTGAGCAATATTCGGATTTGCAGTAAACCTTATTTATTTGTTGCAGTAGACCTGTTTATCTAATGCTGGAGATTATGTGAACTTGTCATGTAAGACATAAGGTTCAAAATGGTATTTATAATGGTTCCAAGAATTAGGAGCATGGGCGGGCATATAATGTGACGGATAATCGCCTTCTCAAAGAGCTGGTTCTTTTATGTTGGTAAACAAGGCTCAACCTTCCACCTCTTCTTTCTCCTAGCTTTCTACTTGAGAGAGGAGGTGAGCATCTATAGTGATTTCTCAGTTACCCTTCAAGCATTGTTCCTTCTCCTTTTCTTCTTCGCTTTATTGTGTATGGATGTATTTATGTATGAATATTCATGCAACAAGGGGTGACTTCTAAAATTGTTCTTCTCTTCTTTGCATGCCATCTTCTCTAGCAATAGGCGAGACATATATGGAAGGTCTACTACATTGCTGGCACCCGATCTGCATTCATTGTAAGTTGGAGAGGTCATCACCAGAGGAGAAGAGGTGCAGGGATCTTCTCCTCTTTTTTGCGTGCATGTATATTAATGAGATGATGGGCAAGTTGTGAAATTACTCCTCTTCTTTGCGTGTCAACTTCTCTAGCAATAGGCGAGGAACTTCTGGAAGTGGTGAATTTGAGCCTCTTCTTCCTTTTCCCTTTTTGCCTTTCAATTTCTTGTTTTTTGAAGATTATATTTTTGTAGCACTTTTTTAATTACATAACTGTAATTAAATTTTTTTTGATGTAATTTTTCGGTTGTTCCTGAAGAATTCATTGGATTTGGAGGCTGATGGTAGTTTCAAGATAAAGATGGTATCGATAAAGGTATGATTTTGACTTCGAGAACCCAAATTCTCAAAGTTTCTATTTTGCTTGTCAAAAATCAGGAGTTGTTTGCTCAATACTCGAATGTGTCACATTTTTACATTTTCTCCTTGACAAAATCCCGACCATAAATACATGGGCTCTTTTACATGAACTACCAGTTTATGTGTGAATCTTATTGTGCTTTTTTTTTTCTGCAATTCTTTTACGTCTCTTGTTATAAAGTTATCTGAAATGCCTGCTTCACCATTGGATAACTTTTTCTCCCATTTGTTGCGATTGGCTAATTAAGTTAATATGTTTTTTCATTTTTATTTCTGCTCTCATTTAATTTGGGAAGCTGTGGTGTTTTTCTAACATTTACATCCTTGTTTTCTATAAATCATGACAGTGACACCTCTACTTTTGCTCCCATTTTTATGTGCTGTGTATGTTGCTTAATTTTTTATTTGACAAATGTGGTTGGTTCTCTTAGTACACTTTCAAATAGTATCATAGGCAGTTCCCATGAGATAATGACATGATCTTCTGAAAATGCATTTGCATAATCTCAGAACCGAACTATTAGACTAATCCCTGTATAGCTCCTATGCCTTTTTATATTAGATCAAGTTCAGAACCAGAAGAATTTCTCTTTGTTTTGTCTGCCGGCCATCAGTTATGGTTATATCCTTGTGACATACTGTGTGGTAATTCCAATCCTTCAATCATTTAATCATTTTTTGTTAACCTTGTTGGTTACATTGATCTGCATGACTTTCCTTTGGCTTGGAAAACATTTCTGCATGTTGTTCTGGATACTTTACCATTTCTTTTTCAACCTCTCTTTCTCTTTAATTTTCATGATTTCATGCCTGAGCATGTTTGTTAATGTATTACGTGCGGGCGGGGCTTGGTGCAATGGTAAGGTTGCTCCATTTGACCTGTGCATCATGTATTCGAAACACCTCAGATGCTAAGTGGCAGAAACCTTGGGGATGCCTTTTTTTGTTTTCTTGAATGTATTATGTATCATAAAGGTAAGGCTTGTGATATGTCGGGATGATTATATTATATTAAGTTGTGAATGATTGTTTTATGATTATTATTTTTTAGGATGTAGTCTTATCTTCTAAAGTTCAAATGGACCAACAATTAGCATATCTGGTTGACTCGGTGATTTATTTTTCGAACTGAGGTTGGCTCGTTACAAAGCCAAATATTGTGTATTGTAGGTAAATTGTCTGTTTTGGTTTCTTAGGACTCACTTCTCGTAGGCTAAACATGATTCCTTTTTTGGCTTCCAAAAAGGCTCCATTTATTTTTATACAAGAATTGACTTGTGTCTGGCCTGTAGTGGATATAGCTTTGTGTTCTTTATTATTGGAAGCCATTCTTTTCTTTTCTTTTTCTTTTTTCTAACATTTTTTAATATTTTTTTTCTTTTTTTAATAAAAAACTCTTGCACCTTCCATGCTAGACCTAATGATTTCTATTGAACACAGATAATTCCTTGACCTGTACGTGGTTTGACGGCCATACTCTTTCTGGTTCCCTTTAGATGAGATGAAGTTTCTTGATTCCACCTAGTTTGAGACTAAGTTTGTTTAATTTATTTACATAAATAGTACACTTGTATTGCGTTCAGATGATAATGTACTTGCTTGAGTTTCTATTGTCCGCCGGCCTTTGTAGTTTAGGTAATTATGGATAGCCACTCTCTTTGCCAGCTATCCCTTTTTAACCACAACTTTTATGTTGATTATACACTTTGCATTTCGCTTTATTCATGGTAAATCTACTTCATCAGTTTTTGTGGCTTGGACCTTCAAATTGCATCATCCTAGAATTTTACCAAACTCATAAAAACTGTTCAAGTATATTCGTGTCTGCTGTTGTCTTATCTATTTATCTTCTGAGCTATTGCTGACCCTATGCAGCAGCTAAAGTCCGAACCTTTTGGGTGATGATGACATCTTTACTCCTTTCTTTGATAGCCTTTAAATGAAATATTACAGCTCCTAGTCATCTTATCTTATAGGGGCTTGATTCGTGATTTTCTGTGGAAGCTGTCCTCGATAAATCCTAACCATTGATGTCTCTTTAGCAAGCATATCTGATTGGTGGAACAGCGTGCTCAGGTCGAAAAATTTTCTGATCGCATTATTTCTTGAAGTATATAAGTATATTTTGATTTATTTGCCAACAATTTGTCATAGTATTACTTTTATTGCTTTAGGCTGTGATTTCTTGAATCAAATTAGCTTTTTGGTCTATTATTGACGTTCAACAAGCATCAATAGTCTTGGACACCAATTTTTAGACTGGTATACTAGATTAAATTATCCATGTGTTGCTGACCTGTTCTGGCCAGATCTTGATTTGAAAGCATTGGTAGCTTGCGGGTTGGGAGGGAACCCTCTTGGTTCACGTATCCAAAAGCTCCAAAAAAATTTGGAACCGGTACGGGCCGATACGGTTAGCCGGTTCGGGCCGGTACGGGTTTTTAACACCGAACCAGACCGTTCGGAGCCAGTATCGGTTCGGTACTGGCTGAACCGGCCAGTACAGCATTCCTTGCTTTTTTGTTTGTATGGATGCATTTTTGCAGGAATATTGATGCAACAAGGGTTGACTTCTAAATTTGTTCTCTTCTTTGCATGCCACCTTCTCTGGCAATAGGCGAGGCATTTTTGGAAGGTCTACTACACTGCTGACAACCAATCTGCATTCATTGTAAGTTGGAGAGGTCATCACCCGAGGAGAGGAGCGGGGATCTTCTTTTTTTTGTGTGTATGTATGTATATTGATGAGATGATGGGTGACTTGTAAAATTGCTCCTTTCTTCTTTGCGTGTCAGCTTCTCTAGCAATTGGCGGGGAACATCTGGAAGTGGCGAATTTGAGCCTCTTTTTCCTTTTCCCATTTTGCCTTCTAATTTCTTGTTTTTTGAAGATTATATTTTTTTAAAGGCTTCTTTAATTACAAAACTGTAATTAAATTTCTTCTGAAGTGTTTTTTCTGCTGTTCCTGAAGAATTCATATGATTTGGAGGCTGATGATAGTTTCGAGATAAAGATGGTATCAATAAAGGTACGATTTTGACTTCGAGAACCGACATTCTCAAAGTTCGTATTTTGCTTGTCAGAAATCAGGAGTTGTTTGCTCAATACTAGAATGTGTCGCATATTTACATTTTCTCCTTCACAAAATCCCGACCATAAATAGATGGGCTTTTTTACATGCACTACCAGTTTGTGTGAATCTTATTGTGCTATTTTTTTCTGCAATTCTTTTTTGTCTCTTGTTATTAAGTTAGCTGAAATGCCTGCTTCACCATTGGATAACTTTTCTCCTAATTGTTGTGATTGGCTAATTAATTTAATTTGTTTTTTCATTTTTATTTCTGCTCTCATTTAATTTGGGATGCTCTGGTGTTTTTCTGACATTTACATCGTTGTTTTCCGATCGCAGTATTTCTTGAAGTATGTAAGTATATTTTGATTTATTTGCCAACAATTTGTCATAGTATTACTTTTATTGCTTTAGGCTGTGATTTCTTGAATCAAATTAGCTTTTTGGTCTATTATTGACGTTCAACAAGCATCAATAGTCTTGGACACCAATTTTTAGACTGGTATACTAGATTAAATTATCCATGTGTTGCTGACCTGTTCTGGCCAGATCTTGATTTGAAAGCATTGGTAGCTTGCAGGTTGGGAGGGAACCCTCTTGGTTCACGTATCCAAAAGCTCCAAAAGAATTTGGAACCGGTACGGGCCGATACGGTTAGCCGGTTCGGGCCGGTACGGGTTTTTAACACCGAACCAGACCTTTCCAAGCCAGTATCGGTTCGGTACGGGCTGAACCGGCCGGTACAGCATTCCTTGCTTTTTTGTTTGTATGGATGCATTTATGCATGAATATTGATGCAACAAGGGGTGACTTCTAAATTTGTTCACTTCTTTGCTTGCCATCTTCTCTAGCAATAGGTGAGGCATTTTCGGAAGGTCTACTACATTGCTGGCAACCAATCTGCATTCATTGTAAGTTGGAGAGGTCATCACCCGAGGAGAAGAGGAGCGGGGATCTTCTCCTCTTTTTTGTGTATGTATGTATCTTGATGAGATGATGGGTGACTTGTAAAATTGCTCTTCTCTTCTTTGCGTGTCAGCTTCTCTAGCAACAGGCGGGGAACTTCTGGAAGTGGCGAATTTGAGCCTCTTCTTCCTTTTCCCATTTTGCCTTTTAATTTCTTGTTTTTTGAAGATTATATTTTTTTAAGGCCTCTTTAATTACAAAATTGTAATTAAATTTCTTCTGATGTGTTTTTTCTGTTGTTCCTGAAGAATTTGTAGGATTTGGAGGCCGATGATAGTTTCGAAATAAAGATGGTATCAATAAAGGTACGATTTTGACTTCGAGAATCCACATTCTCAAAGTTCGTATTTTGCTTGTCAGAAATCTGGAGTTGTTTGCTCAATACTAGAATGTGTCGCATATTTACATTTTCTCCTTCACAAAATCCCGGCCATAAATAGATGGGCTCTTTTACATGAACTACCAGTTTGTGTGAATCTTATTGTGCTATATTTTTCTGCAATTCTTTTATGTCTCTTGTTATTAAGTTAGCTGAAATGCCTGCTTCACCATTGGATAACTTTTCTCCTAATTGTTGCGGTTGGCTAATTAATTTAATTTGTTTTTTCATTTTTATTTCTGCTCTCATTTAATTTGGGATGCTCTGGTGTTTTTCTGACATTTACATCCTTGTTTTCTATACATCATGACAGTGACACCTCTACTTTTGTTTTGGTTTTCATGTGCTGTGTATGTTGCTTAATCTTTTATTTGACAAAAGTGATGGGTTCTTTTAGTACAACTTTCAAATCATATCATATGCAGTTGCCATGAGATAATGACATGATCTTCTGAAAATGCTTTTACATAATCTTAGAACTATTAGACTAATCCCTGTATAGCTCCTATCCCTTTTTATATTAGATCAAGTTTCGAATCAGAAGAATTTCTCATTGTTTTGTCTGCTGGCCATCAGTTATGGTTATATCCTTGTGACATACCGTGTGGTAATTCCAATCCTTTAATCTTTTTTATTAACCGTGTTGGTTGCAATGAATCTGCATGACTTTCCATTTGCTTGGAAACTTTAATTTTCATGTTTTCATGCCTGAGTTTGTATTGTAATTTTAGTATGTTTGCTAATGTATTTTATGTGGGCGGGGCTTGGTGCAGTGGTAAGGTTGCTCCATTTTGACCTGTGCATATTATGAGTTCGAACCACCTCTCGAGATCCTGTGGGGCAGAAACCTTGGGACGCCTTTTTTTTCTTTTGAATTTATTATGTCTAATAAGGGTGAGATTTGTGATATCTTGTAATGATTATATTCTATTAAGTTGTGAATGATTGTTTTATCCTTATCATTTTGTAGGGTGTAGCCATATCTGCTGAAGTTCAAATGGACCAACAATAAGCATTTGTTGGTTGACACTCTGATTTATTTTTGGATCTGAGATTGACTTGTTACAAAGCCAAATATCGTGTATTCTAGGTAAATTTTCTGTTTTGATTTCTTAGTACTCACTTCTCAGCTATTGTTGGACCCTATGCTGCAGCAAAAGTCCGAACTTTTGGGTGAAGATGACAGCATCTTTACTCATTCCTGTGTTATCCTTCAAATGAACTATTTCTACTCCTGGTCATCTCATTTTATAGGGGCTAGATTCGTGATTTTCTGTGGAAGCTATCCTTGATAAATCCTAACCATTGATGTCTCTTAAGCAAGCATATCTAATTGGTGGAACAACATGCAAAGGTCAAAAAACTGTCCGATCGCAGTATTTCTTTAAGCACGTAAGTATATTTTGATTTATTTCCCAACAATTTGTCTTACTATTACCTTTATTGCTTATGGCTGTGCTTTCTTCAATCAGATTGGCTTTTTGATCTGTTCTTGATGTTCAACAAGCATCAATAGAGCTAGTCATATTTTAGATTGGTATACTAGATTAATTCATGTGTTGCTGACCGGTTCTGACCATATCTTGATTTGAAAGTACTGGTAGGTTGTGAGCTGGGAGGGAACCCTCTTGAGTCATATTCAGATTTGCGGTAAACTTTATTTATTTATTGCAGTAGACCTGATTATCTAATGCTCGAGATTTTGTGAGCTTGTCATGCAAGACATAAGCTTCAAAATGGCTTTTATAATGGTTCCATGCCTTAGATGGAGCACGGGCAGGCATACAATGTGACGGATAATCGCCTTCTCAAAGAGTTGGTTCTTGTATGTTGGTAAAAAAGGCTCAGCCTTCCACCTCTCCTGCCCCCTAGCTTTCTTCTGCTCTTTTTTGTGTATGTATGTATATTGATGAGAAGATGGGTGACTTGTAAAATTGCAGTTCTCTTCTTTGCGTGTCAGCTTCTCTAGCAATAGGCGAGGAACTTCTGGAAGTGGTGAATTTGAGCCTCTTCTTCCTCTTCCCTTTTTTCCTTTTAATTTCTTGTTTTTTGAAGATTATGTTTTTTTATGACTTTTTTAATTACATAACTGTAATTATATTTCTTTTGATGTGTTTTTTCTTCTGTTCCTGAAGAATTCATAGGATTTGGAGGCTGATGAAAGTTTTGGGATAAGGATGCTATAAAAAAAGGTACGATTTTGACTTCGGGAACCCAAATCCTCAAAGTTTGTATTTTGCTTGTCGAAAATCAGGTGTTGTTTGCTCAATAACAGGCTGTCACATTTTTACATGTTTCAAATCTGCTCGCATTCCAACCTCATTTTTTCAGTTTTCCTGACTCTTCTTTTTTATTTCACTTATTCTTTCCCAGGTAATTTTTGGTCTTGCATGGATTCTGTCATCCTTCATTATTCTCTATTTTCCATCTTTTCTTCAAGTAATAGTGTGAAAAAAGACGAAGTGGCTTGCTTAGAGGCCAACTAGTGCTGGCGATAACTTTAAGTTCCATTTTTGCGCTTCATTTATGTAGGAGTTGCAGAAGCCGAGGTAGAAATTTCTCTAGAGTTGGTATTAACTAGGGTAATCTCTTTGGACTTTCCCATGATGATGTCCTTAGTCTTGGTAACAGTTATCCAATCAATCAATTATTTATTCTGGTCCTTTGTCTACTTTTATTTTTCCTGATCTTGCTACTTATCTCTGTATATCTGGTGGTAATTTGATTCACTTGTAAACTTTTATGCTTCAGAGGCCTGGATCATACTCTATTGCTATGTGGTGGTCTATCGGTTGCTGCTGCAGGAATTTCTATACAATAGTTTGAATTTGATTTTCCACTACAACTGTTCATGAAATACTCTTTCCTTATAAACTTATTACTATTGTTTGACTACTAGAATTATTCCGAATTTGTTATTTATAAGATTCACTTCTATTTATTTGCCCCTTTTTCTTCATAGCTATTTATTTGCCCCTTTTTCTTCCTAGCTATTTCGTAGTATTATTTGCTAATCAAATTGGAAAGGGCGGAAATAAAATATAAAAATTTTATGCTTTGCAAGTTGGAAGGTCCATTGTTCTGCAGGCTACTGCTGCAGCCTATTGGAGACTGGACAAGATTTTTGGATCGCTAAATGCCTTTCCTCCTACTCAACTCTGTATACCATTTCTTTTCCTACTCTTCTGTTGGTTGATTTGTTCATTAAATATTGCACTTTATTCTTTTATTGACAGCTTTTGAATTTATATGTTAAGGCCATTTTCTCCAGAAGGTTGTGATGATTCTTGGACCCGGGTTTTGCTATGAAAGGAAAGCGGCTATTTTCTTGACGACGAGGCAATCTTGGATTTGGCATACTTGGCTCTTTGTGGGACTCCGTTTAATTTGGTTCTGGTGGTTATGTTCTATATTGTTTCGATGTGCTCTCTCTCCCTCTTTTCAATTGTTAATGTTCTGGCTTGTGAAATGATCTCTGACATGCTCAATTCATTGGAAATCCTAAACCATTAAGCTTAAAAGGTTGCTATTTAGGATTTATCCGGAGGCTTATTTCGTTAAATGCTAAGACTAGTTCTCTGGTTCTTCATATAAAGAGTTTGGATTATTTTATTGCTTCTATATCTCTCATCCTACTTGGTTGTTGTGCATAAATTTGTGCTGGTTGTTGTTTTGGTTGGCTGCCATTGCTTGCTCCATTTGATGACATGTGAATGATGGTCATCAAGTTCTGGGCAAACTTTTTTTGGGTCTGTTAGTCTTGGTGATGCAATTGGTTGTCCACCCGCTTTAATTTGTTGTTGCCCGCACCACGTTTGTGGAATGCCCCCGCATCTATTTAATGTTGGCATTATGTGGTTCTGTATGCTGTTTTTTGCCACTGTGACTGAGACACATATAACTTTAGTGTTTTCGTGGATGTATTATAGTAATTTCTGCGCGTTTGTTACCTGTTGCTATAAACTTTGAATGATATGATCGACCCTTTCTTGGTAGATGCTGTTTGTAGGTCACTGTTGGTTTGAACTGTGGATGAAATGTTCTGCTAGTTGATTGGTCTTCTAGTCATCGTATCTGGCGTTGATAAATAGTTAATTTTTGAACCAACAATTTTATTTTTTTGGGCTATGGTAATGTGCATTTTGTTGTTTTAATTCAATGTTCAATAAGCATTATTCAGTTGATCTCACCTATGTTCAATCTTCACGTGTTCAATAAGTGGTTTTGTATGCTATTTTTTGCCTTTGTGACTGGGGCACACATATAACTTTAGTGTTTTCATGGATCGATTATAGTAATTTCTATGCTCTTGTTGCTTCTTGCTGTCAACTTTGAATGATATGGTCAGGCCTTTCATGGTGGATGTTGTTTGTAGGTCACTGTTGGTCTAGACTGTGGTTGAAATAGTTTGGTGCTGGAGATTATGTTCTCTTCAGCAGCGATTGAGCGAGCAGCTCCGGAAGGTCTGCTGTTCCGCAGACAATTGAGCAGCAACAATCGTTCGATGGGGGGAGGAGAATAAGAGACACTGTGGGATCTTTTCCCCAGGTCGGCTTCTAGTTCTTTTACTCACGATTTGTTGGTCTTCTCTTTCTTCTTCTCCTTCAACTTGTTGTTGGTCTCCCGGGGGGTTAATTGTTGGGAGTTGTATCCTACGTGTCAATCGTCAGCGTGTTGATATCTTATATTCATTGTTGGGAATTGATTGATAAATTAATAAAGTGTTATTTGGCATTATTCATCATTTCATTGTACATCTTCAAATGATCTCTTATATGATGTTCTTAAGACTTATTTTATGATAAAGAAGGATTTATGTTCTTAAACCTATTTGCGACCAAATGATATGCTGTTAATAGGACAACAGCATTGTCGAGATTAGGTCGTTATGAGACATATACGTTGGTTGTCCTCTTAACCAAGGAGTGTGGAGATACTGATATGTCACACAGGTGAAGTGGAGTACATTTCACTGAACGTGACCAATTCCGGAACGCTCTACTGTCAAGAGATGTTCCGAGTGGATATGGGTGTAAATATCTCTCAGACCTGAGATCACCACAGTGATTAGCAAGCAACTTACTGTACTTTGGTACCGAACTAGCAGAATTTCTAATTCTGGAACGGAAGGTTACTGGGTGCAGTCAAGTACTTGCGAAATCAGTGCGTGAGTCAAGATGGAATTGACCCCTCCGGAAAATAGGAGATAATGCTGTGTTCAATTTAGCAAAATCTTGGCCAGGGCAATCCTTGTGATGAGTCACAGGATTTCTAAAGTTGATCATATAGTGGATGTACTGATTAGAGAGTTGACAGAACTCTGAGGTCATCCTAGCATTAGGAGTCAAAGGGATGATTTATACAGTAACCATAGTCTAGGGTTTCAGAATATTTGCTTCGCATATATTCAGCCTATCCGGACGTCGGATACCATTGCTAGATGGTCACATCGATTAGTGCAAGAAGTCGTTCCTGTACTACCGGCTTAGGTTCGAACCAATGAGGTCACACGCATAGAAGTTTTCTGGTTGATCAAGATAGCTGATGGATGATTGAGAATCATTTAGGAATAATTTGGTCAATTTGATTGGCAAATTATCCTATAAAATAATTAAAGTAATTATTGGAGGATTAATTAGTAATTAGATTACTAATAAACTCAATTTGATTGAGTAAATGGACTAAGGATGGGCCAAATTGAATTGGATTTAATTTTGGTTTTGACCTAATTGGGTTAGTGGCGCAGGGGTCGACTCGAAGTAAAAATGGGTCGACTCGAGATGGGCTGGGGTCGACTCAAGCTTGGCTGGGGTCGACTCTCTCTCAGAGAATCCAAAGAACGAATTCTTCCCAGGTGGGGTCGACTCGAAGTAAAGAGGGGTCGACTGGAGATGGGTTGGGGACGACTCTCTCAGACAATCCAAAGAACGACTTCTGTTTTTCCAGGTGGGGGGTCGACTCGAGCTCTGAAAGGGTCGACTCGTTGGGGGTATCAGGAGTTCTCTGTCGTCTCGGCCAGGGTTGACCTGCGAAGCTATGGGGTCGACTCGAAGGGGAAGGAGTCGACTCGAGGCGACTTGGAGTCGACTCGAGGCGACTTGGAGTCGACTCGAGGCGACTTGGAGTCGACTCGAGGCGACTTGGAGTCGACTCGAGATCGGGAAGGTCGACTCCTGAAAATCCTGAAACTCGTGGACGGGCTGAATTCGGAGGATTCGATCCGAACGTGGATTTTCAATGAAAAGTGAAGGGATTTGGATCGTGGGACGTGGGAGAATGGTTAGATGATGATGGAATATCAGCACCATCTATTTCGATCCTATCTCACCTGCATGAACCATCTATTGTTTGAATTTTGAATTCAAACAAGATAAGAACTATCTTGTTACAACCAACACCTTCATGCGCCAACAAGATACCAAATTTCCATTTGAATTTCGAATTCAAATGATCAGATGGCTTAAAAGAAGAGTTCCAATTGTGGCTAAAAAAGAAATGAAATTTTGTGAATGAAATTCAGCCTTCCATCTCGCCCATTTTCATCTTCCTCTGAGTCCATCTCGCCATAGCTGATAGGGATCCCAGATAAGAGCCTTTAGATCAGATCTAAGTCCTCTTCAATCCCTACTAACCATTCCTCCAAGTTCTTCCAAGAAGGCGAACCAAAAGTTGATAGCGTTGGAAAGATCAAAATTCAGCAAAGGAAGATCCTGCGCAAGCTAGCACTTCCGCGGGATTGGATCACTCCAGGAGCTTCGTGTGGATTACTTGTAGAGGCCAGACGAGTGTGTGGCTACGAAGCTCGAGCATCAGATCTGTTACTTTCAGATTTCATAAAGGTATAATCCGTATAAATCTAGGTCCAAAGATATATCTTATAGGTTTCAATCCCCGAGGGTTAAACCTCTTTTGGGGCTCTTCACAGAGTAATCTTCCGAGCCTATTCGATGGGCATTCGAAGATTAGTTGGGTGTTAGATTAGTTGAGTTTAGAACTTAATTAATAATCTCATTTCAGATCTGAAATTAATCGTGCAATGATTTTAGCTTAATCGTTTAAACAATCCCGACATATTGATCATGTATACTTGTAGTGGTACTTTGAAATTTGATTTCTTATGCATATCTGAATTAAAATGTCTAATTCGATTTTTTCGCTGTGAATTTCAAAATTAAAAGAACTACGTATGGCTTGATCTCCCTTGTGAAGGGGGTACGTAGGCAACCCCAACAGGTACAGCCATTATTTTTGAAAAATTCTAAATTTCAACATGCTATCACTACTAGCATCATAGGATCGCTTTCGGTAATGGCCGTGATGTTGTGCTTCTTGTTATCTTGTTCTCTTTGTTTGTTTATGTTTCTTCTCTTTTGCTTTTCTTCTTCTTTGTTTCGCAAACTGGGAGAGCGGCATTGCTTTTGGGTTCTATACAAAGAGGCTGTGATGATTCTTGGATGAGGGTTTTGATGGAGAGAGAATATTTTGATCGCTATTTGTTCAATCTGGATTTGGTATTCTTGGTTGTTGGTGAGATTCTGTCTAATTTGGTTCTGGAGGTTATGTTTATATTGTTTCGATGTGCCATCTCTCCCTCTTTTCAATTGTTAATGTTATAGCATGTGAAATGATCTCTGACATGCTAAATCCATAGGAAATCCTAAACCATTGAGCTTAAATGGTTGCTATATAGGATTTCTTCGGAGGCTTATTTAGCTAGATGCTAAGACTAGTTCTATGGTTCTTCATATAAAGAGTTTGGATTATTTTATTGCTTCTATCTCTCATCCTGCTTGGTTGTTGTAGATAAATTTGTGCTGGTTGTTGTTTTGGTTGGCTGCCATTGCATGCTCCATTTGATGACATGTGAATGATGTTAATCAAATTTTGAGCAAACTTCTTTTAGGTCCGTTAGTCTTGGTGATGCAATTGGTTGTCGTCCTGCTTTAATTTGTTGTCGCAAGCACCACATTTGTGGAATGCCTGAACATCAATTTAAAGTCGGCATTATGTGGTTCTGTATGCTGTTTTTGCCGCTGTGACTGAGACACACATAAAGCTTTAGTGTTTTCATGGATGTATTATAGTAATTTCTGTGCTTTTGTCGCCTCTTCCTGTCATGATATGATCAAGCCTTTCAAGGTGGATAATGTTTGTTGGTCACTGTTGGTCTAAACTCTTAAGCTGTGGATGAAATAGTTTGGTGCTGGCGGTTATGTCGTCTTCGGTAGCGGTAGAGCGAGCAGCTTTTGAATGTCTGCTGTTTCGCAGACATCCGAGCAGCGGCCATGGTTAGAAGGGGGGAGGAGAAGAAGACATTGTGGGATCTTTTTCCTAGGTCGGCTTCTAGTTCTCTTTCTCAAGATTTGCTGGTATTCTATTTCTTCTCCTCCTACTTGTTCTTGGTCTCCCGGGTGGATAATGGTCGCGATGTTGTGCTGCTTGTTATCTTTTTCTCTTTGTTTATGTGCCTTCTCTTTTGCTTTTCTTATTCTTCTTTGTTTCCCAAATTGGGAGAGCGGCGCTGCTTTTGGGTTCTTTACAAGGAGGCTATGATGATTCTTGCTCGAGGGTTTTGCTACAATTGAGAGGAAAGCAGTTATTCTCTTGACGGCAAGGCAATCTTGCAGGCAACTATTTGCAGCCATTTTGATTTATTAGTTGCAGATCAATCGGTGAATCAGAGCCCCCCTCTCCATCTTCCCCTTCCCTGCTTTCAAATTGCTGGGATTTTTGTTTTCAATATTCTTTTTACGGTTGTGTTTCCGAGAGATTTTAAAGTAGATTTAGGTGGAGAGTGTAGGAAGTGGGGAGATCTTGGTCAAAGTCTCTCTCCCTCTCTCCCTTTTCTTCAGTATATCTTCAAAAGTTTTGAACTTGGTTCAGATATTTTATTTTGTCAACTTTGCTTTAAGTTCTCTCTGGACTTGAATAATAGTGAGATAATATGTTGATCGGTGTTTGTTCAATCTAGATTTGGTATTCTTGGTTGTTGGTGGGACTCCATCTAATTTGGTTCTGGAGGTTATGTTCTATATTGTTTCGATGTGCTTTCTCTCCCTTTTTTCAAATTGTTGACGTTCTGGCATGTGAAATGATCTCTGACATTCTAAATCCATGGGAAATTCTAAACCATTGAGCTTAAAAGGTTGCTATATAGGATTTCTTTGGATGCTTATTTCGTTAAATGCTATGACTAGTTCTCTAGTTCTGCATAGAAAGAGTTTGGATATTTTATTGCTTCTATATCTCTCGTCCTGCTTGGTTGTTGTACATAAATTTATGCTGGTTGTTGTTTCGGTTGGCTGCCATTGCTTGCTCCGTTTGATGACACGTAATTGATGGTCATCAAATTTTGAGCAAACTTTTTTTGGGTCCGGTAGTCTTGGTGATGCAATTGGTTGTCCACCTGCTTTAATATGTTGTTGCACGCACCACATTTGTGGAATGCCCGAACATCTATTTAATGTTGGCATTATGTGGTTCTGTATGCTGTTTTTTGCCGCTGTGATTGAGACACATATAACTTTAGTATTTTCATGGATGGATTATGGTAATTTCTTTGCGTTTGTTACCTCTTGCTATCAACTTTGAATGATATGATCAACCCTTTTTTGGTAGATGCTGTCTGTAGGTCCCTGTTGGTCTAAACTGTGGATGAAATGGTCTGCTAGTTGATTGCACTCTCTGCCATTGTATTTGTCTTTGATAAATTGTTAATTTTCGGACCAACAAATTTTTTTTTTGAGGCTATGATAATGTGCATTTTGTTGTTTTAATTCATTTTCGATAAGCATTATTCATTTGATCTCACCTAAGTTCAATCTTCACGTGATGCTACAGGCCTTAAAGCATTCACGTCATAAGTTATATTAATTGCAGTTGTGTTCAAAGTATTTCCGTTCCCTTTTTTGTTTTTATCATATCCACAACTGAAGTGACATATGTCACGCCCCGGACCCGGATCCGTGACATGGCCGTGCTATTGCCGACCACCGCCCACAATAGCACGAAGCCTCATACATGGGTAACAGGGTAGTCAAACTTGTCAAACTGTCATATATTTAAAATATTTGCTGTGTATCGTATAAGGTAGTACAGGGTATTTCTTCTTCCATCTCTGTGCCAGAGTCTTTTTTCCTCTGTTTTACTATTGAAACAGAGGGGAGAAACATTCCACAGAGGAACTTTCCCTCTTTTTATTTTCTTTAAACCCATTTAAGTAAATCAGGTCATACCTTGCTCTAGGGTTCGGCTTCTCTGGTACAGTACTCGAGAGGGCTAAGGAATAAGAGGGTATGGTAATTCCTAAGTTAAGAAACTGAGAGTTTAAATAAACTCTGCTTAGGAGGTGACCCTTGGAGACGCGGCACCCTCTCCTTCCTCCTTGCTCCGGAAGCCTACAGATGCCCTTTCCCTCAGGCCAGCTGGGCTTGTTCTTTCAACCTGGGTGAGGTGGCAGACTCCCATTTTGCATGGATGAGGGCCCAACAGCTGGTCTTCCCCCCTATTGGCCAGCGGGGGCCTGTCACTTCAGTCCTCAGGCGTGAGGTGAGGGTTGCCATCCATGGGCCCAATACGGCCCCATTAACGACCGAGCCCAAATACCCTTAAACTGGGCCTCAGAAGTATTGGGCCCAGTTAGTATTACATTCTTTCCCTCTTAAATAAATTTCATCCTCGAAATTAATCATACCTCTATTCTTAGGTATGCAGTGTAATTCTCTAGAAAAACTAACTGAAATAAAGAAATGTGCATGGCCAGAATCAAACAAAATCCATGGGAAATCCTAAACCATTGAGCTTAAAAGGTTGCTATATAGAATTTCTTTGGAGGCTTATTTCGTCAGATGCTAAGACTATTTATCTGGTTCTTCATATAAAGAGTTTGGATTATTTTATTGCTTCTATATCTCTCATCTTGCTTGGTTGTTGTACATAGATTTGTGCTGGTTGTTGTCTTAGTTCGCTACCATTGCTTGCTCCATTTGATGACATGTGAACGATGGTCATCAAATTTTGAGCAAACTTTTTTTTGGTTCCATTAGCCTTGGTGATTCAATTGGTTCTGGAGGTTATGTTCTATATTGTTTCATTGTGCTCTCTCTCCCTCTTTTCAATTGTTGACGTTCTGGCATGTGAAATGATCTCTGACATTCTAAATACACGGGAAATTCAAAACCATTGAGCTTAAAAGGTTGCTATATAGGATTTCTTCGGATGCTTATTTCGTTAAATGCTAGGACTAGTTCTCTAGTTCTTCATAGAAAGAGTTTGGATTATTTTATTGCTTCTATATCTCTCGTCCTGCTTGGTTGTTGTACATGAATTTATGCTGGTGGTTGTTTCGGTTGGCTGCCATTGCTTGCTCCGTTTGGTGGCACGTAATTGATGGTCATCAAATTTTGAGCAAACTTTTTTTGGGTCCGGTAGTCTTGGTGATGCAATTGGTTGTCCACCTGCTTTAATATGTTGTTGCACGCACCACGTTTGTGGAATGCCCGAACATCTATTTAATGTAGGCATTTTGTGGTTTTGTATGCTGTTTTTTGCCGCTGTGATTGAGACACATAACTTTAGTACTTTCATGGATGGATTATGGTAATTTCTTTCCATTTGTTACCTCTTGCTGTCAACTTTGAATGGCATGATCAACCCTTTTTTGGTAGATGCTGTCTGTAGGTCCTTGTTGGTCTAAACTGTAGATGAAATGGTCTGCTAGTTGATTGCACTCCCCGTCATTGTATTCGTCTTTGATAAATAGTTAATTTTCGGACTAACAAATTTTTTTTTTTTTGGGCTATGATAATGTGCATTTTGTTGTTTTAATTCAATGTTCAATAAGCATTATTCATTTGATCTCACCTAAGTTCAATCTTCACGTGATGCTACAGGCCTTAAAGCATTCACGTCATAAGTTATATTAATTGCAGGTGTGTTCAAAGTATTTCTGTTCCCTTTTTTATTTTTATCATATCCACAACTGAAGTGACATATGTCACGCCCCGGACACGATCCGCGACACGGCCGTGCTATTGCCGACTACCGCCCACAATAGCACGAGCAGTACAACCTTCAAGAAATCCCTCCTTCCTCTCCTAGGGCTTCAGAGGTTCAGCTCCTTCAACCTTCGGCTCTAGGGTTCGGCTTCTCTGGTACAGTACTCCAGATGGCTAAGGAATAAGAGGGTATATTAACTCTTAAGTTAAGAAACTGAGAGTTTAAATAAACTCTGCTTAGGAGGTGACCCTTGGAGAGGTGGCACCCTCTCCTTCCTCCTTGCTTCCGAAGCCTACAGCTGCGCTTTCCCTCTGGCCCGCTGGGCTTGTCCTTTCAACCTGGGTGAGAGGTGGCAGACTCCCATTTTGCATGGATGAGGGCCCAACAGCTGGCCTTCCCCCCACTGGCCAGCTGGGGCCCGTCACTTCAGTCCTCAGGCGTGAGGCGAGGGTTGCCATCCATGGGCCCAATACGGCCCCATTAACGACCTGGCGCAAATACCCTTAAACTGGGCCTCAAAAGTATTGAGCCTAGTTAGTATCGGGCCCGGACATTTATTCTTTCCCTCTTAAATAATTTCATCCTCGAAATTAATCATGCCTCAATTTTTAGGTATGCAGTGTAATTCTCTAGAAAAACTGACTGAAATAAAGAAATGTGAATAGCCAGAATCAAACAAAATCCATGGTAAATCCTAAACCATTAAGCTTAAAAGGTTGCTATATAGAATTTCTTTGGAGGCTTATTTCGTCAGATGCTAAGACTATTTCTCTGGTTCTTCATATAAAGAGTTTGGATTATTTTATTGCTTCTATATCTCTCATCTTGCTTGGTTGTTGTACATAGATTTGTGCTGGTTGTTGTCTCAGTTCGCTGCCATTGCTTGCTCCATTTGATGACATGTGAACGATGGTCATCAAATTCTGAGCAAACTTTTTTTGGTTCCGTTAGCCTTGGTGATTCAATTGGTTGTCCACCTGCTTTAATTTGTTGTTGCTCGCACCACGTTTGTAGAATGCCCCAACATCTATTTGATGTTGGCATTATGGGGTTATGTATGCTATTTTTTGCCTTTGTGATTGAGACACATATAACTTTAGTGTTTTCATGGATCGATTATAGTAATTTCTATGCTTTTGTTGCCTCTTGCTGTGAACTTTGAATGATATGATCAAGCCTTTCATGGTGGATGCTGTTTGTAGGTCACTGTTGGTCTAGACTATGGATGAAATAGTTTGGTCATCTCATGGTCATCTCATCTTATAGGGGCTAGATTCGTGATTTTCTGTGGAAATTGTCGATAAATCCTAACCATTGATGTCTCTTTAGCAGGCATATCTGATCGGTGGAATAGCATGCTCAGGTCGAAAAACTGTCCGATTGCAGTATTTCTTGAAGTTTGTAAGTATATTTTGATTTATTTGCCAACAATTTGTCAGAGTATTACTTTTATTGCTTAAGGCTGTGATTTCTTGAATCAGATTAACTTTTTGGTCTGTTACTGACGTTCAACAAGCATCAATAGTGCTGGACACCAATTTTTAGACTGGTATACTAGATGAAATTATCCATTTGTTGCTGACCTGTTCTGACCAGATCTTGATTTGAAAGCATTGGTAGGTTGTGAGTTGAGAGGGAACCCTCTTAAGTAATATTCGGATTTGCAGTAAACCTTATTTATTTGTTGCAGTAGACCTGTTTATCTAATGCTGGAGATTATGTGAACTTGTCATGTAAGACATAAGGTTCAAAATGGTATTTATAATGGTTCCAAGAATTAGGAGCATGGGCGGGCATACAATGTGACGGATAATCGCCTTCTCAAAGAGCTGGTTCTTTTATGTTGGTAAACAAGGCTCAACCTTCCACCTCTTCTTTCTCCTAGCTTTCTACTTGAGAGAGGAGGTGAGCATCTATAGTGATTTCTCAGTTACCCTTCAAGCATTGTTCCTTCTCCTTTTCTTCTTCGCTTTATTGTGTATGGATGTATTTATGTATGAATATTCATGCAACAAGGGGTGACTTCTAAAATTGTTCCTCTCTTCTTTGCATGCCATCTTCTCTAGCAATAGGCCAGACATATATGGAAGGTCTACTACATTGCTGGCACCCGATCTGCATTCATTGTAAGTTGGAGAGGTCATCACCAGAGGAGAAGAGGTGCAGGGATCTTCTCCTCTTTTTTGCATGCATGTATATTAATGAGATGATGGGCAAGTTGTGAAATTACTCCTCTTCTTTGCGTGTCAACTTCTCTAGCAATAGGCGAGGAACTTCTGGAAGTGGTGAATTTGAGCCTCTTCTTCCTTTTCCCTTTTTGCCTTTCAATTTCTTGTTTTTTGAAGATTATATTTTTGTAGCACTTTTTTAATTACATAACTGTAATTAAATTTTTTTTTATGTAATTTTTCGGTTGTTCCTGAAGAATTCATTGGATTTGGAGGCTGATGGTAGTTTCAAGATAAAGATGGTATCGATAAAGGTACGATTTTGACTTTGAGAACCCAAATTCTCAAAGTTTCTATTTTGCTTGTCAAAAATCAGGAGTTGTTTGCTCAATACTCGAATGTGTCACATTTTTACATTTTCTCCTTGACAAAATCCCGACCATAAATACATGGGCTCTTTTACATGAACTGCTAGTTTATGTGTGAATCTTATTGTGCTTTTTTTTTTCTGCAATTCTTTTACTCTCTTGTTATAAAGTTATCTGAAATGCCTGCTTCACCATTGGATAACTTTTTCTCCCATTTGTTGCGATTGGCTAATTAAGTTAATATGTTTTTTCATTTTTATTTCTGCTCTCATTTAATTTGGGAAGCTGTGGTGTTTTTCTAACATTTACATCCTTGTTTTCTATAAATCATGACAGTGACACTTCTACTTTTGCTCCCATTTTTATGTGCTGTGTATGTTGCTTAATATTTTATTTGACAAATGTGGTTGGTTCTCTTAGTACACTTTCAAATAGTATCATATGCAATTCCCATGAGATAATGACATGATCTTCTGAAAATGCATTTGCATAATCTCAGAACCGAACTATTAGACTAATCCCTGTATAGCTCCTATGCCTTTTTATATTAGATCAAGTTCAGAACCAGAAGAATTTCTCTTTGTTTTGTCTGCTGGCCATCAGTTATGGTTATATCCTTGTGACATACTGTGTGGTAATTCCAATCCTTCAATCATTTAATCATTTTTTGTTAACCTTGTTGGTGACATTGATCTGCATGACTTTCCATTGGCTTGGAAAACATTTCTGCATGTTGTTCTGGATACTTTACCATTTCTTTTTCAACCTCTCTTTCTCTTTAATTTTCATGATTTCATGCCTGAGCATGTTTGTTAATGTATTACGTGCGGGCGGGGCTTGGTGCAATGGTAAGGTTGCTCCATTTGACCTGTGCATCATGTATTCGAAACACCTCAGATGCTAAGTGGCAGAAACCTTGGGGATGCCTTTTTTTGTTTTCTTGAATGTATTATGTATCATAAAGGTAAGGCTTGTGATATGTCGGGATGATTATATTCTATTAAGTTGTGAATGATTGTTTTATGATTATTATTTTTTAGGATGTAGTCTTATCTTCTAAAGTTCAAATGGACCAACAATTAGCATATCTGGTTGACTCGGTGATTTATTTTTCGAACTGAGGTTGGCTCGTTACAAAGCCAAATATTGTGTATTCTAGGTAAATTGTCAGTTTTGGTTTCTTAGGACTCACTTCTCATAGGCTAAACGTGATTCCTTTTTTGGCTTCCAAAAAGGCTCCATTTATTTTTATACAAGAATTGACTTGTGTCTGGCCTGTAGTGGATATAGCTTTGTGTTCTTTATTATTGGAAGCCATCTTTTCTTTTCTTTTTCTTTTTTCTAACATTTTTTAATATTTTTTTCTTTTTTTAATAAAAAACGTTGTCTTCTTGCACCTTCCATGCTAGACCTAATGATTTCTATTGAACACCGATAATTCCTTGACCTGTACGTGGTTTGACGGCCATACTCTTTCTGGTTCCCTTTAGATGAGATGAAGTTTCTTGATTCCACCTAGTTTGAGACTAAGTTTGTTTAATTTATTTACATAAATAGTACACTTGTATTGCGTTCAGATGATAATGTACTTGCTTGAGTTTCTATTGTCCGCCGGCCTTTGTAGTTTAGGTAATTATGGATAGCCACTCTCTTTGCCAGCTATCCCTTTTTAACCACAACTTTTATGTTGATTATACACTTTGCATTCCGCTTTATTCATGGTAAATCTACTTCATCAGTTTTTGTGGCTCGGACCTTCAAACTGCATCATCCTAGAATTTTACCAAACTCATAAAAACTGTTCAAGTATATTCGTGTCTGCTGTTGTCTTACTTATCTATTTATCTTCCGAGCTATTGCTGACCCTATGCAGCAGCTAAAGTCCGAACCTTTTGGTTGATGATGACATCTTTACTCCTTTCTTTGATAGCCTTTAAATGAAATATTACAGCTCCTAGTCATCTTATCTTATAGGGGCTTGATTCGTGATTTTCTGTGGAAGCTGTCCTCGATAAATCCTAACCATTGATGTCTCTTTAGCAAGCATATCTGATTGGTGGAACAGCATGCTCAGGTCGAAAAATTTTCTGATCGCATTATTTCTTGAAGTATATAAGTATATTTTGGTTTATTTGCCAACAATTTGTCATAGTATTACTTTTATTGCTTTAGGCTGTGATTTCTGGAATCAAATTAGCTTTTTGGTCTATTATTGACGTTCAACAAGCATCAATAGTCTTGGACACCAATTTTTGGACTGGTATACTAGATTAAATTATCCATGTGTTGCTGACCTGTTTTGGCCAGATCTTGATTTGAAAGCATTGGTAGCTTGCGGGTTGGGAGGGAACCCTCTTGGTTCACGTATCCAAAAGCTCCAAAAAAATTTGGAACCGGTACGGGCCGATACAGTTAGCAGGTTCGGGCCGGTACGGGTTTTTAATACCGAACCAGACCGTTCGGAGCCAGTATCGGTTCGGTACGGGCTGAACCGGCCGGTACAGCATTCCTTGCTTTTTTGTTTATATGGATGCATTTTTGCAGGAATATTGATGCAACATGGGTTGACTTCTAAATTTGTTCTCTTCTTTGCATGCCACCTTCTCTGGCAATAGGTGAGGCATTTTTGGAAGGTCTACTACACTGCTGACAACCAATCTGCATTCATTGTAAGTTGGAGAGTTCATCACCCGAGGAGAGGAGGAGCGGGGATCTTCTCCTCTTTTTTGTGTGTATGTATGTATATTGATGAGTTGATGGGTGACTTGTAAAATTGCTCTTTTCTTCTTTGCATGTCAGCTTCTCTAGCAATTGGCGGGGAACATCTGGAAGTGGCGAATTTGAGCCTCTGTTTCCTTTTCCCATTTTGCCTTCTAATTTCTTGTTTTTTGAAGATTATATTTTTTTTAAGGCTTCTTTAATTACAAAACTGTAATTAAATTTCTTCTGATGTGTTTTTTCTGCTGTTCCTGAAGAATTCATATGATTTGGAGGCTGATGATAGTTTCGAGATAAAGATGGTATCAATAAAGGTACGATTTTGACTTCGAGAACCGACATTCTCAAAGTTCGTGTTTTGCTTGTCAGAAATCAGGAGTTGTTTGCTCAATACTAGAATGTGTCGCATATTTACATTTTCTCCACAAAATCCCGACCATAAATAGATGGGCTCTTTTACATGAACTACCAGTTTGTGTGAATCTTATTGTGCTATATTTTTCTGCAATTCTTTTATGTCTCTTGTTATTAAGTTAGCTGAAATGCCTGCTTCACCATTGGATAACTTTTCTCCTAATTGTTGCGATTGGCTAATTAATTTAATTTGTATTTTCATTTTTATTTCTGCTCTCATTTAATTTGGGATGCTCTGGTGTTTTTTGACATTTACATCCTTGTTTTCTATACATCATGACAGTGACACCTCTACTTTTGTTTTGGTTTTTATGTGCTGTGTATGTTGCTTAATCTTTTATTTGACAAAGGTGATGGGTTCTTTTAGGACAACTTTCAAATCATATCATATGCAGTTGCCATGAGATAATGACATGATCTTCTGAAAATGCTTTTACATAATCTTAGAACTATTAGACTAATCCCTGTATAGCTCCTATCCCTTTTTATATTAGATCAAGTTTCGAATCGGAAGAATTTCTCATTGTTTTGTCTGCTGGCCATCAGTTATGGTTATATCCTTGTGACATACCGTGTGGTAATTCCAATCCTTTAATCTTTTTTTATTAACCTTGTTGGTTACAATGAATCTGCATGACTTTCCATTTGCTTGGAAACTTTAATTTTCATGTTTTCATGCCTGAGTTTGTATTGTAATTTTAGTATGTTTGTTAATGTATTTTATGTGGGCGGGGCTTGGTGCAGTGGTAAGGTTGCTCCATTTTGACCTGTGCATATTATGTGTTCGAACCACCTCTCGAGATCCTGTGGGGCAGAAACCTTGGGACGCCTTTTTTTTTCTTTTGAATGTATTATGTCTAATAAGGGTGAGATTTGTGATATCTTGTAATGATTGTATTCTATTAAGTTGTGAATGATTGTTTTATCCTTATCATTTTGTAGGGTGTAGCCATATCTGCTGAAGTTCAAATGGACCAACAATAAGCATATGTTGGTTGACTCTGATTTATTTTTGGATCTGAGATTGACTTGGTACAAAGCCAAATATCGTGTATTCTAGGTAAATTTTCTGTTTTGATTTCTTAGTACTCACTTCTCAGCTATTGTTGGACCCTATGCTGCAGCAAAAGTCCGAACTTTTTGGGTGAAGATGACAGTATCTTTACTCATTCCTGTGTTATCCTTCAAATGAACTATTTCTACTCCTGGTCATCTCATTTTATAGGGGCTAGATTCGTGATTTTCTGTGGAAGCTGTCCTTGATAAATCCTAACCATTGATGTCTCTTAAGCAAGCATATCTAATTGGTGGAACAACATGCAAAGGTCGAAAAACTGTCCGATCGCAGTATTTCTTTAAGTACGTAAGTATATTTTGATTTATTTTCCAACAATTTGCCTTACTATTACCTTTATTGCTTATGGCTGTGCTTTCTTCAATCAGATTGGCTTTTTGATCTGTTCTTGATGTTCAACAAGCATCAGTAGAGCTAGTCATATTTTAGATTGGTATACTAGATTAAGTTATTCATGTGTTGCTGACCGGTTCTGACCATATCTTGATTTGAAAGTACTGGTAGGTTGTGAGCTGGGAGGGAACCCTCTTGAGTCATATTCAGATTTGCGGTAAACCTTATTTATTTATTGCAGTAGACCTGATTATCTAATGCTCGAGATTTTGTGAGCTTGTCATGCAAGACATAAGCTTCAAAATGGCTTTTATAATGGTTCCATGCTTTAGATGGAGCACGGGCAGGCATACAATGTGACGGATAATCGCCTTCTCAAACAGTTGGTTCTTGTATGTTGGTAAAAAAGGCTCAGCCTTCCACCTCTCCTACCCCCTAGCTTTCTTCTGCTCTTTTTTGTGTATGTATGTATATTGATGAGAAGATGGGTGACTTGTAAAATTGCAGTTCTCTTCTTTGCGTGTCAGCTTCTCTAGCAATAGGCGAGGAACTTCTGGAAGTGGTGAATTTGAGCCTCTTCTTCCTCTTCCCTTTTTTCCTTTTAATTTCTTGTTTTTTGAAGATTATGTTTTTTTATGACTTCTTTAATTACATAACTATAATTATATTTCTTTTGATGTGTTTTTTCTTCTGTTCCTGAAGAATTCATAGGATTTGGAGGCTGATGAAAGTTTTGGGATAAGGATGCTATAAAAAAAGGTACGATTTTGACTTCGAGAACCCAAATCCTCAAAGTTTGTATTTTGCTTGTCAAAAATCAGGTGTTGTTTGCTCAATAACAGGCTGTCACATTTTTACATGTTTCAAATCTGCTCGCATTCCTACCTCATTTTTTCAGTTTTCCTGACTCTTCTTTTTTATTTCACTTATTCTTTCCCAGGTAATTTTTGGTCTTGCATGGATTCTGTCATCCTTCATTATTCTCTATTTTCCATCTTTTCTTCAAGTAATAGTGTGAAAAAAGACGAAGTGGCTTGCTTAGAGGCCAACTAGTGCTGGCGATAACTTTAAGTTCCATTTTTGCGCTTCATTTATGTAGGAGTTGCAGAAGCCGAGGTAGAAATTTCTCTAGAGTTGGTATTAACTAGGGTAATCTCTTTGGACTTTCCCATGATGATGTCCTTAGTCTTGGTAACAGTTATCCAATCAATCAATTATTTATTCTGGTCCTTTGTCTACTTTTATTTTTCCTGATCTTTGCTACTTATCTCTGTATATCTGGTGGTAATTTGATTCACTTGTAAACTTTTATGCTTCAGAGGCCTGGATCATACTCTATTGCTATGTGGTGGTCTATCGGTTGCTGCTGCAGGAATTTCTATACAATAGTTTGAATTTGATTTTCCACTACAACTGTTCATGAAATACTCTTTCCTTATAAACTTATTACTATTGTTTGACTACTAGAATTATTCCGAATTTGTTATTTATAAGATTCACTTCTATTTATTTGCCCCTTTTTCTTCATAGCTATTTATTTGCCCCTTTTTCTTCCTAGCTATTTCGTAGTATTACTTGCTAATCAAATTGGAAAGGGCGGAAATAAAATATAAAAATTTTATGCTTTGCAAGTTGGAAGGTCCATTGTTCTGCAGGCTACTGCTGCAGCCTATTGGAGACTGGACAAGATTTTTGGATCGCTAAATGCCTTTCCTCCTACTCAACTCTGTATACCATTTCTTTTCCTACTCTTCTGTTGGTTGATTTGTTCATTAAATATTGCACTTTATTCTTTTATTGACAGCTTTTGAATTTATATGTTAAGGCCATTTTCTCCAGAAGGTTGTGATGATTCTTGGACTCGGGTTTTGTTATGAAAGGAAAGCGGCTATTTTCTTGACGACGAGGCAATCTTGGATTTGGCATTCTTGGCTGTTTGTGGGACTCCGTTTAATTTGGTCTGGTGGTTATGTTCTATATTGTTTCGATGTGCTCTCTCTCCCTCTTTTCAATTGTTAATGTTCTGGCTTGCGAATGATCTCTGACATGCTAAATTCATGGGAAATCCTAAACCATTAAGCTTAAAAGGTTGCTATTTAGGATTTCTCCGGAGGCTTATTTCGTTAAATGCTATGACTAGTTCTCTGGTTCTTCATATAAAGAGTTTGGATTATTTTATTGCTTCTATATCTCTCATCCTACTTGGTTGTTGTGCATAAATTTGTGCTGGTTGTTGTTTCGGTTGGCTGCCATTGCTTGCTCCATTTGATGACATGTGAATGATGGTCATCAAGTTCTGGGCAAACTTTTTTTGGGTCTGTTAGTCTTGGTGATGCAATTGGTTGTCCACCCGCTTTAATTTGTTGTTGCCCGCACCACGTTTGTGGAATGCCCCCGCATCTATTTAATGTTGGCATTATGTGGTTCTGTATGCTGTTTTTTGCCACTGTGACTGAGACACATATAACTTTAGTGTTTTCGTGGATGTATTATAGTAATTTCTGCGCGTTTGTTACATGTTGCTATAAACTTTGAATGATATGATCGACCCTTTCTTGGTAGATGCTGTTTGTAGGTAACTGTTGGTTTGAACTGTGGATGAAATGTTCTGCTAGTTGATTGCACTTCTAGTCATCGTATCTGGCGTTGATAAATAGTTAATTTTTGAACCAACAATTTTATTTTTTTGGGCTATGGTAATGTGCATTTTGTTGTTTTAATTCAATGTTCAATAAGCATTATTCAGTTGATCTCACCTATGTTCAATCTTCACGTGTTCAATAAGTGGTTCTGTATGCTATTTTTTGCCTTTGTGACTGGGGCACACATATAACTTTAGTGTTTTCATAGATCGATTATAGTAATTTCTATGCTTTTGTTGCTTCTTGCTGTCAACTTTGAATGATATGGTCAGGCCTTTCATGGTGGATGTTGTTTGTAGGTCACTGTTGGTATAGACTGTGGATGAAATAGTTTGGTGCTGGAGATTATGTTCTCTTCAGCAGCGATTGAGCGAGCAGCTCCGGAAGGTCTGCTGTTCCGCAGACAATTGAGCAGCAACAATCGTTCGATGGGGGGAGGAGAATAAGAGACACTGTGGGATCTTTTCCCCGGCTCGGCTTCTAGTTCTTTTACTCACGATTTGTTGGTCTTCTCTTTCTTCTTCTCCTTCAACTTGTTGTTGGTCTCCCGGGGGGTAATTGTTGGGAGTTGTATCCTACATGTCAATCGTCAGCGTGTTGATCTCTTATATTAATTGTTGGGAATTGATTGATAAATTAATAAAGTGTTATTTGGCATTATTCATCATTTCATTGTACATCTTCAAATGATCTCTTATATGATGTTCTTAAGACTTATTTTATGATAAAGAAGGATTTATGTTCTTAAACCTATTTGCGACCAAATGATATGCTGTTAATAGGACAACAGCATTGTCGAGATTAGGTCGTTATGAGACATATACGTTGGTTGTCCTCTTAACCAAGGAGTGTGGAGATACTGATATGTCATACAGGTGAAGTGGAGTACATTTCACTGAACGTGACCAATTCCGGAACGCTCTACTATCAAAAGATGTTCCGAGTGGATATGGGTGTAAATATCCCTCAGACCTGAGATCACCACAGTGATTAGCAAGCAACTTACTGTACTTTGGTACCGAACTAGCAGAATTTCTAATTCTGGAACGGAAGGTTACTGGGTGCAGTCAAGTACTTGCGAAATCAGTGCGTGAGTCAAGATGGAATTGACCGCTCCTGAAAATAAGAGATAATGCTGTGTTCAATTTAGCAAAATCTTGGCTAGGGCAATCCTTGTGATGAGTCACAGAATTTCTAAAGTTGATCACATAATGGATGTACTGATTAGAGAGTTGACAGAACTCTGAGGTCATCCTAGCATTAGTAGTCAAAGGGATGAATTATACAGTAACCATAGTCTAGGGTTTCAGAATATTTGCTTCGCATATATTCGGCCTATCCAGATGTCGGATACCATTGCTAGATGGTCACATCGATTAGTGCAAGAAGTCGTTCCTGTACTAGAGGCTTAGGTTCGAACCAATGAGGTCACACGCATAGAAGTTTTCTGATTGATCAAGATAGCTGATTGATGATTGAGAATCTTTTAGGAATAATTTGGTCAATTCGATTGGCAAATTATCCTATAAAATAATTAAAGTAATTATTGGAGGATTAATTGGTAATTAGATTACTAATAAACTCAATTTGATTGAGTAAACGGACTAAGGATGAGCCAAATTGAATTGGATTTAATTTTGGTTTTGACCTAATTGGATTAGTGGCGCAGGGGTCGACTCGAAGTAAAGTGGGGTTGACTCGAGATGGGCTGGGGTCGACTCTCTCTCAGAGAATCCAAAGAATGAATTCTTTCCAGGTGGGGTCGACTCGAAGTAAAGAGGGGTCGACTGGAGATAGGTTGGGGTCGACTCTCTCAGACAATCCAAAGAACGACTTCTATTTTTCCAGGTGGGGTCGACTCGAGTTTCCTTGGGGTCGATTCGAAGCAAGTTGGGGTCGACTCGAGCTCTGAAAGGGTCGACTCGTTGGGGGTATCAGGAGTTCTCTGTCGTCTCAGCCAGGGTTGATATGCGAAGCTATGGGGTCGACTCGGGTCGACTTTGGAGTCCGACTCGAAGGGGAAGGAGTCGACTCGAGGCGACTTGGAGTCGACTCGAGATCGGGAAGGTCCACTCCTTCTGAAAATTCTGAAACTCGCGGACGGGCTGAATTCAGGGGATTCGATCCGGACGTGGATTTTCAATGAAAAGTGAAGGGATTTGGATCGTGGGACGTGGGAGAATGGTTAGATGATGATGGAATATCAGCACCATTTATTTCGATCCTATCTCACCTGCATGAACCATCTATTGTTTGAATTTTGAATTCAAACAAGATAAGAACTATCTTGTTACAACCAACACCTTCCTGCGCCAACAAGATACCAAATTTCCATTTGAATTTCGAATTCCGAATTCAAATGATCAGATGGCGCACCTTTAAAAGAAGAGTTCCAATTGTGGCTAAAAAAGAAATGAAATTTTGTGAATGAAATTCAGCCTTCCATCTCGCCCATTTTCATCTTCCTCTGAGTCCATCTCGCCATAGCTGATAGGGATCCCAGATAAGAGCCTTTAGATCAGATCTAAGTCCTCTTCAATCCTTACTAACCATTCCTCCAAGTTCTTCCAAGAAGGCGAACCAAAAGTTGATAGCGTTGGAAAGATCAAAATTCAGCAAAGGAAGATCCTGCGCAAGCTAGCACTTCCGCGGGATTGGATCACTCCAGGAGCTTCGTGTGGATTACTTGTAGAGGCCAGACGAGTGTGTGGCTACGAAGCTCGAGCATCAGATCCGTTACTTTCAGATTTCATAAAGGTATAATCCGTATAAATCTAGGTCCAAAGATATATCTTATAGGTTTCAATCCCCGAGGGTTAAACCTCTTTTGGGGCTCTTCACAGAGTAATCTTCCGAGCCTATTCGATGGGCATTCGAAGATTAGTTGGGTGTTAGATTAGTTGAGTTTAGAACTTAATTAATAATCTCATTTCAGATCTGAAATTAATCGTGCAATGATTTTAGCTTAATCGTTTAAACAATCCCGACATATTGATCATATATACTTGTAGTGGTACTTTGAAATTTGATTTCTTATGCATATCTGAATTAAAATGTCTAATTCGATTTTTTCGCTGTGAATTTCAAAATTAAAAGAACTACGTATGGCTTGATCTCCCTTGTGAAGGGGGTACGTAGGCAACCCCAACAGGTACAGCCATTATTTTTGAAAAATTCTAAATTTCAACATGCTATCACTACTAGCATCATAGGATCGCTTTCGGTAATGGCCGTGATGTTGTGCTTCTTGTTATCTTGTTCTCTTTGTTTGTTTATGTTTCTTCTCTTTTGCTTTTCTTCTTCTTTGTTTCGCAAACTGGGAGAGTGGCATTGCTTTTGGGTTCTATACAAAGAGGCTGTGATGATTCTTGGATGAGGGTTTTGATGGAGAGAGAATATTTTGATCGCTATTTGTTCAATCTGGATTTGGTATTCTTGGTTGTTGGTGAGATTCTGTCTAATTTGGTTCTGGAGGTTATGTTTATATTGTTTCGATGTGCCATCTCTCCCTCTTTTCAATTGTTAATGTTATAGCATGTGAAATGATCTCTGACATGCTAAATCCATAGGAAATCCTAAACCATTGAGCTTAAATGGTTGCTATATAGGATTTCTTCGGAGGCTTATTTAGCTAGATGCTAAGACTAGTTCTATGGTTCTTCATATAAAGAGTTTGGATTATTTTATTGCTTCTATTTCTCTCATCCTGCTTGGTTGTTGTAGATAAATTTGTGCTGGTTGTTGTTTTGGTTGGCTGCCATTGCATGCTCCATTTGATGACATGTGAATGATGTTAATCAAATTTTGAGCAAACTTCTTTTAGGTCCGTTAGTCTTGGTGATGCAATTGGTTGTCGTCCTGCTTTAATTTGTTGTCGCAAGCACCACATTTGTGGAATGCCTGAACATCAATTTAAAGTCGGCATTATGTGGTTCTGTATGCTGTTTTTGCTGCTGTGACTGAGACACACATAAAACTTTAGTGTTTTCATGGATGTATTATAGTAATTTCTGTGCTTTTGTCACCTCTTCCTGTCATGATATGATCAAGCCTTTCAAGGTGGATAATGTTTGTTGGTCACTGTTGGTCTAAACTCTTAAGCTGTGGTTGAAATAGTTTGGTGCGGGCGGTTATGTCGTCTTCGGTAGCGGTAGAGCGAGCAGCTTTTGAATGTCTGCTGTTTCGCAGACATCCGAGCAGCGGCCATGGTTAGAAGGGGGGAGGAGAAGAAGACATTGTGGGATCTTTTTCCTAGGTCGGCTTCTAGTTCTCTTTCTCAAGATTTACTGGTATTCTATTTCTTCTCCTCCTACTTGTTCTTGGTCTCCCGGGTGGATAATGGTCGCGATGTTGTGCTTCTTGTTATCTTTTTCTCTTTGTTTATGTGCCTTCTCTTTTGCTTTTCTTATTCTTTGTTTCCCAAATTGGGAGAGCGGCGCTGCTTTTGGGTTCTTTACAAGGAGGCTATGATGATTCTTGCTCGAGGGTTTCGCTACAATTGAGAGGAAAGCAGTTATTCTCTTGACGGCAAGGCAATCTTGCAGGCAACTATTTGCAGCCATTTTGATTTATTAGTTGCAGATCAATCGGTGAATCAGAGCCCCCCTCTCCATCTTCCCCTTCCCTCTCCATCTTCCCTTCCCTGCTTTCAAATTGCTGGGATTTTTGTTTTCAATATTCTTTTTACGGTTGTGTTTCCGAGAGATTTTAAAGTAGATTTAGGTGGAGAGTGTAGGAAGTGGGGAGATCTTGGTCAAAGTCTCTCTCCCTCTCTCCCTTTTCTTCAGTATATCTTCAAAAGTTTTGAACTTGGTTCAGATATTTTATTTTGTCAACTTTGCTTTAAGTTCTCTCTGGACTTGAATAATAGTGAGATAATATTTTGATCGGTGTTTGTTCAATCTAGATTTGGTATTCTTGGTTGTTGGTGGGACTCCATCTAATTTGGTTCTGGAGGTTATGTTCTATATTGTTTCGATGTGCTTTCTCTCCCTTTTTTCAATTGTTGACGTTCTGGCATGTGAAATGATCTCTGACATTCTAAATCCATGGGAAATTCTAAACCATTGAGCTTAAAAGGTTGCTATATAGGATTTCTTTGGATGCTTATTTCGTTAAATGCTATGACTAGTTCTCTAGTTCTGCATAGAAAGAGTTTGAATATTTTATTGCTTCTATATCTCTCGTCCTGCTTGGTTGTTGTACATAAATTTATGCTGGTTGTTGTTTCGGTTGGCTGCCATTGCTTGCTCCGTTTGATGACACGTAATTGATGGTCATCAAATTTTGAGCAAACTTTTTTTGGGTCCGGTAGTCTTGGTGATGCAATTGGTTGTCCACCTGCTTTAATATGTTGTTGTATGCACCACATTTGTGGAATGCCCGAACATCTATTTAATGTTGGCATTATGTGGTTCTGTATGCTGTTTTTTGCCGCTGTGACTGAGACATATAACTTTAGTATTTTCATGGATGGATTATGGTAATTTCTTTGCGTTTGTTACCTCTTGCTGTCAACTTTGAATGATATGATCAACCCTTTTTTGGTAGATGCTGTCTGTAGGTCCCTGTTGGTCTAAACTGTGGATGAAATGGTCTGCTAGTTGATTGCACTCTCTGTCATTGTATTTGTCTTTGATAAATAGTTAATTTTCGGACCAACAAATTTTTTTTTTGGGGCTATGATAATGTGCATTTTGTTGTTTTAATTCATTTTCGATAAGCATTATTCATTTGATCTCACCTAAGTTCAATCTTCACGTGATGCTGCTGGCCTTAAAGCATTCACGTCATAAGTTATATTAATTGCAGTTGTGTTCAAAGTTTTTCCGTTCCCTTTTTTATTTTTATCATATCCACAACTGAAGTGACATATGTCACGCCCCGGACCCGGATCCGTGACATGGCCGTGCTATTGCCGACTACCGCCCACAATAGCACGAAGCCTCATACATGGGTAACAGGGTAGTCAGACTTGTCAAACTGTCATATATTTAAAATATTTGCCGTGTGTCATATAAGGTAGTATAGGGTATTTCTTCTTCCATCTCTGTGCCAGATTCTTTTTTCCTCTGTTTTACTGTTGAAACAGAGGGGAGAAACATTCCACAGAGGAACTTTCCCTCTTTTTATTTTGTTTAAACCCATTTAAGTAAATCAGGTCATATCTTGCTCCGGGTTGGCTACAGCCGAGCAGTACACCCTTCAAGAAATCCCTCCTTCCTCTCCTAGGGCTTCAGAGGTTCAGCTCCATCAACCTTCGGCTCTAGGGTTCGGCTTCTCTGGTACAGTACCCGAGAGGGCTAAGGAATAAGAGGGTATAGTAACTCCTAAGTTAAGAAACTGAGAGTTTAAATAAACTCTGCTTAGGAGGTGACCCTTGGAGAGGCGGCACCCTCTCCTTCCTCCTTGCTCCGGAAGCCTACAGATGCCCTTTCCCTCAGGCCAGCTGGGCTTGTCCTTTCAACCTGGGTGAGGTGGCAGACTCCCATTTTGCATGGATGAGGGCCCAACAGCTGGTCTTCCCCCCTATTGGCCAGCGGGGGCCCGTCACTTCAGTCCTCAGGCGTGAGGTGAGGGTTGCCATCCATGGGCCCAATACGGCCCCATTAACGACCGAGCCCAAATACCCTTAAACTGGGCCTCAGAAGTATTGGGCCCAGTTAGTATCAGGCCCGGATGTTACAAAATCCATGGGAAATCCTAAACCATTGAGCTTAAAAGGTTGCTATATAGAATTTCTTTGGAGGCTTATTTCGTCAGATGCTAAGACTATTTATCTGGTTCTTCATATAAAGAGTTTGGATTATTTTATTGCTTCTATATCTCTCATCTTGCTTGGTTGTTGTACATAGATTTGTGCTGGTTGTTGTCTTAGTTCGCTACCATTGCTTGCTCCATTTGATGACATGTGAACGATGGTCATCAAATTTTGAGCAAACTTTTTTTTGGTTCCATTAGCCTTGGTGATTCAATTGGTTCTGGAGGCTATGTTCTATATTGTTTCATTGTGCTCTCTCTCCCTCTTTTCAATTGTTGACGTTTTGGCATGTGAAATGATCTCTGACATTCTAAATCCACGGGAAATTCAAAACCATTGTGCTTAAAAGGTTGCTATATGGGATTTCTTCGGATGCTTATTTCGTTAAATGCTAGGACTAGTTCTCTAGTTCTTCATAGAAAGAGTTTGGATTATTTTATTGCTTCTATATCTCTCGTCCTGCTTCGTTGTTGTACATGAATTTATGCTGGTGGTTGTTTCGGTTGGCTGCCATTGCTTGCTCCGTTTGGTGGCACGTAATTGATGGTCATCAAATTTTGAGCAAACTTTTTTTGGGTCCGGTAGTCTTGGTGATGCAATTGGTTGTCCACCTGCTTTAATATGTTGTTGCACGCACCACGTTTGTGGAATGCCCGAACATCTATTTAATGTAGGCATTTTGTGGTTTTGTATGCTGTTTTTTGCCGCTGTGATTGAGACACATAACTTTAGTATTTTCATGGATGGATTATGGTAATTTCTTTGCATTTGTTACCTCTTGCTGTCAACTTTGAATGGCATGATCAACCCTTTTTTGGTAGATGCTGTCTGTAGGTCCTTGTTGGTCTAAACTGTAGATGAAATGGTCTGCTAGTTGATTGCACTCCCCGTCATTGTATCCGTCTTTGATAAATAGTTAATTTTCGGACTAACAAATTTTTTTTTTTGGGCTATGATAATGTGCATTTTGTTGTTTTAATTCAATGTTCAATAAGCATTATTCATTTGATCTCACCTAAGTTCAATCTTCACGTGATGCTACAGGCCTTAAAGCATTCACGTCATAAGTTATATTAATTGCAGGTGTGTTCAAAGTATTTCTGTTCCCTTTTTTATTTTTATCATATCCACAACTGAAGTGACATATGTCACGCCCCGGACACGATCCGCGACACGGCCGTGCTATTGCCGACTACCGCCCACAATAGCACGAGCAGTACAACCTTCAAGAAATCCCTCCTTCCTCTCCTAGGGCTTCAGAGGTTCAGCTCCTTCAACCTTCGGCTCTAGGGTTCGGCTTCTCTGGTACAGTACTCCAGAGGGCTAAGGAATAAGAGGGTATATTAACTCCTAAGTTAAGAAACTGAGAGTTTAAATAAACTCTGCTTAGGAGGTGACCCTTGGAGAGGTGGCACCCTCTCCTTCCTCCTTGCTTCCGAAGCCTACAGCTGCCCTTTCCCTCTGGCCCGCTGGGCTTGTCCTTTCAACCTGGGTGAGAGGTGGCAGACTCCCATTTTGCATGGATGAGGGCCCAACAGCTGGCCTTCCCCCCGCTGGCCAGCTGGGGCCCGTCACTTCAGTCCTCAGGCGTGAGGCGAGGGTTGCCATCCATGGGCCCAATACGGCCCCATTAATGACCTGGCGCAAATATCCTTAAACTGGGCCTCAAAAGTATTGAGCCTAGTTAGTATCGGGCCCGGACATTTATTCTTTCCCTCTTAAATAAATTTCATCCTCGAAATTAATCATGCCTCAATTTTTAGGTATGCAGTGTAATTCTCTAGAAAAACTGACTGAAATAAAGAAATGTGAATAGCCAGAATCAAACAAAATCCATGGTAAATCCTAAACCATTGAGCTTAAAAGGTTGCTATATAGAATTTCTTTGGAGGCTTATTTCGTCAGATGCTAAGACTATTTCTCTGGTTCTTCATATAAAGAGTTTGGATTATTTTATTGCTTCTATATCTCTCATCTTGCTTGGTTGTTGTATATAGATTTATGCTGGTTGTTGCCTCAGTTCGCTGCCATTGCTTGCTCCATTTGATGACATGTGAACGATGGTCATCAAATTCTGAGCAAACTTTTTTTGGTTCCGTTAGCCTTGGTGATTCAATTGGTTGTCCACCTGCTTTAATTTGTTGTTGCTCGCACCACGTTTGTAGAATGCCCCAACATCTATTTGATGTTGGCATTATGGGGTTATGTATGCTATTTTTTGCCTTTGTGACCGAGACACATATAACTTTAGTGTTTTCATGGATCGATTATAGTAATTTCTATCCTTTTGTTGCCTCTTGCTTTGAACTTTGAATGATATGATCAAGCCTTTCATGGTGGATGCTGTTTGTAGGTCACTGTTGGTCTAGACTATGGATGAAATAGTTTGGTCATCTCATGGTCATCTCATCTTATAGGGGCTAGCTTCGTGATTTTCTGTGGAAATTGTCGATAAATCCTAACCATTGATGTCTCTTTAGCAAGCATATCTGATTGGTGGAACAGCATGCTCAGGTCGAAAAACTGTCCGATTGCAGTATTTCTTGAAGTTTGTAAGTATATTTTGATTTATTTGCCAACAATTTGTCACAGTATTACTTTTATTGCTTAAGGCTGTGATTTCTTGAATCAGATTAACTTTTTGGTCTGTTACTGACGTTCAACAAGCATCAATAGTGCTGGACACCAAATTTTAGACTGGTATACTAGATTAAATTATCCATTTGTTGCTGACCTGTTCTGACCAGACCTTGATTTGAAAGCATTGGTAGGTTGTGAGTTGAGAGGGTACCCTCTGAGTCATATTCGGATTTGCAGTAAACCTTATTTATTTATTGCAGTAGACCTGTTTATCTAATGCCGCAGATTATGTTAACTTTTCATGTAAGACATAAGGTTCAAAATGGTACTTATAATGGTTCCAAGAATTAGGAGCATGGGCGGGCATACAATGTGATGGATAATCGCCTTCTCAAAGGGCTGGTTCTTATATGTTGGTAAACAAGGCTCAGCCTTCCACCTCTCCTTTCTCCTAGCTTTCTACTTGAGAGAGGAGGTGAGCATCTATAGTGATTTCTCAGTTACCTTTCAAGCATTGTTCCTTCTCCTTTTCTTCTTCGCTTTTTTGTGTACGGATTTATTTTTGTATGAATATTCATGCAACAAGGGTGACTTCTAACAATTGTTCTTCTCTTCTTTGCATGCCATCTTCTCTAGCAATAGGCGAGACATATGTGGAAGGTCTGCTACATTGCTGGCACCTGAGCTGCATTCATTGTAAGTTGGAGAGGTCATCACCATCGGAGAAGAGGCGCGGGGATCTTCTCCTCTTTTTTGCGTGCATGTATATTAATGAGATGATGGGCAAGTTGTGAAATTACTCCTCTTCTTTGCGTGTCAACTTCTCTAGCAATAGGCGAGGAACTTCTGGAAGTGGTGAATTTGAGCCTCTTCTTCCTTTTCCCTTTTTGCCTTTCAATTTCTTGTTTTTTGAAGATTATATTTTTGTAGCACTTTTTTAATTACATAACTGTAATTAAATTTTTTTTGATGTAATTTTTCGGTTGTTCCTGAAGAATTCATTGGATTTGGAGGCTGATGGTAGTTTCAAGATAAAGATGGTATCGATAAAGGTACGATTTTGACTTCGAGAACCCAAATTCTCAAAGTTTCTATTTTGCTTGTCAAAAATCAGGAGTTGTTTGCTCAATACTCGAATGTGTCACATTTTTACATTTTCTCCTTGACAAAATCCCGACCATAAATACATGGGCTCTTTTACATGAACTACCAGTTTATGTGTGAATCTTATTGTGCTTTTTTTTTTTCTGCAATTCTTTTACGTCTCTTGTTATAAAGTTATCTGAAATGCCTGCTTCACCATTGGATAACTTTTTCTCCCATTTGTTGCGATTGGCTAATTAAGTTAATATGTTTTTTCATTTTTATTTCTGCTCTCATTTAATTTGGGAAGCTGTGGTGTTTTTCTAACATTTACATCCTTGTTTTCTATAAATCATGACAGTGACACCTCTACTTTTGCTCCCATTTTTATGTGCTGTGTATGTTGCTTAATATTTTATTTGACAAATGTGGTTGGTTCTCTTAGTACACTTTCAAATAGTATCATAGGCAGTTCCCATGAGATAATGACATGATCATCTGAAAATGCATTTGCATAGTCTCAGAACCGAACTATTAGACTAATCCCTGTATAGCTCCTATGCCTTTTTATATTAGATCAAGTTCAGAACCAGAAGAATTTCTCTTTGTTTTGTCTGCTGGCCATCAGTTATGGTTATATCCTTGTGACATACTGTGTGGTAATTCCAATCCTTCAATCATTTAATCATTTTTTGTTAACCTTGTTGGTTACATTGATCTGCATGACTTTCCATTGGCTTGGAAAACATTTCTGCATGTTGTTCTGGATACTTTACCATTTCTTTTTCAACCTCTCTTTCTCTTTAATTTTCATGATTTCATGCCTGAGCATGTTTGTTAATGTATTACGTGCGGGCGGGGCTTGGTGCAATGGTAAGGTTGCTCCATTTGACCTGTGCATCATGTATTCGAAACACCTCAGATGCTAAGTGGCAGAAACCTTGGGGATGCCTTTTTTTGTTTTCTTGAATGTATTATGTATCATAAAGATAAGGCTTGTGATATGTCGGGATGATTATATTATATTAAGTTGTGAATGATTGTTTTATGATTATTATTTTTTAGGATGTAGTCTTATCTTCTAAAGTTCAAATGGACCAACAATTAGCATATCTGGTTGACTCGGTGATTTATTTTTCGAACTGAGGTTGGCTCGTTACAAAGCCAAATATTGTGTCTTGTAGGTAAATTGTCTGTTTTGGTTTCTTAGGACTCACTTCTCGTAGGCTAAACATGATTCCTTTTTTGGCTTCCAAAAAGGCTCCATTTATTTTTATACAAGAATTGACTTGTGTCTGGCCTGTAGTGGATATAGCTTTGTGTTCTTTATTATTGGAAGCCATTCTTTTCTTTTCTTTTTCTTTTTTCTAACATTTTTTAATATTTTTTTTCTTTTTTTAATAAAAAACGTTGTCTTCTTGCACCTTCCATGCTAGACCTAATGATTTCTATTGAACACAGATAATTCCTTGACCTGTACGTGGTTTGACGGCCATAGTCTTTCTGGTTCCCTTTAGATGAGATGAAGTTTCTTGATTCCACCTAGTTTGAGACTAAGTTTGTTTAATTTATTTACATAAATAGTACACTTGTATTGCGTTCAGATGATAATGTACTTGCTTGAGTTTCTATTGTCCGCCGGCCTTTGTAGTTTAGGTAATTATGGATAGCCACTCTCTTTGCCAGCTATCCCTTTTTAACCACAACTTTTATGTTGATTATACACTTTGCATTTCGCTTTATTCATGGTAAATCTACTTCATCAGTTTTTGTGGCTTGGACCTTCAAATTGCATCATCCTAGAATTTTACCAAACTCATAAAAACTGTTCAAGTATATTCGTGTCTGCTGTTGTCTTATCTATTTATCTTCTGAGCTATTGCTGACCCTATGCAGCAGCTAAAGTCCGAACCTTTTGGGTGATGATGACATCTTTACTCCTTTCTTTGATAGCCTTTAAATGAAATATTACAGCTCCTAGTCATCTTATCTTATAGGGGCTTGATTCGTGATTTTCTGTGGAAGCTGTCCTCGATAAATCCTAACCATTGATGTCTCTTTAGCAAGCATATCTGATTGGTGGAACAGCGTGCTCAGGTCGAAAAATTTTCTGATCGCATTATTTCTTGAAGTATATAAGTATATTTTGATTTATTTGCCAACAATTTGTCATAGTATTACTTTTATTGCTTTAGGCTGTGATTTTTTGAATCAAATTAGCTTTTTGGTCTATTATTGACGTTCAACAAGCATCAATAGTCTTGGACACCAATTTTTAGACTGGTATACTAGATTAAATTATCCATGTGTTGGTGACCTGTTCTGGCCAGATCTTGATTTGAAAGCATTGGTAGCTTGCGGGTTGGGAGGGAACCCTCTTGGTTCACGTATCCAAAAGCTCCAAAAAAATTTGGAACCGGTACGGGCCGATACGGTTAGCCGGTTCGGGCCGGTACGGGTTTTTAACACCGAACCAGACCGTTCGGAGCCAGTATCGGTTCGGTACGGGCTGAACCGGCCGGTACAGCATTCCTTGCTTTTTTGTTTGTATGGATGCATTTTTGCAGGAATATTGATGCAACAAGGGTTGACTTCTAAATTTGTTCTCTTCTTTGCATGCCACCTTATCTGGCAATAGGCGAGGCATTTTTGGAAGGTCTACTACGCTGCTGACAACCAATCTGCATTCATTGTAAGTTGGAGAGGTCATCACCCGAGGAGAGGAGCGGGGATCTTCTCCTCTTTTTTGTGTGTATGTATGTATATTGATGAGATGATGGGTGACTTGTAAAATTGCTCTTTTCTTCTTTGCGTGTCAGCTTCTCTAGCAATTGGCGGGGAACATCTGGAAGTGGCGAATTTGAGCCTCTTTTTCCTTTTCCCATTTTGCCTTCTAATTTCTTGTTTTTTGAAGATTATATTTTTTTTAAGGCTTCTTTAATTACAAAACTGTAATTAAATTTCTTCTGATGTGTTTTTTCTGCTGTTCCTGAAGAATTCATATGATTTGGAGGCTGATGATAGTTTCGAGATAAAGATGGTATCAATAAAGGTACGATTTTGACTTCGAGAACCGACATTCTCAAAGTTCGTGTTTTGCTTGTCAGAAATCAGGAGTTGTTTGCTCAATACTAGAATGTGTCGCATATTTACATTTTCTCCTTCACAAAATCCCGACCATAAATAGATGGGCTTTTTTACATGAACTACCAGTTTGTGTGAATCTTATTGTGCTATTTTTTTCTGCAATTCTTTTATGTCTCTTGTTATTAAGTTAGCTGAAATGCCTGCTTCACCATTGGATAACTTTTCTCCTAATTGTTGCGATTGGCTAATTAATTTAATTTGTTTTTTCATTTTTATTTCTGCTCTCATTTAATTTGGGATGCTCTGGTGTTTTTCTGACATTTACATCTTTGTTTTCCGATCGCAGTATTTCTTGAAGTATGTAAGTATATTTTGATTTATTTGCCAACAATTTGTCATAGTATTACTTTTATTGCTTTAGGCTGTGATTTCTTGGATCAAATTAGCTTTTTGGTCTATTATTGACGTTCAACAGGCATCAATAGTCTTGGACACCAATTTTTAGACTGGTATACTAGATTAAATTATCCATGTGTTGCTGACCTGTTCTGGCCAGATCTTGATTTGAAAACATTGGTAGCTTGCAGGTTGGGAGGGAACCCTCTTGGTTCACGTATCCAAAAGCTCCAAAAGAATTTGGAACCGGTACGGGCAGATACGGTTAGCCGGTTCGGGCCGGTACGGGTTTTTAACACCGAACCAGACCTTTCCAAGCCAGTATCGGTTCGGTACGGGCTGAACCGGCCGGTACAGCATTCCTTGCTTTTTTGTTTGTATGGATGCATTTATGCATGAATATTGATGCAACAAGGGGTGACTTCTAAATTTGTTCTCTTCTTTGCTTACCATCTTCTCTAGCAATAGGTGAGGCATTTTCGGAAGGTCTACTACATTGCTGGCAACCAATCTGCATTCATTGTAAGTTGGAGGGGTCATCACCCGAGGAGAAGAGGAGCGGGGATCTTCTCCTCTTTTTTGTGTATGTATGTATCTTGATGAGATGATGGGTGACTTGTAAAATTGCTCTTCTCTTCTTTGCGTGTCAGCTTCTCTAGCAATAGGCGGGGAAGTTCGGGAAGTGGCGAATTTGAGCCTCTTCTTCCTTTTCCCATTTTGCCTTTTAATTTCTTGTTTTTTGAAGATTATATTTTTTTAAGGCCTCTTTAATTACAAAACTGTAATTAAATTTCTTCTGATGTGTTTTTTCTGTTATTCCTGAAGAATTTGTAGGATTTGGAGGCCGTTGATAGTTTCGAAATAAAGATGGTATCAATAAAGGTACGATTTTGACTTTGAGAATCCACATTCTCAAAGTTCGTATTTTGCTTGTCAGAAATCTGGAGTTGTTTGCTCAATACTAGAATGTGTCGCATATTTACATTTTCTCCTTCACAAAATCCCGACCATAAATAGATGGGCTCGTGCTATATTTTTCTGCAATTCTTTTATGTCTCTTGTTATTAAATTAGCTGAAATGCCTGCTTCACCATTGGATAACTTTTCTCCTAATTGTTGCGATTGGCTAATTAATTTAATTTGTTTTTTTATTTTTATTTCTGCTCTCATTTAATTTGGGATGCTCTGGTGTTTTTCTAACATTTACATCCTTGTTTTCTATACATCATGACAGTGACACCTCTACTTTTGTTTTGGTTTTTATGTGCTGTGTATGTTGCTTAATCTTTTATTTGACAAAAGTGATGGGTTCCTTTAGTACAACTTTCAAATCATATCATATGCAGTTGCCATGAGATAATGACATGATCTTCTGAAAATGCTTTTACATAATCTTAGAACTATTAGACTAATCCCTGTATAGCTCCTATCCCTTTTTATATTAGATCAAGTTTCGAATCGGAAGAATTTCTCATTGTTTTGTCTGCTGGCCATCAGTTATGGTTATATCCTTGTGACATACCGTGTGGTAATTCCAATCCTTTAATCTTTTTTTATTAACCTTGTTGGTTACAATGAATCTGCATGACTTTCCATTTGCTTGGAAACTTTAATTTTCATGTTTTCATGCCTGAGTTTGTATTGTAATTTTAGTATGTTTGTTAATGTATTTTATGTGGGCGGGGCTTGGTGCAGTGGTAAGGTTGTTCCATTTTGACCTGTGCATATTATGTGTTCGAACCACCTCTCGAGATCCTGTGGGGCAGAAACCTTGGGACGCCTTTTTTTTTCTTTTGAATGTATTATGTCTAATAAGGGTGAGATTTGTGATATCTTGTAATGATTATATTCTATTAAGTTGTGAATGATTGTTTTATCCTTATCATTTTGTAGGGTGTAGCCATATCTGCTGAAGTTCAAATGGACCAACAATAAGCATATGTTGGTTGACTCTGATTTATTTTTGGATCTGAGATTGACTTGTTACAAAGCCAAATATCGTGTATTCTAGGTAAATTTTCTGTTTTGATTTCTTAGTACTCACTTCTCAGCTATTGTTGGACCCTATGCTGCAGCAAAAGTCCGAACTTTTTGGGTGAAGATGACAGCATCTTTACTCATTCCTGTGTTATCCTTCAAATGAACTATTTCTACTCCTGGTCATCTCATTTTATAGGGGCTAGATTCGTGATTTTCTGTGGAAGCTGTCCTTGATAAATCCTAACCATTGATGTCTCTTAAGCAAGCATATCTAATTGGTGGAACAACATGCAAAGGTCGAAAAACTGTCCGATCGCAGTATTTCTTTAAGTACGTAAGTATATTTTGATTTATTTCCCAACAATTTGCCTTACTATTACCTTTATTGCTTATGGCTGTGCTTTCTTCAATCAGATTGGCTTTTTGATCTGTTCTTGATGTTCAACAAGCATCAATAGAGCTAGTCATATTTTAGATTGGTATACTAGATTAAGTTATTCATGTGTTGCTGACCGGTTCTGACCATATCTTGATTTGAAAGTACTGGTAGGTTGTGGGCTGGGAGGGAACCCTCTTGAGTCATATTCAGATTTGCGGTAAACCTTATTTATTTATTGCAGTAGACCTGATTATCGAATGCTCGAGATTTTGTGAGCTTGTCATGCAAGACATAAGCTTCAAAATGGCTTTTATAATGGTTCCATGCTTTAGGTGGAGCACGGGCAGGCATACAATGTGACGGATAATCGCCTTCTCAAAGAGTTGGTTCTTGTATGTTGGTAAAAAAGGCTCAGCCTTCCACCTCTCCTGCCCCCTAGCTTTCTTCTGCTCTTTTTTGTGTATGTATGTATATTGATGAGAAGATGGGTGACTTGTAAAATTGCAGTTCTCTTCTTTGCGTGCCAGCTTCTCTAGCAATAGGCGAGGAACTTCTGGAAGTGGTGAATTTGAGCCTCTTCTTCCTCTTCCCTTTTTTCCTTTTAATTTCTTGTTTTTTGAAGATTATGTTTTTTTATGACTTCTTTAATTACATAACTGTAATTATATTTCTTTTGATGTGTTTTTTCTTCTGTTCCTGAAGAATTCATAGGATTTGGAGGCTGATGAAAGTTTTGGGATAAGGATGCTATAAAAAAAGGTACGATTTTGACTTCGAGAACCCAAATCCTCAAAGTTTGTATTTTGCTTGTCAAAAATCAGGTGTTGTTTGCTCAATAACAGGCTGTCACATTTTTACATGTTTCAAATCTACTCGCATTCCAACATCATTTTTTCAGTTTTCCTGACTCTTCTTTTTTATTTCACTTATTCTTTCCCAGGTAATTTTTGGTCTTGCATGGATTCTGTCATCCTTCGTTATTCTCTTTTTTCCATCTTTTCTTCAAGTAATAGTGTGAAAAAAGACGAAGTGGCTTGCTTAGAGGCCAACTAGTGCTGGCGATAACTTTAAGTTCCATTTTTGCGCTTCCTTTATGTAGGAGTTGCAGAAGCCGAGGTAGAAATTTCTCTAGAGTTGGTATTAACTAGGGTAATCTCTTTGGACTTTCCCATGATGATGTCCTTAGTCTTGGTAACAGTTATCCAATCAATCAATTATTTATTCTGGTCCTTTGTCTACTTTTATTTTTCCTGATCTTGCTACTTATCTCTGTATATCTGGTGGTAATTTGATTCACTTGTAAACTTTTATGCTTCAGAGGCCTGGATCATACTCTATTGCTATGTGGTGGTCTATCGGTTGCTGCTGCAGGAATTTCTATACAATAGTTTGAATTTGATTTTCCACTACAACTGTTCATGAAATACTCTTTCCTTATAAACTTATTACTATTGTTTGACTACTAGAATTATTCCGAATTTGTTATTTATAAGATTCACTTCTATTTATTTGCCCCTTTTTCTTCATAGCTATTTATTTGCCCCTTTTTCTTCCTAGCTATTTCGTAGTATTATTTGCTAATCAAATTGGAAAGGGCGGAAATAAAATATAAAAATTTTATGCTTTGCAAGTTGGAAGGTCCATTGTTCTGCAGGCTACTGCTGCAGCCTATTGGAGACTGGACAAGATTTTTGGATCGCTAAATGCCTTTCCTCCTACTCAACTCTGTATACCATTTCTTTTCCTACTCTTCTGTTGGTTGATTTGTTCATTAAATATTGCACTTTATTCTTTTATTGACAGCTTTTGAATTTATATGTTAAGGCCATTTTCTCCAGAAGGTTGTGATGATTCTTGGACCCGGGTTTTGCTATGAAAGGAAAGCGGCTATTTTCTTGACGACGAGGCAATCTTGGATTTGGCATTCTTGGCTGTTTGTGGGACTCCGTTTAATTTGGTTCTGGTGGTTATGTTCTATATTGTTTCGATGTGCTCTCTCTCCCTCTTTTCAATTGTTAATGTTCTGGCTTGTGAAATGATCTCTGACATGCTAAATTCATGGGAAATCCTAAACCATTAAGCTTAAAAGGTTGCTATTTAGGATTTCTCCGGAGGCTTATTTCGTTAAATGCTAAGACTAGTTCTCTGGTTCTTCATATAAAGAGTTTGGATTATTTTATTGCTTTTATATCTCTCATCCTACTTGGTTGTTGTGCATAAATTTGTGCTGGTTGTTGTTTCGGTTGGCTGCCGTTGCTTGCTCCATTTGATGACATGTGAAGGATGGTCATCAAGTTCTGGGCAAACTTTTTTTGGGTCTGTTAGTCTTGGTGATGTAATTGGTTGTCCACCCGCTTTAATTTGTTGTTGCCCGCACCACGTTTGTGGAATGCCCCCGCATCTATTTAATGTTGGCATTATGTGGTTCTGTATGCTGTTTTTTGCCACTGTGACTGAGACACATAACTTTAGTGTTTTCGTGGATGTATTATTAGTAATTTCTGCGCGTTTGTTACCTGTTGCTATAAACTTTGAATGATATGATCGACCCTTTCTTGGTAGATGCTGTTTGTAGGTCACTGTTGGTTTGAACTGTGGATGAAATGTTCTGCTAGTTGATTGCACTTCTAGTCATCGTATCTGGCGTTGATAAATAGTTAATTTTTGAACCAACAATTTTATTTTTTTGGGCTATGGTAATGTGCATTTTGTTGTTTTAATTCAATGTTCAATAAGCATTATTCAGTTGATCTCACCTATGTTCAATCTTCACGTGTTCAATAAGTGGTTCTGTATGCTATTTTTTGCCTTTGTGACTGGGGCACACATATAACTTTAGTGTTTTCATGGATCGATTATAGTAATTTCTATGCTTTTGTTGCTTCTTGCTGTCAACTTTGAATGATATGGTCAGGCTTTTCATGGTGGATGTTGTTTGTAGGTCACTGTTGGTCTAGACTGTGGTTGAAATAGTTTGGTGTTGGAGATTATGTTCTCTTCAGCAGCGATTGAGCGAGCAGCTCCGGAAGGTCTGCTGTTCCGCAGACAATTGAGCAGCAACAATCGTTCGATGGGGGGAGGAGAATAAGAGACACTGTGGGATCTTTTCCCCAGCTCGGCTTCTAGTTCTTTTACTCATGATTTGTTGGTCTTCTCTTTCTTCTTCTCCTTCAACTTGTTGTTGGTCTTCCGGGGGGGTAATTGTTGGGAGTTGTATCCTACGTGTCAATCGTCAGCGTGTTGATCTCTTATATTCATTGTTGGGAATTGATTGATAAATTAATAAAGTGTTATTTGGCATTATTCATCATTTCATTGTACATCTTCAAATGATCTCTTATATGATGTTCTTAAGACTTATTTTATGATAAAGAAGGATTTATGTTCTTAAACCTATTTGCGACCAAATGATATGCTGTTAATAGGACAACAACATTGTCGAGATTAGGTCGTTATGAGACATATACGTTGGTTGTCCTCTTAACCAAGGAGTGTGGAGATACTGATATGTCACACAGGTGAAGTGGAGTACATTTCACTGAACGTGACCAATTCCGGAACGCTCTACTGTCAAGAGATGTTCCGAGTGGATATGGGTGTAAATATCCCTCAGACCTGAGATCACCACAGTGATTAGCAAGCAACTTACTGTACTTTGGTACCGAACTAGCAGAATTTCTAATTCTGGAACGGAAGGTTACTGGTGCAGTCAAGTACTTGCGAAATCAGTTCGTGAGTCAAGATGGTATTGACCCCTCCTGGAAGTAGGAGATAATGCTGTGTTCAATTTAGCAAAATCTTGGCCAGGGCAATCCTTGTGATGAGTCACAGGATTTCTAAAGTTGATCACATAGTGGATGTACTGATTAGAGAGTTGACAGAACTCTGAGGTCATCCTAGCATTAGGAGTCAAAGGGATGAATTATACAGTAACCATAGTCTAGGGTTTCAGAATATTTGCTTCGCATATATTCGGCCTATCCCGACGTCGGATACCATTGCTAGATGGTCACATCGATTAGTGCAAGAAGTCGTTCCTGTACTACCGGCTTAGGTTCGAACCAATGAGGTCACACGCATAGAAGTTTTCTGATTGATCAAGATAGCTGATGGATGATTGAGAATCATTTAGGAATAATTTGGTCAATTCGATTGGCAAATTATCCTATAAAATAATTAAAGTAATTATTGGAGGATTAATTAGTAATTTGATTACTAATAAACTCGATTTGATTGAGTAAACGGACTAAGAATGAGCCAAATTGAATTGGATTTAATTTTGGTTTTGACCTAATTGGATTAGTGGCGCAGGGGTCGACTCGAAGTAAAGAGGGGTCGACTCGAGATGGGCTGGGGTCGACTCAAGCTTGGCTGGGGTCGACTCTCTCTCAGAGAATCCAAAGAACGAATTCTTCCCAGGTGGGGTCGACTCGAAGTAAAGAGGGGTCGACTGGAGATGAGTTGGGGACGACTCTCTCAGAAAATGCAAAGAACGACTTTTGTTTTTGCAGGTGGTGTCGACTCGAGTTTCCTTGGGGTCGATTCGAAGCAAGTTGGGGTCGACTCGAGCTCTGAAAGGGTCGACTCGTTGGGGGTATTAGGAGTTCTCTGTCGTCTCAGCCAGGGTTGACCTGCGAAGCTATGGGGTCGACTCGGGTCGACTTTGGAGTCGACTCGAAGGGGAAGGAGTCGACTCGAGGCGACTTGGAGTCGACTCGAGATCGGGAAGGTCGACTCCTTCTGAAAATCCTGAAACTCGTGGACGGGCTGAATTCGGAGGATTCGATCCGGACGTGGATTTTCAATGAAAAGTGAAGGGATTTGGATCGTGGGACGTGGGAGAATGGTTAGATGATGATGGAATATCTGCACCATCTATTTCGATCCTATCTCACCTGCATGAACTTTCTATTGTTTGAATTTTGAATTCAAACAAGATAAGAACTATCTTGTTACAACCAACACCTTCATGAGCCAACAAGATTACCAAATTTCCATTTGAATTTCGAATTCAAATGATCAGATGGCGCGCCTTTAAAAGAAGAGTTCCAATTGTGGCTAAAAAAGAAATGAAATTTTGTGAATGAAATTCAGCCTTCCATCTCGCCCATTTTCATCTTCCTCTAAGTCCATCTCGCCATAGCTGGTAGGGATCCCAGATAAGAGCCTTTAGATCAGATCAAGTCCTCTTCAATCCCTACTAACCATTCCTCCAAGTTCTTCCAAGAAGGCGAACCAAAAGTTGATAGCGTTGGAAAGATCAAAATTCAGCAAAGGAAGATCCTGCGCAAGCTAGCACTTCCGCGGGATTGGATCACTCCAGGAGCTTCGTGTGGATTACTTGTAGAGGCCAGACGAGTGTGTGGCTACGAAGCTCGAGCATCAGATCCGTTACTTTCAGATTTCATAAAGGTATAATCCGTATAAATCTAGGTCCAAAGATATCTTATAGGTTTCAATCCCCGAGGGTTAAACCTCTTTTGGGGCTCTTCACAGAGTAATCTTCTGAGCCTATTCGATGGGCATTCGAAGATTAGTTGGGTGTTAGATTAGTTGAGTTTAGAACTTAATTAATAATCTCATTTCAGATCTGAAATTAATCGTGCAATGATTTTAGCTTAATCGTTTAAACAATCCCGACATATTGATCATGTATACTTGTAGTGGTACTTTGAAATTTGATTTCTTATGCATATCTGAATTAAAATGTCTAATTTGATTTTTTCGCTGTGAATTTCAAAATTAAAAGAACTACGTATGGCTTGATCTCCCTTGTGAAGGGGGTACGTAGGCAACCCCAACAGGTACAGCCATTATTTTTGAAAAATTCTAAATTTCAACATGCTATCACTACTAGCATCATAGGATCGCTTTCGGTAATGGCCGTGATGTTGTGCTTCTTGTTATCTTGTTCTCTTTGTTTGTTTATGTTTCTTCTCTTTTGCTTTTCTTCTTCTTTGTTTCGCAAACTGGGAGAGCGGCATTGCTTTTGGGTTCTATACAAAGAGGCTGTGATGATTCTTGGATGAGGGTTTTGATGGAGAGAGAATATTTTGATCGCTATTTGTTCAATCTGGATTTGGTATTCTTGGTTGTTGGTGAGATTCTGTCTAATTTGGTTCTGGAGGTTATGTTTATATTGTTTCGATGTGCCATCTCTCCCTCTTTTCAATTGTTAATGTTATAGCATGTGAAATGATCTCTGACATGCTAAATCCATAGGAAATCCTAAACCATTGAGCTTAAATGGTTGCTATATAGGATTTCTTCGGAGGCTTATTTAGCTAGATGCTAAGACTAGTTCTATGGTTCTTAATACAAAGAGTTTGGATTATTTTATTGCTTCTATTTCTCTCATCCTGCTTGGTTGTTGTAGATAAATTTGTGCTGGTTGTTGTTTTGGTTGGCTGCCATTGCATGCTCCATTTGATGAGATGTGAATGATGTTAATCAAATTTTGAGCAAACGTCTTTTAGGTCAGTTAGTCTTGGTGATGCAATTGGGTGTCCACCTGCTTTAATTTGTTGTCGCACGCACCACATTTGTGGAATGCCCAAACATCAATTTAAAGACGGCATTATGTGGTTCTGTATGTTGTTTTTGCCACTGTGACTGAGACACACATATGATTTTAGTGTTTTCATAGATGTATTATAGTAATTTCTGTGCTTTTGTCGCCTCTTCCTGTCATGATATGATCAAGCCTTTCAAGGTGGATGCTGTTTGTTGGTCACTGTTGGTCTAAACTCTTAAGCTGTGGATGAAATAGTTTGGTGCTGGCGGTTATGTCGTCTTCGGTAGCGGTAGAGCGAGCAGCTTTTGAATGTCTGCTGTTTTGCAGACATCCGAGCAGCGGCCATGGTTAGAAGGGGGGAGGAGAAGAAGACATTGTGGGATCTTTTTCCTAGGTCGGCTTCTAGTTCTCTTTCTCAAGATTTGCTGGTATTCTATTTCTTCTCCTCCTTGTTCTTGGTCTCCCGGGTGGATAATGGTCACAATGTTGTGCTTCTTGTTATCTTTTTCTCTTTGTTTATGTGCCTTCTCTTTTGCTTTTCTTATTCTACTTTGTTTCCCAAATTGGGAGAGCGGCGCTGCTTTTGGGTTCTTTACAAGGAGGCTATGATGATTCTTGCTTGAGGGTTTCGCTACAATTGAGAGGAAAGCAGTTATTCTCTTGACGGCAAGGCAATCTTGCAGGCAACTATTTGCAGCCATTTTGATTTATTAGTTGCAGATCAATCGGTGAATCAGAGCCCCCCTCTCCATCTTCCCCTTCCCTGCTTTCAAATTGCTGGGATTTTTGTTTTCAATATTCTTTTTACGGTTGTGTTTCCGAGAGATTTTAAAGTAGATTTAGGTGGAGAGTATAGGAAGTGGGGAGATCTTGGTCAAAGTCTCTCTCCCTCTCTCCCTTTTCTTCAGTATATCTTCAAAAGTATTGAACTTGGTTCAGATATTTTATGTTGTCAACTTTGCTTTAAGTTCTCTCTGGACTTGAATAATAGTGAGATAATATTTTGATCGGTGTTTGTTCAATCTAGATTTGGTATTCTTGGTTGTTGGTGGGACTCCATCTAATTTGGTTCTGGAGGTTATGTTCTATATTGTTTCGATGTGCTTTCTCTCCCTTTTTTCAATTGTTGACGTTCTGGCATGTGAAATGATCTCTGACATTCTAAATCCATGGGAAATTCTAAACCATTGAGCTTAAAAGGTTGCTATATAGGATTTCTTTGGATGCTTATTTCGTTAAATGCTATGACTAGTTCTCTTGTTCTGCATAGAAAGAGTTTGGATATTTTATTGCTTCTATATCTCTCGTCCTGCTTGGTTGTTGTACATAAATTTATGCTGGTTGTTGTTTCGGTTGGCTGCCATTGCTTGCTCCGTTTGATGACACGTAATTGATGGTCATCAAATTTTGAGCAAACTTTTTTTGGGTCCGGTAGTCTTGGTGATGCAATTGGTTGTCCACCTGCTTTAATATGTTGTTGCACGCACCACATTTGTGGAATGCCCGAACATCTATTTAATGTTGGCATTATGTGGTTCTGTATGCTGTTTTTTGCCGCTGTGACTGAGACACATATAACTTTAGTATTTTCATGGATGGATTATGGTAATTTCTTTGCGTTTGTTACCTCTTGCTGTCAACTTTGAATGATATGATCAACCCTTTTTTGGTAGATGCTGTCTGTAGGTCCCTGTTGGTCTAAACTGTGGATGAAATGGTCTGCTAGTTGATTGCACTCTCTGTCATTGTATTTGTCTTTGATAAATAGTTAATTTTCGGACCAACAATTTTTTTTTTTGGGGCTATGATAATGTGCATTTTGTTGTTTTAATTCATTTTCGATAAGCATTATTCATTTGATCTCACCTAAGTTCAATCTTCACGTGATGCTACAGGCCTTAAAGCATTCACGTCATAAGTTATATTAATTGCAATTGTGTTCAAAGTATTTCCGTTCCCTTTTTTATTTTTATCATATCCACAACTGAAGTGACATATGTCACGCCCCGGACCCGGATCCGTGACATGGCCGTGCTATTGCCGACTACCGCCCACAATAGCACGAAGCCTCATACATGGGTAACAGGGTAGTCAGACTTGTCAAAGTGTCATATATTTAAAATATTTGCTGTGTATCATATAAGGTAGTACAGGGTATTTCTTCTTCCATCTCTGTGCCAGTCTTTTTTCCTCTGTTTTACTGTTGAAACAGAGGGTAGAAACATTCCACATAGGAACTTTCCCTCTTTTTATTTTGTTTAAACCCATTTAAGTAAATCAGGTCATACCTTGCTCCGGGTTGGCTACAGCCGAGCAGTACACCCTTCAAGAAATCCCTCCTTCCTCTCCTAGGGCTTCAGAGGTTCAGCTCCATCAACCTTCGGCTCTAGGGTTCGGCTTCTCTGGTACAGTACTCGAGAGGGCTAAGGAATAAGAGGGTATAGTAACTCCTAAGTTAAGAAACTGAGAGTTTAAATAAACTCTGCTTAGGAGGTGACCCTTGGAGACGCGGCACCCTCTCCTTCCTCGTTGCTCCGGAAGCCTACAGATGCACTTTCCCTCAGGCCAGCTGGGCTTGTCCTTTCAACCTGGGTGAGGTGGCAGACTCCCATTTTGCATGGATGAGGGCCCAACAGCTGGTCTTCCCCCCTATTGGCCAGCGGGGGCCTGTCACTTCAGTCCTCAGGCGTGAGGTGAGGGTTGCCATCCATGGGCCCAATACGGCCCCATTAAAGACCGAGCCCAAATACCCTTAAACTGGGCCTCAGAAGTATTGGGCCCAGTTAGTATCAGGCCCGGATGTTACATTCTTTCCCTCTTAAATAAATTTCATCCTCGAAATTAATCATACCTCTATTCTTAGGTATGCAGTGTAATTCTCTAGAAAAACTAACTGAAATAAAGAAATGTGCATGGCCAGAATCAAACAAAATCCATGGGAAATCCTAAACCATTGAGCTTAAAAGGTTGCTATATAGAATTTCTTTGGAGGCTTATTTCGTCAGATGCTAAGACTATTTATCTGGTTCTTCATATAAAGAGTTTGGATTATTTTATTGCTTCTATATCTCTCATCTTGCTTGGTTGTTGTACATAGATTTGTGCTGGTTGTTGTCTTAGTTCGCTACCATTGCTTGCTCCATTTGATGACATGTGAACGATGGTCATCATATTTTGAGCAAACTTTTTTTTGGTTCCATTAGCCTTGGTGATTCAATTGGTTCTGGAGGTTATGTTCTATATTGTTTCATTGTGCTCTCTCTCCCTCTTTTCAATTGTTGACGTTCTGGCATGTGAAATGATCTCTGATATTCTAAATCCATGGGAAATTCAAAACCATTGAGCTTAAAAGGTTGCTATATAGGATTTCTTCGGATGCTTATTTCGTTAAATGCTAGGACTAGTTCTCTAGTTCTTCATAGAAAGAGTTTGGATTATTTTATTGCTTCTATATCTCTCGTCCTGCTTGGTTGTTGTACATGAATTTATGCTGGTGGTTGTTTCGGTTGGCTGCCATTGCTTGCTCCGTTTGGTGGCACGTAATTGATGGTCATCAAATTTTGAGCAAACTTTTTTTGGGTCCGGTAGTCTTGGTGATGCAATTGGTTGTCCACCTGCTTTAATATGTTGTTGCACGCACCACGTTTGTGGAATGCCCGAAAATCTATTTAATGTAGGCATTTTGTGGTTTTGTATGCTGTTTTTTGCCGCTGTGATTGAGACACATAACTTTAGTATTTTCATGGATGGATTATGGTAATTTCTTTGCATTTGTTGCCTCTTGCTGTCAACTTTGAATGGCATGATCAACCCTTTTTTGGTAGATGCTGTCTGTAGGTCCTTGTTGGTCTAAACTGTAGATGAAATGGTCCGCTAGTTGATTGCACTCCCCGTCATTGTATCCGTCTTTGATAAATAGTTAATTTTCGGACTAACAAATTTTTTTTTTTGGGCTATGATAATGTGCATTTTGTTGTTTTAATTCAATGTTCGATAAGCATTATTCATTTGATCTCACCTAAGTTCAATCTTCATGTGATGCTACAGGCCTTAAAGCATTCACGTCAAAAGTTTTATTAATTGCAGGTGTGTTCAAAGTATTTTTGTTCCCTTTTTTATTTTTATCATATCCACAACTGAAGTGACATATGTCACGCCCCGGACACGATCCGCGACACGGCCGTGCTATTGCCGACTACCGTCCACAATAGCACGAGCAGTACAACCTTCAAGAAATCCCTCCTTCCTCTCCTAGGGCTTCAGAGGTTCAGCTCCTTCAACCTTCGGCTCTAGGGTTCGGCTTCTCTGGTACAGTACTCCAGATGGCTAAGGAATAAGAGGGTATATTAACTCCTAAGTTAAGAAACTGAGAGTTTAAATAAACTCTGCTTAGGAGGTGACCCTTGGAGAGGTGGCACCCTCTCCTTCCTCCTTGCTTCCGAAGCCTACAGCTGCCCTTTCCCTCTGGCCCGCTGGGCTTGTCCTTTCAACCTGGGTGAGAGGTGGCAGACTCCCATTTTGCATGGATGAGGGCCCAACAGCTGGCCTTCCCCCACTGGCCAGCTGGGGCCCGTCACTTCAGTCCTCAGGCGTGAGGCGAGGGTTGCCATCCATGGGCCCAATACGGCCCCATTAACGACCTGGCGTAAATACCCTTAAACTGGGCCTCAAAAGTATTGAGCCTAGTTAGTATCGGGCCCGGACATTTATTCTTTCCCTCTTAAATAAATTTCATCCTCGAAATTAATCATGCCTCAATTTTTAGGTATGCAATGTAATTCTCTAGAAAAACTGACTGAAATAAAGAAATGTGAATAGCCAGAATCAAACAAAATCCATGGTAAATCCTAAACCATTGAGCTTAAAAGGTTGCTATATAGAATTTCTTTGGAGGCTTATTTCGTCAGATGCTAAGACTATTTCTCTGGTTCTTCATATAAAGCTACTAATGCGTCTCAACCCCCCAACACGCCAATACTCGCAATTGGATTATTTTATTGCTTCTATATCTCTCATCTTGCTTGGTTGTTGTATATAGATTTATGCTGGTTGTTGCCTCAGTTCGCTGCCATTGCTTGCTCCATTTGATGACATGTGAACAATGGTCATCAAATTCTGAGCAAACTTTTTTTGGTTCCGTTAGCCTTGGTGATTCAATTGGTTGTCCACCTGCTTTAATTTGTTGTTGCTCGCACCACGTTTGTAGAATGCCCCAACATCTATTTGATGTTGGCATTATGGGGTTATGTATGCTATTTTTTGCCTTTGTGACCGAGACACATATAACTTTAGTGTTTTCATGGATCGATTATAGTAATTTCTATCCTTTTGTTGCCTCTTGCTTTGAACTTTGAATGATATGATCAAGCCTTTCATGGTGGATGCTGTTTGTAGGTCACTGTTGGTCTAGACTATGGATGAAATAGTTTGGTCATCTCATGGTCATCTCATCTTATAGGGGCTAGCTTCGTGATTTTCTGTGGAAATTGTCGATAAATCCTAACCATTGATGTCTCTTTAGCAAGCATATCTGATTGGTGGAACAGCATGCTCAGGTCGAAAAACTGTCCGATTGCAGTATTTCTTGAAGTTTGTAAGTATATTTTGATTTATTTGCCAACAATTTGTCACAGTATTACTTTTATTGCTTAAGGCTGTGATTTCTTGAATCAGATTAACTTTTTGGTCTGTTACTGACGTTCAACAAGCATCAATAGTGCTGGACACCAAATTTTAGACTGGTATACTAGATTAAATTATCCATTTGTTGCTGACCTGTTCTGACCAGATCTTGATTTGAAAGCATTGGTAGGTTGTGAGTTGAGAGGGTACCCTCTGAGTCATATTCGGATTTGCAGTAAACCTTATTTATTTATTGCAGTAGACCTGTTTATCTAATGCCGCAGATTATGTTAACTTTTCATGTAAGACATAAGGTTCAAAATGGTACTTATAATGGTTCCAAGAATTAGGAGCATGGGCGGGCATACAATGTGATGGATAATCGCCTTCTCAAAGGGCTGGTTCTTATATGTTGGTAAACAAGGCTCAGCCTTCCACCTCTCCTTTCTCCTAGCTTTCTACTTGAGAGAGGAGGTGAGCATCTATAGTGATTTCTCAGTTACCTTTCAAGCATTGTTCCTTCTCCTTTTCTTCTTCGCTTTTTTGTGTACGGATTTATTTTTGTATGAATATTCATGCAACAAGGGTGACTTCTAACAATTGTTCTTCTCTTCTTTGCATGCCATCTTCTCTAGCAATAGGCGAGACATATGTGGAAGGTCTGCTACATTGCTGGCACCTGAGCTGCATTCATTGTAAGTTGGAGAGGTCATCACCATCGGAGAAGAGGCGCGGGGATCTTCTCCTCTTTTTTGCGTGCATGTATATTAATGAGATGATGGGCAAGTTGTGAAATTACTCCTCTTCTTTGCGTGTCAACTTCTCTAGCAATAGGCGAGGAACTTCTGGAAGTGGTGAATTTGAGCCTCTTCTTCCTTTTCCCTTTTTGCCTTTCAATTTCTTGTTTTTTGAAGATTATATTTTTGTAGCACTTTTTTAATTACATAACTGTAATTAAATTTTTTTTGATGTAATTTTTCGGTTGTTCCTGAAGAATTCATTGGATTTGGAGGCTGATGGTAGTTTCAAGATAAAGATGGTATCGATAAAGGTACGATTTTGACTTCGAGAACCCAAATTCTCAAAGTTTCTATTTTGCTTGTCAAAAATCAGGAGTTGTTTGCTCAATACTCGAATGTGTCACATTTTTACATTTTCTCCTTGACAAAATCCCGACCATAAATACATGGGCTCTTTTACATGAACTACCAGTTTATGTGTGAATCTTATTGTGCTTTTTTTTTTTCTGCAATTCTTTTACGTCTCTTGTTATAAAGTTATCTGAAATGCCTGCTTCACCATTGGATAACTTTTTCTCCCATTTGTTGCGATTGGCTAATTAAGTTAATATGTTTTTTCATTTTTATTTCTGCTCTCATTTAATTTGGGAAGCTGTGGTGTTTTTCTAACATTTACATCCTTGTTTTCTATAAATCATGACAGTGACACCTCTACTTTTGCTCCCATTTTTATGTGCTGTGTATGTTGCTTAATATTTTATTTGACAAATGTGGTTGGTTCTCTTAGTACACTTTCAAATAGTATCATATGCAGTTCCCATGAGATAATGACATGATCTTCTGAAAATGCATTTGCATAATCTCAGAACCGAACTATTAGACTAATCCCTGTATAGCTCCTATGCCTTTTTATATTACATCAAGTTCAGAACCAGAAGAATTTCTCTTTGTTTTGTCTGCTGGCCATCAGTTATGGTTATATCCTTGTGACATACTGTGTGGTAATTCCAATCCTTCAATCATTTAATCATTTTTTGTTAACCTTGTTGGTTACATTGATCTGCATGACTTTCCATTGGCTTGGAAAACATTTCTGCATGTTGTTCTGGATACTTTACCATTTCTTTTTCAACCTCTCTTTCTCTTTAATTTTCATGATTTCATGCCTGAGCATGTTTGTTAATGTATTACGTGCGGGCGGGGCTTGGTGCGATGGTAAGGTTGCTCCATTTGACCTGTGCATCATGTATAAGAAACACCTCAGATGCTAAGTGGCAGAAACCTTGGGGATGCCTTTTTTTGTTTTCTTGAATGTATTATGTATCATAAAGGTAAGGCTTGTGATATGTCGGGATGATTATATTCTATTAAGTTGTGAATGATTGTTTTATGATTATTATTTTTTAGGATGTAGTCTTATCTTCTAAAGTTCAAATGGACCAACAATTAGCATATCTGGTTGACTCGGTGATTTATTTTTCGAACTGAGGTTGGCTCGTTACAAAGCCAAATATTGTGTATTCTAGGTAAATTGTCTGTTTTGGTTTCTTAGGACTCACTTCTCGTAGGCTAAACATGATTCCTTTTTTGGCTTCCAAAAGGGCTCCATTTATTTTTATACAAGAATTGACTTGTGTCTTGCCTGTAGTGGATATAGCTTTGTGTTCTTTATTATTGGAAGCCATTCTTTTCTTTTTCTTTTTTCTAACATTTTTTAATATTTTTTCTTTTTTTAATAAAAAACGTTGTCTTCTTGCACCTTCCATGCTAGACCTAATGATTTCTATTGAACACAGATAATTCCTTGACCTGTACGTGGTTTGACGGCCATACTCTTTCTGGTTCCCTTTAGATGAGATGAAGTTTCTTGATTCCACCTAGTTTGAGACTAAGTTTGTTTAATTTATTTACATAAATAGTACACTTGTATTGCGTTCAGATGATAATGTACTTGCTTGAGTTTCTATTGTCCGCCGGCCTTTGTAGTTTAGGTAATTATGGATAGCCACTCTCTTTGCCAGCTATCCCTTTTTAACCACAACTTTTATGTTGATTGTACACTTTGCATTCCGCTTTATTCATGGTAAATCTACTTCATCAGTTTTTGTGGCTCGGACCTTCAAACTGCATCATCCTAGAATTTTACCAAACTCATAAAAACTGTTCAAGTATATTCGTGTCTGCTGTTGTCTTACTTATCTATTTATCTTCTGAGCTATTGCTGACCCTATGCAGCAGCTAAAGTCCGAACCTTTTGGGTGATGATGACATCTTTACTCCTTTCTTTGATAGCCTTTAAATGAAATATTACAGCTCCTAGTCATCTTATCTTATAGGGGCTTGATTCGTGATTTTCTGTGGAAGCTGTCCTCGATAAATCCTAACCATTGATGTCTCTTTAGCAAGCATATCTGATTGGTGGAACAGCGTGCTCAGGTCGAAAAATTTTCTGATCGCATTATTTCTTGAAGTATATAAGTATATTTTGATTTATTTGCCAACAATTTGTCATAGTATTACTTTTATTGCTTTAGGCTGTGATTTCTTGAATCAAATTAGCTTTTTGGTCTATTATTGACGTTCAACAAGCATCAATAGTCTTGGACACCAATTTTTGGACAGGTATACTAGATTAAATTATCCATGTGTTGCTGACCTGTTCTGGCCAGATCTTGATTTGAAAGCATTGGTAGCTTGCAGGTTGGGAGGGAACCCTCTTGGTTCACGTATCCAAAAGCTCTAAAAAAATTTGGAACCGGTACGGGCCGATACGGTTAGCCGGTTCGGGCCGGTACGGGTTTTTAACACCGAACCAGACCGTTCGGAGCCAGTATCGGTTCGGTACGGGCTGAACCGGCCGGTACAGCATTCCTTGCTTTTTTGTTTGTATGGATGCATTTTTGCAGGAATATTGATGCAACAAGGGTTGACTTCTAAATTTGTTCTCTTCTTTGCATTCTCTGGCAATAGGCGAGGCATTTTTGGAAGGTCTACTACACTGCTGACAACCAATCTGCATTCATTGTAAGTTGGAGAGGTCATCACCCGAGGAGAGGAGCGGGGATCTTCTCCTCTTTTTTGTGTGTATGTATGTATATTGATGAGATGATGGGTGACTTGTAAAATTGCTCTTTTCTTCTTTGCGTGTCAGCTTCTCTAGCAATTGGCGGGGAACATCTGGAAGTGGCGAATTTGAGCCTCTTTTTCCTTTTCCCATTTTGCCTTCTAATTTCTTGTTTTTTGAAGATTATATTTTTTTTAAGGCTTCTTTAATTACAAAACTGTAATTAAATTTCTTCTGATGTGTTTTTTCTGCTGTTCCTGAAGAATTCATATGATTTGGAGGCTGATGATAGTTTCGAGATAAAGATGGTATCAATAAAGGTATGATTTTGACTTCGAGAACCGACATTCTCAAAGTTCGTGTTTTGCTTGTCAGAAATCAGGAGTTGTTTGCTCAATACTAGAATGTGTCGCATATTTACATTTTCTCCTTCACAAAATTCCGACCATAAATAGATGGGCTTTTTTACATGGACTACCAGTTTGTGTGAATCTTATTGTCCTATTTTTTTTCTGCAATTCTTTTATGTCTCTTGTTATTAAGTTAGCTGAAATGCCTGCTTCACCATTGGATAACTTTTCTCCTAATTGTTGCGATTGGCTAATTAATTTAATTTGTTTTTTCATTTTTATTTCTGCGCTCATTTAATTTGGGATGCTCTGGTGTTTTTCTGACATTTACATCTTTGTTTTCCGATCGCAGTATTTCTTGAAGTATGTAAGTATATTTTGATTTATTTGCCAACAATTTGTCATAGTATTACTTTTATTGCTTTAGGCTGTGATTTCTTGAATCAAATTAGCTTTTTGGTCTATTATTGACGTTCAACAAGCATCAATATTCTTGGACACCAATTTTTAGACGGGTATACTAGATTAAATTATCCATGTGTTGCTGACCTGTTTTGGCCAGATCTTGATTTGAAAGCATTGGTAGCTTGCAGGTTGGGAGGGAACCCTCTTGGTTCACGTATCCAAAAGCTCCAAAAGAATTTGGAACCGGTACGGGCCGATACGGTTAGCCGGTTCGGGCCGGTACGGGTTTTTAACACCGAACCAGACCTTTCCAAGCCAGTATCGTTCGGTACGGGCTGAACCGGCCGGTACAGCATTCCTTGCTTTTTTGTTTGTATGGATGCATTTATGCATGAATATTGATGCAACAAGGGGTGACTTCTAAATTTGTTCTCTTTGCTTGCCATCTTCTCTTGCAATAGGTGAGGCATTTTCGGAAGGTCTACTACATTGCTGGCACCCAATCTGCATTCATTGTAAGTTGGAGAGGTCATCACCCGAGGAGAAGAGGAGCGGGGATCTTCTCCACTTTTTTGTGTATGTATGTATCTTGATGAGATGATGGGTGACTTGTAAAATTGCTCTTCTCTTCTTTGCGTGTCAGCTTCTCTAGCAACAGGCGGGGAACTTCTGGAAGTGGCGAATTTGAGCCTCTTCTTCCTTTTCCCATTTTGCCTTTTAATTTCTTGTTTTTTGAATATTATATTTTTTTAAGGCCTCTTTAATTACAAAACTGTAATTAAATTTCTTCTGATGTGTTTTTTCTGTTGTTCCTGAAGAATTTGTAGGATTTGGAGGCCGATGATAGTTTCGAAATAAAGATGGTATCAATAAAGGTACGATTTTGGCTTCGAGAATCCACATTCTCAAAGTTCGTATTTTGCTTGTCAGAAATCTGGAGTTGTTTGCTCAATACTAGAATGTGTCGCATATTTACATTTTCTCCTTCACAAAATCCCGACCATAAATAGATGGGCTCTTTTACATGAACTACCAGTTTGTGTGAATCTTATTGTGCTATATTTTTCTGCAATTCTTTTATGTCTCTTGTTATTAAGTTAGCTGAAATGCCTGCTTCACCATTGGATAACTTTTCTCCTAATTGTTGCGATTGGCTAATTAATTTAATTTGTTTTTTCATTTTTATTTCTGCTCTCATTTAATTTGGGATGCTTTGGTGTTTTTCTGACATTTACATCCTTGTTTTCTATACATCATGACAGTGACACCTCTACTTTTGTTTTGGTTTTTATGTGCTGTGTATGTTGCTTAATCTTTTATTTGACAAAAGTGATGGGTTCTTTTAGTACAACTTTCAAATCATATCATATGCAGTTGCCATGAGATAATGACATGATCTTCTGAAAATGCTTTTACATAATCTTAGAACTATTAGACTAATCCCTGTATAGCTCCTATCCCTTTTTATATTAGATCAAGTTTCGAATCGGAAGAATTTCTCATTGTTTTGTCTGCTGGCCATCAGTTATGGTTATATCCTTGTGACATACCGTGTGGTAATTCCAATCCTTTAATCTTTTTTTATTAACCTTGTTGGTTACAATGAATCTGCATGACTTTCCATTTGCTTGGAAACTTTAATTTTCATGTTTTCATGCCTGAGTTTGTATTGTAATTTTAGTATGTTTGTTAATGTATTTTATGTGGGCGGGGCTTGGTGCAGTGGTAAGGTTGCTCCATTTTGACCTGTGCATATTATGTGTTCGAACCACCTCTCGAGATCCTGTGGGGCAGAAACCTTGGGACGCCTTTTTTTTTCTTTTGAATGTATTATGTCTAATAAGGGTGAGATTTGTGATATCTTGTAATGATTATATTCTATTAAGTTGTGAATGATTGTTTTATCCTTATCATTTTGTAGGGTGTAGCCATATCTGCTGAAGTTCAAATGGACCAACAATAAGCATATGTTGGTTGACTCTGATTTATTTTTGGATCTGAGATTGACTTGTTACAAAGCCAAATATCGTGTATTCTAGGTAAATTTTCTGTTTTGATTTCTTAGTACTCACTTCTCAGCTATTGTTGGACCCTATGCTGCAGCAAAAGTCCGAACTTTTTGGGTGAAGATGACAGCATCTTTACTCATTCCTGTGTTATCCTTCAAATGAACTATTTCTACTCCTGGTCATCTCATTTTATAGGGGCTAGATTCGTGATTTTCTGTGGAAGCTGTCCTTGATAAATCCTAACCATTGATGTCTCTTAAGCAAGCATATCTAATTGGTGGAACAACATGCAAAGGTCGAAAAACTGTCCGATCGCAGTATTTCTTTAAGTACGTAAGTATATTTTGATTTATTTCCCAACAATTTGCCTTACTATTACCTTTATTGCTTATGGCTGTGCTTTCTTCAATCAGATTGGCTTTTTGATCTGTTCTTGATGTTCAACAAGCATCAATAGAGCTAGTCATATTTTAGATTGGTATACTAGATTAAGTTATTCATGTGTTGCTGACCGGTTCTGACCATATCTTGATATGAAAGTACTGGTAGGTTGTGAGCTGGGAGGGAACCCTCTTGAGTCATATTCAGATTTGCGGTAAACCTTATTTATTTATTGCAGTAGACCTGATTATCTAATGCTCGAGATTTTGTGAGCTTGTCATGCAAGACATAAGCTTCAAAATGGCTTTTATAATGGTTCCATGCTTTAGATGGAGCACGGGCAGGCATACAATGTGACGGATAATCGCCTTCTTAAAGAGTTGGTTCTTGTATGTTGGTAAAAAAGGCTCAGCCTTCCACCTCTCCTGCCCCCTAGCTTTCTTCTGCTCTTTTTTGTGTATGTATGTATATTGATGAGAAGATGGGTGACTTGTAAAATTGCAGTTCTCTTCTTTGCGTGTCAGCTTCTCTAGCAATAGGCGAGGAACTTCTGAAAGTGGTGAATTTGAGCCTCTTCTTCCTCTTCCCTTTTTTCCTTTTAATTTCTTGTTTTTTGAAGATTATGTTTTTTTATGACTTCTTTAATTACATAACTGTAATTATATTTCTTTTGATGTGTTTTTTCTTCTGTTCCTGAAGAATTCATAGGATTTGGAGGCTGATGAAAGTTTTGGGATAAGGATGCTATAAAAAAAGGTACGATTTTGACTTCGAGAACCCAAATCCTCAAAGTTTCTATTTTGCTTGTCAAAAATCAGGTGTTGTTTGCTCAATAACAGGCTGTCACATTTTTACATGTTTCAAATCTGCTCGCATTCCAACCTCATTTTTTCAGTTTTCCTGACTCTTCTTTTTTATTTCACTTATTCTTTCCCATGTAATTTTTGGTCTTGCATGGATTCTGTCATCCTTCATTATTCTCTATTTTCCATCTTTTCTTCAAGTAATAGTGTGAAAAAAGACGAAGTGGCTTGCTTAGAGGCCAACTAGTGCTGGCGATAACTTTAAGTTCCATTTTTGCGCTTCGTTTATGTAGGAGTTGCAGAAGCCGAGGTAGAAATTTCTCTAGAGTTGGTATTAACTAGGGTAATCTCTTTGGACTTTCCCATGATGATGTCCTTAGTCTTGGTAACAGTTATCCAATCAATCAATTATTTATTCTGGTCCTTTGTCTACTTTTATTTTTCCTGATCTTGCTACTTATCTCTGTATATCTGGTGGTAATTTGATTCACTTGTAAACTTTTATGCTTCGGAGGCCTGGATCATACTCTATTGCTATGTGGTGGTCTATCGGTTGCTGCTGCAGGAATTTCTATACAATAGTTTGAATTTGATTTTCCACTACAACTGTTCATGAAATACTCTTTCCTTATAAACTTATTACTATTGTTTGACTACTAGAATTATTCCGAATTTGTTATTTATAAGATTCACTTCTATTTATTTGCCCTTTTTTCTTCATAGCTATTTATTTGCCCCTTTTTCTTCCTAGCTATTTCGTAGTATTATTTGCTAATCAAATTGGAAAGGGCGGAAATAAAATATAAAAATTTTATGCTTTGCAAGTTGGAAGGTCCATTGTTCTGCAGGCTACTGCTGCAGCCTATTGGAGACAGGACAAGATTTTTGGATCGCTAAATGCCTTTCCTCCTACTCAACTCTGTATACCATTTCTTTTCCTACTCTTCTGTTGGTTGATTTGTTCATTAAATATTGCACTTTATTCTTTTATTGACAGCTTTTGAATTTATATGTTAAGGCCATTTTCTCCAGAAGGTTGTGATGATTCTTGGACCCGGGTTTTGCTATGAAAGGAAAGCGGCTATTTTCTTGACGACGAGGCAATCTTGGATTTGGCATTCTTGGCTGTTTGTGGGACTCCGTTTAATTTGGTTCTGGTGGTTATGTTCTATATTGTTTCGATGTGCTCTCTCTCCCTCTTTTCAATTGTTAATGTTCTGGCTTGTGAAATGATCTCTGACATGCTAAATTCATGGGAAATCCTAAACCATTAAGCTTAAAAGGTTGCTATTTAGGATTTCTCCGGAGGCTTATTTCGTTAAATGCTAAGACTAGTTCTCTGGTTCTTCATATAAAGAGTTTGGATTATTTTATTGCTTCTATATCTCTCATCCTACTTGGTTGTTGTGCATAAATTTCTGCTGGTTGTTGTTTCGGTTGGCTGCCATTGCTTGCTCCATTTGATGACATGTGAATGATGGTCATCAAGTTCTGGGCAAACTTTTTTTGGGTCTGTTAGTCTTGGTGATGCAATTGGTTGTCCACCCGCTTTAATTTGTTGTTGCCCGCCCCACGTTTGTGGAATGCCCCCGCATCTATTTAATGTTGGCATTATGTGGTTCTGTATGCTGTTTTTTGCCACTGTGACTGAGACACATAACTTTAGTGTTTTCGTGGATGTATTATAGTAATTTCTGCGCGTTTGTTACCTGTTGCTATAAACTTTGAATGATATGATCGACCCTTTCTTGGTAGATGCTGTTTGTAGGTCACTGTTGGTTTGAACTGTGGATGAAATGTTCTGCTAGTTGATTGCACTTCTAGTCATCGTATCTGGCGTTGATAAATAGTTAATTTTTGAACCAACAATTTTATTTTTTTGGGCTATGGTAATGTGCATTTTGTTGTTTTAATTCAATGTTCAATAAGCATTATTCAGTTGATCTCACCTATGTTCAATCTTCACGTGTTCAATAAGTGGTTCTGTATGCTATTTTTTGCCTTTGTGACTGGGGCACACATATAACTTTAGTGTTTTCATAGATCGATTATAGTAATTTCTATGCTTTTGTTGCTTCTTGCTGTCAACTTTGAATGATATGGTCAGGCCTTTCATGGTGGATGTTGTTTGTAGGTCACTGTTGGTATAGACTGTGGATGAAATAGTTTGGTGCTGGAGATTATGTTCTCTTCAGCAGCAATTGAGCGAGCAGCTCCGGAAGGTCTGCTGTTCCGCAGACAATTGAGCAGCAACAATCGTTCGATGGGGGGAGGAGAATAAGAGACACTGTGGGATCTTTTCCCCAGGTCGGCTTCTAGTTCTTTTACTCACGATTTGTTGGTCTTCTCTTTCTTCTTCTCCTTCAACTTGTTGTTGGTCTCCCGAGGGGGTAATTGTTGGGAGTTGTATCCTACGTGTCAATCGTCAGCGTGTTGATCTCTTATATTCATTGTTGGGAATTGATTGACAAATTAATAAAGTGTTATTTGGCATTATTCATCATTTCATTGTACATCTTCAAATGATCTCTTATATGATGTTCTTAAGACTTATTTTATGATAAAGAAGGATTTATGTTCTTAAACCTATTTGCGACCAAATGATATGCTGTTAATAGGACAACAGCATTGTCGAGATTAGGTCGTTATGAGACATATACGTTGGTTGTCCTCTTAACCAAGGAGTGTGGAGATACTGATATGTCACACAGGTGAAGTGTAGGAGTACATTTCACTGAACGTGACCAATTCCGGAACGCTATACTGTCAAGAGATGTTCCGAGTGGATATGGGTGTAAGTATCCCTTAGACCTGAGATCACCATAGTGATTAGCAAGCAACTTACTGTACTTTGGTACCGAACTAGCAGAATTTCTAATTCTGGAACGGAAGGTTACTGGGTGCAGTCAAGTACTTGCGAAATCAGTGCGTGAGTCAAGATGGAATTGACCCCTCCTGGAAATAGGAGATAATGCTGTGTTCAATTTAGCAAAATCTTGGCCAGGGCAATCCTTGTGATGAGTCACAGGATTTCTAAAGTTGATCACACAGTGGATGTACTGATTAGAGAGTTGACAGAACTCTGTGGTCATCCTAGCATTAGGAGTCAAAGGGATGAATTATACAGTAACCATAGTCTAGGATTTCAGAATATTTGCTTCGCATATATTCGGCCTATCCGGACGTCGGATACAATTGCTAGATGGTCACATCGATTAGTGCAGGAAGTCGTTCCTGTACTACCGGCTTAGGTTCGAACCAATGAGGTCACATGCATAGAAGTTTTTTGATTGATCAAGATAGCTGATGGATGATTGAGAATCAGTTAGAAATAATTTGGTCAATTCGATTGGCAAATTATCCTATAAAATAATTAAAGTAATTATTGGAGGATTAATTAGTAATTAGATTACTAATAAACTCAATTTGATTGAGTAAACGGACTAAGTATGAGCCAAATTGAATTGGATTCAATTTTGGTTTTGACCTAATTGGATTAGTGGCGTAGGGGTCGACTCGAAGTAAAGAGGGGTCGACTCGAGATGGGCTGGGGTCGACTCAAGCTGGCTGGGGTCAACTCTCTCTTAGAGAATCCAAAGAACGAATTCTTCCCAGGTGGGGTCGACTCGAAGTAAAGAGGGATCGACTGGAGATGGGTTGGGGTCGACTCTCTCAGACAATCCAAAGAACGACTTCTGTTTTTTCAGGTGGGGTCGACTCGAGTTTCCTTGGGGTCGATTCGAAGCAAGTTGGGGTCGATTCGAAGCTAGTTGGGGTCGACTCGAGCTCTGAAAGGGTCGACTCGTGGGGGGTATCAGGAGTTCTCTGTCGTCTCAGCCCGGGTTGACCTGCGAAGCTATGGGGTCGACTTTGGAGTCGACTCGAAGGGGAAGGAGTCGACTCGAGGCGACTTGGAGTCGACTCGAGATCGGGAAGGTCGACTCATTCTGAAAATCCTGAAAATCCTGAAACTCGTGGACGGGCTGAATTCGGGGGATTCGATCCGGACGTGGATTTTCAATGAAAAGTGAAGGGATTTGGATCGTGGGACGTGGGAGAATGGTTAGATGATGGAATATCAGCACCATCTATTTCGATCCTATCTCACCTGCATGAACCATCTATTGTTTGAATTTTGAATTCAAACAAGATAAGAACTATCTTGTTACAACCAACACCTTCATGCGCCAACAAGATACCAAATTTCCATTTGAATTTCGAATTCAAAGGATCAGATGGCGCGCCTTTAAAAGAAGAGTTCCAATTGTGGCTAAAAAAGAAATGAAATTTTGTGAATGAAATTCAGCCTTCCATCTCGCCCATTTTCATCTTCCTCTGAGTCCATCTCGCCATAGCTGATAGGGATCCCAGATAAGAGCCTTTAGATCAGATCTAAGTCCTTTTCAATCCCTACTAACCATTCCTCCAAGTTCTTCCAAGAAGGCGAACCAAAAGTTGATAGCGTTGGAAAGATCAAAATTCAGCAAAGGAAGATCCTGCGCAAGCTAGCACTTCCGCGGGATTGGATCACTCCAGGAGCTTCGTGTGGATTACTTGTAGAGGCCCGATGAGTGTGTGGCTACGAAGCTCGAGCATCAGATCCGTTACTTTCAGATTTCATAAAGGTATAATCCGTATAAATCTAGGTCCAAAGATATATCTTATAGGTTTCAATTCCCGAGGGTTAAACCTCTTTTGGGGCTCTTCACAGAGTAATCTTCCGAGCCTATTCGATGGGCATTCGAAGATTAGTTGGGTGTTAGATTAGTTGAGTTTAGAACTTAATTAATAATCTCATTTCAGATCTGAAATTAATCGTGCAATGATTTTAGCTTAATCGTTTAAACAATCCCGACATATTGATCATGTATACTTGTAGTGGTACTTTGAAATTTGATTTCTTATGCATATCTGAATTAAAATGTTTAATTCGATTTTTTCGCTGTGAATTTCAAAATTAAAAGAACGACGTATGGCTTGATCTCCCTTGTGAAGGGGGTACGTAGGCAACCCCAACAGGTACAGCCATTATTTTTGAAAAATTCTAAATTTCAACATGCTATCACTACTAGCATCATAGGATCGCTTTCGGTAATGGCTGTGATGTTGTGCTTCTTGTTATCTTGTTCTCTTTGTTTGTTTATGTTTCTTCTCTTTTGCTTTTCTTCTTCTTTGTTTCGCAAACTGGGAGAGCGGCATTGCTTTTGGGTTCTATACAAAGAGGCTGTGATGATTCTTGGATGAGGGTTTTGATGGAGAGAGAATATTTTGATCGCTATTTGTTCAATCTGGATTTGGTATTCTTGGTTGTTGGTGAGATTCTGTCTAATTTGGTTCTGGAGGTTATGTTTATATTGTTTCGATGTGCCATCTCTCCCTCTTTTCAATTGTTAATGTTATAGCATGTGAAATGATCTCTGACATGCTAAATCCATAGGAAATCCTAAACCATTGAGCTTAAATGGTTGCTATATAGGATTTCTTCGGAGGCTTATTTAGCTAGATGCTAAGACTAGTTCTATGGTTCTTCATATAAAGAGTTTGGATTATTTTATTGCTTCTATTTCTCTCATCCTGCTTGGTTGTTGTAGATAAATTTGTGCTGGTTGTTGTTTTGGTTGGCTGCCATTGCATGCTCCATTTGATGATATGTGAATGATGTTAATCAAATTTTGAGCAAACGTCTTTTAGGTCCGTTAGTCTTGGTGATGCAATTGGGTGTCCACCTGCTTTAATTTGTTGTCGCACGCACCACATTTGTGGAATGCCCAAACATCAATTTAAAGACGGCATTATGTGGTTCTGTATGCTGTTTTTGCCACTGTGACTGAGACACACATATGACTTTAGTGTTTTCATAGATGTATTATAGTAATTTCTGTGCTTTTGTCGCCTCTTTCTGTCATGATATGATCAAGCCTTTCAAGGTGGATGCTGTTTGTTGGTCACTGTTGGTCTAAACTCTAAGCTGTGGATGAAATAGTTTGGTGCTGGAGGTTATATTCTCTTCAGTAGCGGTAGAGCGAGCAGCTTTCGAATGTTTGCTGTCCCGCAAACATCCGAGCAGCAGCCATTGTTAGATGGGGGGAGGAGAAGAAGACATTGTGGGATCTTTTCCCTAGGTCGGCTTCTAGTTCTCTTTCTCAAGATTTGCTGGTATTCTATTTCTTCTTCTCCTTCTACTTGTTCTTGGTCTCCGGGTGGATAATGGTCATGATGTTGTGCTTCTGGTTATCTTTTTCTCTTTCTTTGTTTATGTGCCTTCTATTTTGCTTTTCTTATTCTTCTTTGTTTCCCAAATTGGGAGAGCGGCGCTGCTTTTGGGTTCTTTACATGGCGGCTGTGATGATTCTTGCACGAGGGTTTCGCTACAATTGAGAGGAAAGCAGTTATTCTCTTGACGGCAAGGCAATCTTGCAGGCAACTGTTTGCAGCCATTTTGATTTATTAGTTTGCAGATCAATCGGTGAATCTGAGCCCCCCTCCATCTTCCCCTTCTCTGCTTTCAAATTGCTGGGATTTTTGTTTTCAATATTCTTTTTTACGGTTGTGTTTTCGAGAGATTTTAATGTAGATTTAGGTGGAGAGTGTAGGAAATGGGGAGATCTTGGTCAAAGTCTCTCTCCCTCTCTCCCTTTTCTTCAGTATATCTTCAAAAGTTTTGAACTTGGTTCAGATATTTTATTTTGTTAACTTTGCTTTAAGTTCTCTCTGGACTTGAATGATAGTGAGATAATATTTTGATCGGTGTTTGTTCAATCTACATTTGGTATTCTTGGTTGTTGGTGGGACTCCGTCTAATTTGGTTCTGGAGGTTATGTTCTATATTGTTCTGGCATGTGAAATGATCTCTGACGTTCTAAATCCACGGGAAATTCTAAACCATTGAGCTTAAAAGGTTGCTATATAGGATTTCTTCGGATGCTTATTTCGTTAAATGCTAGGACTAGTTCTCTAGTTCTTCATAGAAAGAGTTTGGATTATTTTATTGCTTCTATATCTCTCGTCCTGCTTGGTTGTTGTACATAAATTTATGCTGGTTGTTGTTTCGGTTGGCTGCCATTGCTTGCTCTGTTTGATGATACGTAATTGATGGTCATCAAATTTTGAGCAAACTTTTTTTTGGGTCCGGTAGTCTTGGTGATGCAATTGGTTGTCCACCTGCTTTAATATGTTGTTGCACGCACCACGTTTGTGGAATGCCCGAACATCTATTTAATGTTGGCATTATGTGGTTTTGTATGCTGTTTTTGCCGCTATGACTGAGACACATAACTTTAGTATTTTCATGGTTGGATTATGGTAATTTCTTTGCGTTTGTTACCTCTTGCTGTCAACTTTGAATGATATGATCAACCCTTTTTTGGTAGATGCTGTCTGTAGGTCCCTGTTGGTCTAAACTGTGGATGAAATGGTCTGCTAGTTGATTGCACTCCCCGTCATTGTATCCGTCTTTGATAAATAGTTAATTTTCGGACTAACAAATTTTTTTTTTTGGGCTATGTTAATTGGATTTTGTTGTTTTAATTCAATGTTCGATAAGCATTATTCATTTGATCTCACCTAAGTTCAATCTTCTCGTGATGCTGCAGGCCTTAAAGCATTCACGTCATAAGTTATATTAATTGCAGTTGTGTTCAAAGTATTTCTGTTCCCTTTTTTATTTTTATCATAACCACAACTGAGGTGACATATGTCACGCCCCGGACACGATCCGTGACACGGCCGTGCTATTGCCGACTACCGCCCACAATAGCACGAAGCCTCATACATGGGTAACAGGGTATTCAGACTAGTCAAATTGTCATATTTTTAAAATATTTGCAGTGTATCATATAAGGTAGTACAGGTTATTTCTTCTTCCATCTCTGTGCCAGAGTCTTCCTCCCTCTATTTTACTGTTTAAACTTGAAACAGAGGGAAGAAACATTCCACAGAGGAACTTCCTCCCTTTTTATTTTGTTTAAACCTATTTTAGTAAATCAGGTCATACTTTGCTCCGGGTTGGCTGTAGCCGAGCAGTACACCCTTCAAGAAATCCCTCCTTCCTCTCCTAGGGCTTCAGAGGTTTAGCTCCTTCAACCTTCGGCTCTAGGGTTTGGCTTCTATGGTTTAGTACTCCAGAGGGCTAAGGAATAAGAGGGTATAGTAACTCCTAAGCTAAGAAACTGGGAGTTTAAATAAACTCTGCTTATTGGAGAGGTGGCACCCTCTCCTTCCTCCTTGCTTCGGAAGCCTACAGCTGCCCTTTCCCTCAGGCCAGCTGGGCTTGTCCTTTCAACCAGGGTGAGAGGTGGAAGACTCCCATTATGCATGGATGAGGGCCCAACAGCTGGCCTTCCCCCCTACTGGCCAGCTGGGGCCCGTCACTTCAGTCCTTAGGCTTGAGGTGAGGGTTGCCATCCATGGGCCCAATACGGCCCCATTAATGACCTGGCCCAAATACCCTTAAACTGGGCTTCAAAAGTATTGGGCCTAGTTAGTATCGGGCCTGGACATTACATTCTTTTCCTCTTAAATAAATTTCGTCCTCGAAATTAATCATGCCTCAATTCTTTGGTATGCAATGTAATTCTCTAGAAAAACCGACTGAAATAAAGAAATGTGAATAGCCAAAATCAAACGAAATCCATGGAAAATCCTAAACCATTGAGCTTAAAAGGTTGCTATATAGAATTTCTTTGGAGGCTTATCTCGTCAGATGCTGAGACTATTTCTCTGGTTCATATAAAGAGTTTGGATTATTTTATTGCTTCTATATCTCTCATTTTGCTTGGTTGTTGTACATAGATTTGTGCTGGTTGTTGTCTCAGTTCGCTGCCATTGCTTGCTCCATTTGATGACATGAATGATGGTCATCAAATTTTGAGCAAACTTTTTTTGCTCTGTTAGCCTTGGTGATTCAATTGGTTGTCCACCTGCTTTTATTTGTTGTTGCATGCACCACGTCTGTGGAATGCCCCAACATCTATTTGTGTGGTTTTGTATGCTATTTTTTGCCTTTGTGACTGTGACATATAACTTTAGTGTTTTCATGGATCTGTTATAGTAATTTCTCTGCTTTTGTTGTCTCTTACTGTCAACTTTGAATGATTTGATCAAGCCTTTCATGGTGGATGTAATAGTTTGGTGCTTGAGATTATGTTCTCTTTTTTTTTTTTGGTGTACCGGCATCTCACTGCAAACCGTGAAAACGCCCAGAATAATCAAAAAGCAAAACATGCTCTAGTGCCACCGGCACTCGCTCGAAACCCCTCCATAGGACGGCTCCAGAGTGGTGTGCTACGAATGAGGCGACCCAGTCTGCTGCATTGTTCGCCTCACGAAAGACATGCGTGGCTCGGAAGGAGTCCACCTCCCCCACCAGATAGCAGATATCATAGACAAGAGGGTGCAGATCTGGCCGCGGCTCTTTAGCAGCGATTGAGTGAGCAGCTCTGGAAGGTCTGCTGCTCCGCAGACAGCCGAGCAGCAACGATCGTTCGATGGGGGGAGGAGAAAAAGAGACACTGTGGGATCTTTTCCCCAGGTCGGCTTCTAGTTCTCTTACTCAAGATTTGTTGGTCTTCTCTTTCTTCTCCTTCAACTTGTTGTTGGTCTCCCGGGTGGATAATGGCCGCGATGGTGTGCTTCTTGTTATCTTGTTCTCTTTGTTTGTTTTTGTTTCTTCTCTTTTGCTTTTCTTCTTCTTCTTTGTTTCGCAAACTGGGAGAGCGGCATTGCTTTTGGGTTCCATGCAAAGAGCCTGTGATGATTCTTGGATGAGGGTTTTGCTACATTTTGAGAGGAAAGCAACTATTCTCTTGATGGTGAGGCAATCTTGGATGGTCTGCTGCTGTTGTTCTGCAGGCAACCGTTTGCAGCTGTTTTGATTTATTAGTTGCAGATCAATTGGTGAATCTGAGTCTCCTTCTCCATCTTCCCCTTCTTTGCTTTCCAGTTGCTGGGATTATTTTTTTCAATATTCCTTTTTAAGGGTTTCTTGAATTTCTGAGAGATTTAAAGTAGATTTTGGTGGAGAGCGTAGGAAGTGGGGAGATCTTGGTAAAAGTCTCTCTATCCCTCTCTCCCTTTTCTTCAGTATATCTTCAAAAGTTTTGAACTTGGTTAAGATAATGCCTTTTGTCTAAGTTGCACATGATAATGTACTTGCTTGAGTTTCTATTGTCCGTTAGCCTTTGTAGTTTAGGTAATTATGGATAGCCACTCTCTTTGCCAACTATTCCTTTTAACCACAAATTTTATGTTGATTATACACTCTGCATTCCGCTTTATTCATGGTAAATCTACTTCATCAGTCCTTCAAAACTGCATCATCCTAGAACTTTACCAAGCTCATAAAAATTGTTCAAGTTTATTCTTGTCTCTGTTGTTGTCTTAATTATCTATTTATCTTCTGAGCTATTGTTGGACGGTCCGGTCCGGTACGTACCGGCCGGTACCGGTACCGTACCGGCCGGTATGCAGTAGTTTCAAAAACCACGCGCGCTGTGGTTCTAAAAAAAAAATCGTTCACACCGGTACGAGGCCGGTACCGGCCGGTACCGGCTCCGAACCGGCCGGTACGCACCCGTACCGGCCGGTTCGGATAAAAAATCGGAAAATACCGGTTTTTTATCCGTTCCGGTACCGGTCTAGGACTGGACCGGTACGGCATTCCATGGTTGGACCCCTATGCTGCAGCAAAAGTCCGAACCTTTTGGGCAATGATGACAGCATCCTTACTCATTCCGGTGATAGCCTTCAAATAAACTATTACAACTCATGGTCATCTCATCTTATAGGGGCTAGATTCGTGATTTTCTGTGGAAATTGTCTTCGATAAATCCTAACCATTGATGTCTCTTTAGCAAGCATATTTGATTGGTGGAACAGCATGCTCAAGTCGAAAAACTGTTCGATTGCAGTATTTCTTGAAGTTTGTAAGTATATTTTGATTTATTTGCCAACAATTTGTCAGAGTATTACTTTTATTGCTTAAGGCTGTGATTTCTTGAATCAGATTAACTTTTTGGTCTGTTATTGACGTTGAACAAGCATCAATAGTGCTGGACACCAATTTTTAGACTAGTATACTAGATTAAATTATCCATTTGTTGCTGACCTGTTCTGACCAAATCTTGATTTGAAAGCATTGGTAGGTTGTGAGTTGAGAGGGTACCCTCTGAGTCATATTCGGATTTGCAGTAAACCTTATTTATTTATTGCAGTAGACCTGTTTATCTAATGCCGCAGATTATGTTAACTTTTCATGTAAGACATAAGGTTCAAAATGGTACTTATAATGGTTCCAAGAATTAGGAGCATGGGCGGGCATACAATGTGATGGATAATCGCCTTCTCAAAGGGCTGGTTCTTATATGTTGGTAAACAAGGCTCAGCCTTCCACCTCTCCTTTCTCCTAGCTTTCTACTTGAGAGAGGAGGTGAGCATCTATAGTGATTTCTCAGTTACCTTTCAAGCATTGTTCCTTCTCCTTTTCTTCTTCGCTTTTTTGTGTACGGATTTATTTTTGTATGAATATTCATGCAACAAGGGTGACTTCTAACAATTGTTCTTCTCTTCTTTGCATGCCATCTTCTCTAGCAATAGGCGAGACATATGTGGAAGGTCTGCTACATTGCTGGCACCTGAGCTGCATTCATTGTAAGTTGGAGAGGTCATCACCATCGGAGAAGAGGCGCGGGGATCTTCTCCTCTTTTTTGTGTGCATGTATATTAATGAGATGATGGGCAAGTTGTGAAATTACTCTTCTTCCCTTCTTTACGTGTCAGCTTCTCTAGCAATAGGCGAGGAACTTCTGGAAGTGGTGAATTTGAGCCTCTTCTTCCTTTTCCTTTTTTGCCTTTCAATTTCTTGTTTTTTGAAGATTATATTTTTGTAAGACTTCTTTAATTACATAACTGTAATTAAATTTCTTTTGATGTGTTTTTTCGGTTGTTCCTGAAGAATTCATAGGATTTGGAGGCTCATGATAGTTTCAAGATAAAGATGGTATCGATAAAGGTACGATTTTGACTTCGAGAACCCAAATTCTCAAAGTTTGTATTTTGCTTGTCAAAAATCAGGAGTTGTTTGCTCAATACTCAAATGTGTCACATTTTTACATTTTCTCCTTCCCAAAATCCCGACCATAAATACATGGGCTCTTTTACATGAACTACCAGTTTATGTGTGAATCTTATTGTGCTTTTTTTTTTCTGCAATTCTTTTACGTCTCTTGTTATAAAGTTATCTGAAATGCCTGCTTCACCATTGGATAACTTTTTCTCCCATTTGTTGCGATTGGCTAATTAAGTTAATATGTTTTTTCATTTTTATTTCTGCTCTCATTTAATTTGGGAAGCTGTGGTGTTTTTCTAACATTTACATCCTTGTTTTCTATAAATCATGACAGTGGCAGCTCTACTTTTGCTCCCATTTTTATGTGCTGTGTATGTTGCTTAATATTTTATTTGACAAATGTGGTTGGTTCTCTTAGTACACTTTCAAATAGTATCATATGCAGTTCCCATGAGATAATGACATGATCTTCTGAAAATGCATTTGCATAATCTCAGAACCGAACTATTAGACTAATCCCTGTATAGCTCCTATGCCTTTTTATATTAGATCAAGTTCAGAACCAGAAGAATTTCTCTTTGTTTTGTCTGCTGGCCATCAGTTATGGTTATATCCTTGTGACATACTGTGTGGTAATTCCAATCCTTCAATCATTTAATCATTTTTTGTTAACCTTGTTGGTTACATTGATCTGCATGACTTTCCATTGGCTTGGAAAACATTTCTGCATGTTGTTCTGGATACTTTACCATTTCTTTTTCAACCTCTCTTTCTCTTTAATTTTCATGATTTCATGCCTGAGCATGTTTGTTAATGTATTACGTGCGGGCGGGGCTTGGTGCAATGGTAAGGTTGCTCCATTTGACCTGTGCATCATGTATTCGAAACACCTCAGATGCTAAGTGGCAGAAACCTTGGGGATGCCTTTTTTTGTTTTCTTGAATGTATTATGTATCATAAAGGTAAGGCTTGTGATATGTCGGGATGATTATATTCTATTAAGTTGTGAATGATTGTTTTATGATTATTATTTTTTAGGATGTAGTCTTATCTTCTAAAGTTCAAATGGACCAACAATTAGCATATCTGGTTGACTCGGTGATTTATTTTTCGAACTGAGGTTGGCTCGTTACAAAGCCAAATATTGTGTATTGTAGGTAAATTGTCTGTTTTGGTTTCTTAGGACTCACTTCTCGTAGGCTAAACATGATTCCTTTTTTGGCTTCCAAAAAGGCTCCATTTATTTTTATACAAGAATTGACTTGTGTCTGGCCTGTAGTGGATATAGCTTTGTGTTCTTTATTATTGGAAGCCATTCTTTTCTTTTCTTTTTCCTTTTTCTAACATTTTTTAATATTTTTTTCTTTTTTTAAATAAAAAATGTTGTCTTCTTGCACCTTCCATGCTAGACCTAATGGTTTCTATTGAACACAGTTAATTCCTTGACCTGTACGTGGTTTGACGGCCATACTCTTTCTGGTTCCCTTTAGATGGGATGAAGTTTCTTGATTCCACCTAGTTTGAGACTAAGTTTGTTTAATTTATTTACATAAATAGTACACTTGTATTGCGTTCAGATGATAATGTACTTGCTTGAGTTTCTATTGTCCGCCGGCCTTTGTAGTTTAGGTAATTATGGATAGCCACTCTCTTTGCCAGCTATCCCTTTTTAACCACAACTTTTATGTTGATTATACACTTTGCATTCCGCTTTATTCATGGTAAATCTACTTCATCAGTTTTTGTGGCTCGGACCTTCAAACTGCATCATCCTAGAATTTTACCAAACTCATAAAAACTGTTCAAGTATATTCGTGTCTGCTGTTGTCTTACTTTTCTATTTATCTTCCGAGCTATTGCTGACCCTATGCAGCAGCTAAAGTCCGAACCTTTTGGGTGATGATGACATCTTTACTCCTTTCTTTGATAGCCTTTAAACGAGATATTACAACTCCTAGTCATCTTATCTTATAGGGGCTTGATTCGTGATTTTCTGTGGAAGCTGTCCTCGATAGATCCTAACCATTGATGTCTCTTTAGCAAGCATATCTGATTGGTGGAACAGCGTGCTCAAGTCGAAAAATTTTCTGATCGCATTATTTCTTGAAGTATATAAGTATATTTTGATTTATTTGCCAACAATTTGTCATAGTATTACTTTTATTGCTTTAGGCTGTGATTTCTTGAATCAAATTAGCTTTTTGGTCTATTATTGACGTTCAACAAGCATCAATAGTCTTGGACACCAATTTTTGGACTGGTATACTAGATTAAATTATCCATGTGTTGCTGACCTGTTCTGGCCAGATCTTGATTTGAAAGCATTGGTAGCTTGCGGATTGGGAGGGAACCCTCTTGGTTCACGTATCCAAAAGCTCCAAAAAAATTTGGAACCGGTACGGGCCGATACGGTTAGCCGGTTCGGGCCGGTACGGGTTTTTAACACCGAACCAGACCGTTCGGAGCCAGTATTGGTTCGGTACGGGCTGAACCGGCCGGTACAGCATTCCTTGCTTTTTTGTTTGTATGGATGCATTTTTGCAGGAATATTGATGCAACAAGGGTTGACTTCTAAATTTGTTCTCTTCTTTGCATGCCACCTTCTCTGGCAATAGGCGAGGCATTTTTGGAAGGTCTACTACACTGCTGACAACCAATCTGCATTCATTGTAAGTTGGAGAGGTCATCACCCGAGGAGAGGAGGAGCGGGGATCTTCTCCTCTTTTTTGTGTGTATGTATGTATATTGATGAGATGATGGGTGACTTGTAAAATTGCTCTTTTCTTCTTTGCGTGTCAGCTTCTCTAGCAATTGGCGGGGAACATCTGGAAGTGGCGAATTTGAGCCTCTTTTTCCTTTTCCCATTTTGCCTTCTAATTTCTTGTTTTTTGAAGATTATATTTTTTTTAAGGCATCTTTAATTACAAAACTGTAATTAAATTTCTTCTGATGTGTTTTTTCTGCTGTTCCTGAAGAATTCATATGATTTGGAGGCTGATGATAGTTTCGAGATAAAGATGGTATCAATAAAGGTACGATTTTGACTTCGAGAACCGACATTCTCAAAGTTCGTGTTTTGCTTGTCAGAAATCAGGAGTTGTTTGCTCAATACTAGAATGTGTCGCATATTTACATTTTCTCCTTCACAAAATCCCGACCATAAATAGATGGGCTTTTTTACATGAACTACCAGTTTGTGTGAATCTTATTGTGCTATTTTTTTTCTGCAATTCTTTTATGTCTCTTGTTATTAAGTTAGCTGAAATGCCTGCTTCACCATTGGATAACTTTTCTCCTAATTGTTGCGATTGGCTAATTAATTTAATTTGTTTTTTCATTTTTATTTCTGCTCTCATTTAATTTGGGATGCTCTGGTGTTTTTCTGACATTTACATCTTTGTTTTCCGATCGCAGTATTTCTTGAAGTATGTAAGTATATTTTGATTTATTTGCCAACAATTTGTCATAGTATTACTTTTATGCCTTTTCGAAGGGGATTTTTTCTTTCTGGGTTTGTTTTTGATCCCAAATGGATGATTTGTTGCCCCTAGCCAAGGTTCGGGAGCTAGATTTTATGTTTTTCTTTCTATTGGATTCGATTTTCTGCCAAAGATTTGGTTTTGGAATCTCTATCTTGATTGCCCATCAAAGATGGAACCTTTATCTTGATCTCTTTAAATTTTTCATTGTCTTTTTTTTTTAATTATTATTTAGCTGAATTCTTTATTTCTTATTTGCTTTGTTATTTCTCTCTCTCCAGCGCGCGCGCGTCTCATGCCAGGTATTTAGAGTCACTTATCTAACGTTGGAGTTTGGATTTTATAATATCATGGAAGAGCTGCTTTGATAAATTTTTTTTCCTGATTTTAGTTTCTATTTATTGAGAGTCGAAATTTGGCACTAGTTAAACATCTGCTTGAGTTGTGAAAAACAAAAAGATCTGAATTTGGGTTTTGAAGATTGAAGAATAAGTGGCAATATTCAGAAGCCAGGATTTTTTTTTTCTCAATTGTTTAGCTTGTCCAAGAATGTTCTGACCTCGTAAAAGTAGATATGATATGTTTTCAGCTTATGTTTTAACTATGACTGCCGTGAGTGTTGGACTAACTTTAATTTACTATCTTAGCTCGTTTACAAAACTTAATTTATTTGGATTGTTTAATGATTACAGCAGTCTTTTGTTAAGTATGTCGAATCTGAAAAGGTCCCCAAGGAATTTAAATCATTCCTTTACTGTTCTCCTTGAGGCTTGGAAGAAAAATTTGCTCCATGGCTTTTTATTTAGTCTGTATTAAGTTATTTGATTTTTCATTTTTCCCATCAATTTCCTATGCCTATCAGAGCATCATAATTTTACTGTTGTTAATTCTTTTTTTATCATGTAAAGGATTTCAACCAATTTTTACAAGACAATTATAAATGTGATATAAAATTTTGCCCCAAAGTCAAACCTATGGAAAAAACATTAATTTTTCTTGGATTAAAGTTGGAACACTACCTTGCTTTTGACCCAGCCTATTTCAGATATTGTTTTCTTGTTTTGGATGAAGACTTTCTTAAATGCAATTAAAGAAGTTGAATTTTATGTAAACCTAAATTGATTATACTCTCATCTGCTTGTGGTCAAGAAGTTTTCAACCCCATGCTATTAGCACAATGGTCATTGAAAATATATTTATAATTTTCTTGATGAATAGAGTATTTTTAAAAATCTAGCAAAGTTTGCAAGTACTTTACAAATCACTGTGACAAGATTTTGCTGTACTCTTCCCTTTTACATACTCAAATTTCAGGAGATTCGTTATTTTTCCTACTTTACTCGCAACTTTATCTCATGTTATTACATTTCCTCTATCATCGTTATCCCATATTTTGACATTGTTACCGTGACAATCTAAACTAGAATATGATTCTCAGTGTTTTGACTTTTACGCTATCAAGGTTAAGGACTAAAACTGTCGTTCTTTTTCCTAATGTAGGTATCTGCCCTTGCTTATACTTTTGTAGAATGGGAGGCACCATCAACTGACTGCTTTTGCCTCCATAATATTGTGTAATAATTGTAAAGTAACTGGTTGACATGAAATGGCGACCAGTGTTGGTCAGACTTATTATGGATGGTCACAGGAGGAGTTATCTGATCGAGATGATTCTCAAGTAATTTTTTTCTAATCTCTTTGGGTTGTTCACCATCATAATTATTTGTCTAAAAAAATCTTTAATGCTCCTTTAGAGTGCTAAACTAACAGCAATTCATTCTTACATGTATCAAACCATCTATTTTTTGCTCTTTAACCCTTTTTTAATGACATTATTCAGGTTACATAAATGCTAACTACAATGATACGATATTTATCTATTGCTAGTTTCATTTTGCATTTCAGATTTTTTAATATATGATCTTACATGTAATATATTGTATCAAATTCTACACTATATTTGCAACAGAATGGTACGAGTTCTTTTATTCTCTGCTGTGGTCTTATTGGTTCTATTTTGCTTGTTTTCCTCTCCTTGCAGTTTCATTGCTGTTTTTGAAGTATATACAGTTGGGATGATATAAACTCCTTACATCTGCTTATTAAGTTAGATTGCTATGCAAAAGGTCTATAATGAATATAATTTTCCTATTCTGTTGTTATTGGGTGGCTAAATGGGTGCTTGAGCTTTATTAAGTACCTGAGTTTCATTTCTCTGTATTTCCTGATGTGACCTACTTTGTTATTCTTCTCCTATATTGAATTCTGAACTCATGATACATTACCTTTCAGCTGTGTTGGTATATTAATTTTCCCCTTTTTGTTTCTTACATTTTCTGTTGATTTATATGGATATTATATTAAGTTTGATACAAAGTTAGCAGAGAATATAGCATGTGATACAAAGAAGCCAATGAAAGATAATTGGGGTGCTGTAATTATTTAAATATATTGTTTTCTTTCATTTATGTAGAGTATTAATATTGTTAATGTGGTTTGCAGGAAGCTTCGGTCTCGCAAATGCTTGATCATGGTTCTATATCCTTTGGAAGATTTGCAGCTGAGTCATTGTCATGGGAGAAAAGGTCAGTGTTTACTCACGACAGACGCCAGGAGGAACTGGACAAGTTTAGTGGCTTAGTTGCCAAAAAGAAAGCATACTTTGAAGAATACTACAGAAGGCTTCGAGCTTTAAAGGCCTTGGAACAGAACCAGCAAACTGAGCTCACATTGGATTATGGTGGTGATGGTAGTAATTCTAGCCAAACTGGAGAAGATGATGAAACAGCTCTGCAGCATGGAAGTCTTAGAGATGGGGCAGCAGAAACTATTGATGCCCCTTCTACAGAAACTGAAAATGAACTAAACTTCAAGCAGGATACGAAGTGCAGTCAAGCTCTTCAAACTAGACCGCTGTATCCAGGATCCACAACATCAAATATAGACTCGCTGAGAAGAAGCATGGAAAAAATTGAGCCAGAGAAAAACTTTAACCATGCTGTGATGCAAGACCTGGACAGAGAATCCTTGTCGTCATTAAGTAGAAGCATAGAAGAGATTGAACAGAATGATATCAGTAGTGTTGATGACAGAGAGATTCTGAGGGAACAGGAGAGTCCAGGGTCTAATGTTGAATCTGGGCCTCCTACCAACAGGTCTGTGTCAGACGTGACAAATTCTAGAACCGGAGTCTCACAGCATGCACCTGGTCACAACTTGATACCATACAAAACCAAACTGGCTGTTGAGAAACCTCCAGACTGTAAATCAGTTCCTGAAGTGAAGAAGGTATGGCAAACTTGGAATGTTTTCTTGCATGTGTATAAAAACTACTTGTTACTTTGAATAAGCTAGTTTGTTTTTCTTCAGTGACCAAATGAAATCAAGACTGGGAAAGGAACTGGAAATGTTTGTTTCGCTATGCTGCAGCAAATCCAACTTCCCAGTCAGATATGATGTCCAAATTTGTTTTAAAAATACGGCGTGCTAGGGACATACTTGGGCAATAGCTCATTTAGGAGGAAAATCTTGACCACCATGGGTCACCCAGTCCACAAAATTGATTCAGATAGGATTTTGGGTGCAGTAGTTCGTGCACATTTTCTAAATGCAATATCTCCTTTCCACCATTCAGCTCAGAGCTAAAGCAGAGCCGGCTTGTTACTGACGGTCTCCACAGAATCCCAGCATGATTTATTGATCAGAAATTGTTTCTTCCTTTCATCCCTTTAACCTTCCAATCAGATATAACTTATTTTTATATTAGTTATCTAACCAAGGGTATATATCATGGCCATCACCCACAATTCAGAGAAGCATAAAAAAAGAGAAGTTGATGTACTCCATACGGTGGATTTTGATATGCCAAATATTACCTATTCTTCAGTTTATTCTTAATAGTAAATACAGACTTACTGTATATGCTAAGTATTGTTTGTTCCTACTAGCGTACTGAATATATTCAGTCAAGAGAATAGTGTAAGCCTAATTCTGTTATACCATGAGATTGATCCTTAACATTCTAGGAAAATGCTTCCCTTAAAACAATATCGTTTTGGTTGTGACAGGCGAGAAACACCACGATGGCAATGACTTGTCTGAAGATGCAAAGCCTCAGGTGTTCCCATTAAAAGTAATCAATCATCAGATAGCTGCAATCATGCATAATGCAGTGTGTCAGCAGCTGCCTGCTGTGTGCGGTTAACTAGTTATAATACCTGTTTTCTCTCCTAGTTAAAATGGCTGCTGCTGTCAAGTGGTACATATCTGTAGTCTGTGTAACTTGCTGTATCATATATGCCATAAAAGGCTGTAATTTAGATCTTGTATTGCTTTGGAGCGTTGATCCCGTCGGATTACTCTCGCACGCGTTGCGACGATTGCAGTGGAAACACACGTGCGGGGTTGTTCATCACATGAACATTCCAGGAAGGGTAGAATTCAAAAAAATTCTGAGTTCACAAACTCAGAAAATTATGAATTAAAAAAAAGAGATTAAAATTAAAACTTGATTAATTTAATTCTATAATAAAGAATTGTAAAGATTCTATTTTACCTTTGAGCGGGTAGATCTTTACCGCTATCTGATGATCGAAGGATTAAACCGTACAAGTGTCCAACCTTTATAGGTATCCACACGAGGTACAGATCGTTTCAAGCATCTTGATTTCATCGGAGTGCTAGCTTTCTTACAGAAGATTCTCTTTTGAAGGTTGAAACTTTTTTAAGCAATTAACTTTTGATTGCTTCCAAGAGGAGGAAGAAGGAAGAAGAAAAAGAAACATTTCTCTTTTTCTTGGAAGGAGGAAGAAGAAAAGGACTTCCTTGCGGCTAAAGAAGAGGAAGAGAAGGCTGAATTCAATAATCTCTAATGCATATTTAGCCCTCACGCCCCCCTCCTCTTTATGTATCATGTCTAGCTTAAAGAAGGAAATGGATTTGGAGAAATTCTTTCTTGATTCACCCCTTCCAATCCTTTACTTAAAAGAGGTTGGAGAGAACCAAGGAGAGGCAACATGGCCTCTCCTTGTGCCGTGTGGAAGGCCAAAAAAGGAAGGAGGGGTGGGGCGTGATGCAATCAAGAGGTTCTTGGCGTGATTCAAGGAGGGGTGGATGCCCCTCCTTTGTTTCACCCGAGGAAGAAAAGGAGGGGGAGTTCCTTCCTTTTATGCTTTAGATTTTCTAATTCAATTAGGAATCATATGGTTCCTCTTGATTAATTGAATCCTAATCTAATTAGGACCCAATATGTCCTCCAATTTGATTCATGTAAATCCTAATCCAATTAGGATCCAAATTGGATTTATGAATTAAGTTCCTTATTAAATAAGGAGTTCTAATTAATTAGGACTTTCCATCCTTATCTAATAAGGTTAAGCCTAATTGATTTAGTCCAATTGAAATCCTCCTTCTTTAACTCACTAACTCTTAGTGGGTTAAACCAATTATCAATCAAATTGACAATCAAGATATATTGCAATTCTAAATCGCAATCCAACCGTCGGAATGATCAAAATCTCTTATATGTGTGACCCCATAGGTTCGATTCTGTCTGATAGTGAGATATATTGTGATCTCCATCATAATATTATTGAAACTCCTTTCAATTGGTTGAAATAATTTCAACTCTTTTCTTCAGAATTTACTGATCATCAAGTGAATGCCTTCGAGTCTCACAATCCACCAGTGATACCTAGCAGCATGTAGTGACAATCCAGTAAAACGGAATAGATGAACTTCTAGGTGCAGTTAGCGTATGATATAGTCCTTCTATCATGGATCCCGACAAGATGGAGGTCATGGATAACTCCTCAAACCCCATCATCTGTCATATGTCAAAATTTATTTGACTTAAGTTCGAGATTAGAAAACTCCTTTTCCAAAATGTCTTAGCCAAGGTTTTTCGAACTCAGACTCATAAATCACATAGGATCTCTCTTAGTCTATCAAGATCGATAGATCCCATCTAGATGCAATCCTAATTCGACAGTGAACCTACTGCAGCCAATCTGCACCACAAGGATCCTAATGGATAGGGCCCATGTTTATGTGCTCGTCAAACTACAGCGACCTCACTGTGAATAGCTATGGCATCGCAGGTCTAAGTACCAATCATACAACTGCAGCATCAAGTAAATCACTGACATCCAAGTGACTTCTTGCTTTGGTCACGCTCAGTACCCTTATTCTCTAACAAGCACTTGCACAATCATTTCAGTGTCCCCACACTGTGGACTCAAGACTCGTCCATTAAAAAATATGATATGTGCACTAATCTCATCGAATCGATCACCGTCCTTCGTAATGATCCATCGATCAAGAGTAATTCAGAAATTAATCAACAATGGCACATGCTTTAAATTCTCAACTCTTGAGAATATATGTCATTATCTTATTAATTCTTTGGACAATTCATGGACGGATAATAACATGAATGAAAAAAATATCCAATTTTATTAATTAATAAAAAGATCAAGTACAAATTTATGTCTCAGAATATATACAATTTTTCTGCCAAATTAGCTTCTAGGGCATACTTCTAATAGATCCTGCAGCTAGAAGTGTCATTGGATATTTAAAGATGGTGTATATACATCAAAGAGAAAGGAATGAACTTAGATATATGAGCATGATAGATCATCAAACATCTCTTTCTAATTTTGATTGATGTGGTGATCATGTAATTTGGAATGTATAGTAGGTCAGTGGATTCCTTTGGGCCTTGATATGCATGTTAATGGTTCCTTTTGCCGTGTTGCTTCAGCAGCTCAACCGAAAAAAAAAAAAAAAAAGCTGGCTAGAGGCTGTTGTCTTCCAGCAATAAATCCACCTCATATTTATGAGGAGAAAGGGCTGTGGTATCTACCAACCACTTGCTCATGCAATTCCCCACAAGGAGCAGAGTAGGAGAAATCTGAGGTGATTAGATGATAGCTCGTCAATGCTACAGGGCCACCCTCAAGAGAAAGAAATCCATAGAAATCCTACCGATAGAAGGGTTGGACACAAGGGACAAACTGAAGGAGCAGCGAGGAGAACTAGCCGAAGAGTTGGCGCAGGTTCCCTTAAAGAAATATAAGCCTGACCAAACTGTTTGGATCAGCTCCAACTTGAGTGAAGAAAATCGAGGTAAAGTAATCAATTTCTCTATGCCAATGCGGATGACTTCACCTAGTCGGCCCAACAACATGCTGGGTTTAAGCTCCAAGGTGTTGGTTCACAGGCTCAATGTGGACCCAACTCATCGACTTGTGTAATAAAAGAAGAAAAACTTCATCGTAGAAAAACAACAAGTCATCGACCAAAAAGTTGACAAACTCTTGGAGAATAGTTTTGTTCACGAGGTGAACTATTCTGATTGGTCAGCCAATATTGTACTTGTGAATAAAACTAACAAAAAATGACAAGTTTGCATCGACTATACCGACTAGAATAAGACTTTTCCGAAAGACAGCTTTCCACTCCCCAAGATTGATCAGCTCGTAGATGTGACCTTTGGACATCAATTACCAACCTCCATAGATGCAATCTCTAGGTACAACCAGATCCAAAAGACATCCGAAGACGAGTAGAAAACAACCTTTCTCACTGGCAGAGGCCTCTACTGCTACAAGGTAATGCCCTTTGGCTTAAAGAATACAAGGGCAACTTACCAACACCTCATCAATAAGATCTTCAAGGAGCAAATCGGCCGAAACATGGAGGTGTATATGGATAACATGTTCGTAAAAAGCTAAGTAATGGGGCAGCACATAGCCGACTTAGAGGAAACTTTTGCGACCCTCAAAAGGTTCCAAATAAAGCTCAATCGGACGAAGTACGCCTTCGGAGTTGCGTTAAGAAAATTTCTGGATTCCGTAGTGACACAGCGAGGCATTGAGGCAAATCCAGAGAAGATCTGAGCAGTGCAGGACATACAACTCCCAAAGACCGTCAAAGAAATTCGGCGCCTGGCTGGTCAGGTCGCCGCGCTGGCAAGATTTGTCTCCAAATCAGTGGAGTGCTGCCTTCCATTCTTCAAGATCCTAAAGCATCCAAAGAACTTTCAATGGATCAAAAGTGTCAAAAGGCCTTCGACCAACTAAAGAAGTACCTCAGCTCTATCGCCTTTCCTCACCAAGCCATAAGTTAGAGAAATGCTTTACTTATAATTAGTCGTTTCTCCTTCTGTTGTGAGTGTGATCTTGGTGCAGGAGGAAGAAGGATGCTAGAAACTGATCTACTACACAAGTAGTATCCTACAAGATGCCAAGACCAGATATTCTAAGTTGGGGAAGGTGGTTTATGCTCTCATCATCTCGGCTCGGAAGCTCCGCCCATATTTCTAGACCCATTCAGTCACAATCTTGACCGACCAGCCAGTGAGGCAAATTATAAGAAAGCCCAGAAATGCAGATTAGTTGGTGAAGTGGGCAGTGAAGCTCGAAGAATTCGACTTGGAGTACCAACCTAGGCCGTCCATCAAGGCAAAAGGGTTGGCATACTTTCTGGTGGAATGCACCATCCCTAATGAAGATCCTGCCGAGCTCTCCAAAATAAAGACCACAGAGTGGTTATGGATCCTGCACGTAGACGAGTCATCAAACCTAGGGGGCAGTAGGGTTGGGCTCATACTTACCAGCCCAGATGGAGTAATCATAGAGTACGCTCTGCGATTCAAGTTTTCAACCTTAAATAAGAAGGCTAAATATGAAGTGCTCATCACCAGGCTCAAGCTTTCCAAGGAGCATGGGTCCAGCAGTTGAAGGTCTTCAAAGACTCACAATTGATCGTCGGCCAAGTTCGAAGAGAATTCGAAGCTCGGTGGCCATCGATGATCATATATCTACAGAAAGTAAACGACATCACTTTAGCCTTTCATAGCTTTGATATACATTAGATTTCTCATACGGAGAATGCAAGGGTCGACCTGCTGTCAAAACTAGCCACCTCGAAGATTGTCGACCCGACCAAAGCTACATCTCTCGAAGTCCTAGAGAAGCCGAGCATCGACGAGCCCGAGGTCATGATAAACACTATTGTTGAGCCGAGCTAGATTGATCCCCTCTTCGACTTCTTGAAGGATGAAAAATTGTCTACGAACTAGGGTGGAGCCTGCTGGATGAAGCAACAAGCCTCCCACAATGCTCTCCTTGATGACAAGTTATATTGGAGATCATTTTCATTGCCTCTCCTCAGATGCCTTTGTCTGACTGAGGTAGATTATACACTTCAGAAAGTGCATGAGGGCATCTGTGGAATCACTTGGGGGGAATATCCTCGGCCTATAAGATCTTACGACAAAGATACTGTTGGCCCACCCTGCAAAAGGATACTGCCGACATCGTCAAGAGATGCAACCAATACCAATGCTAGGCAAGCATCCAATAATGACTAGCTGTGTCGCTGACACCGATTAGTGCCCTTTAGTTATTTGCACAGTGGAGAATCGACATCCTTGGACCTTTTTCAAAGGCAATCGGGCAGTGCCAGTTTTTCTTTGTGGCGGTGGACTACTTCACCAAATGGGCAAAAGTCGAGCTAGTGGCTTGGATTACCAAGGTGAAAGCTCAAAATTTTGTTTGGAAGGCCATATTTTCTATATTCGGACTCCCTCGAGTGATCATCACCGATAATGGGCGTCAGTTTGACAATGCCCAATTCACAGAATTTTACACTAAGCTCGGAATCGACCACCGGTTTACTTCGGTGGCACACCTCCAATCAAACAGAGAGGCCAAAGTAACCAACCGAACGATTTTGTAGGGACTAAAGGCAAGACTGGACTGAGTAAAGGGCATGTGAGTTGAAGAGCTCTACAATGTTTTGTGGGCATATAGAACCACGTCTCGAGTCCCCACCAAAGAGACGCCCTTCAACCTTGCTTTTGGAACAAAGGCAGTAATCCCATTAGAGATTAGGCTTCCATCACTTCGGGTGAAAAGCTTTGATGACCAAACAAATCTCGATCAGCTCCGAGCCAACCTTGATCTATTGGAAGAAACTAGAGAGCAAACTCAAATCCGCCTGGCAAAGTACCAGTGGAAAGCAGCTAGGTACTACAACTCAAAGGTCAAGAGTAAGATCTTCTGACTTAGCGACCTCGTCTTAAGAAAGATCGAAGTATTTTGACCAAGAGAGCCCGAAAAGCTAAACCCAAACTGGGAAGGCCCATACTGAGTAGCCGAATCAATGCGACCTAGAATATATAAGTTGGAGCACCTTGACGATGCTCTGATCCCATGAACTTAGAATTTCGACAATCTTCATATTTATCACCAATAAGGTTCGTTTGTATTTCAAGTTTATTCCTAATAAAAATTTTCTCGTTATGTCTCTATCTTTTAGATTGGACAAGTATAACAAGCATTTTGACTCAAGACACCCCACGAATGCCTGGGCTCCGAACTAAGGAGACACCCCAAATCCGTCTAGGACATCCTCAAGCCGAGCTCATTTGAAGTTCTTCTAGACTCGAACTCTAGAGAGAACAACTAAGGAGACACCCTGAATCCATCTGGGACCTCCTCAAGCCAAGCTCACTCAAAATTCCTCCTAACATAAATTTCGAAGAGGTCAACTAAGGAGACACCCCAAGCCAACTTGGGACCTCCTCAAGCTAAGCTCACTTAAAATTCCTTCGGAGACGAACTCCAAAGAGGTCAACTAAGAAGACACCCAAGGCCGACCGGGAACCTCCTAAAGCCAAGCTCACCTAGAGTTTATCTAGAGACAAACTCAAGAAGGATCAACCAAGGAGCCCAAGATAGGCCAAAAACCCTTGCCAATCCTGTGGTTGGAATTGAATATAAGAAGATGCGTCAAAGGAAGGTTCAATGCTATAACCCAAACACAAGCAAAAAGTAGACAACATAAGCAAAATCTGAAGTCAGGTATTTTAGAAAATTCTTTATTTTCATTACTTTTAAATATATACATTGACCTCGACAAAGGTCGAGCAAAAATAGATGTACATCAACCTCGGTAAAAATCGAGCCAAAAATGAAGTACAAGCCCAGTCCAAAGCAAAAAAGGTAAAGAAGTGAAGGGCTTCATTCTTTGCCTTCACCCTCACCAACATCGCCGTCCTCGCCATCTTTGCCGCTTCTGCCGGCCTCGCTACCTTCGCCGTCCTCATCGCTTCTTTCACCGAAGTTAGGTTGAAGGTCGAAAAAGTCCATCTCCGGGAAGAGTTGCTGGTCCCGAGCTCAACATTCCTCAAAGCCCTTTACAAAAGCATCAGTCGCGTTCTCCTCGTAGTCATCCTTATACTAGTCTAAGGAGAGATATTCCTCAATTGCCTTGGCGGCCCTCTACTTGGCTTGGATGACGAGCTCCTTGGCCTCTGCGACTTACCCCTTAGCTCAGATGACAAACTCCCAGACCTTGTTAGCCTTTTGTTCAGCCTAACCTAGCTTCGTAGAAAGCTCTGCAGCCTTTTGCTTGATAGCTTTGAAGGCCTCCCTGGCCGCAGACAGTTGAGATCTCATTGCATGATTGAACTGATTCATTTTTTATGAGCAAATATTAAACTCATTCTTTCTGCAGCTGCATAATTTATACTGTAGCCTTTGAGTGCGATCACTTCTAACTTACCGTCCATAAACCATTAAGGTCTTTATTGAGAGAGATGCTGAGGTCTTTATGGGCCTCTCCTGTGGTTACCTGAGCTGAGGCTATAAAAAGGCTCTAAATCTTCGAACTTGAGCACAACATATCACACCTGAGACAAGCCTTGTACAACTACTTATCAGATAGAGAACTTCCACTTGCCCACTTATTTTTCCACTCTTTTCCGCTCTCAATTTTTCTATCTTTTCTTTTTGGATAATAAAGGAGAGTTAATTGGATCAGATCTTCACACAATGATGTCATGATAGGAGGACTAAGCTGAATTTATTGTACCTTAGAGATGATCTCACAGTGAAGTTGCACAAGAGGGATATTTATACCCTATCTCAACAATCTAGCTGATGGTTAAGAGCAAGCGCGACGTAAATCAGATTTGATAAAATCCATCACATGGCCCTTACTAAATTGAGTAAAGTTTGATTACAATAAAATTCAACATGTGTGGATGCACAGATCGAAGGAGAAGAGTTAGGTCAAAAACAAACCGAAGGCCTAGGACTTGGCTATAATTAGCTACGATATGTAGAAGTAGACTAAGATGACTAAAACATTTTGAAGGATAGCCTCAAATATAAAACTGCATCTTAGCCAAAAAAATACATGATTATCTGTCTAACAGTTGTGGAGCAACTATACTAAGGAGCGTGCATAATGAGGCATACGTAGCGCTAGTTACTAGAATTGCTAAGAATAGAGGCCAGACATGAGAGCAATCATCAAAGTGTGTATACACTATCTATTAGTATAAATAAGTAGAATTGTACTTTGTAATAGATCCTTCAACAATCAATCCGATGCATATTTATCTCATCTTAGTTTTGCCTTACGTTTTATCCTAGAAATAGGCATAACTTAGCTTTTTACTATAGCCCAATGCTATATCCCTACCGTAGCTCGATGCTATACCGTTAATCTCTCTTCAAACAGTAGTGTAATGGTGATGCAAATTTTTGAAAATCAAGGCATCCAAACCTACGCTACTTTTATCCTTTCTTTAATCCCGATCATCATATTTCCAGCTGATCAGATGTCGGTGGTATGTCCGCACACAATAACCTTGATGCTGTTGAAGATTTGGTGCCTTTCTCCGCCTACCAATCGAGTTCCGTAGGACCCCAAGTTTCCTGGCACTCACTTGAACGGGATAGAAAAATCACAAATGGAGGTGAAATTTGTTCATAAGGTAGCCTTTTAACATGCCTCATTCCAAGAACATCTTCCTTCCCATTTATTTTTTTAAACTAATCTTGTTATTAATTTTTGAAATTACTATTTTATGTAATTATTGGTAATTTCTAGGAACTACATCTCCAATAAAAAGCACTCCAGGGATCAAGGTGGAGCAGAGAAGATAAATGTCGGCGCCATTTTAATTAGACATTTTCGTTATATATAAAGAGTTAACAAATTATATAATTTACTTTGAAGAACATAAACTAGGGGATGAATGACCTTCTTATGACACAACGTTTTAATACATTGGAACACAGAAGAAAAAATGTTAACCAGAAGGAACATATGGTTGTTGACAATTACACAGATGGCAAGAGCCAGATAGGTCCAACATAGGCACATAGCTATAGACAGTTAGTAACTTCATGAGCTAAGGTGCAAAACCTCTATTGAGGAGTCGAAAAGGATTGCGAGCCAACCGATGCTAGACTAAGCCTTCCAACTCCGACTTCAAGTGACTCAATTGACATAATTTGACAACATCCAGGGTGCCATGATATAATCAAAATGGATGTTTGGCACGTTATGTCATTTAGAAGGCCGCCAAGTGTCAAAATACAAGCCCCCTTCCCTCATAATAAATTCCAGCAAAAACAAGCTTGTCAACCAGCATATATACATATATATATATATATATATATATATATATATATATATATATATACATATATACATATATATATATATACATATACATATAGATATATATATACATATACATATGCATATATATATACATATACATATATATATACATATATATATACATATATATATATCCACCATCCGATGCTGCCATGCGTCTACATCGAGACACCGAACACCGTAGATAATCTGCTGTCACATGTCACGCGGTAAGGAGTAGAGATGGGCATCGGGCCGTGCCGGGCCCGGCCCGGCCCAGGCCCCCCGGGCCACAGAATAAACGGGTCGTGCCTGGCCCGGCCCGCTTCGTAAATGGGCCGTGCCGGGCACGGCCCGCTTAGCCTAAAAGCTAAGCCCGGCCCGGCCATCACGGGCCGCGAAATGGGCCGTGCCTGGCACGGCCCGTCTAGCAGGGGGAAGAAAATAGCCGTTTCCAAACGGCTATTTTTTGGTTTTTACCCAAAATACATGTGGAGTGATTGATAATACCCCAATTTGATTTTGATGAGACCAAAGCATTTGAGTATATTTTATGTAATACTAATGAATTCAATATAATATCTCAGGCAAAATTTGTGAGAATCTTCTTTTGAGTGCATGTGAAAATCAGCTTGAGTCAAAGGCTGAAACTCGAGTCGACTCTGGAGGATTACGAGTCGACTCCAAGTGTTTCAGATGTTCTGGCACAGGCTCGAGTCGACTTCGGCACACTGCGAGTCGACTCCGACTGAGAACAGAGAGCAGGACAGAAAGATGAATCTCAGACCCTGTCACCGAGTCGACTCAACGGCTTCGAGTCGACTCCGATGCTTACCGAGTCGACTCCCAACAGTTCCGAGTCGACTCCAAGGAATAACAGACCGAAAGAGAGAGAAGTGGTTTCTGGACCCTGTTACCGAGTCGACTCCGGAAGAATTCGAGTCGACTCCAACGGTTGGGAAGTCAACTCCTAAACAAGCAAGAGTCGACTCTCAGAGGAAAGCAAGACTAATAGTCAGAGAACCAACTACGGGCTTTGAGAGCCGAGTCGACTCCAAGATGATCCGAGTCGACTCCGAGGCAGTTCAACTCCAAAGACAGAAGATCAGTTTTTGGGTTCTGAGAGCCGAGTCGACTCTAAGATAATTCGAGTCGACTCGAGAAAGAAATACAGAAAAATAGATCTCTGGAATCCTGAGAACGAGCCGTCTCCAGAGGGCCGAGTCATCTCCGGATACTGGCGAGTCGACTCCAAGTTTGGCCGAGTCGACTCCAGAACGGGACAGCACTTTAATTCAAATTCTGAACAGTGGGCGAGTCGTCTCCAGTGAAGCATGAGTCAACTCCAGCAACAGCTGAGTCGACTCCAGATCGAGCGAGTCGACTCCGATCCCAACGGACACATTGTCAGGAGTTGCAGATTGTGCAGAACGGCCATAAATTGGTGTCTAACGGCTAGTTTTCAAAGTGGACTACTTAAATAGCCAGAGTGAACAGTAATAGACATTAAGAGAGAGATTCTATTCAAAGAAAAAGTGATTTCCACCTACCAAAGGCTCTTAAGAGTAAATACAAGGGAAAGAAGGAAGAAGCGCATTGAACTTCATCCTACATTCTCTTTCCTTCGCATTCAAGGCTCTCCTTCTGACATCAAGTCTTTAGCGCATTCAAAGAGGAGACTCTGAATTCGAGAAGCCCCTTCTTCCACTTTCAAAATCTGTTTGAGGGCTTCTAACTTCACTCTTTTCATATTGTTTAATATTTGCTTATTAAGAAGCTTTCCGTGTAATTTTTCCAAACTATTTTCTTACTTGATTCAATCAGAGGATTGAATCAAGGGTTGTAAGGTTTGTTGGTGAGCCGAGGGTAAAACCAACGGTGTAAGAGTTCGATTGTGATCCCGGAAAAACAATGGGGTGGTTCTAGTCGGTGAGCTTGTGAAAACCGACCGAGTTCGTTGTGATCTCGTAAAACAACAAGTTGGGTTGTGAGCTTGTAAAACAACCGGCTGTAATCCAAGGGATTATAGTGAACTCCCAAGTGTAGCTTGGGGAGTGGACGTAGGAGCAAGGGTTAGCTCCGAACCACTATAAAACTGCTTGTGTTTGTGTTGGTTGCTGCTTTGTCTCTTACACTTTCTCTACTCATTCACTGCATTTAAATTGCTTAACCTGAATACTTGAAATAGAATTAGTTAATCATTAAACATAGTTTTTTAATTGGTCGAGATTTAAGTCATAACCCAATTCACCCCCCCCCCCCCTCCTGGGTTGTCTTCTTGGGCAACAAGTGGTATCAGAGCCGAAACTCTTATATTAAAAGAGTAAAAGATCAAAATGACAACCCCATTTGGATCTTCTCTTATTGAGGGGCAATCCACCCATAGACCTCCATTCTTCAATGGAACCGACTACACCTATTGGAAGGCTAGGATGAGAATATTTATTCAAACACAAGACTATGAGATTTGGAGCACCATAGTTAATGAACCATACATTCCTTCGATTTTTGTAGATGATATTACTATACCCAAACTTGAAAAAGATTGGGATGATGATGATAGAAGGAAGGTACAACTAAATGCCAAAGCAATGAATGTACTTTATTGTGCCTTAGACCGTAATGAATTCAATAGAGTCTCTACTTGCAATTCTGCAAAAAAGATATGGGATAGACTTGAAGTGACCCACGAGGGCACGAATCAAATAAAAGAATCTAAAATAAACATACTAGTTCATAAATATGAATTATTTAAGATGGAATCTAATGAAACTATCACTTGCATGTTTACTAGATTTACTGATATTATCAATGGCCTAAAAAGCCTTGGCAAAAGTTATACTAACAGTGATCTTGTCAGAAAAATTCTTCATTGTTTGCCAAGGTCATGGGAAGCCAAGGTAACGGCAATCCAAGAAGCCAAGGACTTGAACAAGCTGTCACTTGAGGAGCTTCTTGGATCCCTGATGACGCATGAGCTCACAATGAAACAACACAGCGAAGAAGAATCCTCTCATAAGAAAAAGGTAATAGCCTTCAAATCTACTTCTTCTAACATGGATCTATCTTGCAGTAGCAGCAGCGAAGAAGAAGATAATGAGGGAAATGATGATGAGGCTCTTCTCGTGCGAAAGTTTAGAAAATTCATCAACCGGAAGAAGTCCTTTCATCAGAGGAGAGGTCCCTCAAGTTCCTACAATAAGGATAAAGGTAAGAAAAGGGAAAATGAAGGAATCGGATGCTATGAATGCAAGAAGCCGGGACATTTCAGAGTTGACTGTCCCTTGCTGAAGAAGGGCAGCAAATATAAGAAAAAGAAAGTCCTCGTCTCCACTTTGACGGACTCCGATTCATCAACATCATCATCGGATGAGGAACAAGAGGAAAAGGCCAACGTTTGTTTTATGGCGAATGAAAATGAGGTAACATCTGAAACGCATTTAGATTTTATCTTTGATGAATTGTATGATGCATTTAATGAACTAATGAATGAATATAAGACAATAAATCTTAAGAATAAAGAACTAAAACTAACTAATCAATCTCACTTCCATAAATACGATAAATTAATTAAGGACAAGGATTTTATCATTAAAGAAAATTTAGAACTTAAAACAAACAACCAAATGTTAATTCAAAAAACTAATACCTTAATTAAAGATAACGAAAAACTAACCAAGAAAATTTCAGAACTTAAAAATGGTAAACAAATTATAAAAGATAATCTCACAAAAGACTTAAACATACTGAAAACAGAAAAACAAAAGCTAATAAAAGAACTTGAAAAATACAAACCTATTGTTGAAAAGTTTACATATAGCTCTAAAAAATTGGAAATGATACTTAATAATCAACGAGCTGTATTTAATAGAGCTGGTTTAGGGTATAAACCTAAGAATAAGCAAAAGCTCCTTAAAAACTTTTTTTGTGAAAGCAGGAAAAAGTAAAACTAAGAATATAACCTATTTTTTTTGTGGAAAAGTAGGACATAAAGCTAATGTGTGTGACCATAGGAAAGTAGAAGCTAAAAGAAAAATTAAAAAGATTTGGGTTCCAAAAGGAACCAACATTACTAACCTTGAAGGACCCAAGAAAACTTGGGTACCTAAAATTGTATGATTTCCTTGTGTAGGAGTGTCTTGCAGCCAAAGTCGACAAAAACTGTTGGTACTTGGATAGTGGCTGCTCAAGACACATGACGGGTGACAAGAAGCAATTCTTCACCCTAGAGCCTAAAAAGGGAGATGCTGTGACATTTGGAGACAATAACCAAGGTCACATTGTTGGTATAGGTAAAGTACAAATCACCTCTTCAACCTTTGTTGATAATGTACGATTTGTAGATGGTCTTAAGCATAACTTACTTTGCATAAGTCAATTATGTGATAGAGGTTTTGATGTTCTGTTTAAGCCAACTCTTTGCATCATAACCAACTCAATTGACAATAGCTTAGTATTCAAAGGAATAAGACGTGGCAATGTGTACGTAGTAGATCTTGAAGATCTTGCCCAAAATAACCCTTGCTTAGTAGCTAGTGATACTAAGGTTAATGATGCAAGTTGGTTATGGCACCGTAAGTTAGGTCATGCAAGTATGGATACAATATCAAAACTAGTTAAAAGAGATTCTGTAATAGGTTTGCCAAAACTAAAATTTGAGAAAAATAAAATTTGTGAAGCATGTCAATATGGCAAACAATCTAGAAGTTCCTTTAAATCCAGAAATTGTGTCTCTACTGCTAGACCCCTTGAACTACTTCACATGGATCTATTTGGACCAACTAGAACCACAAGTCTTGGTGGAAACAAGTATGGCATTGTCATTGTAGATGATTTTTCTAGATACACATGGGTCATGTTCTTAGCTCATAAAGATGAAGCATTTTCAGTATTTAAGAAATTTCATAAGGAAGTTACTAATTCAAGAAATGCTTCAGTTATAGCTATTAGGAGTGATCATGGAACGGAATTTGAAAATCATCTATTTGATGAATTCTGTAGTAAAAAGGGAATAACTCATAATTTCTCTGCACCTAGGATACCACAACAAAATGGAGTTGTAGAAAGAAAGAATAGAACCCTAGAGAAAATGGCTAGAACCATGTTGTGTGAAAGTAACCTCCCTAAGTATTTTTGGGGAGAAGCCATTAATACATCATGCCATATATTAAATAGAGTTTTATTGAGACCAATTATAAAGAAAACACCTTATGAACTTTGGAGAGATAGAAAGTCCAAAGTAAACTATTTTCATGTTTTTGGATGTAGGTGTTTCATTCATAATAATGGCAAAGATAACTTAGGTAAATTTGATTCTAAATCTGATGAAGATATCTTTTTGGGATATTCTACATCAAGTAAAGCTTATAGAGTCTTTAACAAAAGAATTCTTGTTATTGAAGAGTCTATACATGTTGTTTTAGCAAGAAAGTAGCTCTTGATGATGATGCAGAAATACTTGAGAAAAAGATAGATGAGATGACATTATAAGAGGATGAACCGAAGCAAATTGGAGAAACTTCAACAAGCCGAGAGGTAATTGTTGATCATGGGCTTACTAAAGCTTGGAGGTATGCTAATGGTCATTCTAAGGAATTAATTTTAGATGATCCATCTCAACCTGTTAGAACTAGAGCATCTCTTAGGAACTTAAATAATCATCTAGCATTTGTCTCACACTTTGAACCTAAAAACATAGAAGAAGCTGAAAATGATGTAAATTGGATAAATGCTATGCAAGAAGAGCTAAACCAATTTACTAGAAACAAAGTATAGAACTTAGTTGAACGACCCACTGAATACTCAATAATAGGAACTAAATGGATATATAAAAATAAACTTGATGAAAATGGAATCGTGATTAGGAACAATGCTAGACTAGTAGCAAAGGGATATAATCAAGAAGAAGGTATAGACTTTGATGAGACTTTTGCTCCTGTAGCTAGACTTGAAGCAATTAGATTGTTACTAGCATTTGCATGCTCTAAAGACTTCAAACTATTTCAAATGGATGTAAAAAGTGCCTTTTTGAATGGGTATATTAATGAGGAGGTGTATGTAGAACAACCTCCTGATTTTGAAAATCATCAATACCCCAATCATGTTTCTAAACTAAACAAAGCACTTTATGGTCTGAAACAAGCTCCTAGAGCATGGTATGAAAGACTTAGCAAATTTCTATTAGACCATGAATTCTCTAGAGGGAACGTTGATACAACACTGTTCTTAAAGAAGAAAAACAAAGATATGTTAGTAGTACAGATTTATGTAGATGATATTATTTTTGGTGCTACTAACAATCGCCTCTGTGAAGAATTTGCTGACTTAATGCAGAGTGAATTTGAAATGAGCATGATGGGAGAGCTGAACTATTTCCTTGGGCTCCAAATCAAACAATCTAAAGAAGGCATCTTCATCTGTCAAGCAAAATACATCAAGGAGATGCTTAAGAAGTTTGATATGGAAGGAAACAAATCAATCAGCACACCCATGAGTTCATCATGCAAACTAGACAAAGATGAATCAGGTAAATCAGTAGATCAAAAGATGTATAGAGGTATGATAAGATCTTTATTATATCTTACTGCAAGTAGACCTGATATCATGTTTAGTGTATGCATGTGTGCTAGATATCAATCTAATCCTAAGGAATCACATTTAATTGCTTTTAAGAGAATCTTTAAATACCTAATAGGAACAAAAAACATAGGTTTATGGTACTCTAAAGAATCAAGCATAAACTTAATAGGGTACACTGATTCAGACTTCGCTGGTTGTAAACTTGATAGAAAAAGCACCAGCGGTTCATGTCAATTCTTAGAAAAAAACTTAATCTCTTGGTTTAGCAAGAAACAAAACTCGGTTGCACTATCTACGGCTGAAGCCGAATATGTAGCTGCCGGGAGTTGTTGTGCTCAAATCTTGTGGATTAAACAACAACTTGAAGATTATGGCATTAAACAAGATAAAATTCTCATTAACTGTGATAATACAAGTTCCATTAATCTAACTAAAAATCCAATTCAACATTCAAGAACTAAACACATTGAGATAAGACATCACTTCATAAGAGATCATGTTCTGAATGGTGATGTGACACTTCAATTTGTTTGTACTGATGATCAACTTGCTGATATCTTCACAAAACCTTTGAGTGAAGATCGATTTTGTATGCTTAGAAGAGGGTTAGGAGTGATTGATCCATTCTAGTGATACTCTCCTCTAATTTATTGATTTTGATGATTAGTTTATGTTGGACATAGAACTTCTTATCTATGATCATCAAATCAGTTCTTAAATCTTAGATAGTTCCATAACTCTCTCTCTTTTGGCACGGAAATGACAAGTTTTTTGGTTATGTGCCAGAGTTCGAGTTGACTCGAAAAGAATTTAGAGTCGGCTCGTGGGCGAGTCGACTCGCGCATATTTAGGAGTCGACTCGAGGTCGAGTCGACTCGCGACTTACCGGAGTCGACTCGAGGTCGGGAATCTGATTTTTAACCCTAAGCAGAATGTTTTTCTCTTTACTTCTATTTTCAGTCGCCACTGTTCAAAAGCCCTAGAGCCGTCTCCGACCTCGTCTCCGACCTCGTCTCCGACCCATTTTAGGTCATCTCCATCGAGTTTTCTTCCATTTTTCTTGTCCTTCCCCTGTGTTTAGGTCAAAAATGCCTTGGAAAGCCGTTGTCCCAAGCCGGAAGAGACCTCTCTCCGCGAGCGGCGCCGAGCGACGGTCAAAGGCTCAGAACGAACCCGCGAGGCCACCACCTCCGGTTCCTTCCCCGCCTCGGTCGGTTCCCTCGCGTCCGTGCGCCAGGAGGGCAGTCTCCACCGGGAGGAAAGTCGACTTTGACTTGTCTCCCGGGAAAGGTTCACCCTAGGGCATCGTCTCAGGGCTCAAGGGTTAGAGTTATTCTGTTCCTTAGACCTCCCTACTTACCCGGAGTTAGTTAGGAAATTCTATGGGACTGTAGCCCGAAGTAGTGGTGGTATCCAGGGAACCGTAGCGGGTGTCCCTGTATTCATCTCGGAGGACTTCATTGCTCGAGTCCTCCATCTCTCCCAGGAAGGGATCTTTCCTAGTCACCCCCTTATAGGACTGAGGCCCTTACGGCAGTGTTAGAGAGACCCCCTCAGTCCCCTATAGAGGAAGTGTCTGCAAATCAGCTTTCAGCTGAAATGCGGCTCCTCCTCAGTATCATTTCTAGGACTCTCTTTCCAAAAACTGGCCGATTTGACTTTATCTCTGAGAGGGACCTAGCCTTGATGTTCCACATACTCCAGGACACTCCTATCAACTTCTCTAAACTCATCTACAAGTATATCTGTGAACCCCTAGATAAACCTAGGTTGAGTCTCCCATATGGTATGCTATTCACTCTTATCTTTAGGGAGTTAGAGGTCCCTATTCCTGAGGGGGAACCCTCTCGCTCACTGCGTCACACAGATCGCATGGGTGAGGGGACTCTCCATCGTATGGGCTTTCATAGAGTTGAGGGAGTCTAGGCACGGAGACCATCCACTTCCACACCATCTGACCCTACCACTCATCACTCCCCTAGCCCTGACCATGACCAGGAGCACTATACAGATCTTCCCACCTTTTCTTCCACTTCTGGTCCATCTTTCCCATCCACTTCAGCCGGACCCTCGACTGCACCACCTTTTCAACAGCAGCTTCTAGAGGTTCGGATATCTTCTGAGCAGCTCCGAGAGTTGCGGCAGGAAATAGTGAGGGAACTGAGGGATGACCTGCTGAGGAAGCTCCGAGGTCCTCAGACTGCTCCCTCCACCAAGGTAGTTTCCTCCTTGGCAGCCGTGACAGAGATGACTGCACACCTGAAGGAGGAAATATCCAATGTGCGAAGCCTAGTTCAAGCTCAATACTGGAACATGAGTGACGTCAAGGACGACACGAGGAAGATGCAAGACGACATCCGACATGATCTAGGCAGTCAGAGTCAGGGTGCAGAGCGGTTAGCCAATGCATTGATCTCCAAGTTGGACACCCTCTAGGAGAGTGTGACCGAGCTTACCTCGATCCAGACTAGGGCCACCTCGGAGATCATAGCTCAGCTAGGGAATGTCTCAGAGGGGCTCAGCTTGGTCTTGAAACACACAAGACTAAGTTCGGGAGCCACATCCTCCAAGAAACCCTAGTGCAGCACTTTATGATGTATTTGTTTTTACACTTGTCTGATGTATTTACAATTGTATTTAAATGAACATCAATACAATGAGTAGACATTTCTTTTTCAAGACTGTGCACTTGTGCTTCTATACTTGTATGGTTTCTGTCTTTTTGCTATGATCACAAAAAGGGGGAGAAAATATGATGAATTGAAATGTAAAGGGAATCACAAAAAAAGAAATCCTTAAAGCAAAAGTCGCACTTAAAAGCCGAGTACTCTACCGTTGAGTTCGGCGCTGCTTTCATTCTTGTTTACCAAGACGTAGCTGATCTCTCGATTCACCCTTGCCTCTACGGGATCAACTACTACTATGTAATTTGTTCTAAGTGGATTCGATACCTCAAGGCTCATTATCTCTCTGTTGGGGCTCCTCAAGGAGTAATCTCCAGAATCTATTCAAGGATATTCGGAGATTAGTTGAATCATACTCTAGAACAAATTGTCAGATTTTTCCTCTGAAAGTAAGAATTTAAGCTAAAAAGATTCAAGACATTAAAAGAAAATTCAGAAAATCTAAACAAAATTGAATGCATATGTTGAGGGAGAGAATCTGAAATCTTAAGAAAGCAAATTCATTAAACACATATAAGCCAAACAATTGATTGCATGATATGAAGGCTTATATAATTCCAAATGAAAGGGGGAGCTTTAATTTCAGGATTTACTGATTCATACCTTTCAATTCTGGATAGATTAAAATAACTAGACATTTGAATTCATTTCAAAATTTTATTATGAATCATCTTTTTAGATGGGGATTTCTCTCATCAAATACTCAATGTTTTGTCATCATCAAAAAGGGGGAGATTGTGGAGTGATTGATAATACCCCAATTTGATTTTGATGAGACCAAAGCATTTGAGTATATTTTATGTAATACTAATGAATTCAATCTAGTATCTCAGGCAAAATTTGTGAGAATCTTCTTTTGAGTGAATGTGAAAATCAGCTTGAGTCAAAGGCTGAAACTCGAGTCGACTCTGGAGGACTACGAGTCGACTCCAAGTGTTTCAGATGTTCTGGCACAAGCTCGAGTCGACTCCGGCACACTGCGAGTCGACTCCGACTGAGAACAAACAGCAGGACAGAAAGATGAATCTCAGACCCTGTCACCGAGTCGACTCCAACGGCTTCGAGTCGACTCCCGACAGTTCCGAGTCAACTCCAAGGAGTAACAGGCCGAAAGACAAAGAAGTAGTTTCTGAACCCTGTTACCGAGTCGACTCCGGAAGAATTCGAGTCGACTCCAACGGTTGGGAAGTCGACTCCTAAACAAGCAAGAGTCAACTCTCAGAGGAAAGCAAGACTAATAGTCAGAGAACCAACTTCGGGCTCTGAGAGCCGAGTCGACTCCGAGGCAGTTCAACTCCAAAGACAAAAGATCAGTTTTTGGGTTCTGAGAGCCGAGTCGACTCCAAGATAATTCGAGTCGACTCGAGAAAGAAATACGGAAAAATAGATCTCTGGAATCCTGAGAACGAGTCGTCTCCAGAGGGCCGAGTCATCTCCGGATACTGGCGAGTCGACTCCAAGTTTGGCCGAGTCGACTCCCGAACGGGACAACACTTTAATTCAAATCCTGAACAGTAGGCGAGTCGTCTCCAGTGAAGCATGAGTCGACTCCAGCAACAGCCGAGTCGACTCCAGATCGAGCGAGTCGACTCCGATCCCAACGGACACATTGTCAGGAATTGCAGATTGTGCAGAACGGCCACAAATTGGTGTATAACGGCTAGTTTTCAAAGTGGACTGCTTAAATAGCCAGAGTGAACAGTAATAGACATTAAGAGAGAGATTCCATTCAAAGAAAAAGTGATTTCCACCTACCAAAGGCTCTCAAGAGTAAATACAAGGAAAAGAAGGAAGAAGCGCATTGACTCCATCCTACATTCTCTTTCCTTCGCATTCAAGGCTCTCCTTCTGACATCAAGTCTTTAGCGCATTCAGAGAGGAGACTCTGAATTCGAGAAGCCCCTTCTTCCACTTTCAAAATCTGTTTGAGGGCTTCTAACTTCACTCTTTTCATATTATTTAATATTTGCTTATTAAGAAGCTTTCCGTGTAATTTTCCCAAACTATTTTCTTACTTGATTCAATCAGAGGATTGAATCAAGGGTTGTAAGGTTTGTTGGTGAGCCGAGGGTAAAACCAATGGTGTAAGGGTTCGATTGTGATCCCGGAAAAACAATCGGGTGGTTCTAGTCGGTGAGCCTGTGAAAACCGACCGAGTTCGTTATGATCTCGTAAAACAATAAGTTGTGTTGTGAGCTTGTAAAACAACCGGCTGTAATCCAAGGGATTATAGTGAACTCCCAAGTGTAGCTTAGGAAGTGGACGTAGGAGCAAGGGTTAGCTCCGAACCACTATAAAACTGCTTGTGTTTGTGTTGGTTGCTGCTTTGTCTCTTGCACTTTCTCTACTCATTCACTGCATTTAAATTGCTTAACCTGAATACTTGAAATAGAATTAGTAATCATCAAACATAGTTTTTTAATTGGTCGAGATTTAAGTCATAACCCAATTCACCCCCCCCCCCTCTCCTCTTGGGTTGTCTTCTTGGGCAACAATACCCCTCCCAACAGTCCAAAAACGGCTAATTTGAGGGGTATTTTGGGAAAAAAATATTTGGAGTCCTATAAATACCCCTTTCCTCCCTCATTCTCACCACACCAAACCAACTATTCTCTCGTTCTCTACTACTATTATTTCTCTCTTCTAAAGTGCTCTTCTAGCAATTTAATTTTTAGAAGAGACTACAATGGTCTAGTAGATCTTTGATGCTCAGCCTTTACCTGCTAACAAACTAAACACTGAGCAACATATTGAGTGATATCTCTTCTCATGCCAGTCCACCAGAAATTTTTCTCGGTATATCTTAGTGCCTCCTGGGTGCACTGTATAACCTGAATTGTGAGCCTCATCAAGAATTTCTTTTTTAATTCTGGAACTTTCGGCATACACCCCCTACTACCAAGCCTCAAACAACTATCCTCATGTATCCAAAATTATGATTGGATACAAGATTCTACAACTTCTCTAATCTTCTATAACTTTGAGTCCTCTTTTTAAGACAACTTTATTCCCTCAATTAAGGTAAGCTGCAACGTGAGAGTGCAAGCTGAATCTTAGGATCATATAGTCGTACCTCAATCCCAAATCTTTCTAAATCTAATAAAATATATTTTTGTGTAGTAATCAGAACCACCAATTCATCCGAAAATTTTTTGCTCAAAGCATCAGCTACAACATTTGACTTTCTTGGCTTATAATTGATAATCAAGTCATAATCCTTTAGTAGCTCCAACCATCTTCTTTACCTCAGGTTCATCTCCTTTTGAGTAAAGATATAGTTCCTCAGAATGCTCTCCATAAAAATAGTACCTCCATATTTTTAGAGAAAAAACCACACCTGCTAACTTTTAGGGTAGTTCAGCTAATATGACTTGAACTATCTAGAAGTATAAGCTATTACTTTTCCATTCTGCATCAAGATACAACCAAGTCTCTTATGAGATGCATCCACGTAGATGGTGAAACCTCCTATTCCATATGGAATTGTCAACATTGGGTTGTCACCAGCCGTGTTTTCAACTCCTAAAAGCTTTGTTCACAATCTTCCATCCAATCAAACTTTACTGACTTTTGGGTCAAACGAGATAGGGGTATAGTAATACAAGAAAATCTTTCAACAAATTTTTGATAATAACTTGCCATTCCTAAGATGCTTTAAGCAGCGGATAAACTATGATTTCAACTTGAGAATATAATGTGCTTTAAGCAGTGAATGAATAAAAGCAGAAGTTGAAGTGCAATAGTGTAAAGAGAAAAAAAGCACACACAAATACAAAAAATTTTATAGTGGTTTGGTGTAACCCACACCTACATCCACTCCCCAAAACTCTTAAAAATTTTACTATAACCACCCATATCACAGTACGGCTGTTTTTTCAGCTCACAACCGAACTCGCTGTTTTTCCGGGATCACAACGAACCCAGTCGGTTTTCACAGGATCACTAACTACAACCTATCCATTTGTTTTTCGGGTTCACAAACAACCCAGTCGGTTTTCACAGGCTCATCAACCAAAACCTTACACGATTGTTTTTCGGGTTTCCAAACAACCCAGTCAGTTTTCACAGGCTCACCAACCACAACCTTAACCTTGTTGAATCCCCTGATTCAACAACTTTCAATTAAGGTTTGAAAGAACCTTTATCAGTTTTGGATTTAATGGACACTGATACAACAAAGTTTAAAGCAAGAAAATAAATGTTGTAACAAAGTAAGCAAAGCTTCAAATATAAGTGAAATCAATAAAGATGGATCAGAAGCTTTGAAGATGGTCGTTGGATGCAGACGAGAAGCTTGATTGCACAGCAGTACTTTTCTGTGGAATATCCCAACTGATTTTCTCACAAAATGGTTTTTCTCTTTGAAAGCTCTCTTGTGAGGATATGAACTTTGGAAGCTTGGATTTTGAGTTTTTTGGATTCTCTCTTTTGTTGTTCTCTTTTCTCACTTTTCTTCTCTGGTGTTCCTTTGAATTTATGGACTGTAAGCTTTTTAGGAAGTACTGGATACCCATCACACCAAGAAACTATCCGTTGTTCACCTAGAAGAAGTACTAATAAAATAGCCGTTGGAGCTGTCAGGATGCCATGGGTCGACTCACCAGGTTTGGGGGTCGTCCCGTGTACAAAGAAAAACGGCTCACTGATTTTAGGAGTCGGCTCTTTCCTTCAATCCATATAATGTTTCTGTGTTTGCTTCTAGGGTCGACTCGTCAATGTTGGTAGTCGGCTCATGTAGATGTTGGGTCGGCTCATCAAACACAAGAGTCGCCTCATTCTTTTAGTGCTCATAGGTTACCTGCACTCCCCCAAGGGTCGACTCAACAATGTTGGGAGTCGGCACATGTAGATATTGGGTCGGCTCATCAAACACAAGAGTCGTCTCATTCCTTTAGTGCTCATAGGTTACCTGCGCTCCCCTAAGGGTCGACTCAATAATGTCAGGGGTCGGCTCATGTATAAATTGAATCGCCTCTGCAAGCACGAGAGTCGGCTCATGTACTTGGTCCCAGGCGGTGTTTCTTCTCTGTTTCTCTTGAACTACATAAGGGTCGACTCTTTAAACACAAGGGTCGGCTCACTCAGTTTACAAACGGAGTTTTTCATGTTTCTTGATTTTGTTTTTCTTGATTCTTTGGAGTTTGTAGGTGCAACTTTCGTCTAGAGATCTATCCCTTCACATTTGAGCCAACATCATTAGAGTACACATTTAACTCAATTATTTTCGTGATCATCAAAATACATCCTTTAGGATTAACAATCTCCCCCTTTTTGATGATGACAAAACTATTGAGTCTAAAAAAATTTAGCAATAATTTTCAGAGTATTTTTGCTATATAGTTCAGAGCAAAAAGGATATTTAGAAAGTTCAAAATATTCAATAAAGTTTAGTGTGAGAGCATGTTTTGCAATAACATTCAGAGCAAGGAAATATTCATAATATGTGCATTATTGATTCTTAAAACTTTCAAAAAAAATATGTTTATGATAGAATCTCCCCCTTTATATTATGATTAATCAAATTATGCTTCTCCCCCTATCTCTTGTCATTTATCGATTTTCTTCAATAGGATAGTCTTCAAAGCAGTGTCTCTCCCCTGTTTGAAGTTCTGGTACTTCTTTCCCTTTCTTGAAATTCTTTTACTTCTCCCCAATTTAAAATTTATGAAATTCTTTTACTTCCCCCTTTTTGTCATCAACAAAATGGTGAGGGGTTAGAAAATTTTCTATTTATAGATCATGATTGAAGCATCAAGAGTTAAGGAGAATAATTGAATTTAATACTGAATAGAGTTTCAGTGCCAAAATTTTTAGAGCAATTTGACTTAACAAGATTAGAGCTTTTTGAGTGAAAGATATAGCGGTCTTTTAAATATATCAACATAGCTTATCATACCAAAAGCAAGTTGTGAATGTTTCAGAGCTAATTTATTACTGTATCAAAGCTTTTGTTTTGTAAGTGTATCAGAAGATTAAATGTATCAGAGCACCTTTTAAATTATACATGTATCAGAGCTTCTTTTAACAAGTATTAGGTCATTTTATCAGCATGTTGACTTTGAGAATGTATCTGATTTTTTGATTTTAGAAATAGAGCAGTTGAATATAGGCAGTTGGAGACAATTAAGATATAATAATTGTACTGAAGTCATAGCTAATGAAACATGTATTTCATTGATAACAGTGCAATTTACAACCAAAGTGTTCATATAACAAGTAGATGATTGTCTAGAATGAAATACAAAAGATGTGAAGATCTTTTGACATTCAAATAGATCTAGGCTAAGGGAGCTAGGCCTAAGATGATGGTCTAGGCTGATCGGGCTTCCTATCTGCTAGCAGTTGACTAACTTTAGAATCTATAGTGGAGAGTGAAGCAGTCAGCTGAGAGCCTTTTTCCTTAGCTTGCTGTAGTGATGCTTGGAGTTCATTTCCTTGTTGCCTAGTATGTTCTTCAATAACACCAAGTCTTCTCTGTTGGGCAGCAGCAAGTGTCCTCAAACTTTCTAATTCAGTCTTCACTTCTTTCACCATCACAGTCAGATTATTGACTTAATCCCAACAGATTCCAGAATGAAAAAGACCTTATAGTATGTGATTTCCTATAAATCTTAGTTGGTCTCTTTCTAGCCTTAGGGACTAAGCAGGTGGCCTTTCTCCATGCGCACTAGTGCTGGGTACTCTCTGTGAAGGTCCTGCACTAGTTTGTCTTGAATCAGCTGGCCTTTGTGTCTATGTCCTTGTTCCTTTTTCCTTGTCTTCTCCTTTATGTGCCCACTTGTCATTGGCTTTGACAAACCCTATTCTTATCAGTGACTTTTCACTATAAATGTCAGTGTGTTTGAGCTCCATTTTAGCTTCCACTAAAATCAAATCTAATAAAAATAAGAGATAGAACCATACCATAAGGGAGTGATGCTCCCTTTCTCTATCCAAGATCTGCCATATGCTTCCTCATCATGGCAGGGAGGTTTAGTGGTTGGCCTTTAAGCAGATGATGCATTACCAGTATATCTCTCTCTGACACATGATCATATCGACCAGTTTTGGGGAACAAAATCCGACAGATAATGTGATGAAGTAGCCTCATCTCAGCATTCAGTTTATTGGCCTTGATTTCTTCTTCTTTAGCAACTTCATCCTTGGATAGAATCAACTTTAGTCCTTCAGTTCTATCCTCCAGCTCTTCTAAATTCTCTCCATCAGTTGGTGCCCTAATTGCATTTTCCAAAATTTCTTTTGTGATTAGTGTTGCGAGATTTTCACCCAGGCAACAGCCCGCACACCGGCCGAGCAGGGAAAGCGAATGCGTCCCCACCGAGGTATTGTCCGCTCTGGGCCCCGTGGGCGCGGAGCTCGCACGGGGTGCGCACCCACCTGCAGGCGCGGAGCTCGTACGGAGGGCTTGGGCGTCCCTCACGGTTTTGTCCCCAAAAGACCCCTCGGTAAGAAGAGGTTATTGAGCCCCCCATTTAAGGCACAGACCTTCCGCTGATTAACCGATGTGGGACTAAACTGGGAACCCCATCCCACAACACAGCCCCCCCAGTGGGAAGGTCTGTGCGTGGGCGGGGCCCTCCTTCTAACGCCATCTGTTGCGAAATTTTCACCCCGGCAACAGCCCGCACACCGGCCGAGCAGGGAAAGCGAATGCGTCCCCACCGAGGTATTGTCCGCTCTGGGCTCCGTGGGCGCGGAGCTCGCACGGGGTGCGCACCCACCCGCAGGCGCGGAGCTCGTACGGAGGGATTGGGCGTCCCTCACGGTTTTGTCCCCAAAAGGCGCCTCGGTAAGAAGAGGTTATTGAGCCCCCCATTTAAGGCACAGACCTTTCCGCTGATTATCCGATGTGGGACTAAACTGGGAATCCCATCCCACAACAATTAGGATAGGAACGTCCCTGACCTTTGACAAAATCTGAGCTAGGCCGTGCCTAAAATTGCCATAGAACTCTTTAACCATGTCGGGGTAGGTCAGAAGGTCCAGTGAACATATATATACTCCCATCCCATTTCTTTTAGATTTGTCCCAATGTGGCTCTAAAAACTGGAAATCTACCTTTCTACCGGTAGACACCATTTGGATGGACAATGTGGTGAACGATATAAGTCTAGGAATGGGAGAAAGTGGTGACGGAATGGGTGAGGATGGAATGGATTCTTGTTGAGATGGTGACGGATTTGTAGGTTCCACCGTTCTGTCCAATCGTGCTTTAGATCTTCTTTCTTGTTGCATGATTGGTTGCTTTCTCTTGAAACCATTTGTGATTTTGTTGCCCAGTAGATACAACCCAAGATGTGGGGTGAATTGGATCTTTTAAAACTTTTATACTACTTCTAAAACTTTTCAATTAATTATGCTAAGTTGTATAGATGCACAGTGGAATTTAAACTTAGCAACAGTTTAATTTTAATCTTATTAAGATTAAAACTATTAAGCAGCGGACTCAATAAAAGATTAGTCTAAGTTTGCCCAAGCATGCAATTCAATACAATGAGTCTTAATGCAGTTTTATTGAATGAGACTTGATTAAGTAAATTGAATATGTTCGCAACTAAAGGATGCGCAGATAAGAGTTAAGCAAGCAATTTATCTAAGTAAGTAAGTGAGAAAGTTAGACAATGACAGAAAGCATCACAAATACAACAAACATATAGTGATTCGGTGCACCCCAGCACCTACATCCACTCCCCAAGACCTCTTGGGAATTTCACTATAATCCTTCAGATTACAGCCGGTTGTTTTACAAGCTCACAACCTAACTTGTTGTTTTCACGAGATCACAACGAACTCGGTCGGTTTTCACAGGCCCACCGACTAGAACCATCCGATTGTTTTTCCGGGTTCACAATCAAATCCAGTTGGTTTTTTTGGATGGCGTGGGAACAAAGATCTAGCCGTTAGAGACAAAAATAGAGCCGTTGGAGTTGAGAAAAAACTAGCCATTATGCCTCCCAGCGTGTTCGAGTCGACTCGGCTGAAGCAGGAGTCGACTCTGCTGGGAGTCGACTCGAGCACTGTAGCGTTGAAAATCAACTCTCTGTCTTTTTATCTGTTCTCAGTCGGAGTCGACTCGCAGAGTCTCGGAGTCGACTCGAGCACTGTTCCTTGAAACTTCAGAGTGCCAGAGTCGACTCTAAACTTCCAGGAGTCGACTCGAGGACTATTATTTTGAATCTTTCTTTGAATTTGCCCTCCAACTTGAATCCTTTAAACTTGAATCTTGGGCCAATGAAGTGTAGCTTTCTTCCAACTTTTCTTGAGAGCTTTTGAGATCTTTTTGTATTTTTTCAACTTGCTATGTTCCTTGCAAAACAAATTATTTTTCTTCTTACAACACAAACATTAGTAATTATACTTCAAGGTTTTCTGATCATCAAAATCAATCTTTAAATCAATCTTTGGGTCATCAGATTTGCTTCCTAGGAGCCATGAAGGACTGGCCGAGACCACATTGGGGTTTTAGGGTTTTTGGATTTCGGAAAGAAAGACGATGGAAAGGGAAATTTTGGAATGAATGAAACGTTTTGTGGAACAGGAGTCGACTCTTGACTAAGTGAATAATGTTTCGGGAGAAAGCTATTTCAGAACAGCGATGGTCGACTCATTTGTTTGATGAGTCGACTCAAGTAAGGCCGGTGGTCAACTCCGGACTTGGGTGAGTCATCTCTTCTACTTGAGACAGAGTTATTTCAGACCTTTATATGATGCAGACTCTCCTCCGCACTTCATGAGTCGACTCCTCATTACCATGAGTCATCTCCTCATTAGTCAAGACTCAAATTTTCAGCTTAAGATTCTCCGAATATGATTTAATCAATAAGAATAATCGGAATTAATCATGTAAGTATTCAACTAAACAAATGTTTGTACTATAGTTTTAATCAAATGGGTCACAAATACACAGTTCTCCTCTTGTCTCATTAAATCTCTCTTCATTTAGGCAAGGGACATGTTTTAACATGTTTTCATAACTGAAAGATGCATGGTTAGAAAATGTGGTTGTAACGCTGTTTCTACGCGTTCTCACATTGAGGGGCATTTAGGGGAACTCTATAGAAGTCTGTTCAAAGCTGGAAATATACCAGCCATAAGTATTTTTTGTCTCGAATCCAACGAATCCAATTTCGTGGTAATCCGAGTTCGTTTGGGGCACGAACATGGCCGGTTCATCTGACTGCGCAGAATCCTGTGGGAATGGGGGGTTTTCCCATCTTATCTAAGATTGATCCTTATCTTGTAAAAAGGAAGTGGAGTTCATGAGGGATTTGTAATTCGAGGTTGCTCCTCTATAAGAGGATCCTCAAAGGGGAGGGGCTGGTATCAGGTAGATCTGGAGAGACCAGGAGAGCTTATTGTAATCAGTTGAGTGGTTATTCAATGAAGTTCTCTTCCCTGTATTTCTCCTTCTCCTTCGTGGTATTTTCTGGTGTCGTGCTTCGCTGCATTATTGTTGTTAGGCGTGACCTAAGTCATAGAGACTAGGTTCCCATGCCAGGAAGGCTGATCGGTTCTCTTCGGTAGACCGAGCCGCATGTTGTTGGGATCCGCTCTGAGATCCCTTCGTACGTGACACTTGGTATCAGAGCCATACCAGAAATGAAGGAGACGACCTCTACGGCAGCTTCCATGGTGGGAACTAGGGATGCATTATCCTCGATCATGGATCCCAATCCAGCCTTAGGAAGAGGTACGGCGATGGGTGGAACACATCCAGTTGATGATTTCCTGCATGGGTTACGCATTGCATCTTCGATTATCTCCGCCGAAAATCGATTACCAAGGTGTGAGGCCCAAATAGCTAGGGTTGAAGAGCGGATGGAGGACCTTGAGGGTAGGGATGCAACCCTCCGAGGTGAGATCGCCGCTTAGCTGAACCAGATTTTCTTCGATATGGAGCAGCGCTATAAGGAAGTGCTGCGTCATAACGGGGAGTTGGAGACCATGGTGAAAGCTCTCCAAAATCAGGTGGTTTACCTTTTAAAGGAAGGTACCACCACGGGCGTGTCCTCTTCTCCATTGACAATGGAGGTCGCAAGAGAGGCTACGCACCCTCTGCACAAGCTTGATGTGCCCAAGCCACAGGAGTTCTGCGGACGGCGGTCCACGAAGGAGGTGGATAACGTCCTTTTCGCTGTGGAACAATACCTGCAGGTTACCGGCATAAGGGAGGAAGCCATGAAGATGAGCACGGCGGCCTTGTTCTTGAAGGACGTGGCGATGCTTTGGTGGCGACGTTGGGCTGATGATGTGAATCGAGGGGTTGTTCCAATCACCACTTGGATACAGTTCCAAACTGGTCTTCGGAAGCAATTCTTCCCCGCGTTCGCTAAGGATGATGCTCGAGCACAACTGCGGCGACTCATGCAAAAGGGTGATGTGCGTAAGTATGTGCGAGAGTTCAGCAAATTGTTGTTGGAGGTACTAGACCTCAGCAACGAGGACTGTCTCTTCACCTTCCTTGACGGGCTCAAACCGTGGGCTAAGATGGAATTGCAGCGAAGAGGAGTCCAGAGTTTGAACAAGGCGGTATCTCAAGCGGAGGCTCTCATCGAGTTCAAGACTCAACCCACAGCTCCCAAAGCCCAAGCATCGAAATAGGGCAAAGGTGGGGGAGCGAAATCAGGTTACAAGGGAGGTGTAAAAGGCTCGAATCCGGGCTCCTCGAGTGGAGGGGCTTCCCAAGCGAAGGGAAAAGGGGTGGCGCAAGGTACCAGCACTATCTCATGCTATATTTGCAATGGACCGTACAAGGTGAAGGACTGTCCATTGAGGGGCAAGATAGCATCTATGGCGATGGAGGAGAAGCAAGAGACCGACCAAAGGATGGGCTCACTCAGTCTCAACGCCCTAAAGGCCAAGGGGCCACGAGGCCTACTCTATGCACCTATCAGCATTGGTGGTCACACCTTCCAGGCACTCATTGATACGGGTGCCACTGACTTCTTCGTAAACTTAGCTACGGCAAAGAGACTCAATCTGAAGATTGAACATGATGAACACACGTTCGAAGCGGTCAACTCCATAGAGGTAGCTACAAGCGGAACGTCGAAGGATGTTGAGATCCAATTGGGCACATGGACCGGACGGGTGACATTGGTGGTCGCCCCAATCGACGACTACGAGGTTGTCATCGGTATGTCTTTTGCTTGCCCAGCTACAAGCCATGGTAAAGCCGGATTCAGATGTGGTAGTAGTCTTGAATTCGAGTAGAGCGTGCATAGTTCCAGGAAAGCGAATTAAAGGGACTCCGCAGTGAGTCCTATTGGCGATGCAACTTGCTAAGGGGCTAAGAAGGGGACTTCCAACATATATTGCGTCCCTTCAGCAGGAAGGCCTACTGGAAGGAGAGGAGATTCCAGCACCCATCAAGGGTGTTCTCACTGAATTCGACGATGTGATGCCCCCCAAATTACCCAAGCAATTGCTACCAAAAAGAGAAATCGATCATCGGATTGATTTGGTGATAGCTTTGAAGGCCTCTCTGGCCGCAGACAGTTGAGATCTCATTGCATGATTGAATTGATTCATTTTTTATGAGCAAATATTAAACTCATTCTTTCTGCAGCTGCATAATTTATACTGTAGCCTTTGAGTGCGATCACTTCTAACTTACCGTCCATAAACCATTAAGGTCTTTATTGAGAGAGCTGCTGAGGTCTTTATGGGCCTCTCCTGTGGTTACCTAAGCTGAGGCTATAAAAAGGCTCTAAATCTTCGAACTTGAGCACAACATATCACACCTGAGACAAGCCTTGTACAACTACTTATCAGATAGAGAACTTCCACTTGCCCACTTATTTTTCCACTCTTTTCCGCTCTCAATTTTTCTATCTTTTCTTTTTGGATAATAAAGGAGAGTTAATTGGATCAGATCTTCACACAATGATGTCATGATAGGAGGACTAAGCTGAATTTATTGTACCTTAGAGATGATCTCACAGTGAAGTTGCACAAGAGGGATATTTATACCCTATCTCAACAATCCAGCTGATGGTTAAGAGCAAGCGCGACGTAAATCAGATTTGATAAAATCCATCACATGGCCCTTACTAAATTGAGTAAAGTTTGATTACAATAAAATTCAACATGTGTGGATGCACAGATCGAAGGAGAAGAGTTAGGTCAAAAACAAACCGAAGGCCTAGGACTTGGCTATAATTAGCTACGATATGTAGAAGTAGACTAAGATGACTAAAACATTTTGAAGGATAGCCTCAAATATAAAACTGCATCTTAGCCAAAAAAATACATGATTATCTGTCTAACAGTTGTGGAGCAACTATACTAAGGAGCGTGCATAATGAGGCATACGTAGCGCTAGTTACTAGAATTGCTAAGAATAGAGGCCAGACATGAGAGCAATCATCAAAGTGTGTATACACTATCTATTAGTATAAATAAGTAGAATTGTACTTTGTAATAGATCCTTCAACAATCAATCCGATGCATATTTATCTCATCTTAGTTTTGCTTTATGTTTTATCCTAGAAATAGGCATAACTTAGCTTTTTACTATAGCCCAATGCTATATCCCTACCGTAGCTCGATGCTATACCGTTAATCTCTCTTCAAACAGTAGTGTAATGGTGATGCAAATTTTTGAAAATCAAGGCATCCAAACCTACGCTACTTTTATCCTTTCTTTAATCCCGATCATCATATTTCCAGCTGATCAGATGTCGGTGGTATGTCCGCACACAATAACCTTGATGCTGTTGAAGATTTGGTGCCTTTCTCCGCCTACCAATCGAGTTCCGTAGGACCCCAAGTTTCCTGGCACTCACTTGAATGGGATAGAAAAATCACAAATGGAGGTGAAATTTGTTCATAAGGTAGCCTTTTAACATGCCTCATTCCAAGAACATCTTCCTTCCCATTTATTTTTTTAAACTAATCTTGTTATTAATTTTTGAAATTACTATTTTATGTAATTATTGGTAATTTCTAGGAACTACATCTCCAATAAAAAGCACTCCAGGGATCAAGGTGGAGCAGAGAAGATAAATGTCGGCGCCATTTTAATTAGACATTTTCGTTATAT